>NC_046321.1:16393284-17068213 GCF_009819535.1 Lacerta agilis
ACCAACATTATCCATCCAACACCCCTACTTTTCTTAACAAACACTTACTTTGTCCCTTCACTTACTTCCCCTTTTCAGATGTGGATTTCTAAATGTGGAAGTATCAGGGCCAACCTTATGCCATATCAAATGATAAATTAGAATAAAGTTTAAAGTTGTAATTAAACTCACAACATGGAAAACAGAAAATGTAATTGGCAACAAAGGGAAACCTGCCAAAGGTGAGAATAGGGAATGGAAGAGGAAGGGGATTCCCCCCCCCCGCCAAACCTAATTTGCGCTCCTCAGTTTTTCTCATCCTCTAAACACACATGCACACATCATTTGTTCTGTGCAATCATGTCATATTTTTTTCTTAGAAGTAAAATAGAGATCTATAAATATACAGCTCTGACAAAAATCCAATTTCAAGTATAATTGTGCTGTCCAGTATGTATGTTACAGAGGTACGTTCCTTTGGGAAGATTATAGAGACAGTAAGGTTGGAATTGTATATCCAGGCAAAGTGCCAGTGCTAGCTTGTTCGGTATATATGCAGTAGGAGCAATACAGGCATACATACATACATTAGCTAGAGTCTTTAGTAGCCTCATTTTGCCCATCAGTCTGGGATAAAGCGGAAGTGGAGTTGCAAACTTTGAGGGACTACAATACATACATGGTACGTAATGAGAGAAAGAGTCTATCCTCTATTCTTGGAATTTGCCTCTTACCTTGATGCTGATCTTCTGCACAGATCTTAAAATTAGATGCCATAGTCAAATCCACCGTTTGGCTACCATTTTAAATTGTGTTGTTTTAACATTTTGATGTTTGCTGCCCTGGGCTCCTTTGAGAGGAAGGGTAGGAGATACAAATTTAATAAATGAATGAATCTCATTTCCCACCGTCTCCTCCTTAATGTTCCATGAGAATTTTTTTCCTGCCACGCCTGTCTGTCTGAAGGTTATTCCCTCTTTTGGGATGTGATAGTTCTTTGCTAATAGGATGGTAGAGGGTTGAATTACTGCTCCCAAGATGTAATCTTGAGTCCTTCACAGTGTTCTTGTTTGCTGACAGGAGATTTAGGGATGAGTTAAAGGAAAGTAAGCATTGCTTCTATTCAAACCAGCAGCAACAGTTAAAGAAAAACTTGAGCTCGTTGAAAGGCATAAGAATACAACAAAAGAAGGAAGAATTCTGAAGACCTGCTCCATGCCCAACTAAGGTGATTGTTGGGCTCTGCTCCTGAGTTGCTAGAGAGATACCTTGGAATCTGGGCCAGCTGCCAATTTTTTTTTTCATGACTGCAAGGATCACAGTATCCACAAAAACTGCGGCTGCACGACCTCTCGTGTCATCTTCCTATCCCAGGAATACCCGCTGTGATGGGCTAGAGCAGGTTACCATGGCAATATGTGCTCTCCCCTGGAGACAGCACTTTATCCCACTTTCAGTTATATAAAATGAGTCCTTATGTTGGTTCCCTCCTCCCTGCCATCAGTTTGAAATGAAATGAGGCTAATGTGATATGCTTTGAGCTTGGGAAATATACCCTGCATAAGAATTCATGTGTGTTCAGTGTGTACGTGCACATGCATGCATGTGCTCATGTATGCATCTGTGTGTTCCTTGAGTGTATGTGTGTATTATATGCATGGATGCTGCAGAGAATATTAATGCTATTCTCCCTGTTTTTGAGTAGGACTCTTGCATGGCTGCTTACATGCACCAGTCTCATTCACACATGCCTATATCAGTAGAGTGTTTGCATGAAGAGCTGACCAACATTGACCCTGAACAGCATCTCCTCTCTACATTTTACACTGATACTCCTTGATGTCTTATTCATGGCTGTAAATCATTTTGTCCAATTCTCCCTATCTGACCCACACTGTGTTACATTGCATATAGCCACATTAATGATTCTGGTTATGACCTACAGTGTGTATTTTTTTCTGTAAAACCACTTCCATACTCCTCCCCACCACTACCCAAGTCCTCAAAATACTCTTTCTAAGGAGATCAGAAAGGCTGTTCTCCTCTTAAATCCCTTCCAGAGACCCACTTCTGCCACAAAGACTATAAGAGCCTTTCAGATTAATTCTCTAATATCCCAGAAAAAATGTTTTCCCTTTTGGAGGATACACATTAGCCTTCCCAAAGTAACTGTCCTTTTAATAGTCACGACCCATCCTTTCTTTATTTCACCTTTGCTGCTTCTTCAAATACTTTTTAATGTCCTTCATTGCAGGGATCATAAATTATCATCCATATCAGGCAGTAGCTGGCACACTTTATAGCGCTCTACAAATAGTAATCTACAGATGGTATGCAAAGGACAGAGGTGTGTATATGAATAAGTGTGTATATATGTGGGTGATCAGCCTATGTTAATATTTTTATTTGTCTGCACTCTTTGTTGTGTAGACTAGACTACACAACAGAGTGAATATACGCAATGCGTTTTTTTTAATGTAAAAGGATATTAATTCCTTTGTAATGTTAAAAACAGGAAAGTCTAATTCCCTGTGGATATTGTGCACTCAGTTACAGGCCTTTCATCAGTTCTGCGCTGGCTGTGAACTAGGTTTTTCTGAATATACAGCTAATGGGAAGGAGTAGATCGTCATGCAGTAATATCAGTGACCGAACCTGTGAAGTTTAAACACTTTCACAGGGGTTGTCTAAGTGCCTTTGGCTTCTCGTTTTGTTGGTAAAAGATTCTGTGGTGGTATGGGAGTTTCTGAAGGAGTCAGGAACTGAAGCAGAGGCAAGATAGTGCTGGGTTGGCTGAACTTCCCCATAAATGAGCATCTGTGGGGAGTCTTGTGCAAAGAGGAAAAATGATAAGCACTTGAGGTCTGACTACAGTTTATTCACTTGGAAGTACATGAGGACAGAGGCAAGTGAGAGGGACTTGAACCCAGAGCCAGGTGTTCTGAACCCAGAAGCATGTTTTACTAATTGGATGAATGGAACAGCAGCACAGTCCATCTGTATGTCTTGGAAGATGTGGAAAGGCCCAAGCCATAGGCTTCTCATATCCTGTTCTCTTCTGCCACTAATTTCCAATAAGGTATTCATGCCACAGAGGAAATCTGCTTTTGTTCCTCATGTTCGCCTTCTGTGTCACCCATTAATGGCTGCCTCTTCTTCAGCTCCCGATGGTACTTAGCCATGAGAGATGCATAGATACAGCCATATGCTGCTGCCACTACCATCATAATACACACGATGCCACAAACCACCCCAGCTATGATGACTGTGCCAATGGCTCGGCGCACACTGACAGGCCGGTATCTTTGTTTCTGGGGGCAACCCACACTGGGATCCTCTTCTGCTTCAGGAGTTGTTGTTTTAGGCTTGGGAGCAATTGGGGCTCCCTTACTGCAAGGAGGACCAATATTGTCCAGTACAGTAGAGCTGTTCTCATCCTCCAGCTGGGAACAGTAGTTAAACATCTCCATGGGCACCATGCGCATATCTTTTCCCCGTAGCTCCTTAGGCAGGGTACATGCCAGTTGGTCTATCTTTCCTCCTATCCCATAAGAAAAAAAGAAGCACATTCAGTACCTTATTTTGGTATTGGATCACATCATGTTCAGTGCAATAATTCATTTCAGTAAAGCTGCTGTGGCTGAGCACTTAAATGTACAGGAATAGTTCCCTCTTCCCGGGATGTAGCTTATGTCATATGCTGACAGTTTCTAGGAGCTGCAGGTGAGAGCTGAGTGCAGGTTGGGGAGCAAAGGTGAACAAACTACCCCAGAAGGAGCATGATGGTATTACCCCTCCCCAACACCCCAGGTGGGGGTAGCTGATGGATTTCAAACCCTTGGTGTGTTAGGGACTCCCCCTGCATGCAAAGACAGACTCCGAAGCGGATGAGACCAATAGTGGAACCAATGATCAAGAAGGCAATTTCTGTATGTGCTGTAGAGGGAAGTGAGGGGCAGATGGGGCTTGTCAGCCTAGGAAGATAACCCATTTAGAAGGAAAACTGTGATCCTAAGCCTCTGCTGCTTTATGGGATATCTTCAGGAGAAGAAAAAGCTAAGGAGTAAACCCTACAAATCCAGTGTGGAATCCCTAAAATGGTTGGATGGCACCTTGTACACCTCTGGCATCTTCTGCAGCCAAGTTGGTGCTCTGCTCTCCTTTGGACCACATCAGTGAGCCCAGGACCTCCATACACACTGCCTAGGCTTGCACTCCAGGAAGGTCACTTTGTTGCTGCTAATGCAGCAGTTTGTCTTCACCCCCAGAGGCTCACTCCATTGTCTCTTTAGATAGACAGATGCCATCAACAAAGACACACACACACACACCCTTCTTTAACTAAGCATTTGGCCATTTGGAGTCAAGAAATGTGTTACACAGAGAACATTCTGTTTGGAAACAGGAGCATTTTTCTAGGTGACAAGTGTGAGACACAAGACAGTCTCAGGTTATGGGGATAATTGTCTTTGTGGAACATGCTGGGAAACACCAGCTTAGCTATTCTTTTTCCACATCCTTATAACCACCAGCAGTGTTGATAGTTCATAACTGATGTCACTGAGATTTTGTCCATGAAACTCAGAAGACTTCATAGGCTGAAACTTCTAGTAGATTAGAGTCCCCTGAATAATGTGTGGCTAAACAATAGTCCTCTGTATCCATCAGCAAAACAGATATTGATTGCTACCCTAAGAGATCCAGCTACCTTTAGCCCTTTATTGCTTTCTGTTTCAACACAACGTAAGAAGAATGTCCTATACATTGCTGCTGCTTTTTTTCCTGTCTACTAACACTTTATAACAATGTTTAACTTGCCCTTGGCCCAAAATCAGACTCACAAGGTGAACTGGAAAAAGAATTTGAACAACAATCAATGACATTACTAAGAGGGGGGGGGGAACTCGCCTGTATCAAAAAGGGTAGCCAACAATTAAAGCCCTTGCTTTTAGCTCAGGTTATAGTGTTTCAGCAGTTAGAAATATTTACCATTTCCCATCTGTAATAACAACATACTGCAGTTAATTGACTCAAAGGTTACTGTTAATTAACATATCACCATTGACATACATGCTGCTGAGCCATTTTTCCCCCAGGTGGGAGAACTTAGATATAAAATTATGGTGGCCAGGGCCCTGGCTCTATTGAAACAGTGAAATCCCCATTGAGAGAGCAGAGGTCAAAGTTCACTGTGGGAATATTGTACATAATTGGTAGTACTAAGGTCAAAATCCAAACTGCGGAATATGACTACTGACCTTCCCTCTGCTTTGTTTGGTGTTTAGCACCAGTGAAATTGCCTTTTCAATGAAAATAACTGAATGCATTGTGTAATTCATTTTGCATTCTAGCAACTACACGTTCCCCTGATCTTTTCCCCACTGTACTGATTTGCAGCCAGTGAATTCAGAAACTCCAAAATGATCACATGGGCTTGATCCCTTCCTCATCTTGATCCCTTCAATTATATCCTCTTCTGAAAGTTTGGACAACTGTCAGCATTTGCAAAGAGAAATTTGGATGAGAAGATAACCTGCAACTCCAACTACAAAATGCTACTTTATACTCTGTAACATAATACAGTGTTCTTGAAGCGACTGGCATGAGTTTGGCCAAACTGCGAGAGGCAGTGGGGGATAGGGGTGCCTGGCGTGCTCTGGTCTATGGGGTCATGAAGAGTCGGACACAACTGAACGACTGAACAACAGCAACATAATACAGCAGGATTATAATGCATAGTGACCATTCTCTATATCTGAGAATTAGAATTTAGGTCAGCCTGATCAGTCCAACTTGTCTCTCTTTTCTGTCTAGCTGCTCCTTTTCAGCCCTTTATAGCCAGCAAAGACTAGGCATGAATAACCTTCAATATTGAAATTTGGACCTCTCTCAGTGGTACCTACCTCTGTAAGAGAACCATTCCATCCAGTATTTGAAATCTCTCAGGTTGCAGTCACATTCCCAGGGGTTGTCCCCCACTTGCAACTGCTGCAGGCTAACTAAAGGCTCAAAGGTCACCCTGTCCAAGTTCTGCAGGCGATTTGACCTGAGGGAAAGCCAACGGAGAGAGGGCAGGTCATCAAATATGCCTGAGGGGATTTGAGCAAGCCCATTGATGGAGAGGTCCAGCTGACGCAGGAGAACAGTGCTCTGCAGAAGATCTTTATCCAGGCTCCTGATGCTGTTGTTCCTCAGCTGTAATTCAGTGAGGTTTACTAGATCTCTGAAAATGTTCTCAGGAAGTTGGTCTAAGAAATTGTTGGAAAGATCTAGTCTCTGGAGGGCAGAGAAATTGGAAAAAGTTTGTTCTGGCAAAATGCTGAGTTCGTTGTTGAGGAAAAGGAAGGTCCTGGTATTTGTAGGAATGTCCAAGGGAACAGATGAAAGGCCCAAGCCACTACAGTCCACCTCTAGAGTACCGCTGTTGCATTTGCAAAGGGAGGGGCAAGCAATGAGGGACTCTGCTGCACAGAATGAAAGCCAACAGGCAAGCACTGCAAAAGAAAAGAGGGAGAAAGAGCATGTATTAAAACATCATCATTGGTAGACTGTATGCACAGTTTCACTTAAGACTTTTGCCTTCCTTTGCAGCCAGATGCAGAATGTCTTCTAATGTCCAGTGAGAAGAATCTACCTCTTGGCTTTTTGAGCCTCATGCCCAGTTGGTATGACCCTATATAGGATAGCTTCTTAATAGTCTCAGTTCTCTTAATAGTCTTTGTGATTAGACTGATAACCAAATGAGCTTCCTCGTGGATGAATCCTTGTAATGCCAGATGGATTCCCACAGTGTGAACTTCCTTTTAGCCTTTTATGAGCTAGCAGGGCTAAGGAATAAACATTCTTACAGTATGATGTGGGAGAAAGGTCAGCATATTCCCAGAGGGCTTTGCTGCCTGATTCCAGTGTGCTTCAATATAATAGATGCAATAAAGCCAAGTGTGATGGAAGAACAACCTAGAGCTAGAATAGAAAATTGCTAACTCTTTCTAAATCATCAGAATAGTTTTGGTAATATTTCATTAGACATCTTTAAGTTTTTACTTAGAAAGCAAATTATCAATTCATTGTGTTTTCTTAAGAACAGGATTTGTGGTGCACAGAGATGATTTTTGACTCCAGTACAAATTTTAATGTATTTAGCATTTTGCAGTCAGTGTCCAAAGACCCTAGGTTACACAGGAACTACTAAAATCCATACTACATATCTAAGACCTAAATAATGAAGCCTGAAAAGAGAAACCTTGCACCATTTTCTGAAGGTCAACAAATAAGCACTCAAAGGATGAAGCAAAGCAGGCAATGGGTTTGAAAGATGTGTTCCCCCAAAGAAAATGCCCTTCCATCTGCTTCCCTCAGTGGAAT
The DNA here is from genome assembly GCF_009819535.1 of Lacerta agilis. Lineage (NCBI taxonomy): Eukaryota > Metazoa > Chordata > Lepidosauria > Squamata > Lacertidae > Lacerta > Lacerta agilis. The sequence continues at coordinate 16,400,629 of NC_046321.1, forward strand.
GAAAGAATCTTAAAAATAGATGGTTCTACCTGATTTTAATAACTTAAAGGTGAATAAATGTTCCCAAAGTCAGCAGCCCTTGATCTACAGTTGGGAAAAAAAGCATTGAAAACTGCTTTCGTTTTCTAAGCACATCATACATTTTGGATTTGGGTTAAATCCAAAACCAATGAATATGCATATGGACCTGAATACTGATACCTAATTCAAGGGCTAAATCCAAATCTTATACTGTACCTGTTTCCCACACAGTCTTTGGCATTAAGTAATGTGATATTTGTTGAACCATTTCAAGTTCCAAACAGAGTCTGTAATCTGCAGGATTCTTAATAAGTTTCTTCCTCTCAGTTAAGTGAGTTGACATCTATACAGGTCCAACAGATGCTGATTCAAGTTTCTACACCAACTCTTCTAACAAAAGTTAAGCAATAGGCGGTGAGGGTGGGGGTATTCTGTGGCCTCACAGCAGCCTTTCTACTAAGAAGAGGCCAGGGTCAATAGCATAGATGTTACAATGGATGCCATGAACCCAGAAAACAGATCCTGTTGGCACCAGAGTTGGTATTCTCTGTCTAGAGGTATTTAATTCCACTCAGAGTATCTCATTCTATGGATGTAGGATGATGCTTGAAAGAACAAGAGGGAAGGGAAAGTGACATGAATTGTGCAAGTGATCTTGCTTTTCTTGGATGCTTGACTGAAGTACCGTATTAATTATACAGTGATATCTGTGATGATGAGAGCACATTTAGCTGCTTTGTGTACAGGGAAAGGTGAGAATGTATCAGGTAAGGCTATATAGGTGACACTCTTCTATGTCTGTTTTAGCAAGTGCCATCCTTTCTGCTCTTACCCCTAGTTGAGCACCTCTGGGAAACCACCATTAGTACTTCTACACCTTCCAGACTTTTTTGCAGACTGGGTGCATAATTTCCTGAGAATTTTAATTTACACCACAACTCTACTACTATAATGATGGCTGAGAGAGGCAGGGGAACTCTGTTACATATCTTCCTGAAGGAAACTCCAACAATAGCTGCTAGGCAAAAAAGTAAGGTCATGGTGTGGTTAGTTAGGGATATAGGTGTGGTTACTCAGGTCTCAAAAGGCACTGTGCCTGTGAATGCTCAGCAGAGCAGGCAGGAATTTTTTATCTCATGAAAAGTAGCATCAACTACTAAACAATAGTCTAAGTGAAATATTCAGCATACTGTATGCTCTTATGTCAAGAAAAGGTAAGTTTACTTTGTGAGATGTTCAGGACTGTAGTAAGATGATCCAGGAATATAAGATTAGGTCTGGGCTCAGTGGCGTTTAGAGTAAATAATTTATAATGGCAATCTAGGAAGCAAGGGTGTATAACAAAGGCAAGGCTCTTAGGCAAAAGGAAATAATTTCCTCTGTAAATATCATTGGCATCTTGTGTTCTGACCCCTAGTCTTTCTTTTTGGTGTGAGTCTATACCCCCTGCCTAGCTTAGCTGCATGTATCCTCATTAACAAAAATAACTCTCTTCATAACTCACTGCAGAGATGGCTTGGTGGTTCCACTGGAGTACACTTAGACTGAAGTCCTATACTTGCTTATCCAGGAATAGTTCTCACTGAACTCAATGGGACTTACTTCTAATAGGTCTGCATAGGTTTGTGCTGTTAGCCTACCTTAAACTTCTATTGTTCCTGCTTTATCATATCCACATTTTTTAAGCTCTTGAGCTAATGCCCCAGAAGGGATTGTTCCCTGAGAAGACGAACAGTGTAAGCTCTTTTGGAAACTATTAGTGGGAAAGAAATGTTGGTGTGTGCATGCAAGTATTATACAAAACACATCAACATACCACTGCTTCCACTTTTTTCCTAGAGCAGGATTTAACTCAACTTATTTAATCTCATACTGTAAGAAACACTGCAATGAGTAGTTTAATGGAATTGGCCCAATATAGGCTGCTTCACAAATGACACCAACTGGACTTTGGAATTTGTAAAGCTTGTGAATATAGTTATTGTGGTCTGTAACATAGGAAAGAACACTTAAAATTTAAGTATAGTCCTTTGCAATGTGACTATGACAATTGAATAGCCTGGTCAACGTATGACATGACAGACATGAACTGATATGGTTTTGAATTGTCCTCACATCATTAACCTTTCCCTATGAGTGTTTGGCCTTCTCTGTACTGCAAAATAATGGGTGTTATATTTTTAAGAGGGCAAAAATATTAACTTTTGTGGGTTGTTGTGATACCAACATGACTGTGTTTTGATACCAGCATATACAGGACTGACTGTGAAAGGTGATAGAGGTTCCTTTGCATATTGGACATCCTTCAGGCATTAAGAGCAAGTTGGTACCCACTCTTTTGCCACTCTCAAGACCGTTCAAATCACAGTCCGTAACCACCAATTATTGTTATTATCTGCAACACGTGAAAGCACCGTTGCTTCTTCCTTTGGCATTACACTTCTTGTCATTCATAGAAAAAAAAAATCTGAGCACTACACTCACTATTGAAATAAACTCTCTCTTCCCCTCACTGGAGAAATAGGGGAAAGCCTCCTGCTTAGCAAACAACCTGGGCAGTACTTACAGCTAGTTTTTCTCCATCTCAGGGAAAGCCTGTTGCTCCACCAGTAGCCTCCACTCAGAGACAGCATGATGGTTACTGTTTTCCCCGTGGTGTCTTGTGCCTGCCAGCCAGGCTGGCACACTTTCTTGCAGGAATGAACAGCAGTCTGACTAATCTAGAAGACAAAAGCAGAACAAAAGAGCATATGGCTATCAGGTGTCTAACAGAATCATATATAGGTCTGGAAGAGACCTCACTAAAATTAACTGGCTTTACTATCGAGCAAGGTGAGACATCTTTAGTAAGTTTTAAAAAATAAAATAAAATAAAATGTGCTCACTGAGGATTGGCAGAGGGAAGAGCATCTTCAGAATGCTGCTAGGTATGTGTAGGGAAGTTGGAGCAATTTTTCTGGGAAATCTGAATGTTAAGAGTAGGCATGGTACCATCTTGGAAGTGCTTCCCAACTACTGGTGAAGGGGAAGGCCAAAAAGATGAGATGAGGTGGCTGGCAGGGGAGTGTAGAAAAAAGGCTGAAAGAACTCTGTCAACCCATAGATAAAAGAAAACCACATTTTAATGGACCATAATCAGAAAACAATAATAGATAATGAACAAGAATTGTTCATTGCTTTGAAATTGGCTAGATCAGTGCAGATAATTTCGCGTTTTTTAGCAGAGAAATGCATAAAGGTAGATGGGAGGGGTTTAAGTTGCATCATTAATTGCTAATCACATAACAAATGATATCCAATTTGTGTGTGCAACATTCCTTGTAGCCACACATAAAGTGCAATGAATTGCATTTACGAAATATTGCAGTTTTGATAGCAGAAAAAATGCAATGTTGCTACAACAAAAAAGTAAACCTGAGGGAATATGTGCAGATTATGTGCAACAAACAAGAAACAATTCTGGAGGAACTTGCACAAAAAGACCTGAAGTAGCCACTTTCCACTCCATGTGTGGCAGTATTGACTGGATGCAATCCCTCTTCTGCTCTGTGGGGAAAAACATTGCTCCCTCTAGGAAACACTTGAATCTTCCCTGTGCCTGCTTTACATATTTCCTGTGTGTGTGTTAAGTTCAGAGCAAGACTAATAAGTCACGCATAGAACTGCTTGTTAGAAGTTCCTTGCTAGCTAGGTTGAGGACGTCCTCCTAATCATCACCCCACTTTGCCCACTGCAAATGCTGTCCCATGCCCACCCCCACCCCCAAGGCATATAAACATTACCAATTAATAAATGGTAACATCATGGTTAAATGCAGTAGGAATAAATTGTATAGAGTCATGGTTGCCTCAATTAGTTTGCAACAAGAGAGATCCCAGTGCCAGTTTTAAGCCTGTTCAGAAGCTAAATCTTCTGACCTGAACATCCCGGCTCTAATCCTAATGTGTGTAACTTCTCACTGGCAAGAGGAAGCCATTCTTCGTGTGCTTAGAGACACCCTAGAAGCTGGTTCACAGTGCAATATGCAAAAGGTTCCAGGTTTAAACTGTGGCATTTCCAGGTGGGGCTGTGAAAGACTCCTCTCTGGAACCTCATGGCCAATAAGTGTAGATGACAATGAGAAAGATGGAGAGCGGTCTGGTGGTATACATTTCCTATGCTCACCATCTGATGACCACATCATCAAGTGATGACATGCATGTGTGACTTGGGCTTTTGAAGGTTTAACACCACAAACCTTTCATGCCATTTCATATACAGTGCTGTTAATTAGTTCAGATAGTCATCTGATTTTCAAGTGTATGAAAATCAAGAGATGCACATGCACAGGCTTGTGTGAACCAGTGCTAGGATTACTTCATTCAATCCAAGGCTACTTCACATGTCCCCAGCATTAGGAAGAAGTTGGAAGACTAGACCTGGCAAACTGCAAATGTGTCATCTAACCTACCAATTTCCATGTACAGTAGTCAGCTGTGGTGCTGCACTGATGCACTGAAATCAGGGCTTCAGAACCCACTGGGAGAAAAATAAAATGCATACAGCCATGCCCCTAGGGACAAGCTTGGGGCTCTTTTGTGCTGCTAAGCTTCCCTTCCCCCTCATCCCTTCTGGCTGACAAAGTGGGGGCAATGCCTGCAACAGGAGTTCCCATCTCCAATTTTGGGGGCGAGAGTGCTGGTGGTTTATACAGATTTAATTTTGCAGCAGCTGAAGAGCAAACAAATGAAAGCAGAGGTATGGGGTGTGTGCAGGAATTACATTTTAATCTAAAGGAAGTGTCTGTATGTCAGAGGAGGTGAGCATCCTAATTAGAAACCCCCCAAGATAATCAGTTTTATCCCCTGGTGATTATAATGAGCCACCATGACAACAGGTTCTCCCCCTGCCCTTTAACTACCAAAGGCGGGGGCAGGAGGGGTCACTGTTTCTGGGAAGCATCATTTACCGCTCCTCCTGCTGCTTTTTCAGATTTATTCAGGGGGAAGCTTTGCAGCCCACCCACTATTGGCTCAGAAAGGGCGAGAATGCCCACTAAAATCTGGCTCCCTCCTCCCTCCTCCCTCTTTTCCCAGTTCCTCCCTGCCTGCTCTTGGAAAATGTTATGTCTCCCTTTTGGCTTTATTTTTAGATTTGTATAATATGCCCGAAGCTCAGTCCATGTCCATAATTTTCCTTTCCTCCTCCCTCCCCTCATTCATTTATTTTGATGGGCAATCAAATCCTCCCAAAGGCTCTTAAAATCACACAGCACAGAGGGCGAGAGGATTTGGTGCGATTCGTGAAAGCTGTTGAGAGAGATAATCTGACACGAGGATGCCGAGGTGAAAGATATTAAGAGCGTTTACAAAATATCTGCCTGCCCCCCCCACAAAACACACACACAAACCACATTCCAGAAAAAAAGAGAGAGAGTTGGAATCTCTCCTTGCACTTCATTGCAAAAGGGAAAGCCTCAAACCCCCTTGCGCCTGCCAGAGCTCAGGGCTCCCACCCCAATGCTCTTAACCAGCTGCTGGAGCATCCTTTGGATATATTCCTTCCCTCTCCCCCTTTTTGCCAAGGCACAGCAGGAGCACTTACCTGGAGATGCTCTGCTTATCAGCCTGGGCTCTGGCCAAATTCCACCTTCTTCCCTCTGTTTCTCTGCCTCCTTGACTCCCAGCAAAGAGGTTTGCTCCTCTCCGAGTCTGTGTCCTATTTACTGTAACTCCCCTACCCCACAGGAACCAGCGGCAGAGTTAAGCTGACAGCCACAGAGACTTAGCAGGCTGCGCTGGATGGCTGGGCTGGAGAGTTGATCAGTTTCAAATCCTGTTGTGGAATGATCCTGTCCTTCCCTCCCTGAGGTATTAGGAACTGCCTGCCACTCTCGTTGCCTCTCTCATTCCCACCCCCATCGCTCAGCCTGGTTTTGCTCTACAGCTGCTGCTCTGATGTTATCAACAATCCACCTGTACGGCTGGGCTCAAGTACAACCAAAGAGACTTACACCTTTCAAAAGGACAACTTAACAATGCTGCTACCTGATTGTGCTGAGGACATGAAGGCAGAAAACGTATTTCTTAAAAAAAAAGAAAGAAAGAAAGAAAAAAGAAGCACTTGAGCTTGACTGGGAGCCATTCCAGTCTTTAACCTCAAAACTCTTTCCCTGACTCCTGTGTAAATTGCCTGTTGTTCTTACTTAGGGCTGGTTTGCACATATCCACATTTCTTGTGGCATTGTGATGGCTTGTCTGTGTGAATGGGCTGTCACAGATCACACATTTCAGTTGCATCCTTCCTATTACTCACACAACACCTTGAACACAATGTTTTTCATTGGAATGTCAGTTCACACAGCTAATATTTATCAGCTAAGTGCAAAAAAACCAGGTGATGTGCAGGAATTGAAGAAAAGGCATTTTAAATGTTACTGAGGCACTGTTCTTACTTCATATGCCCCAAGGCTGTGTAAAATCTGTGTTCAATGACATGACCTAGATGGAAATCTATGAAGAAATAACAGCAAAGAATTTGCTTCTGAGCATGTGCAAAGTGCATTTCCTATACCGTTGAATCATCACAAAAGTCATCACATTCTTTCTCTTTCCCTCTCCCTCCCTCCCTCTTTCCATATGTGTGGGCATCCCTGTGTGTACTTCTAGATTAGAGGATTTGACCCATTTGAGTACCATCCCCTTTCTTTTAAGAAACTTTTTCCTGAAAGAGGCTACCTTTTAAAAAAAATAAAAAAAAGTTATTTCAACATCAATATTAACTACAACAGAAACATTTTCTAGAACGCATTATACATAATTAGCAATCATTTGGGAATGATAATATTCCCTTATTTTAATTAATAGACTCTTACATCCATCATCAATTTCATATCACTCATGATTATACTACTTTGAAAAAGTCTGCTTGTAGAGTTAATAGATCACATCCTCACCATATATTTAAAGCACTTTTAGAATACATGACTTTCACCAAAGAATCCTGGGAACTGTAGTTGCTAAGGTGCTTGGGATTGTAGCTCTCAGAAGGGTAAAATCAGGCAAAATATAACCAATATTATTATTTTTTATTAGTCTGAGAAGTAATTGTGCTGTGGTTTGGGAGTTAAAGATCTATTTAATATTCTTGTTTTACCAACATCATTCTGACGCCTCATCAAAATGTATCTATTGGAAGAAAAATACCTTTAATTATTTTAGTTGTTTCTTTCCAGAAACCTAGAGTCTTTGTGCTCTTTAACAATAGCATGAGAGAGAGAAATTCCAACAAGCACAGCCTTTTTCTAGATCAGTGAGGGAAACTGTGTCTGTTGAATTCCTGCTCATCTTACAAACTGAAGGCACGTTGGGGTAGCTGACATGATACCCTCCAGATGATGTTGGATTTAAAGTCTTATTAGCCCCAGCCAGCATGGCCAATGGTCAGGGCTAATGGGAGGGCACCATGTTCACTCCCCATGAGTCAATTGTCAGAGAACAAATGAGAGGTAGCAATTCTAGTCCTCACCCTAAAGCATCCTCTGTACCACTGCTCTTCGGTTTGTGGGTGTGGAGGGACCCACAAGTGTGTCACGAGCAGCTTGATCTCAGGTGGGTCACAGCAGAATCATAACCACCATTTTCTTTTTTTCTGTATGGGATTTTTGTAAGGGAAAATGAAAGAAAGTGGGGGACAATGCATAAAAGAGGATTGCAGCAGGTACACCTTGGTCGCATTTACAATGCATATTGCATTTACCAAGGTTTCCTTTTCTATACTTTCCTGATAGCTGGCAAATGAGAAGCAGGCACAGGAAGATGAATATGTATGGTTAGAGAACTGGGTCCCATGTTGTAAGTTTCAGTTAAAGGTGGGTCTTGGGTTTGAAAAGGACTGCTGTTCTTCATAATTCTCCTCTCCCTTTCGGGAAGGACTGTGGTTCAGTGGTAGAGCATCTCCTTTGCAAGCAGAAGGTCCCATGTTCATTCCTTGGTGTTTCCAAGACTTAGTGTATATAGTACTGAGTTAGATGGACCAATGGTCTGAATCAGGCAGCTTCCCATGTTCCTGCGTTCACAGGTGTGGGTTTTCAGATTAAACCACGCAGAGCATGTTGTAAAGTACATCTGACCCTCACTGGGATTTGAATGTCTAGATTAGATATTAGGTTCTGATAAATCAAGGCTAACGCTGCAGCTGCTGCTGTTATTTATTAATCACCTTCCACATCTCAAGGTGATGTATAAAATATAAGCAAAAAGGGAGAGCAAAATAATTATAAACATCACAGAAAATAACAGCAGTCTTTTTTAAAAAAAACACACAACAACCCACAAATAAACATGCAAATAGACGCCCCTGGCAGCATGAACTACACACTCCAAGACCTGGGATTGTGGCTTTAAAGCCCTAACCTGTTTTGCTATCTCAAATGGTTGAGCATATGTAGTTAAGCATTACTGTGCAGTGACATTTAAGTGTGTAGTCACATGTCCCTGAACAGACACGGGGTATCAATCTGGAGAAAGTTAGGTACAGCAAAACACTGAAATCATAAACATCTTATGTAGAAGTACCCTCCCTTAAAAGAAATGGGATTTATTTCTGAGTAAATGAACCAGGCAACTAGCTAATAACTGTTCACATTTGTGTCCGTCATGAATTCCTAGAGTCATCTATCATTCTCAGTTACATTATTGACCTCTAATGCCTCTGGTTTTGCAAGTAAACTTTGTTCTTTGTGCTAAGTGTTCCATTTTCAATTATTAAAAATAAACATATTTAAAATATTTTACAGTTTTTAACCTTTGGTGCCCTTGCAATATCTCCATTGGGTAAATCTCTCCCATTGTCTGATTGACAAGGGGGGAACAGAGGCTCATCCAGTGAGCCTATAAACCTGCAGGGATTTACACTCAAGCTGGAAGCGCAAACCAGTCTGATACACACGCACATGTGTGTGTGTGCGTGCGTGCGTGTGTGTGTGTGTGTAACACAAAATGAATAATACCTCATAGATAAAACAGGCATGAAACATAGCCACTCTTGCACTCATCTCTCACCTGTAGCTCCTAGAAGCTGTCAGTGTGCAACAGCAGCCACACCTCGGGAAATCGCTTCAACTGGCTGGCTAAACCAGGTGAGGGTAGCTGATGGGTCTCAAACCCTTGGTGAGTTAGGGACTCCCCCTGCATGCGAAGACAGCTTCCAGCAGATTGAGTGGACAAGACCAATAGTGCGTCCAACTGTCAAAAAGGTGGCTTCTGTCTTGTGGGATATCTTTAGGAGAAGAAAAGGCTGAGGAGTAAACCCGACACAAATTCAGAGTGGAGTCCCTAAGACAGTTGGATGGCACCTTGTACAACTTCTGGCATTTCATGTATCCAAGCTGGTGCCAAACATATTGCTTCGATTGCCTTTGGACCACATCAGCGAGGCCGAGAGGTGGGTCCAGGGCCACCATACACACTGCCCAGGCTTGCACCTCAGGGAGGTCACTTTGCTGTTGCTAACACAGCAGTTTGACTTCACTTCCAGTGGCATACTCCATTGTCTATTGAGACTGACGGATACCATCAACAAAAACAACAAAAGATAACCAGATAACCAAGAGCTCTGTGTCCAAAGTGGCATTATAGTAGCCTCCAGAATTACAGCAGTAAGCGGAATTTGTCAAGGGCGCAGAGGGTATGTCTGTTAGACTAGAGCAGGGGTGGCCAATGCCCAAGAGACTGGGATCTACTCACAGAGTTATAAACTGGCAGTGTGTATGGTACCCCCGTTTTTAGGGGTTCAGGTCAAAGTTGAGCTTTTTTTAGGAAGGAAAGCCCTGTTTTTGGAGTTCAGGTGTAAGTTTTTGAGCTTTTTTTTTAGGGGAGCCAAAGTTCTTTCGCTTCTTTGGGGAGAGCCAGTGATCTACCACCGACGTCTGGTGATCTACCAGTAGATCACGATCTACCTGTTGGACATGCCTGGACTAGAGAAATGTAGTTCATAAGGACTGGAGCATATGCCAATATCACAGAGTGCTTGAGAGCTTATTCACACACATCAGTGACACTAAAGTCTTTCTCAGTTGCTGTAGCCTTTTAAGAATTCTGCTGAAGAGTTTGGCAAGTGATAGAGGATGCTTTAAGGCGATTATCTCCAAGTCTCTCTCTCTCTCCCTCCCTCTCTCCCTCTCCCTCTCCCTCTCCCTCTCCCTCTCCCTCTCCCTCCCTCCCTCCCTCCCTCCCTCCCTCTCCTCCTCCCATGCATCTACAGACATTTTGAAACTTCTCTGAATTTTGCAATAGAATTCTCGGTTCAAAAACATACCAATAAGTGTATTAAAAATAAATCTTGTGATGTGAAAAGGAATATTTTGGGATTAAAATGCACACAAAAATGTATCTTGTGAAAAAATAGACATTAAAAACAATACACATTTTAATGAGGTTTTAAATAATTACAGATTTAGGTGGAAACATGATGGAGTAGAATGACAAATGGCAAAATGGACACTGACAAAGAACCAGGCTTTATCCACCTCAACTCTGGAGCAATGTTATTCCAGGGCTTCAGAAACATTGTGGGAAAATTAAAATGAAGCCTCTCAGAGGAATGTTGAGTTCAAGTGACTATAGACAGCATTTTTAGTCAGTGGCTAGGTAAACAGTGAGCCATCCTGAGGGCTCAGGCCATTGGCAACAGCCCAACAGCATTAACTAAGCATTGGTCTTCAATTGGATCAATTGGGGACCCTGCCTGAGCAAAGATGGGACATGCCAGGTGTATTAAGTATATCTTCTGGAAATAAGAAAGGGAGAGGTGGAGAAAGATGGGGAGAGAGAAGGTGAAAGAGAGAAAATGCAGTCTTGATAGATATGATGAACATAACAATATTGTATTAAATATGCACACATTAAAAGTGGGATCTGTTTTTCATCTTAGGGTTATCACTGTGGTGGGCAGTAATCTAGAGGAGAGTGTTTTTTTAGGATGCCCAGACCAAACCATTGTGGTCACATAACAAAAATGTTAAAACATAATGCCTAGCTAAAAAATAAAAACCTACTCTTGTCAAGTAAGTGGCTAATGAATAAATTTGTCTATGCTGCGATTAGAGGCCTGCCCTGACAGATGCTGCCAAAAATGATAATCTGTCTTTTAATCTTAAAATGTTTGATTTCAGCGATTCCTTGTTTTATGGTTACTTATTTCCTACTTCCGTTACATAGAAGTTGGAAAATATCTCAATTGAAGCAGTAGAACATCATGTTATTACATGACACTGCATTTAGAATAGCAGTGTAGCCTGCATATTGGTTTTGTTTTTTTCCAGATTCTATGTGTGCTACCTGGTTCTAGTTTAGGACATAAACTTGTCTAGAGCCCCCTCTTTCATTTTGTAAATATAACATACCCTTGTCATTCCAAAGAGGAGGAAATGTGCAGATAGCATTCTGTCCAGTTGTTTACTAAGAATAATGTTCTCTCCTGCCTTGCAGCCAGCAAGGGGAAACTACTGTTTAGGGAAGTTTTAAATGTTTGATGTTTCATTTTATTATTATTATTAATTAATAATATTCTGTTGGGAGCCGCCCAGAGTGGCTGGGGAAACCCAGCCAGATGGGTGGGGTATAAATAAGTTGTTTGTTTGTTTGTTTGTTGTTGTTGTTGTGATAGATGTCAGTTGACCAATGGAGAAGCAGAGCTGAATCATGGTGGAAAACAATGTGATATGAAATAAAATTCTCCACAGTAGCAATATATTCCCATAATTAAAACTACTCAGTATCCCTTTCTCCATCCCTCACCATTGGCTCTACTGATTGAGGCTGATGCATGTTGTAGTCCAGAACACATGGAGGGCACCAAGTTGGGGAAGATACAGATTTTGGTTCAGAAAGGTGGGTTCAGAAAGGTGGGACAGAAAGGTGGGTGGTGATGTCCTTGTGGGCCAAAATTTCCTACAAGGAATCAGTCCAATGTGTTAGGCTTCTTCATGCCCCTTCCAGATTTATGTGCTACACTTTCAATGCTTCAAGTGTGTGGAAATAAGTAATATAGTCTGGTCCCTGTCCCCATTGACCCATGCAGGATTTTATATTGTGGTCCAGTCTAAAGAATATGACCAAGGGTGCTTTAAAAGCTTTGTGATAGGGTTAAGATTCACACTTCTCTTGCTTGTACAATATATGTTTCTCTGGTGGAGCTTGTGGGATGCGTTGCACGTGGCACAGTTGGTGGAATGATTGGGATATGGATGGACAACTAGAAAAGAGGTACATAGTTCATTTTAAAATCCAAGTCAAAGTATCTGGTTTGTAAGTATTTTGAAGGCCGGCTGAAATCTGTTATTCCATGTATGCAATTACAACCAACATTTTACTCTGCTAATTATGAAGCAATCACATTTCCTCCTGACCAAGGCTATGCTTTACAAACACAGGGCTCATCCACACTTAGTTTTTGCCCCATACTTTCTAGGTACAGGTTTGCTCTTTAAAGCTTCATATCCGAGCACTCCCCCCCCCCCGCCAAACCATTGCTTTCCCCAGGAAAACTTGCCATTTAATGCTGAATCAGAACAAATGGCAATTCAGGTTATCTGTGGATTGCTGTTTGTTCCGATTTAGCAGTAAAGAGTGGGTTTTTACAGGGAAAGTGCTGCCCCCCCCCAAAAAAAAACCACACACACTGACACAGAGCTTTAAAAAGTGGACCTGTGCCTAGAAATGTGGCACAAAAGGAAGTATGGATGGTTCCTAAAGAGAGATGGCTTTGTTTTTGGTGCACAATTGCAGAAGTGTCGTGATTTAGGAGGGCAGTGAATAAGCTAAAATGGTCACATTTTCTCCTTTTGCATGACTGAGGAGCAGGTGCATGTACTGTTGAAGCAGCAGAAGCAGGGGACAGTAGGACACACAAGCCTGCCATGTCTGTCCTCAGCAGAATTTTTGGGCTCTCAGACTCAGAAAGGAAATGGAGGCAGAACAAATGAGAAAGACCACTCTTTCGTGGCATGAGCCAACTTCCCCAGTTTTTGCAGCATGTGCCAGGAGCAAATGCACAACTATTAGAGGAAAATGCTAAGTGAATGTGCTAGATTTGCATAATTAGCTAGTAGTTTGCATAATGTGCAAGTTAGGCTTTCCAGATTTGGGGGGCTGGGGTGCAGCAACCCTAAGTACATCATCTCACATTAAAGGGTACAGTAGTTTATGAGAAAGAAATGGAAAATACTATAACTCTCTCTTGCTTAAATTGTAAATGTTAAAGATTGGATTATTGGAGTGGGTCAGGGCCACACAACTTGTGATCCACCAAGGTGAACATAGCAGACTCTGATTTTAATACCCCCCTTCCTCTTTTTACAATCCTGGGTAGGCAGAAAACGAGGAGGTTTATTGAGCCCCTGCTAGGCCACCAGCCATGAATGGTGGGTTCCATTTGGCATGGTGGATCATAAGTTGTGCAGGCCTGGCTTAGTTGCATCAGTTGCTTGCTGGGGAAGTGTAGCTGTTGCCGTGACAGTTCTAGTGCTAATGCAGAATTTGTTTTCCGTAATACTGGGCTCTGTGAAGTTGCTGCTTGGCTTGTATTTTGAAAAGCATCCCTGAAATACTTTGATTACCTTGTTTCTGGGTAAGGCCATTCCATTCATGTGGTCTTGGTAACCTGTTACAATGAGAGGTGAAATACCTCATGAACAGGCAAAGCAACATGATGTAGTACCCACTAGTATTGCTTAATATGAGCTATTTGGGGGACTGTTTAAGGTTTATTAATGTCCAGCCTCCTCACTTGTCCCTCAGGCTTTGGGCAGTTTACAATTTAAAGCTAATAGGCATTTAAATAAAAGTTGATAAGCTTTAATGTCTAGCTTCCTTTCCTGTCCCTCAGGCTTGAGGCAGTTTATAACTAATAAGCATTCTTATAAAACCAGGCTACTGTTAAAAATTTATCCTTAAACAAAGTGTATTAATGCCCATTAAATTGTAAACTGTCCCAAGACTGAGGCATTGGAAAGGAGACTAGACTAGACAAGCCAGGAAGTCCCTAATTCAAAACTTACCTCAGCCTCAAACTCTCTAGGTGGCCTTAAGTAAGGCACCATTTTCTCAGCCTTTATTTGTAATATGTGGATAGATAACAGTACTGGTTTAGCTTACAGGGTTATTGTAAAGACTGCTGAGAAAATATAGCTGAAGCACTTTAATGCACTATATCAGTGCTGTTGGCAATACTCAAGCAACAAACCAGTGATGAGATCAGGCCCAGTGTTAAGCACCCAGTATACTTGAGCAGCTGCAAGAGCCCACATGTCTTGGAAGAATCCCCCATTCCTCCTCTCCCCTTTCCCACCTTCAATTGGGCCCCCCAGCAGCATTGTGCTGGCACTCGCAGTGCCATGCAGGTGATAACACTGTTGGTGAGTGTGATGGCAAAACCTACCTATGAACTAGCCAGAATCCATGGAAAAACCTCTTGTGATGCTTTCAACAAAGCTATGTCATTCCCAGATGTTCTTCCAAATGAATGAAGATGCAGAATCTGCCAGAGAAACTGTTTGTTGTGAGTTGCATTCCCAGTTCTGTCCCCAGGGGAATGCTTGAAGGAAGGAAGTTTCTGATCCGTTCTACCTTTGAATTAACAGTCCATATGCTCATGTTAAGCATGAACATCATTAGCTCAGTAAACCATTGCGCTAAGGCATTTAATTAGAAATGACAATCCTCACCATATCAAGCATTTCTACAGTCTTCTAAAAATTACATCTAAGTTCATGCCATAATTTGAGCCAGAGCTCTGAGACTTTTTTTAGCGCCTGCTCTCAGTTGTGGAACATAAGATTGCGTATTAACTCTTGGTTTGTGCCACTCTATAGCCCTTTGGCATTCAGGGTCAGGTTTAAAGAAGTGGAAAGTAGAATACAAATGATTTAAAATTTGACATGGCAATTCATTTTTAGGGCCTCTGCTTTGAGTGCTCAGCCTGACACCTCCAATATTTAACTCCCCTAAGCAATTGCAATTCCATGGTCATCATATGGATTATTGAATAACTGAGTAACTGACTGGGTGGATTATTGATCCTGTTTTAGTGAAGTCCTCAGAATGGCTCAAAATATTAATGAATTGCAATTAATACTATAAAAGCAATACACTCAAAACCAAGCAAATTATAAACAGACCACCTGTGGGAAGAGAGGGCAGCTGGTGTTTTCTATTTCTGCTTCTCTTTCTCTATTATTTATTTTAAAATTTAATTTATATCCTATCCCAGAGGAGCCCGTGGTGACAATAAACAGTTCAAATGTCCAAAAATACCTAAAAGCAATTCCAATGCAGATGGATACCAGGAAAGATTTCCACTTAAAAGGTTTGTTGAAAGAGGAAAGACTTCAGTTGGTGCCAAAAAGACAACAGAAATGGCACTAATCCTTCCTATAGTGCCTTACTACTGATTTACAAAATCTTGCCATTCAAGACTTGTCATTCCCTCCTTGAAACCCAACCAGAGCAGTGATGAGGAAATGTTGGAGGTATCTGAAGACCCATAAGATCAGAAAAATTAGTCAGATCAGTTGCAATGTGGAGTCTTGAGAGTCTTCCAGACTTAGGTTGAAAATAAGTGTTTATTGAGTTTTCATCTTGATTTGCTTGTACAAAGCTTGCATGGAAATTAGATTATAACCTGTCTTTATCCACCTTTTATTCTTATTTGTTCTTGAGAACACTGTGTGACAATGAGCCTTCATCCTGCATTCATCATCATTTCTTTGTGCAGTGTTTATACATCTTCCTATTAATAATTTGTTCATTCTACATTTCAGTGCATTCTTTTTTAAAAGTGGATTTCTTGCACTAGGGCAACAGAACAGCTTAATCACTTTAATAGCACAAGCCTAAAGTTCCCAGTATGTGTTTAAATCCCAGTCTACAGTAGTGTCAGTCTGGAGGCATCCCCTGCTTCCACTGTTATCTAAATTCTCTCCAAGAAGTAGCCTGCTGAAATGTACTCCCCATGGCATATAAAAGGCTGGTTACAACTGTTTGTCATCTGAAGCTGGGATTCCGATTCCAGAAATTCCCAGGCTTTTTCAAAATGGTGGCCATCACAGATCCTAAAGAGTAATGGTGACGAAGAAGCATTTACCAGGGCAAAAAGGACTAATCCAGCATGCTATGATTGATGGTGGATGAGTCAGATTGGGAATAACAGATTCTGTTGTGACTGAAACCCAGAGTAACAGGACAGCACTAATTCTAAGCGCTAGCATAGAGCACAGGTATATATTGTTTAGTACGGGGGTCAGCAACCTGCGGCTCCGGAGCCGCATGCGGCTCTCTGACAGGTCTCCCGCGGCTCCGGCATGTCCCCTTTCAATGCCCTTTCAATAATAATTAAATGGTTATCGGCAAAAAAAGGGCCAAAAAAACCATGAATAGTTGAAAAAAACGTTGAAAAGCTGGGTGGTCTTTCTCAGCCCTCTCGGGGTTCCCGAGGACAGACCCAAGATTGATGTCCACCTTGACCACTCCCAGAGAGAGGAAGCGACTTCTTCACACCAATAAGCGTGTGGGGAGGGCTGAGCTTTTACCACCTCGGCGTGCCGATTGGCAGGACAGATCGCCCGCCTTGGTGCATAGGCTCGGAGCCGGGGCCTTACCGCCAAGGTAGCCACTGAGGATGAAGGCGGGAGGCGGGCACGGGAGAGCGATGCTTCGTCCGGCCAATGAGCCGCCGGGATGCCTGTTCCTGTTTGAGGGGAACATGCCAATGAGGGTGGCGTTAGGGCGGGGAGAAGAAGGAGCTGGGCTTTGCGAGTTATCGAGAGAGAGAGAGAGAGAGAGAAAAGAGTCGGGATAATAAAGGCGGCGGGAGGTGGTGGCGGCGATTGGAGCGGCCCCTGTTCTGAGCGGCCCCTGTCGGGCGGAATCCTTTTCAAAGCGGCCACGCAGAGGGCGGAGCAAGCGGGCCAGGCGTCGCCGTGACAGGAGGGCGGTGATGGTCGCCGACAGGATGAAGTAGAGCTGCTTTGGGGCGGTGGCGGCGAAAACGTCCAGGCTGCTTCTGAAACCTCCGCCAACCGGTGCTTCGCCAGCGCTCGCTGCGGGCAGTGTACATGCTCAAGACGGCCACAAGGGCGGCTCGGGGGCCCGGAGCCCCGAGGCCGGCGCGCTGCAGTGCCTGGCGTGATTCCCCCCCCCCAAAAAAACCTGTTTTTTGCTTTTTGGCTTTTTGCCTTGCTCTCCCACCCCCCTCTCTTTTTCTTCCTCCCCTCCTTTTTTAATCCAAGGGGAGAAATCCCATTTTAAAAACAAACAAACAAACGAAAAACAAACACCCCCCACAGCTGCTGCAGCCACTCTATTTGAATTTTTATTATTACCCTTTTCTCCCTCTATCCCCCCTTTTTCTTTTCTCTTCCCCTTTTGTTTTTGTTTTCAAAAAAAGGAAAAAGAAGAAAAAGATTTCCCCCCTTTATTTTTTTTTTAAACTACTACATATTTTTAATAGATATTCTCCCCACCCCACCCCACCCCCAATTTATATTTTTCCACCCCACTTTTCCATTCCCACCCCCCCCTTTTTCTTTCTTTATTAGTTCGCTTGCCAACCTATCTTAGAGGGGGAAGCCCTCTCTCCCACCCACCACACCCCCCAAAAAACAACTTTGAGCTGAACCCCAAAAAACGGGGGTAGATCACTGCTGAAAGTAGATCACAGTTTCTTGGGAGTTGGCCACCCCTGGTATAAGACATGTAACTAGAATAAAAATTTAAAAAAACCAAGCAAATAATTGTAATAACTACTGTAATAAAGCACTGCTATAATTATATATAATTTCCCTAAAATTTTGGTTTCATTCGCCTTTCCGTGCTGAAATGTCACAACCTGAACGACCATGGCTTGCCCCCCCCCTAGTTTTGATCCTGGGTACGCCCCTGAGTCAATGCAAAAAAGTAATAACTTATTCTTGTTGTTTTTACTAATTATACTTTGCATTGGCTCCTATACGTTATTTATTATTATTGCATTAAGGTAAGAAACAATATATGCAGCGTTATATTTGTTTTAAATGTCGCAATGGTTTTGCGGCTCCCAGTTGTTGTTTTTCCCTTTGGAAACGGGTCCAAGTGGCTCTTTGTGTCTTAAAGGTTGCAGACCCCTGGTTTAGTAGAATAGAGGCAGCTGAGTTGGACAAGTTACTGCTTGCCTTCCTGTTCAGTGCAGAGAAATACAATTCTCTCCATCCCTAATATGGAGAGAAAAATAATACCCAATGTGAATCAGGGTGAGGGATTCCATATGAGACTGGAGAAACCGTTTTCAGTTCTAGCCAGGAACAGTTGCATGTGGGTGGCAGCTTATCACCAGCCTTGCCAATTTTAATCCAAATCCCAATTTTTGTCTCTCTCAGCTGCAGAGGAAAAGGTCTTCTCCATAGGCACTTTAATTTTCTGCAGAGGTTAATCATGTAGTCAGTAGTGGCTCAGGGATTTAATCCCCCCTTGTTTAGCCCCTTGACAGAAGGTTTGTGTCCATTCTGAGGTCAGTAGAAGTGATGGAGAGATCAGCTTTCTTTGCACAGCACACTCTCTATATTTGCCCATGAATTTATTTGGGAGACTTTGAGCACATACAATTCCTTCCCACATTTCTTCCGTTGGGGGATGAGGTGGCGTTGCATGTTGCAGTTAGGAGAAAGGGCTGTCGCTTGGGAACCCTAGCTCTGGTTATATCATTTCCCCACATAATTGTACTAAATTCTCAGCTCTGCAAATGCTAAGAGGCTTTTCTTTAGTTTAGTGCTATGTAACAAAACCCGGGGGGGGGGGGATAGGAAGAATGTGGTGAAATGACTTTTAATTGTGGCTTTCAGATTTTGACACTTATGAGAAGAAATAAGCCTCAGGAACTCTGAAAGCAACGGACTTCCATTTACTGGTGCTTTCTTCTGTTTTAGATAAAATTCTTTGAGCAATGTAAAGCAAACATTTTTTGGACCAACAAGTGTTTAAAATACAATGTTCTGTTTTTTGGCTGGATGTCTGAGGTGGAGTAAGGTAGGAAAGGGAGATTTCTGTGCCATGACTTCAGCCCATCTTATTCCATGACTTTGCAGAATTTTTTTCAGCTCCCAAAATTGAGTGGGAATGTTAGAACTGACAAGTGCTGAAAAGTTGCAATGGATGAAAATTTCAGTCTCACTTGTATTGCCTACAATTCAACATTTATTTATCACAGTCTTTTGCTCTTGACTGCATAGAATATAACAAGTAATATGACCCCAGCTTATAGGACTTGCACTAGCTGCAATTAAAAGAGTTCTCTGTAAGTAACTGTGTAAGTAACACAGCCAGTGTGTGGGAGTACGGAAATTGTAGGATTGGAAGGTACACCTTTGAGAGACTGGTACACAGCCATATTATTTCCTGTCTTCCACTGGCATTTGATAGCTACCAGTTTGCATACAGAGCAAATAGATCCACGGAAGATGCTATCACTACTATTATCCATGCTGCTCTGTCCCATCTGGAGCAACCGGGGAGCTATGTGAGGATGCTGTTTGTGGATTTCAGTTCTGCTTTTAACACTATCCTCCCCCATAGATTGGTGTCCAAACTAGAGGCGCTTGGACTTTCTAACTCCATTTGTCTCTGGGTTTTGAACTTTCTGTCAGACTGTTCTCAGAGGGTTAGAGTAGGGTCATATATGTCCACAGCCCTTAGCCTTAACATCGGCTCCCAACAGGGTTGTGTGTTGAGTCCCCTGCTCTATACCCTCTATACGTATGGTTGTACAGCTACCCATCTTAGCAACAAAATCATCAAGTTTGCTGATGACACCACTGTGGTGGGGCTCATTTCCGAGGGGGATGAGTCCGCCTATCAAGACGAGGTGGAGCGGCTCTGTGGTTGGTGCAGAGAAAATAATCTGGTCCTTAATATTGCTAAGACCAAGGAACTGGTAGTGGTCTACAGGAAAAAAGGCGGACATTCAGCCCTTGTATATTGGTAGGAACCGGGTGGAAAGGGTGGCTGTATTCAAGTTTCTGGGTGTTACTATCGAGCAGGGTATGACCTGGAGCACTAATACCATTGCTCTGGTAAAGAAGGCCCAGCAGAGACTTTATTTCCTCAGACTTTTAAAAAAGAACAATCTGAGTGAGAGACTGCTGGTGTCCTTCTATCGAGGCAGCATAGAGAGCATTCTTACATACTGTATCTGTGCTTGGTTTGCCAGTTGCACAGTCACCGATAGGAAAATGCTCCAAAAGGTCATAACCACAGCCCGAAAGATTATTGGTCATCCTCTCCCATCTTTGGATGAACTATATAGCTCCTGTTGTCTCAAAAAAGCAAACAACATTTTACAGGATTCATCTCATCCTGGATATAGTCTGTTTGCATGGTTGCCTTCGGGCAAGAGTTATAGAACAATTAAATCAAGAACGAATAGACTAAAAAACAGTTTTTATCCAAGAGCTATAACTATTTTAAATGCTGTAACCAAATGATATGATCTTGGGGAGTCGTGATGGATGGTATGTATGTGTATGTGTGGCTGTAAATGTATAAATGCATATATGTGGCTGTAAATGTGGGATGGCATTCAATTTCGTTGTACTGTGTACAATGACAATAAAGTATCTATCTATCTATCTACACCAAGGGTCATCTAGTCCAACCCCCTGGGGATTGGAATTTTGGGTTCCTTTGACAAGTCATGCTACAACTTCCCCACTAAGACTGCATCCAGATGGTGGTGGTAGGTCTGCCATGGGGCGCATTGCAGGAAATTGGTCGTCAAATGTACATCAGGAGTACACTTATTGTTCATGAAGACAAGGACAGATTTAAAGAAGGATTAGTGTGAGAAAAGGGAGAGGTGGTTCAAGCAGTGCCTTAATCTGGGCTTCAACTTTGATATAAGATTTTAGATTAAAATGCTTTAGCCCATCATTTTTGTTGCCTGGTGTTCAGTCTACTAGACCACACCTTTGCCCTGTGGCACATTTGTTGTTTAGAAAACTCCTGCTGCGACTTCTGGCACTGTGTCTGAGCTTAGAGGCAAATAAGCAGATTTCCATGACAACACCTGCCTGTTCTTATTAAATCATACAGGGGGCCAAGCAATTCCAGAGTCAGAAAAGCTTCATATAACCTGTTCCCATTATGCATGTGGCATTTCATGCTAGCATATCTACAGTGTGCGGTGCAATACATAAAGAACACTGACTGCTGTGCAGAACAGAAAGGCAGAGGTGGCAGAATGAGATAGCATAGATGGGAGTAGAAGTGGCATGTGGCTATGTGTGGATCCTTTCTGTGGTAGATATGAAAGTGTGGTTTTTAAATCGGAGAATAAATGAATATTTATTATGTACCATAAGTCATCACAGCAAGAAAGGGAATATGAATCAGAAAGTGGTGGTGACCCAATATGAGCCTTGGAAAAAACAAGACTTCCAACCTCCATTCCTAACAAATATTCTTACTGCATTTCTTCTGAATTCTGATTTGAAACTCGGGCAACCATTCTGAAATATGACATAGTACTTATGAGGAGTCCACTTATCCTTAAACAAAAGAGCATTAAATATATCCATATTCTTTCAAATTTCTCACGCCTATCTACATGGATTTCTGAAATATTTTGACCACTTTCTTGCAACAAACAAACTATTATTGTGACATTTTAGTTTTTTCACACCAATCCATTTTCATTCCCCCAAGCAAAGCACTTATCTGCCTTTAGACTACAGAACCCATGCTGTGCAATCACAAGAAAACTGTTGATGTGTACAGCCTATTGTTTATGCTAGTTTAAAACAGCACAAAGCATGATGCAATAGGCCACAAAAACCTTTAGAGTTTTTCCATAGTGCTGTATTATCTGTAGCCCCCACCCCAAAACAGTCACATGATAGGCCATTATTTATTACCTGCAACCTCATATCTTGTACCTTGGGAACTCCAAGAAAGCAAATAATCATAGCAGTTCTTAAACTGGTGGTTAAAATAATGCAGTTCTGAAAAATTCAGTGCCATCTTGATACAATTGTATCTAAACATAGAAGAAAACCTCCTTGGTCTCAGGAATACCATGCAAAATTTGGTTGTGATATATTGACAGGTGTCCAGATACAAACAAAAAACTTTCCAAAACGTGTATTAGATTTATTTATTTATTTTACAACTTCATGAACTGCTTCACAGCCTGAAGTCATCAAAACGGCATACAACAAGATAAAAATGAAATGCAACACATACAAAACCTGCAAGTTCTAAAAAACAACAACCAATAAAACCATTTCCACAAACTCTAAAGCAATACAACAATTCCTGCAAAGTCTAAAAACAATACAACAATTTCTACAGATCTAAACTTAATATTTGATAAGTGACTGTGTCACATAAAGCTTTCTTAAACAAAATTGTCCTCAGTATGTGCATAAACATGATGCCAAAGTGCTAGTCACTAATCCTACATCATGCATAGTCGGAAGACTTGCTGCCAGGAAGATTTTGGGGGAGGGAAGGAAGGGAATCCCAGTCAGCATAGAATCATAGCACTGGAGAAAGGTAGCATCAACCTCCCATGAAAATAAATATAATCTATTTTTTAAAGCAAATGGCCACAAAATGGTAGGGCTATGAGGAAGGAGCTGGTATTCACCTTTTTGAAAAAGAGATAAAAGCTCACACATTTGAGTGAGGCCATGTGGGAGCAATTAAATTCTTGATAATTAAACACTCTAAAATGGTGCAGATATTGGTGCAGTGGGTGGGAAACAGTTGTGTTCCACAAAGCATTCATAAATCTGGTGAGTGTGCTAGCAGGGGTGTGTGTTAAACATAACATTTTCCAATGACAGAGTTGCAATTTAAATATCCCTGTAAGCAGAAATGCATCATTAAAAGGATACACGGCTTCTGCATATTTGAGGGGCAGCTGTACACTTTTTTTCCTACAAAAAATTACAGGAGAAAAAAGCCCAAATGGTTCTTTGTTACATATATCACTTTCATTCCTGGGAGCAGAACTTCACAATGAGAATCTTGACACCCTGAAAGCTTTCTAGTTTATCCTTCCTTAATTCCAGTACACTTCACCCTAGTCCCATTGGCCTTGCTTTTCCTGTCTTCCATCTGATCAGAGCTATCGGCATATGAAAAGCTGTGAGCCATTTTGCCAGCCAAGGAGAAAGGCAGTCTGGGAAGAGTGAGCGAATAGTGAAGGGCCACACTTCAGACTTGAAGTATGTTAGAAGCTGGATAGCTGCCTCTGTGTTTTGTGAGGGCTTTTGCACATAAAGTCATCACCACAGACATCAAGATGTGAAATAGCAAAAGATGTCAACAATAATATGGGAGCCACTTTTCATTCCTAAGGGTTTTTTTAAATCTGCATTTACAGCTGCTAGCAAAGTTCCAGAGGAAGGCTCACCCTCCTCCTTAAATTGCACTATATTTATACTGAACTCTGAAAAGGACTTTTGCTTATTCCTCTTTCTGCTTCAATTAGCTTCATGAATTTGCTTCACTTGATTAACTGCTGTGGTATAAGCACACTGCATGCCACAACTCGGAAGAAGCCTTAAGCATCTCCAGCAGGTTCCACAGGGGACATTCTAGCCCCCCAGAGTGTTCCTTGAGATTCCCGTGCAGAACCCATGTGATACACACTAAAGCCAAGTGCTTCAGAAGGACAATTAAGAGACCATCAGGAAAGTGGGAAGTGCTTTGAAATGCTGCCACATGGCTCATTAGAATGGATCCTCTTTCCTCACAGCCCATGCCTTCAGGGGAAGTGCCATGACTCAGTGGTACATGATTTGCATGGAAAATACCCCTGGGTTCAACTCCCAGCATCTCTACATATTGCTGTGGGAGCTCCCTATCTGAAATGTTGGAGAACTACTGCCAGTCAGTGCAGACAGTACTTTGCTAGATGGACTAATGGTTAGACTCAATGTAAGGCAGTATCCTATATTCTTAATGCTTTGTGAACTGGCCAAGCTATCCAGGTCTCATATTTTGAGACCCCACAAGATTGAAGTACATTATATAAAGTGCTTGTGGATGCTCCCACTTTGCCAGTCCTGAAGGCTATGTCTACTTTTAAGAGACTTAGGCTGCAATCCTGTACACACTTACTTGGGAACTCAACTACTTCTGAGTAAACATGCGTAGAATTTTGCTGTAAATGGCTGATGTTTCTGGTGGGTGCTACTGAGGGCAATTTAGGGCTCTGGCTCCAATGGAGAGACTGTAGCAGGACAAATTGTACCCAGGAAAAGAATTTGCACCCTGGTACCAAAATAAGCAAAAGAGGGCCTCATTTGTGTTATGCCTTCAGGGAACAGAGGGGCTGCTTGGTGCTGATGTGGTTATTACATCTTCACACATGCAATAACTGACTTCCTCTCTTCCCTCAGTACTGTCATCATATACCATATGCTTTCATCTAGACATCACCCACCATTCCATGCTTGAGTTTTGACATGTTCACACCTCCTACCACAGTATCTGAGTGCTGCAGAAGGCTTAGAAAATAACTTAATGGAGGTTTGAAATATTGAAAGGGAGACATCTTATTATTAAGGAATCATAAATCTTAATTCAGTGCACTAGTAGGCAGGCAGTTTTCAGAGTGAAAGCGAGGGTATGCTACTAGGAGACGACAAAATTGTTTGGGCTTTCCTCCATGCAGATCCTTTCTCTGGATTTATTTTAACTGCCTTGGGTAGAATGGTGACTGCTTATAGTGTCTGCAATAATGTCAATCTGGGATACAATTCCCTCGGGCCCTTCACTCACTTGAAATAATCCACTAGAAAACATTGTTCATTTTTGGCAGTTGCAGAACAATCCAGTCTTGCAAAATGGACCCTAGCAGCAAAGCTCCAGAGCAAAGTGGCCTCTGCTTCTGGAATGACCTCAGCTGACAAAAGAGGAGCCCCTAGTTTTCTTACCTTTGTGACAAATCTGTCCATGTATTCTAAAGTGTGCAAAGTATCCCCCTTTCTATTGTATAACAGCACCTTGGACAGCATCTGTCCCTGCTTCCCCAGCTTTGAACTAACTCCTAAGTTTTTTTTTCTGAAATGCACAAGTCGCAGATAATTATTTGAGGGTAAGATATACTGATCCTGTTTGTGACTAGATTTATGACTAAAATGGGACATGGCCCATTACTCTCAAAGTATGGGGAAAGTTCAGATCCAGATTTTTGAGAGGTGGCATGGTAAACAATGGAGGGGCTTGTCCCTTGTGGCAAACAGGGTGGTGCCCCACCAACCTCAGTCTGCCCTCAATCACTTGCCTTCTTACTTAAAACCAATCCAGTGGGTAGCATTTCCTATCGGCTGCCTCCTTCTTAATTTCAGTGTTGCCCTCGATAAACTCAGCAAAGAGAAAGATGGAGACAAAACTAGAATTAATTGGCTATGGCTCCACCCACTATTGACATTCCAGCCTTTCACTGGTGGTGAAGAGAGTGATATATAAACCCCCTTTTCAATATGAAATATGAGCCCATTAAAAGAGGTCACTATCTCTTAACCTTATCCTCCACCTCACATAACATGGCTATCATAATACTGGCCTACCTAACAGGGTTGTTACGATAGATAGATAGATAGATAGATAGATAGATAGATAGATAGATAATAGGCTCTCAGTGGGTGCGGGTCTAAAACATTATTATTCCTATTATTATTATTATTATTATTATTATTATTATGGCAAACTGCAATACCATAGAACAATATTTCCATACCCTGCAGGGTAAGTGAGTCTAGAAATCATCTGAGGTCCAAACAATTTCTACTTTAATTTTAAAATAAATAAAGGCAGGCAATGAAATGGATGCATTGTGGCAGGCTGCTGTGAAGAAGACATGCATGTGTGCACTCTGTCTCATTCAGCACACACATTTCTGTGATCTTGTTTGCACACACACACACACAGAGAGAGAGAGAGAGAGAGGAGGGGGAATGATTAGAAAGCCCTCTCCTCCCCTTTTTCTCCCTGCTTTTCTTCTCAGTGCCACCTGCTTTCTTCTGAGTAAATCCTTCCTATGTATCAAAAACTACAAAAAGGTAGCCCGTGCCCTTTTCCTCCCCCTGCTTCCACCAGCATGACACCTTCACAAAGGTTCACTGATCTCCGGGACCAGCCTCCAGGGCAGCAGTGGGAGGGGGGAAGGGATGAGACAACTATTTTTGGCTCGTCTTGTGGCACGGCATCTCTGGGTTCATGTTTTGTAGCGTGATTCTCATGCGGTGCATCAGTGGAACAGGGGCACAAAAAAGCAAATCCAAGAGAAAGTGCCTTATCACATTAAAATCTTGTTTGCTGGCATCTGAACTTTCTATGGACAGGCTCTTAGTACACAAACATACTCGTGTTTTTTCTTCCTTCATTTTCCTCGTCCGTATCTTCGTTTTGCCCAGCTTTCTTTCTTTCTTTTAAAGAAGCAACTCATGCTAGAAATTGTTCCTACAAAACTGTCACTAGTTAAAGTGGTACTTCTCTCCTCCCTCCACCCCTCTATTTCTGGGCAAGTTTCCATATGAAATTGTTCTTGATGGGGACGCAAGAAGATCCTGTATTCAGGGGGGTGGGGTAGGCATAAGCAAAAGCGATCCAAACTACTGACCCTCACGGTGCCTATTCTCTGAGGCTATAACGATCTTTGCCACTGAGGAAGCGTTATGTCTTATCACTGGCTGGCAGGCACTATTTCTTCCAGCCCTCTGCATCTGACTTTGATTACCCACAACTATCCGCACTGGACTCATCATCACCGTCCACTCTGTCAATCAAACGCCTGCCCCGTGGCTTCGGTCATTTGTGTTCGCCCTCAGAATCGCCTTTTCATGCACACAGAAAGTGAGGGAGATTGATCCATCAGCCTCATAAATCCCTCCCTAAATCAGTGAATACCCTCTGGACAGAATGGGAAAGGGCAGACAAGTAGAAGCAATTTTCCCAGCACTCAGATGTTACCACAGTGACAAGATCCGCTACTTACTGTTCCCCGCTGGCTGGGATGGAGTCTCTTTAGAGTTGCCAAACCCTGTTGTGGGTATCCCAACGTTCCTGTGCAAGCAATGTGCAGGCAGGCAGGCAAGCGCTCGTAAAGCGCCGCTCGGCATCATCCCCCTTCGCCCTGCATGATGCCAAGACTCTGGAACCATCGGAAGTGCAGCAGTGGAGCAAAGGGGAGATAGCAGTGTGCAATAGGAATGGCAGTCAGCTGAATAATCGAGAAAGCGGCAAGTGGGGAGGAGAGAGGAGAGAGAAAAAGAGAGGAAGAGACGGAGCAGGGTGGAGTGACAGCTGGGGGTACATCTGTGATGACAGCAGCAGTGCGTGCGCGCACACACACACAGAGGAACATGCATGCACATTCAGACACACAGTGAGAAGGAGCTGACCCAGACAAGCAAGCAGAATCTACTCGCAAAACATCTACAGTCTTAGAGTCTGTCAGGAGCTTGAAAGCTCAGAATTACCCTCATCTTCTCCTTGGGAAACAGCAGGTGCTTTTGTATTGCTTGAACTCCCTTCACCCCTTTTTGAGAAGCAGGAGCAGATAATCAGGAGGGATTTAAGCATCCTCCTTCCTTTCTTCCCCTTGTTATAAAGCAGCAGGAGGTATGGGGAAGAAAGGAGACTAATTGTGCACAATAAAAAACACAGTGAAAAGTGAAGGAGTTGGCTGCCTGCATGCTAGTTTTTCAATAGGGTTTGGAATAGGCACAGAGTAGGGGGTTAGGGGGCTAGAGCGGAAGGCAGCACCCAGGCTCTTTGGCAACCTGGAAAGCAGAAAAGAGAAAATACAGTTTATGTCTCCAAGATAGACCAAAACCTGACTCTGCTTAGAGAGCTAGCAGCTACAACAGCTTGGCAGAAAGAGTAGTATGGTGAAAGGGTCATAGCTCAGTGGTAGAGCATCTGTTTGCATGCAAAAGGCTCCAGGTTCAATCCCCAGCATTCCTAGGTAAGGATGAGACTGACAGCTAAGCTACACAATATGAAGAAATATGATTCCTGTACAAACACCCTGCTATAATTCCCCATCCCTAGTCAGTCACCTCAGTCTGCATAATGTGTAGATTGGATATCAGTCCAGGAGGACCTGCTCAGCTACCTCTATGAAATCTTTCATATTATGTCCTTTTTGTTTTCCTGCAGATTTTCATTTCTGTCAAACATCTCTTTCTTCTGCCCTTGATTTCCCTTCCCAAAACTTAGTCCAGCAAGAATTACCCTTCATCCTATCTGCTCTTACTGCATTCCCTCCAAAGCCACCTCTCCTTTTTTTTAGATTGTATTTGCTTTACTTCCATTTTTAATTATTTTTAGACTGTTCTGAAGTTGCTTTTTAAGTATAATGGCTCTTAGACATTCAGCAACAATAGGACAAGCACTTGATGGGCAGACATTTTTCACTTACTAAAAGGATAGAATAGATCAAAAGAGGTCTCTTTCTGGATACTCTCAGGTCCTCCTGTATGAAATGATGCCTTTTTAAAAAGGCAAACCAACTGCCATGGCAGAATAATGAAGACAGGAGTGTATTGAACCAGGTAGAAAGGAATAGAGTTTGCAGCATGGACAAAGTGAAAATTATTTTCAAAGAGTTGTCTCGGGTCTGCCACACTTAGTAAAATTAGAACAACACTCTGCAGCAAGACTTCATTAAGTTCAGTTTTTATCCTGCTGCATCCCAAGATTCACGATGGGTAACAATACAATACAAAACACCCAATGAAATTTAAATTACCACTGCCATAAGAACATAAGAAAAGCTGTGCTGGATCAGACCAAAGGCCTACCTGTTCCAGCACTCTGTTCTCACAGTGCGCAACCAGATACCTGTGGTTTCACAGGCAGGACATTAGCACAACAGCACTCTCCTCCCCATGATCCCCAGCAACTAGAACACTGCTTCAGATATCTAATACCTTTAATACTGGAGGTCATGCATAGTCGTCATGTCTAGTAGTAATTGATAGCCTTAGTCTTCAGGAATTTGTCTAATCCCTTTTCAAAGCCATTCATACTGGAGGCCATTTCTATATCTTGTGGCAGCAAATTTTGAAGTTTAACTACGTGCAGTGTGAATAGGCTTAGCGCTGGCTATTAAAAGCCAGGCTAAGTAACTAATTTTTGCAGTCTTTCGAGAAGGCATAATGGGTTCAGATTTTGAGGGATTGTATGTGTTATCATTGTCAGTTAACTTACAGTAACTGGGACCAGTTTTCTTAGCCATTATGGTGCAAAGGAGCCATCTTTCTGTCTCTGTCTCTCGCTCAGAGATGGAACTGCACAACAGAACTTCCTTCCTTCCTTCCTTCCTTCCTTCCTTCCTTCCTTCCTTCCTTCCTTCCTGTAGTTTGAAACCAGTGAGACAATGGACAAGATCCTGGTGGCATGAAAAAATGGGTTGCAGTAATAGGGTCCAAGATTACAAAACCATTGTATGTGAAGGTGGTTCCAAGAACTGGCTCCCATTAGCCTACTATGTTCCAAAACATCCCAACTGAAACCTACTCAGATTAGGAGACATGCAATGAAATCTTCCTTTCCAAAATTATTGTTTTACTCTGCCACCAAAGAAAGATCTAGGAGTGGTGACCCTCCTTCTTGGTCATAAACATTGATGCTAGGCTAACAAGCTTTTATATTTACATAGATAAATTAATATACCCCCAAAGGCCAACTGAAATGCACATCCTTTGGTGCCTGACAGATTCTGGGCAATGATGGAGACAGTTGGCATCTCCCCTGAACAGGCGTTCCACAGTTGTCATGCCACAATGGAAAAGGCCATATCCTAGCTGCCCACATTTCTCATATGTTAACCTTGCTGTTCAAGAAGTACATATGGGCAGATGTTTTACTGAAGCATTTATTGAAATAAATTCAGAAAATGTGAGTCAGAGAACTTAAATGTCATTTTCTCAGACTCACACCTTTTGAAAACATTTTCCTTACAAGTGAAACCTTTGGCAAAGGTTTCCCCGTGTTGTCATTTAAGTTACGTAGGGCTGTCAAGTTCCAAACTGCTTTTGGGGATTGATATGGCCCATAAGCTGCTAACAGGATATCCCTGGTCTGAGGCCATCTATATCCGGCTTCTCTCACAAACATTTCTACCTGGGTAGAGATACCCTTTTAAATTACGTAAAATTGTGACTAGGAAAGGAGATGCATCCCTTCCATTTCTGCATGTTTTTGAAGGACAAGTTGCAAGTAATAGAGAACTAATAAAATATAGGTTAGGATCCATATAGCTAGTTTGGTGTACTGAAAGAGGCTTTTCGTTGTGTTCTCAAACACCTTCTTTTCTTCCTGCCTTGCTTTCCACATGGTAAGTTGCTTTTTAATCCAAGGGAAGCTTACTGCTAGAGGCCATTGAATACCGATTGTTGGGAATCACAGGTGGGGAGAATGCTGTTGCACTTAGCTTTGGCTTGCAGGTTTCTCATGGGCATTTGGTTTGTCACTGTGATTCAGCATGTTTTCCCCTATGCTCTTACACATGCACCCTATGCATAAATGCATGCAGCCCGAACAGTGACAAGTGCCATATCTGGTATCGGTAGCTTGAGTACAAATTGCTGTACAAGAATGTACTACATGGCTAGCCCTGAACTTTGGCTTGCTTCCTACTCCCACTCCACCCACACACAAACTTCCCTGTTCCCCACCACCGCCACCACCTTTTATCTACCTTCTCCATTTGTTGATATGAAGCATATTAACTACTTAGTAATCTTCACTTTTGACATAACTGTATTGACCCTCCTGCTAATTACTAAATGCAGTGGGATTTACTTGTGTATTCTGTAGGACAGATGGAAAATAAATACTTCTTTGCCATGTTTTTCATTCCATTTGCACAATCTGCCGGGATTTAGAGTTCTTTTGGTGAAAACATGAAACACTTAGTACTTTCATGTTCTTCCAAGGTTTGTTGTTCTGGCATTATCCACTCAAGAGTTGTAAGAAAGCTGCAGGCCAGTGATATGATCTAGTTGTGATAAAGGAAATGATTCTCACTTTAAATGGTTTCAAGGGATAACAGGGAATTTACCCTGTGTACAAAGGCAGAATGTGTTTTAAACCAAATCTGCAAACAACCTCATTTACAGCCTATGATGTTTTCCCATCAAATAGCACCAGAGGGATATTTGCAGGTCCTTCCCAAATAATATGAGTTTTTTATGGGTAAGTGCTCAGCAACTAGTAAAATTGGAGGAGGGTGGTGGTGATGATCCCAGTCCTCAAAATGATTAGAACCAAGTCCTGGAGAAATGTAATTATTCCTTTTACAAGCAACTCCACAGCAATAAGCACTGCTGTTTTGAATATTGTTGCTGTGTTGCATGCACCTATTGTTTCTATGATTTTGCTGGTGAATAATATACTCCTTCCTGTACCAAAATACCTGTGCCATCTTGAAGCCTATTTTTAAAGTTATTGTTTTATTTTAATTTTACTTTTTTTTAGAGGTTCATAGTTTCCCCACTGTACTACTGAGTTATGTGAACCCACTCCATTAAAGAGGGGGGATAAATAAACCCTATCCCTCCAGCATAACAACTGCTGATAATTTTAGACTGGGTTGTCTTTTATCTTGCCTTTTTCACCTGAGCAATCCACCTCACCAATACTGGGTCAAAAAAGAGAAATGGCACAGGAGTGACACAGGCTGCAGTCCTGTGCATATTTACCTGGGAATAAGGCCCATTGTAGGGTATGATAGATCTGAGGATGGATCTATAGTAGTAGAATTGTTGTTGGCATCCATCTATTTCAGAAGACAATGTAGGAGTGCACTTTTGGGGGTGAGGTCAAACTGTTGGAAGCTTATATCGCCTGCTGTGGCTGTAGAGATCAATATGGGAGAGACATGTTTTGTTGCAGCTGGGGCAGATATTTCCTTGTTATAGCATTGGGAAACAGCAGGGAGGGTTGACAGCTATGCGAGATGGTTGTGCTGCTGCAGACGCCCCATGGTATTTCTTCTATCTCCGCTCCTCTCAGTGGTCATTCCTCCTCTGGTCACTGCTATGGGTGCCTTTCCAGTTTAAATGGTCAAAACACCTCAACCTACTTCCCCCTTCCGTATTTTAAATCTCCCTTTTATTTTATTCTTTTACTTTAATGTCATTTTATTTGTATTATTACAAGAATTGCCACAAAAAAATTCAATTAAAAAATAAGGATCAGGTACAAGCTTGATCCATGATAACATGGAGATTCACTACTAGTCAGAGTAGACAGTTCTGAGTTAAGTGGATAATTTAATGAATTAGGTACAAAGGAGTTCTCTATCTTCCTGTGTTTTGAGTAAACACAGGATGTGTAGATTTGCACTGTAAAAGTGACAGGAGAGTATGTCTCATGGTTATTCTCACCTCCAGCCAGGCTCCTCAATTCTTTCCCATAGGGCCAGGCTTGTGCTCTTTCTTTGCTGGCTCCTGCTTTGCACTCAGGCTGAAACCTGCCTTTTATTATTCTGTAAAGATCCTCATTGCTGCCTCTTCAGTGTAACTCAATGAATATTTAGGCAATAATGCCAGGGAAAAATTCAGTCTCATCTTTTCTACTTCCATTACATCCTTACAACTTAGACCCAGATGACTCTTGTGTCTTGTCTGGTTGTGCATGTTCAGGAGTTCAGGGAGAAGGCAGCTGTAGAAAATAATTCCCTTCCTTATTCCACAACAGTCAGATTCGTTTTATTATAAGAATGCTCTAAGATGTACCAGCAGTAGAAACATGACAAAAAAGGACACTGACACCATGGCTCCAAGAGCAAAAATGATGTACTCTGCCCCTGATGCTAGCTGCCAGGTTCAATGTACGCATAGCACAGAACTCTTTCCTCTGTGGTTTTCATGCTTTCAAAGCTGCATTCCAGCATCAGATTCCAAGAGTAAAGAGGCTAGTGTGGCATGAAGGCCAGGGGACTTATCTGTGAACCAACATCCCAGTTTCAGATCTTACCTGTGCCATGAACACACAAGATGAATTTAGGCAGACAACAGATGAGAAAGATTCCCCTCTCCAAGAACTGAAGGTAATTTGAAAATGCAAGCACTGCTCCTGTGTACTTTTGCCTCTGGTAAACAGATTTTGCAGATTTTATACATTTTCCAAAAGCCTTTGGACCAAAGGCTTCTTTGGAACAAACAAAATACATGTAGAGAACCTGGGAAGCAATACCTGTCTCCTGCCACTTTCAGCTCTCTTTAAGAATTACTGTATTTTCTGTTTTCAGCCTAAGAGTTTTCCTATATTGCACTTTTGAATCATGATTATATCAGATGGCTTTTATAATCTGCAGCAACCTAAGGGGAAAGTGTTTTGGCAGCCTGTTGTATCTTGGTAGTGTTTAGTGGGAGGCAGGTGTCTGTACTTCAGCACAACAGTTGATGTTTCCGTTTGCATCACCTTGTTAAACCCCTGACTCTCACTTTATGTTCTGACTCAGCATTTACCTGTCATTTACACTTGGAAATGGTGTGATTTCTTCTGGTGACTGCATGGAAATATTTAGTTTCCTTCCCTAACATAAATATATCTCTCTCTCTCTCTCTCTCTCTCTCTCCCTCTCCCCCTTTCTCCAACCTCTTTGTTTTGTTTCCCCATAGCTGTGGGTGTGCAAATTAAACTAGAATTTCTTCAGCGTAAGTTTTGGATGGCTACACAGCAGGTAAGAATGCTGAAGTATAGCGCAAAAACAGAAGGTGATATATGGTGATGTTTTACTTGCCACATTTCCACAAAATCCTTTGTAAAATGTGTATTAAACAGATTTGTGCAATAGATTAGTTTTTAAATGACACGTTTTGCTAATCCTTTGACAACTTTAATGCTGTATCAGCTGCCAGTCTGTTCTCAGAACGTCATGTTAACAGAACGTCACAAGCCTGGCATGGCATTAAATCCACTGCAGCTGACACATTTAATTGTGGAATTACGTTTGTACCGATTCAGCCCTTCAAAATCTTGTTTGGTTTTAGGCAGAAACTTTACCGGCTCCCCTCTACCACCCTGATTGCACTGCACTCCATCATGCTGTCTCTGCTTAATTCTAGATTGCCATTCATTCTTCCTCAAACTATTTTCTTAAGGCTGAACTTGAAAGGGTGTTGTTGATACAATCTAATAGTACTATGGTTGTGAGCGCTTTCTGTACTACTGGCTGCGTTTGCTGCCAGTTCACTTCAGGGCTTAATTTAACGTGGCCACACCAGTGTTTAAAGCCCCAAATACTTGGAAGACTGCTTCTTTTCTTATAGAGCCTATTGGGTGTTAAGATAGGAAGAGGGGCCCCTCTTGATAGTTTCGTTGCCCCAGAAGCTTGGAATGGTGGTAGGCTGGGAAAGGGCATTCTCTGTGGCAGCCCCTATTGTGGAACTCCCTCCGCAGAGGTGTGTCTGGAAACTTTCACTGAATGCTGAAGACACACCTTTTTTACACTGGCATTACACCTGAGATGTATATTTTTAGGACCCACCCTATTTTTGTGATTGTAAGTCATTTTAAACTGTTTTTAATGTTGTATTTTAGGTTGTTGTAACCCACCCTGGGACCTTAAGGTGAATGCAGGACAAATTAAATTAACCACAACAACAAGCAGGAATGCAGGAAAAATTCAATTAACCACAACAACAACCACATTCATCCCAGAATCACAGACATTTTAGGGAAAGGTGCACATTGAGACCTAGCTCCACCCCCCCACCCCCAAAATGACTGTCTAGTTGAGAATAAATGGAGGCTAAAACTTCATTCCCAGAGGGAGAAGTGTCATAAATAAGTAGTTCAGATTAAGAACTTGGCATTATCAGCCTCCTTACATGTGTGCATTTATACGTTATTATATACTATACAAAGTTTAGTTGGGAATGAAAAAGTGATGATTGAGGGCGCTGAAAAGAAACTTGCTCACATTTCTGGCTCTGTTTCCAGCACCCATTCATGTGTAAGAAGCCTTCTCTTAGTTCACTGGCAGTCAATAATGGTTCAATAAGGAGTCACTAATGGACATTTTGTCTCCTCTTTCCACTTCCCTTCTATGTTCTGCAATGCTCTGCGTGTCAATGGTTCCACTTACCATCTTCCAGCCCAATGACACTGATGTAAGTAAGGAGCTTTGAAGGCCAAGAGATTTCCCAGAAGCCCCTTCCTGTGTGTGCTTCAGGAAAATTTGATAGTCGTGTGTCATTTGTGTGTCAGGGTTGAATACATTTATATGTAGGGTAACTGAATATTGCAGACAAACCAAAGCAAGTTGCCAAGAAGCACTAAAGAGTGTGACTCAAATAATGGGAAAAGTTTGAAGGTTCAGAAATGGCTTAATACCTATGAAGTCACCAGAGGCTGATGAGCTTTATCATATTTAATGAACAAGTACATTTTAAGCTTTTCCACCCCAGCAGGCCTAGAGCAACAGCTAGAGTTACAAAGCCTTGATTCTGATGCAGTTGCGCTCATGGTCCGATTCA
Source organism: Lacerta agilis (assembly GCF_009819535.1). NCBI lineage: Eukaryota > Metazoa > Chordata > Lepidosauria > Squamata > Lacertidae > Lacerta > Lacerta agilis. The sequence continues at coordinate 16,436,165 of NC_046321.1, forward strand.
GTGCAACTTCTAAACAACTTTGCAATAAGTTCACAATAGTTACTAGCCTTGCTGCTGCATCATCAGATGAAGTTTGATCTTTCCAGAGCTAGGGATTTAGCCCGCTTTCTAAGACATGGCTTCTAAGAGCAGAATACCAATCTGTTTCCCCAGAATGTATTCCTTCTGGTTGCTCCTTTGTGCCAGTGGAGGCTGGGGCACAACTAATCAGCTTAATTGCCTGTGGAGAGTAGACATTGCTTCCAGAAGACCAGGTGGAGACGATTTTTTTTAACTGAAAAAGCATTTGCCCACCCCAACCCCCGCCTCCCTTTCAGGCTGTCAGTCTACACCTAGGAGAACTATTTTCTTAATATGGAAAAAAAGATTATTTTGTCTTTGTGATAGATATGACACTCCATATGATGCAAAGCCAATCAGAAGTGTTTAATTGAATTTCTACAGCCTACCAGCTTAATTAATATGCAGGTGGGCCCTGGAAGGGTAAATAGACTAGTGGGAATCTGATTATCACAATCAGTTCTTGTCTCCAGGAAATATTTGCATTCCTGTCTGACAGGATTGTGCAGCTTAATCAAAGAATGGGATTCAGTTGGTGCTGAGTTGAATCTACATCTCAAATTAGCTGTCTGGGTGCCATAACCTCTTGCTCTAATCCACAATGACAAGGCAATAAAGAAAGTTACAGTCAGGATGACAGCTTATTTTATCCAGTACAAATCAAGAAAATGTCTATATCTAATAGAAACATATGGCAGAATCTTTGCCACAGGCACCATGAACCAGAGCTGACAGGGCTCCCCCCCCCACCTTTAAATAGCCTGCTTATTTTGTTTATGGGGTTGCTACTTCTACCCTCTCCCAGGCATCTACAATAGAGCTGCACAACACCTCAATCTCCAAGGAGGTTCCAGGTGCTTACCCAGGGTCCATGTTTCCTTTTGGAAACGAGGTACCGTGGTTTGTTTACATATATACGCAACGTGAGCCTAAGATGGAGGGGTTCACAGCATTAACACCCCCCAAAAGGTCTTTGTTTCTCTCATAGCTGCTGCCTTGGATTCCAACAGAAATCAACCATTGTGCTGTGACTTTCTCCAGCTTCCTGCCTTTACCAGCCTGCAGACTCTTTTCCTCTAGGTCACATCACAATCAACTTGTTTAGCTCTGACTTTTGTTCTTCTAACTATCTCAGATTTAGCGGATGGCCTCCACCCATTTGCCATCTGACACAGAGCCCCCTCTCCATGGCTTTCTTGAGGGCCCATTATCCTTCCTTTGTTTTCTTAATGGCCCATATCTCAGGCAATCTTTGAAGCACAAGAAGATGGGTCCAGGAATTAGGAGTCTGGCATCCAGTTTAACTCCCTGAGGCTTGCTTAAATTCTGACACCTACTGGACCCAGGAATTTAGGGGAGTCTGGCAGCCACAAACTCATAACAATAAATACTTCAGTGGAAATTTCAGTGTTCCTGGTTTATATAGCAATTCATATAATAAAATTTCAATCTGTGTCTTTTTTGGTGTCCTTCTGTAAAATTGGGGGACCCTGCTCATTTACTAATAAAATATATTTTAACTGAGATTTGGCCTCCTGATGGAGGAATAAGCAGCTTTGGGGATATAGACACTGTCAGACATTCCCTTTCCTCTATGTCTTAATTGGGTCAAAAGAAAGAAAATGGAGCTCTCCCATTAAATCAGTGATTATCACTCAATCATCTATGTGTCTTCACACTTGCTGGTTTGATTGACAGCAATAGGGCGCCTTTGGCAGTACTTTTATTGACAGATTTTCCCAATCTGTTCCATTAACCACAGAGCAGGCATGTGATTCCTGGGCTAATGTGCTTTTTTTTTTAATGGCTGATCCACATTAAGAAGCTCCATGATTTCTTCAATTATCGTTGTTCTTTAATAAAAAGACAACATTTTCATCAGCTTCTCCCTTGTGTATCTTAGATACTAACAGTCCTCTGTTTAAAAAAAAATAGAAAAGTGAAAAAGACAGATATATTTATATTAGTGCAGGAATATGGAACCTTTTGTAGCTGACAGGCAGATATTATTTCCCCACCTCTGCTGGCCAGATTTGACAATTTGGCGGAACCATCCTCCTGTCAAACCTGATGTCACTGTGATAGCCCCAGTTGTTGGGACTTCAAAGGGCAGCATAAGCTGATTGAAAGCCCTTTTTTAAGCAGCTTCGAGCTGCTCTTTAAACTTTCAAAAACAGGGGTTTCAAAGAACAGAGTGGGGCTGCTTGCAAAGGGGCTGTCAAACAGTTCCATGTTGCACTTTGGTCATGTGCATCTATTCCCAGCAGGGGATTTTAGTGTATGCAGCCAAGCTGAGTAGGGTTTAACCCTTTCTTATCCCCATGAACAGGAGTCAAAACCTGCTGCTTTCTATATGTGTGCAAAGGAGGTTCAAAGAACAGTGCGGAGCTGCGTGCAAAGGGGCTTTCAAACAGCCCCATGCTGTGCATTGGTTGCATGTGGCTCTTCCCAGAAGGGGAATTGATTCATGCAGCCAAACTGAGCTGATGAGAGAGGGCTAAAACCTGCTGCTTCTGCTGTGCATACTATTTGATAGCAGGGGAACAGCCAACATAGAATCAACCCCCCCCCCGCCCATCAACTGCAGTGACATCAGCTGATTGGCAGATGGGCATGGTTTGGGGGGGTGTTTTTTTTTTTTTTTTTTTTTTTAAACTGATTCATGTTCCAAATTTCCTCCACTGGGAGGCCTTGCAGTTTGAAGGTTCCCCACCACTGATTTAGTTCCTCTATAAACGGTGTTTCCGTGCTCTGCTCTGGTTTCACCAGAAGCGGCTTAGTCATGCTGGCCACATGACCTGCCACAACCCCAGAGTTGTCCACGACTGACTTAACTGTCAGGGGTCCTTTACCTTTTTATAGACTGCTTAGTATCCACAGATCTTGAAGCAGTTTGCAATACCAAAAATTCAAATACATCTAAATACATACATAGACAAGAAGCCAACTTTCGGAAGATTCACATTAAGAAATATTCAAATACATAAACATGCAATATCCATACCCATAATAACAATAAGATAAGATAATAACAAACTAGTGTGTAGCATGCTAAAATCTTCCAACCAACATAAAACTCACAGTTTACGCAACACCTCACAACATATTCCTCCAGTAATTTCCAACAACAGATTTATCATCCAACGCATGGCAGGAAACACACATGGAAGAATTGTACTGGACAAATCAGTAAGCACAGAATGAATTATAATTATGAAACCCACAGGCACCAACAATATTTTCTTACTCACCATTTAACCCTCCATGTATTGTTGGGTTCAGTGCTGTGACACATGTCAACTTTGGTTTACTGCAGATCTCCAGCTGAAGCAAATGGACAGTGCCCGAGGACACTATACAATGTTCATATATCATTTGTCAAACTGTTACCAGAAAACCAAAGGCAGCCAACATTGTCACTGCTTTCTCCATTGTGTAACAATCTTTACTATTACTATCAAGGGCATCTGGTTCTGCCATGTTTACCTACACTGAAATTTGCTCTGATGCACCAAATATTCATCATTCCACACTGAACACAGCATATGAAGCAACAAACGTAAGAAGCAAGCACCAGAGCATGGTGTTTGTTCCAAACTCCTAGGTTCATGTTGCTTGTATGTCTGCATATGTATGTCTCAGTTGGAAACATTTCAGAAAAGTCATGGTGAACAAGGCATGGTGAAGTAGCTTAATCCAATTTAAGATAAAACACAGTATAACCACATTCACATAAAGAACAATTGCCGCTAGGAAGCTGAGCTGAAGAGACCACTGGGACACTTATTTCATAGGCTTACTTAAAATGATCCTTCTTGTGGAGAAAGCCGAAAGGGGATATAACACACCAGCTTATGAAGTGCAAATATTGCCTGAATTAGACATGCCTGCTCCTTACTCCTGTAAAAAATACCTAATGATGCCCAGGTAAATGCAGTCTAAAGTGAGACACCATTTAACTCCTCCCCTTGTATTCCAGTGCAGTGATGTGGATGGTCTGTGTCCCTTGAACTGTCAGGATGACGTAAGTTGCTAGGTTTATTTATTTATTTATTTAAAAAAATTGTTCAGATCTATAATTGAGGAAATGTAACTTGAGGGTTCTGTGACTCAGGATCATTATTATTCCCCTGTTGCTTTTTATTTGCTTGGTCAGTTTTGGTTTTTGTTTTTTACAGATGGGGGAAAGAGATGGTTCACTGCTGAGGGCCATTCTCTTTGCCTGAGATCCAAACCAGATATGGTAGGGCAGCCGTCAGAAATAAAGTGGGTGGGTCTGTTCCTTGCAAGGGGGAAGAGAGAAAAACTTCCTGTGTTCTATGCTTTAAGCAGTTTTCTCCTAGTTCATTTCTGACACCAGACGTGAGCTGGACAAATTGAGTAAAGCGGAAGAACGCAGATAGATAAGATGGGCAGGGAGATCAGGTTTCCACTTTCCTCTACACATGTTTTTCCCATGTAAATGATAGACCTGACCCCCATGAAGGAGGGATGTGGATAAAGTACAGCCTTATCATGTCTAGTTTGGTCCCTAGTCAGAATTTGAACCCAGGTGTCTCTCTATATATAAATTATTTACTGGCCTCTAATCAGCCTAACCTCTCAGAGCTGTTTAAAATGTGAGAAAAAGAAAATGCATTTGTTTTTATTGCATTCTTAGCCCATCCTTTCCCCAAGAAATGCAAAGGTGCATATGGTTCATTCTCTTTTAGTCTCCAAGGTATGTTAGAATGGGGTGGGGGGACTGGCCCAGGGTTACCTAGCAAACTTCATAGCTAAACAAGGATCTGAACCTCTTGTTTCCTCAGTTACAGACCAGCACTCAAGGCAAGAAGCCTTAAAAATACATCTGAAAAATGGCATATGGTAAAAACCTCTTGAGGGTTTTATGTGGACTGAAACAACTTTGACTTTCATAATAATTCTAGAATCCATTTAGAAAGCTTACACAAATGCAGTACCCCATGTTATTCCCAAATATCAATTGTGTATTGGGAGTGTCATTAGGTTTAATTAATTGTTATGAAAACATTGTGAGAACCACAGCTATGACTAATTATGAAGATAAGGATGTGAATATAGTGTTCATTCAGGCTTAAGCAGTATGTGGACCAAGAACTCCCAGAAGTGCAAGCTGGATTTCGAAGGGGCAGAGGAACCTGAGACCAAATTGCAAACATGCGCTGGATTATGGAGAAAGCTAGAGAGTTCCAGAAAAACATCTACTTCATTTCTCTAGCCTGCAGTTGCTTTTTTAATGAATTACTGAACTTGTACACCGCTGTGTTTGCCCCAAAGACGCTACAAAGAATGCTACGGAGTCTAGACAGAACTGCATGAGCTCTATGAAGCCAAATGGAACAAGATTCTGGGATAGCCTGACATGAGCCACCAAATATGCTTTACTTTTTGGGGGGAAACAGTATGGAGTGTAAGCCTACAGTAGTAGTGCAAAAGTACCACCAGTGCTCTGATATCAAATTCAGGAAACTTGTAAGCAAGCACAGAAATAACAAAACTCCAGAGAGTCTTAGGTGATGTACACATTAGCAGCTTAAAAAACAGCAAGGACACCCCCCCACACACACACACTGCATGTCAAGTCACATTTGCTGATGGTTGTACACACCAGAGAGGGGAGAGGGATGTCTTCACCCAATGTGAAGACCTGCCCCTATAGCACTTCCCCAAGCTCCTATTCATGAAACTGTCATCTGTGCGTGCGCAATAGGGGGAGATTATTGGGTTGCTTTTAGTTTTTGTTACGTATTTTCTGCTTTTTATATTGTGATTTTATGTTGCTATCTGCCCTGAGATCTATGGGTATATGGCGATATGCAGATTTAATAAATAATAATAATAGATGTCTCAAGTGTACACAGCTCAGCTTAATTGCAAAATGAATGTGGCTTAAGTTTCAGATTAATGGCAGTCTATGGGGAAACACATCAAACAGTCGTATTTCTCAGGAAACTACAGGATTTATCTGTTTTATTTATTTAACAAAATTTATATACTGCTTGATTGTAAAACAATAAAATTAAATTTAGAAATCTCTAAGCGGTTAGCTCTCTGTTGTGGGTAACATTGTGTGTGCATGGATTCAAAAGCCAGTGGTGGGAGCAAACCGGAGCCAGAGTTAACGGTAATGCCTTACAGAAGACCACTAGAACTGTGGGAGCAGAATCCTAGCAGCTCACAGGGTAAGGCAGGAGCCTTCATACTAGGCAATATTATCTTCTCTATAGCTGAAATTCCTTCCTCGTCTTTTTTTCTCTTCAGAATCTGAACTGCTTTCTCATTGATAATAATGGATTCATACTCGTTTCTAAAGCCTCCAAACAGGTAAGAAGTTTTCTGTGCTTGCTTATAAAGCAGAGGCCTGTTTATAGAGCTGGGGGGCGGGGAGGAGCAAATTGGATTTCTTTTGTTAAGGCATAAGCAAGGGGACTTCAGGTTTCCCCCCAAAAGAACAGTGAATACGTGCACTAATCACTTTTTAGACTTTGTGCAAATTTGTGAATCCCCGAAGATAATTATATTTAGGTAAAGGTAAAGGGACCCCTGACCATTAGGTCCAGTTGCGGACAACTCTGGAGTTGCGGCGCCCATCTCGCTTTATTGGCCGAGGGAGCCAGCATACAGTTTCCAGGTCATGTGGTCAGCATGACTAAGCCACTTTTGGCGAACCAGAGCAGTGCACGGAAACGCTGTTTACCTTCCCGCCAGAACAGTACCTATTTATCTACTTGCACTTTGACGTGCTTTCGAACTGCTAGGTTGGCAGGAGCTGGGACCAAGCAATGGGAGTTCACCCTGTCTTTTAAACTAGGCCACATTACCTCATGGTCAACTTTCTAGAGGCTGCATGCCAGCATTGGACAGGCCTAGAGGTAATAGTGGGTGGAGCAATGAAAGTGACTCTGGCACAATAGGCTACATTCCAGCCAGGGCTGTCTCACCCATGAGGTGGGTTGAGGCAGCTGCCTAAGGCGGCAGAAGTCCAAGAGGTGGCACTCATTGCAGACACCCTGCTCACCCTGCCACTACTGCCAGTGGCAGAGAAACAGCAGTGGCAGCTTCCAGCGAGATCTCACCAAGATCTCTTCGGATCCCACTGTCTTCATGGATAGTAGGCACTGCTTCATTCTTACAACAACATACCATATAATACGCCTGTACAGTGGTACCTCGAGTTACAAACGCCTCAGGTTACAAACACTAAAGGTTACAAACTCCGCTAACCTGGAAGAGTTACCTCAAGTTGAGAACTTTGCCCCAGGATGAGAAGGGAAATTGTGTGCCAGCGGCGCTGTGGTAGCAAGAGGCCCCATTAGAGACAGCAAACCTCTAGTTATGAACAGTTTCAGGTTAAGAACGGACCTCCGGAATGAATTAAGTTTGTAACTAGAGGTACCACTGTATTACTATCCCCATAGTTTATAGGCTGAGAAATGGTGACTTGTCTAAGGCCACCTGGTGAGTGCATGGCTAAGATTTGCATTTCATTTTTATTGACCATGGCGCCACACACTTCTCTAAACCCCGCTTTGCTAAACAGTCTGAGGACATAGCAAAGCACCACCTGCTTAAAGCGCTTGTTTTATGATAGTGGCAATATTAAGTATTTCAAACTCGTAGTGGGGATGGATTAGCTGGACTGATAAAAAGCTGAGGAGGTTTATCTGTAGTTTCTGCTTTTTAATCTCTTTATCGCCCTGTGCTTGCAGACCAGCAGATTTTTGGGAGAAGTGGATGGCTCTGTTATGACCCAGCTTATAAACATGGGAATGTTCAAACAGTAAGTATTACTATCTCTTCTGTATTGATTTCCTTTCAGAGAAGAGCCTGGTTGAAGCAAAATGTCTTATCCCCATTGAGAATTATCACAGCTAAACATTAAAAAAGAGAATGAAGACAGTGGGGTGTGGAATATTACCTCAGTTGTTAGGACTTGTTCACATTTGTTATCCATAGAAAGACTCAAGCATCTCCAGGTACATGCTCACATAGGCAAATGTAATGTGTGAACTGCATAATAATGGGTGCAGCCAGTACCAATTCTATGATTGCAGCAGCCAAAAAAAGCATTGCTGCAGTAACAGGAATCATTCCTGATTATATCCACTGTCACACAGTTTGTGCAAAACGTGAACGAATACAAAATGTTGAAAGATGGCAAACAAATACACAAAAATACAGGCACATACCGTATCTTTTTTTAAATGTCAGAAGTAACATTACATTACTGTGAAGCAATACAGTTTCATGTGGCTTCATCTAGGCCATTTATGTTCCTGACTTGGAGGCCCTTACATGTTACCAGAACAGCATGGGAGCCCAGAACCATATGAGCAAAGCTAACTGTTTTTGCTATTCCCATCCAGTGTTTCCTGTACAGCATAGTACAGGACATAGGCTTTCAAACATTATCTGCAGCTCATCGGTAGAGCACATGTTTCATATGCAAAGGTTCTATGTTAAACCCCTGGCTTCTCTGGTGAAAACTTATGTGTAAAACTCTGGAGAGCTGTTGCCAGTCAGTGTAGACAATAATGAGCAAAATGATCTGACATGGTGTAAAGAAATTTCCTATGTCCATGTGTTACAAAGCAGTTCCCACGTTGCTGATGTAGCATACAGAGGGATGCAGAGTCAGACACAAGTGGCATAAAGAAATCTGAGAGCCCAGCCAGATGTGTCTGGAAGAGCACTAACCTGTCCAGTTTGAACCTGGCCATGGGGAAGAAATGCAGCTGTTGGGCTTTGCAGCTGGCTGGGAATAGTTGCTATGATGTTTCTAGTTGTCAGAACCAACTTTCAGGACCTTGGCGTGAGTAAAAATAGCAGCTGAGGTAACTTGAGTAAATCACATACAAAGTTTTCATAGGGTAGGGGCATATTGTGACATCAGTAAGAAGTTTCTTCGTCAGATACCACATAGTCAATCAAACACTGTATGGGAGTAGATCTTGTTGTGAAACATCCAGTGCTAAGCACAAACTAAACTAAATTATTAGGATGAGGATATATGGCTGTTCCCTGTGTAAAGACAGATCCAGACTAGAATTCATGCAGGACAAATGAATGTGTCTGCAGCTATGTTGAGCAAAGGGCATGTGACAGAGCACACGTTTTGCATGCAGAAAATCTCAGGTGCAGTTCCTGGCATGTCCACTAAAAATCTCACATAGCAGACCTGGGCAAAACTACTGCTAGACCTTTGAAAGTCACCTTCAATCAGAATTTAAAAAGGTAAAGGACTCCTGGACAGTTAAGTCCAGTCAAAGGCGACTATGGACTGTGGCGCTCCTCTCGCTTCAGGCCGAAGGAGCCGGTGTTTCCAAGTCATGTGGCCAGCATGACTAAACCGCTTCTGGCACCACAGTGTTCCATTGCACCACTGTACAATCAGAGTGCACAGTAGTGGGCTAGGCAGACTGGGGGACTCTTGGGCTAAGCTGGTGTATTGAACACATGGGCCCACTTGTCAGTTTTTGTTTTTTACAGGGTGAAAATGTATGATTACCAAGCCATGTGTAAAATGCCCCACCACCACCATAGTGGTGCGCGCCCTCTTCTCAGTGTAAGTATCTGTAAGCGTTTCTACATAATACATAAAACACGGAAAAAAATATTTTAGAACAGCATTGGTCCAATTCTTTAAGTCATTCTGCTCCAGGGTGAGGCCACCCCATGCCTCACCATCATTGCCAGGCATAGGTGCAGGAGAGAGGGCAGAAGTGCCTTTGCTTCCACTGCTGATTACACTGAGGGCAGAATCGTGCTTATCACCCTCGTCTTTGCTACAAGCCTGATTGCTTTTCCTGTGCTCTTATTTGAGGACTATGCAAGGACAGAAGAAGAAGCCAAGGCACGTCTGCCCTCATGTCCTCTTCCCTCGTACTCTGATTGTGGGGGCTGGACACAATTACATCACTCATCTGATGACACCAGTGAAGGCAGACTGGGAAATGGATTTTAATTGTTTATTACAAGATAGGAGATTTCCCAGTTTTTCACTAATATCTTTTTGCTAGTGTCACAACAAAGATGATAATTAAAATCCTTTTGGTGGTCATTTTTTTAAACATCCAAGTCGAGTGTGCTGCCATTCTGTGAGAAGGGACACTCAAGGTTTCACAAAAGAGCTGGACACCACAGGGAAACAGTAGATTCCCAGTGGCCACTTTTTGTCCTTCACCTACAGCCTGTGTGCTCAGAAAAATGTGGCACTTGCACAGTGAGAATATATTTCTGATCCTGCAGCCAATTAGCCGTCTCCAATTTTCCTTTCCCAAAGTAATTTCCACTCTGTATCACACATGAATTTAGCTGGCGTCAGCAGACCAAGCAAAACAATTCCAAAATTCAATGGGGAAAGGCACAGGTAAAATTGACTCATCATTCTGCAATTGATCCTGGGATCTGTTTCATGCTACATGTATTGACCAAATAGCAGTACATGTGTATTAATTTGGAAAAGATGGAAGATACTAGAGACAATGCATTCTAGGGATGGAAAGTTGCTGAACTTTCCTTCCTTTTCTTCTTTTCCCCATCTCAATTTATGCCTGCTGCATCTTTCACCAGTAATCAAAATGAACTCCAAATTAATCCTGCATTGGAGCACTCTGGGGCCAATTTTGGCTATGTGAAATCGTTGCTGTCTACTAGTTCTGTGCCAGAAAAGTTTCAGGTTGTGGCACCTTTAATTGATCAGAATAGGATTTGTTTGTTAGAGTTGGATTAACTAAGTAGTTGTATCTGGCATTACATAATTAAATTTGTATTAACTAAATAGGAAGACACTCACTAATTAGAGTTGGACTGGTACTGCAAATCAAAAGGCTTTTATCACCCATGTTAGATCTAGTCTTTTAGGAGATTTAGACTTGTCCTTTGAAGGAGAGATGGGTGGATATGTGAAAATGTAGTGCTTTTTCAACTGTGAGTAAAAACAATATAAGCTCACCACAGGTCCTGAACCTGGCACCTTGAATATGGTAGGCAGTGGTTTAGCTTGTCACCAGCAAGTAAAACTAAGAAACCCAGTAGATCGGCAAGCCTTTCTTAAACATCAAAAGGTCAGAATTGATCCTATGGCAAAGCCTAAAGGCTTCTTCAGACATCCTTTTTATTGTGCATCCAGAATTATTTCTGCTCCTCATTGTATTGGGGTGGTGATATGCACGATCCCACTTACAATACTGTTTGTGGTAAAAGTTTTGGGATGGACATACTGCTTCATTCCCTGTTGGTCCATGTCCCATAGTTTCCTATTAAAATTCTGTAATTTTTTTTATAATACAAATGTTCTGGGGTGTCTCACTTTTGCTGCACTATAGTGCAAGAGTGCTCCCCCAGATAGCAGTAATGTTTGGTAACACTGGGGAAGCATTAGAGAACAAGTAATGAAGCAGAATGATGTGTAGATGGTCCAGTATAAACCCACCACTAATGCAGTATTACTGTGTCAATGGCATAGTACAAGATATAGCCCCCCCCCCAAAAAACCCACCCATCTGGAGGGGTCCTGCTACTTATTAAAGTTTCCTGGAGAGACTTGTGTCTGGTTATAGCAGCAAAATGCTTGACCTTGGTTCCTGCTAAGGTTTATCTAGCTCATCCTTGCTCTTCTGATCTTGCCACTCCACCTGACAAGCACTTGGGCAAAGGGATCTTAAAATGCTGCAGAAAACCCTCCAAATTCTAAAACCAAAACATTCAAATTGGGCTTTTACAATAAAACTATGCAAATGAGGCATACCTAATTCGGTTGAGTAACTCGTCGTTTCTTTAAAAATTACATTTTGGTACCTTTTTGTCAAAAGACAAGGATATCAGTCCAATAGCTTTCATCATTAATTCATTCATCGTTTTATGAATCTCACTCTATCATGTCTGTTTGTTTATATAACTTTAATGAGGTGCTTTAAGAAATGTTTTGAATGTTGCTTTGAGCATGTACAAAAGCATGGAAATTAACTCATAAATCATATAAATAAACAAATTGTGAGGAGAGCTGGAGATGAGCAGACATTTAAAAAAAGTAAAAAAAAAAAAGTTGGCGTGATGGTCATGAGAAGAAACTGGAAATATAACAGCTAAAATCCCATGTCTTCTCTAGTCCAATATCTGGAGGGCCACAGGTTCCCTCTCCCTTCTGTTTGGAAACTAGCTCGCCTGACAGAATGAAAGAAAAAAGTAATCCCTGGAAACGTCACCATTGTTGTCATAAGAATAAAGTACTAATAGAGAGAACAAAAAATACAGACTGAACCTTTGACCTTATTAGGTTTCTACTCAGATATAGCTTTGAGTTCATACAACACTGTAGTTGAGAATGATAATAGAATTAAGATATACAAATATACCTCGTATGTCATATTCCCACAAAAGAAAAATAATACCTTTGCTCCAAAGCAGATTTGCCTAAATCCTTCAGATGAGACTATCCACATTTTCAGCATGATCATGAGGACTAGAAATCCCCTGATATTAAAATTGTTCTGCATTGTGTAGCACCTACCAGTTTATATGCTAGAGGCCTTATTGCATTAGGCACTCCTACTAACAAGGTCTGTGTGGTGTTTTGCTTTTGCTTACAGTTTGAAGTGGAAACACAATTTATTTCCCACCATTAGAACAAAAATGTTTTCTAAAGTTTTAGTTGCACAAATAGCTTTAGCTCTTTCTTTCTATGAGCTATTTAGGCTATTATGGTTGAAGAGAGCCAGTTAAGTAATTATGTCTTCAAAGACTCATGTGAATTCCCGATAAGCTTCCCGACCTTTCCAAAGATGAGGTTCAGAATTATTTTTGGTAGTAGGCTGACTTGTATGCATATTGCTTTTTCTTAGAGTCTGCCTCCTAATTTGTAGATTGGCTTCTGGAATTGTGGGCTCTGTAAAATACTCCTCTTCTTTGGCTTTCTTCTTTTTCAACAGCCAGTTTATGCCTTATTGGGAGCAGTAAAGTGGCTGATAACTGACTTCCTCATGTGAGTACAAACATTTTGGAGTTCTGGAGGGAAATACTGTCATTAGAAGTAGAAACTATAACTACAAACTTTAGCACATTTACATCAGTGCATTAATCAACTAATGCTTGTGTTCATTAATAGGTATGAGGAAATTGAAATTGGTGGGGCTTGATGTTACTGGTACAAGCATTTTTAAAATTCTGGTATGTGACTATAATAGCAAATAAACAAGAAAATATTCAAACTTTTAGAAGCACAAGCTGGAGAAGTTGCAGTCACTATATAGATAGTCCTGTTATTCCAAAATGTAGAATTGAGACACATCGATGGATTTCCAAGTCCATGAAGCTTAGGACACACCTGTTTCTACAGGCAAGCTACTTACAAACAACATTCTGTTCTAAAATCAATGCAGAATGAGTACTTGTTTTTTCTATGGAGTCTGCACACAATATGGACCATGTATTGCATACTTCTGGCCCCTGAAAAGCACTTATTGAGAAACCAGTTTCATTCAGAAAATAAAAGTTCCTTGCATATTGATTCTGCATTACTCCACAGTTTGTCCATTTGAAAACAGATGGTGGTGTGTGCATGTATGTGTATGCACATATTTCCAATGATTTGTGAGTGGGTGTACACCAAAATTGCAATCACTGCTTCTTCATTCATCTGGTACATATGCAGGGAGGAAAGGGCATGGAGGGTTTTCAGATGTGTACCAAGTAACCACATCTACCCTTGTGGCCAGCAGGAAATTAAATCAATCTAGAATCATAGAACTGTAGGGTTGAAAGGAACCACAAGGATCGTTTAGTCCAACCCCCTACAATGCTGGAATCTTTTGCCTAACATGGGGCCTGACCCCACAACCCTGAGATTAAGCGTCTCATGCTCTACTGACTGAGCTATCCTAGGTGTTGAAAGCAACATGTTGAGCATAAGCACGAACGATTCCAGACTGAGAAAAACTACATTTTTGTGCAGCAAATGGGTTAGTGTGTCTGTAGCCACAAACTTGTTTTAATAGTCATTCCCTCTCCCTAAGGAACTATAATTCTTTGAAAGGTTAGGAGTCTTTTACAGAGTTCCCAGCAATTATTTTGGGGAGACAATGTCAGTAAATCCAATAAAGATTTGCGTTGTAGAAATGTCTTTAACTCCCACCCCTGTTGTAGCAATGAGTACCAAAGCCAGTGCATCACAATGGAATAATCAGGTAAAAGGGAGATTTCAGTTCATAGGATGGAAGTGTCAGATGAGTCACATTAACAGAGACAAAATTGTGCCACTGGGCCTGTTTAATAAAACATCTGGGCCCTATTTTAGTAAGAGAATATCTGCTTGTGAGCCTCCTTCACTTCTGGTTCAATGCTTTGTAGCACAAATACAAGAAGCACAGGAAACAGACACATACGCACACCACAGATGATGCTACCATGTTTCTGCATCTTTTTCTTGGGTGGAGTCTGCTGCTTGTGCTGACCTTGAAAATTCCCCAGTTTGAGATAAAGACTACATGAAGAAGGAGAATGGCTTGTGCATACAAGCCATGTGTTTTGCAAGCATCATACACATGGGATTAGTGCATTAGAGCTCTAAGAGGAAAAATCCTGCCATCGTATGAAGCAGAGGCATTTCTGTCGTGCCTTCGTTCCTGTGGTACCCAAGAGGCTTTCAGCAGCATTATCAATTGGCAGTTTAATTATTTCCACCTTCCAGTTGCAAAAACATGGGGAACCGATTTGTACATAATCGTAGCAATACAACATATATAACAGGGCCAGTAAAGGGGTCCAGAGTTCCTGATTTTAAGTGGAAGTCCATAATATGCAAACCTGCTCATTAAGGCTGTAAGCTGCACTGGGGAGCAGGAACTCTGATATCATAAACAGAAGAAGGCAGGCACAGGCCAGAAATGATGCATTTTTCCCTGGAGAAGAGTTTTGTGTGTTAGTGAACCAATGTCACTAACATTAACACTTTTATGTTCTACTACGTGGATGTAAATCAACAAAGTATCTGTGAGTATCTACATGGATGTAAATCAACAAGTATCTAATGAACTTGAATAATTTGCTCTGTTGAAAACATAGAGGAGCGATAATACTGTTCCTATGAGGAAAATATGTTAATGGAGTAGACCTAACTTGCCATCTCCGCCAAGGTGACACATTGTGGGAGGTGGGGCTTCAGGAAGAAAGGCAGATTGATGAGTACGTTTTATATTTTATTATTAATATATTTTTTACTAACAGTCTCATACCCAGCATTGCTTGGAAGTTCTCAGAAACCCAAAAAACTGTCGTCATTTTGTGATCAGTGGTTAACACAGTGCACCTTTGAAAGGTTTGGTTTTCCATCTTGATTCAAAATGAGGCCCAACTGCATACAAACATAGGTTAAAACCTGGCCTTTGATCATGCTAAATTTGGTTATGATACAGTAAGAGGCGTCCAAATATATAGAGAACAAGCAGCTTTCCAACATGCATTGTAGATACCATGCTCCCCCTCGTGTAGAACTTGGAATGGCTATCAGCACATTAATAAATAAATAAATAAATAAATAAATAAATAAATAAATAAATAAACACACCCAGCAAATAGCTATTAAAAATAAACTGATCAAAAATATAAGCATAAAATACCAGTAAACAACATTTAAAAGTCAGCAGCACAGTAGAGCTTAACAAACAAAGCTTCCACTGCTATGTTTTGTAGGCCTGTAATAATAGATAATGTTTTAAGTTGCCATATGAATAAACAGAAAGTGGAAGACAACCAAACATGCAGTGGGAAGGAGTTGGATAAATGGGAAGCTACCACCAAGAAGGCTTTACTGTGCATTGTGCCCCTCACCTTAGAAAGTACTCAATGAAGGGACTCCCAGCAGTGCCTCCTTGGTAGTACAGTGGAGATCAATGATTATACTAGGCAGAGACTGAAGTGTTAGATTCAAACAGCTTTGAACTTGAGACACGGGCCATATTCCAAGATACTTCATAGAGATTAACTTGCTAGGCACCCTCCACAGCCAGAGCCGTCTTAAGGGGATCTGCCGCCCTGGCGCGGCTATCCCTCCGGCGCCCCCGCCATGCCGCCTCTCCGCCGCCTCCCTCCCGCGCTTGCCGCCCCTTGGGAGGGGGTGGGCGAGCGGGGGGTGAGGGGCGTGGCGCTGGAGCGGCGCGGGGCTCTGCGCGCCCTTCCAGCGCTTCCGGGATGGGAGGCGAGGGCGGCCGGCTCGCGCTCCCGCGCAGCTCGCGCTCCGCGCGCAGCTGGACGGCGCGGCGCTGCTGGGCAGCTCGCGCTGCATCGGGCGGGCGGCCGGCTGCGCGCGGGAGCGCGAGCCGGCCGCCCTCGCCTCCCAGAGCCCCAGCTGGAGTGCTGGAAGGTCGCGCAAAGCCCCGCGCCACTCCAGCGCTCCAGCTGGGGCTCTGGGAGGCGAGGGCGGGCGGCTTACAACCCGCCCGCCGGCGCGCGAGTGCTCGCCTGCCCGTGGGGGTGGGGGCGGGGGCGGGTTGGGGAGGAGGAGCCCGGTATGCCGGCGGGCTCACGGGGGCGCCCCTGGGGCGCCCAGCGCCCTGGCGCACCGCGCCACCGGCTTCTATGGATGAGACGGCTCTGTCCACAGCTGTCGCTGGGCACTGAATACCAGCGATCCACCGTTGCCGAGCAGATGGCTTTCAAGGTGACCGAGTATATTTCCCTCCCAGCCACAAGGAGCACAGTGTTAATGACAGCCTTGCCACAGGAATTGCTAGTAATTTATTTTAGGATTAAGGCACAATTATCCATTCTGAAAAGTAACAAAGGAGGATTTAAAGTAACTGGCTCAGGTGTGAACTGCAAGGCAAGTTCTAGGCTGCTCCTACAGCCTAAAAGCTCAGAGTAGAGCAAATCACAGGGACTGTCTGCCTGCATAACACCTTTGCCCTTCCAGGCTAGCGTAAAATACATCCTTTTCTCTCTCCCCCCCCCCTCTTTTGATAGATTCTTTCTGGAGTTCAACATATCTGGCTTCTGGCACACAGACAATTTGGCAGATGGTGAGTATGCGGGAATGCAGCCAGCTCACAGCGTACAAATTTTGCAGCCACTGGGCTTGGATGAAGGAGCCACACATATGAATGCAATTTAGCACAATCCAGAGACATTGTCACCCTGTTGGCACTGAGAATCTATTCGCCAGCTTCCATTTCACCTTTATTCAGACACCCTGGAATATACTGGCAAGGTTTAATAACACTGTCAACTGTGTCAGCTCATATATGTGGTCTGTGTTAGGGTATCCCATGAGGTGGGTGGGTGGACTACTGACAACTATTTTCTGAAGCAGTAGGCCAGTTCTTTCATCTACTTGCACTTTGCTTGGAACGTGCAGAAAGGATGCCATTGTTAAGACCCCTAAAAGCCTGTGGTACAGTGTCTAAAACAGCAGTGTGGGTAACTTGTGGTCTGTGGATCACATGCGCTCTGAGCAAGTGTCGCTTTACAAAACTTTATTCTGTCCATTCCAGTCCTCTGTATCTTGGAGATAATTTTTGAAACATATCAGCAATGTAAGCTAAAAGTAGAAAAACACAGGCAGTCGTTTATAAAAGAAAGAAAGAAAGAAAGAAAGAAAGAAAGAAAGAAAGAAAGAAAGAAAGAAAGAAAGAACTTTCTAAATATAATTAATTCTTAATATATTCCATTTAAACCTAATAAATGGCAGAAACCATTTCAAAAGCACAATCTCATACAGCAAATGTTACTTACAAAGCCTGCTAGGGTTTGGCAACAGTAATATGCTGATTAAATACATTATGTTGCTTACATATATTTTAACCAGATAGAATAGCTGTCTCTCTCTAGTCCAGGGTGTACTTCCAATATTGTACTTGTTTCTGAAAGCATTGCCTGCTCTTAAACATTTAGGAGTGTGCAGGCCAAAGCTTTCAGTGTCAAATATTCTAGTATTTTTAAGTATATCACATTCACTTCACATAAGCTTATGTGAAGGAAAGAAGGAAATAAGACAATAAAACATATTTCTCATGAAACAGCAGTTTAGTTAACTGTAATGGCAGGTGAATTTTAAGGAGTAGTCTCACGCTCATTGTTACTACTTGTATTGTGAACAATTATTTTTTCATTTCACCACCATGTCATTCTTCCTCTTTCTTTCTTCATTTCCCATTCTTCCTATTCATTTGTCTTCACCATGGAATTCTACCACCATCTTGTGATCATCATCATGGATTCATCTGCATCACATGCGACCTATATAGCCAAGTCTGTTTTCCATCATGGTAAGTAGAATCATTATAGTACAGCAAAAAGATTTCCATTTTCTGGAAATGGGAGAACACCCATAGCAGATTTACCCAGAAATCGGGGGGCAATTTCTTTCCCACTTCACAGCTGTTCAGGAATTAGCTGCGACTGCCTAGTTGAAAACAGAGATATCACTGCTTGTTTAATTATTGTGCTACCACTCACTGTGTGATTGGCATACTTCATTGCAAGTTTCTGCGCTTGCTGGTCCAGCTATAACCTTCAATATAAAGATGTGCAGTAGCTCTAGGGATGTGCCAATATGTGCAAACAACAGCAGCTTGTGCAAAGCATGCGGGTTCACCCATACAAGCCTTATTGGAATGAACTAAGATTGCAAGGCAGCAGTTCTTACTGGGCAATAGGCAATGGGTGGAGAATTCCGTTGTACGCTGCTAAAGTGAATCTTATATTGATATTTGCAAGTCTTGCCCTTCAATATTAATGATATTTTACAACAAGCTTGGTCCATTATAAAGGAACAAATTAGTATTTGAAAAGCTGCAAGGTTTATCAGCATTCCATTTTCTATTCTACCTCCCTCCCCCATTTCATTCTCAATATATTTACACATTATACAAATGCATAGGCCTTCCTATGGCGCTTTTAATCTACAATCTGATCTTGCTATCTGTCATACTAGGCCTGCTTCTGGAGTTGGTGCCTGATGTCTCAAATAATGCTTGATATCCCAAGGTCTAGAGGTAGAGTAAGAACTTCAAGGAGTTCTTTCCTCTGTTCAGTTGTTCAGGAGTGGTAATTGAATCAGGCCAGGCCTAAGTGTTTGCATGATAATTAGCATTGCTACCAGTAACCCCAACAAAAGTGGGGTGATTAAGAAACGAGGAAGCGTGGACTAGGGAGGTGCAACTCTTGCAAGAGAAAAGACATTGTGGTGGTTGCATCATGCAGGAAGGGAGGCAACCTTAGTTGAGTTCCAACCAGAGCTCCCATGTATTATGGTTGCTCTAAAATGATCCATAATAATCAGAGGATCCAGGTCAAATATGGAGCTCAGAAAGAAACATGAGAGAACAGTCTTGCATTCTCAGTAGGTACAAAATGCAAGTAGAGATAATTAGCTAGAGGTGGGCAAAAATCTATCAGAAAAAAACTTCAGCCTGTTTGCAGAATTGAGGACAGGTGGTAATCACTCAACTGGAAATCCAGCAAAACTGTATTATTCAGACAACTGCGGATAGTCTGGTTCTGATCACTAGAGCAACTTCAATAAATAAGTTCATTCAGCTTTCTCATAATTTATTTATGTTAGAGAAGCAGATATGATTACAGGTTGGCTAAATAAGCAGCTCTAGCCTTTTATTCCCCCTCCACCATTCAGACAAAGGCTGGCTGATAAATGGCTTGTCTATAGAAATAAGAAATATGGGAGCTGCCCTTATGTCAATAAGATATACCTAACCAAGATAAATATTAAAACTCTTTGCATAGTTCACACCATTTGTCATAATGACTAGCTACCAGTAAACCCAACAACAGGGGATGGGCCTTAGCTCAGTGGTGTAGCATCTGCTTTGCATGAAGAAGACACCAAGTTCAATCCTCAATTCCCAGGCAGGGCTGAAAAAAGCTGCCTGAATCCCTGAGGAGCTGCTGCCAATCAGTGTAGACAATACTGAGCTAGATAGTCCAGTAGTTTAAGTGCAAGGCAACTTCCCATGTTCCAATATGTCACTAAAGCTTCAACACATATGAGCTGTAGCATGTGAGGGTACTTCCCAGGTCAGCTGAGCACCAGCCTACCCTTAGGCAAGGAGAGAAAAAACCTTCTCTATGATATCCTGGCAAGAGGTATTATTTCCTTCCCAAATTCCAAGCATCAGCAGTTGCTAAAGCTCCTGTGGAGAAGAAATTGTTAAACTGGCTGCGTGCTCATGGGCTGCAGGTAGGTAGCGATGAACTGCCCTGAGACGGTGGTATATATATTCAAATAAATAAATAAATGGATGGGGTTGGGTGGATGGTGGGGCTAAGAGGCTCCAATCCTCCAGACTCCTGCTGGTGGATTATAAGCCTCAGAGGAATTGGGAAAACAGGACAGTGGCATAGGAGTAACTGGTGGAGAGTAATATTTGGGGGTTTGGTTATTTCCCCAACCTACCCCACCCATGAGGGCATCTCTAGTGGGACTGGAAGACAGAAAAGGGAGCACAGATTGCTTCTGAAGGCAGTGGGCGCTGATCTATTAGGGCAAATAGGGCACTGCCCTACCAACCACAACCAGTTCCCAACTGCCCTCTTTCTTACAACCAGTCCTGGGGCTGGCCCTGCCTCCCGGGTTCTTCCTTCTAAGTGCCACTGTTGCCCTTCTATGGAGGAGGATTGGGGTTAAACTAGAATTAGTTCTGCCTATCATCAGCTCTGGCTCCTCCTACTGTTGGGCATCCATGCCTTATGGCCTGCCTATCCCAATAGGCGCCAGCCCCTGCTGGGGAGCAGCTGTCCTGTGCATGTGCCGTAACATCTAGCAATCTGTGACAGAGATTTCATACAGTTTTATGTAAACCACTCAGTGGTCTTGTATATTTAATAATATATGACTTAGAAAATCAGAGTTACAGAAACTCAAGGCCCTTTGCAATATCATAAAATGGTGTAGAGGTGCCGATCTCTGGTCACGTGTATGGCTGCTTGAGCTAGAAAAAAATATCTTTGGGCTGCCCTGCTGACAGTGAAACGCCAGTAATTTAAAACATATCTCTGTTGTTATTTTTCCGAATCAATGGGATTGCAAATATCAGGATGGGAGTGACATTTTGCTCCCTTTTGCTGATGGTGCTCAGGTGTTAATTCATGCTCATCTGTGGAATGAAACTGGGGGATGGGGGGGGGAGTGCCCTTCCCCAAATGTAGCAGTGGCTTCGCTGTGTTCTGCCCTGTCGTAGCTGACTGAATTTGTTCCCTCTCCTCGGGCTCAGTTTATTGCTGTTATTGCTCTGTGTCCAAGGAACTGTTTGGGGTATGAGGAAATACACTTCCGATCCAGTTAAAGTGTGGTTTAACAGAGAGACAAAAGAGAGTTTGAACAGAATGAATCTCTGTGGCTTCAAGAGCAAATGCTATTTGTGAATGAAAAAGATGTTATTTGTGAATGAAAAAGATGGAGAGCATGCTGTAGATTTTCCCTTCCATACATGACACTAATGCAGTTCTACCTTGAGGAGAGGGAGAGTCAAAGTTTGGATGTGTAAAGTGAGCTGCTTGTGGACATGTAACTTCACGGCTGTAACTCACAGTTTTGCATCCTGGATAGGCCACATGTTTTCCAGGTTGGGTAATTTCTAGGTTTTAGTAAGGTGCACTGCACTAGAAGAGAAACCTAGAAAATATATTGAGTGCCAAATAGGGGGTCTATCTATACAGATGCTAAATCTGGCTCACCCAATCAGGGTTGCACTGTGGTTAAGACTCCTGTCCACCTACATTTTGTCACATTGTAAATAAGCTGTCTAATCAGCTGCCTTTATTCGTTTTTAGGGAGTTAGTGAGTTGAGGGGTTCCAGGTTTGAATCTTATCTAGATGACCTTGGACAAGACAACCAATTTAGGGCAGAGGTGTAATGCAAAACACCAGGGTGACATATGCAGGACTGGACAAATCCTTGCTATACAGCATGGAAACTTAATAAGACCCAGGAAAACAAATAGGTGTTGTTTACAATACTCATTGCACCATCTGGCATAAATTTATTTCTGTTTTAATCCCAGTTGAGGGAGGTTGTGCTAAGATAGCCTGCTGCTTCCTTCATAGTTGAAAGATTAGAACAGGGAATCTGCTGCATAGTTATGTTGAGGGAAACTTGGTGAACAACATTACAGGCAAAGAAAAGCAATGGGAGGAATCAGATTGTCAGTGATGGTTGCACTGAAGCAGAGATTCAGTCACTTGCAAACCCCTCAGGAAGGACAGGTACCATTGTGACAAAGCAATGGGAACTCTGATACTCACTTCCCAGCAGGAAGTAACAAGGAAAGGCGAGTCCCTTTCTCCTCGCTTCACTGGTGCTTGACAGATGGGCAACATAAGTCTTCCTTTATGTGCAATGGTGTTGCAAGATTTGTATCCAGATTAGAGCACTGCAATTTTCACAAAAGCTGCAGTCACAGATTTGTGAGAGAGCCAGTGTGGTTAGAATGTTGGACAGTGTCAGGGAGAATTCAGAGGAGCAAGTGACAGAAGAGGCGGAGCAGGGGCTCAAGGATGCTGCAGAGCCCTTCAACTGCCCAGAGGCTTGGGAAGGGAGCTCAGACTCTGGAAGGGAGGGGGCTTTCAAATCAGCACAGACAAGGAGGGAAATGGGAAATGAAACGTAAGGATCAAAGACGGCTCGCGCCATTCCCACACCTACTTTGTTGGCACGGGAATTGAAGGAAGCCTCTCCCCGAATCTGACTCAATGGGTTTGGACGCATAATCCTGAGCTGTAGCTGTTTCTTGTACATATGTAATAAAGACTGTAAATATCAAGCTGACTGAGCTGGGGTGTTAATGTGAAGGGGAGACACCACCTTTATATGCAGGCTCAACCACCTGCTTGATTCCAATTCCAAGAGTTCACAGGTTTTACCTACCTGAAAAGGGAGTTGTGATGATTAAGAGGATCCTGAGCTCCTTGAAGGGCAGGGAGATAAAAATGGATAGATTAAAAACAAACCAGAAAAGGGTGTGGTTTTCGGATATTTGTCACTGTTTCAACTCCCAATGAGTGGCACAGACTCTATAAATGTTTGTGTGGCATTTGCAATATCTTTGCGTCTCTGAGTTGTTGTCATCACACAAGAGAATAAATGCCAGCAGAGCTTTCCTCCCTCAGGACAGTGTGATGCAAATGTCCAACAGCATTTATGGCACTTTTTTGTGAAGAACAGCAGCCCCACTGTTAGTATTCTCAAATGCAAACTTCTGCTGTTATTGATGACCAACCAGTTCACCCACTCCCTATTTGGCAGGTGATTATTATTTTTCTCCGTGGAAACATATCCATGCATTATCTCAGCTATCCTCAAGTCTGAACACCATTGTCCTTCAAAATGTCACAATGACACCTGGTTTTTCTTTAAAATAAATAAATAATGCACCTAAATGTTAAAAATGTTGACATGCAACACAATTAAGATAGTTTTGTATACTCAGTTAATAACATAAATTTTTAAAACTATATTAAATGTTTTGGATTTCGGCTTTCCCAAAACTTCAAAAGTGATTATTATTATTTGTATATATTTCAAAAATTCCAAAGTCTGAAAGTCAGTAGCACAGGTGTTGTAAATGTTTGGTGATCTGTCATGGAACAACCCCATTGAAGAAGATAACAGTGGTTACTCAGACTTTGTTGCTGATGCCGAAGGGCCCCCATAACAGTTCAAGCTTCAGGGTCCCCAAAATGTAGATCGTTCCACTGCAAGTAGTCATTTCCTATGTTGGCTAGTGGGAGCTGGGTAGTGGACTTTCTTTCTAGCAAAGCTTCCTTCTTATATAATTAGCTGCAGATTACTAAAGATTGGAGCTGTACCAGCCCAGCCCAGCCCACTATATTTCATGCAGTCACTGTCGTTAGTAAAGTCTTCCTGTTTCTCCCGTATGAGCCACCTAGTAATGTCTTGGCCAGCTGGTTTGATTCTAACCATAAACTAACTGCAAGTGGTTTCCCATTTGTTTGTGTGTTTTGACTTTCTAGCAGTAAACAGCCTTTCAAACTGATAGCTACATAATCCCACCATTGGCTGAAGGGTGGCCATATTCATGCTTCTAGGGCATCCTCATACACTGGGTCTCTCACACCACCTAGTGGCTGCCAGTAATCTTCGTTTTTGGGTCAACATCTTTCCGCTTCTTTTTTTCCACACCTCATTTGTTTCCTTCACCCAATTTTCTCACTCAGCCTCTCTTTCCCCATCTCAGCTCACAAGCACAAGAAGCACGACATGCTACAGCCATGTGACACAGAATACCCAGTGTTTGTATATGAACCTGCCATCAAAGAGACCAATGGGATTATTGAATGCGGAGACTGTCAGAAGTAAGAAATGTGCTCTCTTTCTTCCTTTTCTCCTACCTGTGCCTCTCAATTGTCCCTGGTTAGTCTGATCTCCAAGCAAACTAACTGCCTCTTGTTATCCTTGCAATGCCTCTTATTTTCCACAGTTTCTTCTGAATTGCCTGCAACTATGAACTATTCCAACCTCAATTCAAGTGTTCGTTAGTAACAATAGTAGTGACGATTGCTTAGGACCCAGGTCCCCCACAGACCACTTCCTTCTGCACGAACCTGCCAGTGACCAAGATCTACCTTGAACACACTCTTTGCCTAATGCACAGGTGGAGGACCTCAGACCCAGAACCACATTTTGCCCAAGTCTCTCTGTTTGGTCCTCAGAACTCTCCTTAGCCACACCCTTCACTGGAAACCAGGCCTTATGAGGAACTGTTGAGGGAACTGGGTATGTTTAGCCTGGGGAAAAGGAGTCTGTGAGGAGAGA
Source organism: Lacerta agilis (assembly GCF_009819535.1). Classification (NCBI taxonomy): domain Eukaryota; kingdom Metazoa; phylum Chordata; class Lepidosauria; order Squamata; family Lacertidae; genus Lacerta; species Lacerta agilis. The sequence continues at coordinate 16,461,028 of NC_046321.1, forward strand.
TTATAGCCATCTTCAGATATCTAAAGGAATGTTGGAAGTTGGAGCAAACTTTTTTTCTCCTGCTCTGGAGGGTAGGACCCAAACCAACAGATTCAAATTACAAGAGATTTCATCTAAATATCAGGAAGAACTTTCTGACAGTAAGAGCTGTTTGACAGTAGAATGGACTCCTTTGGAAGGTAGTGAACTCTCCTTCCTCAGAGATTTTTAAGCAGAGGTTAGATGGTCATCTGTCATGGGTGCTGTAGCTGAGATTCCTGCATTGCAGGGGGTTGGACTAGATGACCCTTTGGTCCTTCCCAACTCTACAATTCTGTGGTTCTGTGAATTCCCTTCAGAAAGACAGGCAAAACTGGACATGCTCATTTTTTTCCTTTATAGGTTAGGGCATTTGCTTCAGTGTAGAACATCCCTGTTCCAAATAATTCATATCCATGAGGCCCCACAAATATGTTAATTCTGTTCAACATCCATTTCTTTTCAAGGCAATATTCTTTTCACACAAAGCTTTCCATTGAGTGTTTTCCCATGTGTGATTGTCCCTCATTTAGAGAACTTACATCACTCATCCTAAACTGCATGCAAGGGATGAGAGGCATGTTTACCTGTAAGAACTCTACTTTGCCAACATTAAACAACTCAGTGTGCCTAAACACTGAATAGTGGCACCAGAAAATCTGAGCATTTGATGCTGGTTCCAAAAACAAACAAACAGACTCAAGTCTGGCTATAGTGAGTTTGAGAATTGTCAGCCCTGCCTTAGGCATTATCCTTTCTCTCCTCTCTCTCATCTATACTGTTAAGCAGTGTTATTTTTCTAGGAAAAGAGGTGCCGGAACTCACTATGAATTCCTCCCTTGTTCTGTTATAATGGCAATGGTACCCACCTGAGCAGTGCTGAAACTGAGTTCTGGTGAGTTCCAGCTGAAAAAAAGCCCTTCTGTCAGGGCATTGGTTGCAGGTACACCATACTAGGAGCTAATTAGATTTGAATACTGTCTTGTGCAAATAAGCACAACCTTGCTCTTAGCAACACGTCTCTCCTGTGTACCTACTAATATCAGATAGCTTCTGAAGCAATTCTTATGATGGTTGGTATAACCATAATGGTTAAAGTGCATGGGACAATTTCTTAGCTCAGCCATGACTCAGCAAGTGATCTCCAGAAAATTGTTTGTTCTCTCTCTCTCTCTCTCTCTCTCTCTCTCTCTCTCTCTCTCTCTCTCTCCCCTCTCCCCCCTAACTGATCTACCTTGCATGATTATTGTAAGGAAGCTAAGGAATAATTCATACATTAGTATTTTCATGTAATGTTCACAGCTCTAGTATCTAAAAGCTTCTTATTGCATGCATCTTCAGCATCCCACACTAACACCATTATTCACATGGGAATGATGGTGCTGGGAGTTAGATCCTTCATTCACTTGGGTGGTTGAACCAAGTAGGAAGCTTCCAGATCAGGGGTTCCTGAAGTGTGGTCTATGGACCACAAGTGGTTCTCAAGGTGTCTGTGAATTTGTGGCTGAAGAGGGGAAATCATACATTCTTTGCATTTAGTTTTGTGTCAATTTTTAATTGCATTGTTATCACTTCCTTTATTTTCTTAATATTGTATTTTATTGTATTACAAATTGAATTCTGTGGAATTACAACTGCTACAGCAGGTAGAAATATCATTAAGTGGTACCCCAAGACCCTCAGCAAATTTCAAGTGGACGGGGGGTGGGGGTGGAGTTTGAGAACCACTGTCTAGATGTTCTTCTGTAGGGAGTGTTGCTGAAGGAAAAGCTTATCACTCAAATGTAACATTTGGACCAGCCCTAAGATTATGCCCATGAATCATGTATATTATTATTATTATTATTATTATTATTATTATTATTATTATTATTATTTTTAATGAAACTAGCTTACCTATGCAAACTGCTTTTAAATGATTCCATTAGCTCAGACGTGGTACCCAGCTGGGTACAGCTGGCAGGATTCTGTTTGCAGAGATGGCCATTTGAATAAAGCCTCCACAAGCCGACAGGAGGTGATCTAAGAACTAAAACTCAGGTGCTAAATATTAAGATGGAACTTTTAGCTTTTAGCTAAGTACACACCACTCATAGTCCCCCAGCAGAGGGCAGTAAAGGACTATTGGTCTTTCTGGCTGTAGGCATGCTTAGGATGCATTTTCCATATTAGTTGAACATGAACACTTTTATTTTATGTTGTCAGAAAATAATTAATAGTAACTATGAAAATGACACATATACAATAAATGAGAGTTCAAGCTCACAGTCCAAATACTGCACCGTATTCATGGCTAGAGAAGGGAGCAGACACAGAATGGAGTTGTAGCCTCAGTGTCATGTGAGCAGAATCTGTCCACGTCACCAGCCGATCCCTCAGTATTGGGCCACTTGCATGGAAGTCAGGACACATGGGACTTTATAGTCATTCTTTGAATGTGGTTCCCATAGCTGTATAGGGTTGATCTCCCCACACATACACTTTAATACACAGGACAGTCCTGTACATACATTTACACTGGCTTGAGCACACACTGAATCTGCAATCCTGCTTTGGCACACATAACTGTGATGTACTTAAGTCAATGTGCTTCAATACATACATAATTAGTTCTTCTGCAAGCCCTTCCATGCATGAGCACTATGCTTGTAATGCAGAGTACATTGAAGATGAACACTCAAAAACCTACAACCTCTGAATTGTGCATGGATACACACACACACACACACACACACACACTGTATGTAGATACTACATTCCCATCCAGAGTCAAGTATCATATCAATCCATTTACACTAGAGCTGCACTACAGTATTAAGATTAATCCGCAGTACACAAAGATTTATCCCTGCTTTATAACCCACAGCTCAAGTTTCTCAACCATTCTGCCTCCAATGCAATAAAATTGTATTTGTGTAATTGAAAGTGGCAGTCTTCAACTCAGTTCTGAGTATTCCCTAATAGTATTCCCATTTATTAACTAAATATATTTTCCTCTGCCCCCTTCCCATTTGTTTTAATTCTTACTGTTTCCTATTGCTTGAACCATGTGCTTGTTTGGGGAGGGGAGGGGAGGGAAGGGAAGGGAAGGGAAGGGAAGTTTTTCTAGAAAAAGAAGTGTTGGAACTCTCCTCCCTTGTTATCTTAGAATGGCAATGGCACCCACCCGAGAGGGACCGGAACTTGAGTTCCAGTTGGAAAAAAACCCCTGAGGAAGGGGCATGGGGAGTATTCTATAACCTTATGTTCTGATCATAGTCTCTTGGGGTGGGGGGGATCTTCTCGCCCTTACAGGATGTTTGTGGTGCAGCAAATTACCAACAGCAATCTCCTGCTCCTGGTTGTGGATGCTGTATGCGACTGCAGCAAGTTTCCACCTGTCCTACTGCAACCTAAAGAAGTCAAATATATCTTTCTGCTGGTAGAGGTTGTACTGGGCTGTACAGTTCTTGTGGTTTACATTTTTCCAACAGTGAATTGATGCAGAGGATTTGCTTTAGTAGTTCTTTGGGGTGGGAAGAATTTAGCATACGTTCTAATGGAAAGCATTGCAAAAGCAATGGCAAGTTAATGTGCTGCTAATTACGATTGCGTACTGTTGTTTGGTAAGTGCTATATGGATTGATTGTGTGCATTTTTCTAGATGCCTCCTCAATTGCTGGAAAGGAGGTGCAAAGAAAAATCACAGGGGTACCAGACATAAGACGGAAAGAGAAATCAGACTTGCTATTTAGTTTTTAAACTCTCTTTAGAACCTGAAAATAGTCTTCACGCTGAAGTATGTCCCCGCACAGTTCTGTGTTGATGAAGATGCTGTTAGTTTCATTAGCATCTGCAAAATAGAAGCCTGATTAAGGGAGGAGTCCTAGGTCAATGGTGGACCGTGTGCTTAATACTGAGATAGAGATAGACCAATGGACTTATTTGCTGTAAGCCAGTGAATGGTACAGAAAGATGTTGTGCATTGCATCTCCAAAATGCCATGGTGAAACTGCTTATTACGGGAGCTACTTCTTCCCATGTGGGCACGTGTTTGCTTTTTACAGTTGCAGGGACTCTTGTTCTGGAACAGAACCATGGCATAGATGCACAGGACACCAACAGGAGATTTGCATTGGGGTAGCGGAGTGTGTGTTTGTGGGGGAAAGAGTGGTTATTTTAAAAACTTGCAAGGAAGGACTTCTTTCAAAGGCATACACATGAAACTATGAAGACACATTTACGGTAATATAACAGCACGTTTCTCCTCCAGTGGACAAATTTTAGCTGTACAGCAACAGTGCTGGAAAAAATATGTAGACTGTCGCCCTAATTTTGCTCAAGGTGGTTTTGACTAACTTACGCCCCATTGTTTCCAGTAGGGCTTTCCCCTGGCTAACTACTCCTGGAGTGGAGCTTGCTCATTAAGTGTGATCACTAGCCTAGAAAGCTGCTGCTTGGTTCTGCAGCTACCCATGATGGCTCCACTCCAGCTAAAATCATGTTGAAATCAATGGGACAATTAACTCCCCCTAGTTTCAATAGGATTTAAGCAGTGTTCCGATTAAACTATGCTGAAAAATCCCAGCTGATCTTAATTGAGCCCACCTACTTACCAGGTGTAGCATAAGTATTTTGAGAAATGTCCTGCCTGTGACAGCACCCTTTATGCTAGAATGAGTGCATGGAATTCATGTGAGCAGAGGCCTTGCAGTACAGATAGCTTCATAATCAAGAGCACCTTTATGGGAATACATCTTGTAAACTGGAATTCTGGGACAACACAGCTCCTCTATAAATGGGTTTGTTTCTGATTTTCACAATTTCCCCAAACTGCTATTAACCTTAACAGCACTGCACATAATGCATCAGTGAAATGTGACAGGATGCGCTCCCAGAAGCTGAGGCGGCGACCAGATACCTGCCATGCATTCCATCCCGAGGTAAGGCGGGTTGAGGAATTGTTGCATTTGACAAAGTAGGTTCTGCCCCACAGTAGCCATGATAATGTGCTGGCCTAAATAAAATAGGCTGGGTTTTGAAATGTCAGTCCATAGATTCTTCATTTCTAAACCACCACAAGGCTGCCTCACTTGTTTACCTATGTAGGGCAAACAATCATAGGGCACAGTGCCCCCACCTGTCCTTCAGTGTGTGTTTGATGTGATGTATGCAGCAAGCCTGTGCACACGTTATACATATAGCCAAGTGCATTGGGTTCCTTGCTGTGTGGTAGGCACTCACGAGCACACCCATTCTGTATGGACACAATTTATCCTGCCAGTCCTATGAATGGACCCATTGTTTTTGGGAGGTGGATTTGGCCATCCCCATTGCAAAAAAAGTTTCAATCATCTGGCCCAAGTTAAAATGAAGCTAGGCTTTAATTTTTGCTGCCCTCTATATTCTACTTGCTGACCACATACTTGTTTTGTTTTTCAGGAAAACGCCCAGGACTGTGGAGGAGCGGCAGAGTTTTCTGCCTCATTAGCCCTGCTCTTCCTTCCTCTGGGAACCACAGCTCTTCTCTTGCGGTGACAAGGCCCATCAAAGTCCTTATTTTGGACCAGAAAGGCAAATGCTCTATTTTGAGGACCATGCTACTTGGGCACTAAAGACAACTGCTGCATGCCAGAGCATGTGGACAATGCCAGAGAGGCTCAGGAACTTCTTTGGCTGCATCCTCCCAAGGAACTTGCTAGTTGTGTTGTGTTTGGAAGTGGGGCGGCTATGGACCAAACAGGCTCACCAAGCTGTGTGAGCTCACAACTCACCCTCCCTGCCTTAGCAGCATGGAAAAGTTTACACTGGTGGGGGAAAAGCCTGGAACAGTGGAAGGCATTTGCCGAATGGATGGACTTAACCTATAACTTACCCTAGCTGCAAAATGGGAACAGTCAGTACTATCTGCTAAAGAGAAGCATCTCATAATCACCTTTCTTTTAACTTAAAAGACACCTGGGCAGTTCTGCAGGAGAGGCAGGAATGTCACCTTCTTAGAGAACATAATGGTCATCAACAGAGATTCTTTTCTATTGTTGTCAAGGAACTGGAGAACAATATTGCCAAGCCAGGCTTTGGCAGGCATTCCTGTATCCAGCAAAGAGTTCCTGCAACTTTGCCTATTGAAGACATTTAAGCTCTTCTAAGGCTACACAGAGAGCTTTCTTCTAAAATAGCTGATTCAGACAATGATTAGATTTATCAGCTTGATGTGAAAATAGCTCCATGTGTTCTATTTCAAGAGGCATAATGCATTATGGGGAGCGGTTACAGGTTGAGAATTTCACCTGAAACCTTGGATGGCTACTACCGGCCAGTGTAGACAGTACTGAGCTAAAAGGAATGATGTTTCTACCTATATGTGTTATTAAGACAAGCTTAAACTCTAGCCTTAGCAATATTCATTCTGTCCACACCTTTCAAGTTCCCTCAGCTTCACAACGCTGGACAAGGAGTAATTCCCTTGCTTAGGTTACGAAATTACCAGTGTTAAACATGGCTAAGTGTGCACATTAGCTTTGTTAGACACAATTGTTTAAAAGCAGACACTTTTGGGAAGTCTACACATACACAGGAAATAATATGACTGTCACCTTCCAGTTCCTTCTCTATCCTGCAATATTATTTTGCCAGACATGCTGATGGCTTTATAGATGCACCAGCTGTATAATACAATCTTTATTAGTTTTCAGGGAAGAGAGTAACCCAGGCGTCAGCAAGGTTATCCAGCCGTGGGCCGGACATGCGCAGCGCGATGCCAGAAATCACATCTGCGCATGTCCCCGGCACCGGAAATCGTTTCTGCGCATGCCCAGACGCCTGTGCAGAAGTGATTTTCGGCATCTGCGCATGCGCAGATGCCATTTCCTGCGCCACTTGGCGAGTCACCGCGCTGCACCAGTTTAGCGCAACACGCAGGGGACTTTCCAAGTGGGCGGCTTGGGGACCGGGCGGCTCGTGGGGTGGTTAAACAGCCTTCGTGGGCCACATCCAGCCCATGGGCTGGAGGTTGCTGATGCCTGGAGTAACCACTCAGAGACGTGTTAATACAATGTGAAATTTCTCTCAACTTTTGAAAGCCATTTTGCCTTATGAATGAAACTATGGGCAAAATTTTCACCCCACCTGAAGTTTTTGTTTCTAGATCCCAGTAGTTTACATGCCAGGCGTGGGCTGACGGTTGAATAGCCAAGACCTTAAGACCTCAGAAATGGAGAAAGCAAGCAAAGGAAGGAAACCATATTACAGGACTGCTGGTATGTATTTCCTTGACATGACTAGCATTTCAATAAGCAAGTCCTACTCTCAAATCCCCAAGAGAGATTTGTGACAGTACAGAAGTTGTTGAACTTTTGCTTTTGTTTTTGTAATATGTGTTTGACATTTGGCCTCTTTTTAAAATATGATGTTTTCATTATATTTTTGTTTCATGTCTTTCTTGGTTGTCATACACAATATGCCACAAAATCCCATTACATGTCATACTTGAATAATGCTGAAAATGGACCCACACTTACATTCACAAGTAAATGTGCTTAGATGTATTTACAATATACCAGTATAGTGTAAGAGCTTCACATTGTCAAACTGTCCTTGATATATGTGCACATGGTGTGTTGAGAAAAAAAAGTGTAAAAAAAAAACCACCTGGAAGGGGTAATGGTTCTCTACTCTTGGTTCAAAAACATGGAAGAAAAGCTTTCACCATTAAATGTAACACAAACCAATTTCTATATTTCCAGGCCACATTCCCATCCATACCTTTCTATATGATCATGAATGACTAAAAGGACAATACCCATCAAGCCTTCATTGCATTTGCTCTTTTTATTAGAAGTTAAGAATACAACAAGTAATGAGATCCCATTGCCCGGAGACCCCAATCTTCAAAGTCCAAGATGTGCTTTGTCGCCTCCAACAGTAAGCAATTTTTTAAAAAAGAAAATACTGAACAAGGCCACTAGTTAATGGGAAAAGAAAGCTGTAACTCTGAACTATACTACACTGAAAACCTGCACACACAAAGAAAGCAAGCGAACCTCTGATTGCTGAGAGTAAGGCATTCAGGTGCCAACCTGGGAAGAAGTCTCAGCAAGCACCACGGAAAAGTGCACAGCTAAGCAGTTTTTCTTATTGGGACACAAAAAAATGTCCTAAACAGAGACCAAAGGGGTAGAAGTGGAGGGTGTTTTTTTTGTACAGGTTGTGTGCTGTAGGACCAGGTTGTGAGAAACCCTTTCTGGGAGTGAGCATGGGATGATCTAGAATGGGGAGGTGCTATTTCTGCTGCTAATACAGAAGCAGCCTACCACCCCTCTCTCAAAAAAAGTTCTTTTCAGATAGGTAGAGCGGAGTCTGATATGTATTAGCACTTTCCCCATCAGGCAAGCCATCCTTCTTCCAGATGGCTACATTTACCACTGGGAAGGTTAAATCATCACTGGCCTTCCTGTTCCATTAAAAGGGTTCAATTAATACTGTTCTGTTTTTTAGTATGGGATTGAACAATCAGAAGCGTTAGGGTGCCATTCTGGCCTATCTGCATTCAGCACATCAGGATCCTACCCAGGATATACACATCTGAAGTTGCCTACAAGCACCCGTTAAGCACCTCTTGTAGGTCTAAACACTAAGGTTCTGTTTTGAGGGCGGAAGAGAGAAAAGACAGAAAGACCAACCTCCTTCTAATAATCAAAAAAGCAGTTTAAAATGTGACAAATTCTATCGTCTCCCAACACTTGTTGTTAATTATACTATGAGCCAAAGGAACTGCCCCCACTGTGAGTATTCAACAACACAAATTCTACACTGTGTCAAAACATTTCTCTCCAGCTCTGACATGCCTCACCAGCCTAGCATGAGAAAAACAGCAACTACACTTCTTGCCCAACTGAGTGTTCTGCTTAGTGATAATTTGCCCTTCTCAGAATGTACAGCTACCCCACAAGCAGTTAAGCTATCTGGGGAAGTGTTTAGAGAGACAACAAGCTTCTCTTGGGTACCAAGCACTCCTTTGAGGAGAGGCAAAAATGTAATATCCAAGCAGATTCTGCAAGCTGTTCTTATTTTTACAGAAAGAAAAAAGCCCAGTGCGCAGCGTTGTCTTATATACCAGAATGAAGCAAGAAGGACCGGCAGTGTTACAATGCAGCCAAGTGGAGCTTGGTGGAATTTAATACCGGGCAACCTTAGTGCTACTGTAGTTCAGCAGCACACAATATAATCTAGAATGAATTAACAGCTAGTCTAGGCTGTTTTTTCACATGTTCCTCCTCAGTCCCTGCAGACCATCTTATCCTACTGTCTCTCAACTAGAAGGCAGATGCCTGACACTAACAATTGCACTTGGATAAAAAAAGGATAGCAGGCCCAACTGAATGGTGAAACACTGACAAGAGACCCCCACCGCCAAAGAGGTCGAGATACATACCGTATTGTGCCTTAAGCCATCAAATCCCAACACAGCAAAAAGCTGGTGGAAAGAAAGACCACCTAAAGACTATCCACAAAATGGCAGAGATCGTAGAAGGCACTCCCTGCCAAGGGAGCAGAGCTCAGCTGCACAATGTCTCCTGCCTTTGCCTTCTGAACATACAGGGGCCCAAGCATCAGCCTGATTTAAGGCTGCCCACACTTGCTTACCCTGAACCCTTGTGTGTAGACTGAGCCTGCTGGGTCTAGCTGTCCAGTATATCCCCAAACATTAGGAAGAATCTGTAGAACCCAGATGCTGCAGGGGTTTCACCTGGCCCTCTTGCACTTAAAAGGGTTCGTGCAAACTTGAAACAGTGTGTGGTACTTGCATGTTGCAATCTATACAAAAACCCCTCCCCTCCCACACAATTTTAAAACATTTATATAAACTTTTCAATTAAACAGAATGTTAGAAATCTTATTTACATTTTTCCTCCCAAAAGAGCATCTAAAAATCAACTTACCTGAACAAGATACAAATCTTAATCAAGCTAGATTTTAAAAAAGAAAAGAAAAATTGCTAAGCCATCTCCCCATGACCAACCCCTCTTGTTTTTCTACAAATAAATATGGCATTGAACAGAAGCTGATTAAGAAAGGGCGTTCTGTAGCTTAGTCTGTAGACCCCAGGAATAAATTAGGGTTTAAGAACTTCCAGGTCTTCAGAATCAATTCACTCCAATGCTTGAGGTATGAATTACTCTTCCAAGTTTTAGTTAGAACCCCTGCGAAGCTTCCACACCATCCTGGGTCAGGTGTAGACTGGCTGCTCCAATGGTTCTGGCTTTTTTGGTTACGATCCTGGACAAGCGGTCAGTTTTACTGCATCTCGTCCTCTGAGCAGCCTCCGCCGACTGTGAAGCGGAACTCCTGAAGGTTTGAAACTCCATGGAAGTGTGCAAATGCACCAGCCACTACAAATATATGAAACAGCTGGTGGGAGTGGAACTATGGGAGAGAGAGAAACAGAACCCTGTATCACCTAAGGTAATGGAAACTCCCATTTTCCAGAACAGTCATCACAGGAGGGCATCATAGGTGGTACTGACTAGTAAGTAGAGATTGTGAAGTATCAACCAGCCAAAGAAGAAGCCCTCTTGCTTCCTAGGAATCCAATGTTTGTTTCTCTGTGTGATGCAAGCACCAAGAGGTGCCAATTTAAACCCACCCAGCCCCAGTCAACTTGGCATAACTGGCTAGAGAACAAGATACATGCTCACATACACACACACAAACAAACAAACACAGAGCATTAACAGCCCTGTATCAGAATGGTTGTATTTTTGCAGCTGTGCACCATTCCCTCTCTTGGGAACCAGATATGCCAAGGCAGATACAGTGCAAATATTTTTCATTCTTGTAATGCCTACCAAGAGAAGGTTGCAGAGTTTCATGGGGTTTTAAAGTTAGCAGTTGCACAGCAGGGCTCCATTTTAGCCCAGAACTGAGCAGTAAGAGGCATTTATAGAACTCTGTCTTTATAGAGCCCCACCACAGACCACAGTGATCCATCACTGCAGCTATGCAGTAGGGATGGCATTAATGCCTCTCACCCTCCTTATTATGTGCCTGGCATCTATTAGCCATACTTACCCAGATGTCACACTTGCCCGGGAAGAACCTCTCCGGGATGCGAGCAGCATACAGTGCAGCGCCAGTGATATACAGGCAAGCCATGAGAGCCAGCCAGCCTATCTGCCCCATTGTGGCAGCCTTGAGGAGCCCTTCCGTGATGACAAAGTGCAGGGTGGGGATAACCCCACTAAGGCCCAGAGCCAGAAACACTCCTAGGAGATAAGGGAAGTGGGACAGATTCAGCCTTGGACACAAGAGAAGCAGTGGCAGAGATGAGGGCAAACTGCTAAAGCTCAGGTACCCAAAGCAGAGCAGGAAGACTACTTGGGTGGTTGGTTTAAGGGGCCACAACCCATTTGGTCAACTAGAGAGGCGCTCCTGATCAATCTGGGAAAACATTTTTTAAAAATAGTAATTTCCATGTACTTCTAAACATAGTGCTAAATGTCATTTTAGAAGAGGCATTCTCTCTTCTGTTGCAGCCAGGAGGCATATCCTCCTTGAAGACTATGCCTGATACAGTACATACACGTGTGTGTGTGTGTGTGTGTGTGCGCGCGCGCGTGCGCGCAGAAACACACACACATCACTTAAATACTAGAGACAAAGGAAGTATGTTTTTCAGTTCCAAAGTCACCATTTATTCAAGTGACTTTTATTATGCAGATCATTTAAAATTGCAATCATCCAACTATAATTTCTTTAATCAGAGCAAATTCTTCTTCTTGTAGAAAACGAAGTACAGTGGTACCTCGCAAGACGAATGCCTTGTGCAATGAAAAACTCGCTAGACGAAAGGGTTTTGCGGTTTTTTAGGTGACTCGCAAGACAATTTTTTCTATGGTCATGCTTCGCAAGACGAAAACGTTTTGCGATTCCCCCCCCCCCACACAATGCATTCCTATGGGAAACCGCGCTTCGCAAGACGAAATTTTCACAATACGAAACGACTCGCAGAACGAATTAATTTCGTCTTGAGAGGCACCACTGTATACCTAATTTCATTCTCAAGTGTCCTAAAATTTATACTACACACCCACTGTGCACAATTGTTCAAAATATGTTAATGTACCTCTAGCTTTCTAAGCACACTAGAGACTGTAGCAAAAGCCTTGAATAAAGACTCCCTGCCAGTGGGCTGTGAGTGGCAGAAAGAAACTTTGGCCTTCGTGTCCCACTGACTGACCCCAAAAGTGCAGCACTTATATCAGTCATGGAAGAATAAACTTCAAAGCTGTTTTGTCTGCTCCAGCCCACAGTTTGAACTGACAGTTCACGATAATTAAAACCTTCAATATTTGCAAAATAGTATTCCCAGTACAGTGGTGCCAACAGATGCGAACAGGATACGTTCTGGAGCCCTGTTCGCATCCTGAGCAGTCCGCAACCCGCAGCGCCGCTTCATCACGTCTGCGCATGCGTGTGACGTCATCTGACACATCTGCGCATGTGTGACCCGCCGAACCCGAAGTAACCCATTCCAGTACTTCCGGGTTCAGTGCGATCGTAACCCACACCGTTCACAACCCACAGCGAATGCAACATGAGGTATGACTGTACTAAGTTTAAATCACTATGCAGTATATTTCATCTCCTGATCCTCTGTATAAATTTACAACTTCCTGGAAGGAACAGAAATACTCTAGAACAAATTATTCAAACCTCCAGCAGGCAAATGAGACTCTCTCCCCCCCCCCCCCCCCGGAATTCATGAGTACATTCACATTGCACACATGCAAGAATTTCACCTTCCCTCGGAGGAGTCCTTCCCATGCACTGCTACAGGAGTTACTGTTCCAAGTGTGCCTCCCAACTGGAAGGAGACAAAGCCCAGAGCAGCAATTTTTGTAGAGATTCAGCAAGTAGCATCCATCAGAAAAACCTAATCATTTCCAAAAGCAGAGATGGGGCAGAACAAAGTCTCCATCATCCTGGGAGCAGTGGAATAAGCATCCTGGCTAGGAGTCCTTGTCTTACCAGCATTTTTTCCACCAGGCCATGACTGACTCCAGCTACAAAAACTGAGGCTGCTGAACAGACTGTTGGGCTGGGGCGTTGTTTAGGGTGTTTTGTTTGGAGGGGTGTGTGTTGCTGTTACATATATTAATTTTTTTTGTATCTTATTTTAGATCTTATGATTTATGTGGAAATATTCCATTTGGATGTATACTTTTAGAAGTTTTATTTATTGTTGAAGATTACTTTTGCAATGTAAATGTTTTTTTTTCATGTTGTAAGCTGCCTTAAGCATGGTTTAAACTGTGGGCAGGTGGCATACAAATAAAATGCTGAATGTGTGTATGTCTGTAACAGCAAACAGCTTCCCTGCAGGCAGATGTTTTTCGTCCTTAGGAGATTCTTTTTCTTTCAGTTCTCTCATGGCAAAATTTGGAAACTACTGCACTAGAAGATGCATTTAGGGTTTTGATTTTGAACAATACCTTACCCTAAATTATCCTCCTGTCTGACTTTCTAGCTTCCTCAGACTTAGCCAGAATTTAGAGCCAGTATCATTATGAAAGATGGCATCCAGCTAAGCTGATGAGTCATTTTCACAAATTGCATTTATTGGATATACTTATTGTCATCCAAACAAGATGTCACATGATGAGTACTACAAGTTAATCATACAAAAGGGGGGCAGTGCAAATTAAAACACACATGATGCAGGCACAAGGAATCTTGTGGCATCTAAATAGCAACCAATTTACTATGTATCCATGAAGGGATGCCCATTGTGCATGAAGTACAGTGGTACCTCGGGTTACAGACGCTTCAGGTTACAGACTCCGCTAACCCAGAAACAGTACCTCGGACCAAATTTCAGACCAAATCCCTTCATGTGGAGGAAAGCATTTTGAAAGTGATCCTTTGAGACTTACCTGCTCGTACTCCTCGATACTGGGGGGTTGCAAACCTGTCCCATTGGGAAACTATAATGGCTGTGATGCCCAGGACACAGATGACAATCAAGTAGATGAAGCAGGGCTGAGGGTTGCAATAGAAGGAGTAGTAGAGCCATGGGACAAAACTGCCCATAATGAGGAGGGCGATGCCAGAGTAGTCCAGTCTAAGGGAAAGGAAGAGAGGAGGAAAGTTGTTTCAGGAAGGTCACATGAAGTAGCCTGCTCACTGATTGCACAGCCTCCACAGCACCCAACAAGTCTAGCCTAGTTGCATCATTGTCCGGCTTCTGGTGCAAGACTTCTGTGGCTAACAAGGTTCCTACTGTGACCACCCCTAAACAGCAACTTCCAAATATTAGTGAAGGCAGACAAACCTTAGGAGAAGAGCTCTGTTCTAAATTCTTTAACCTTGGCCTGCTAACCACAATGTCAGGAATATGGGCAGCCCATCAATGGCTGAAGTAGAGCTCTTAGGCAAATTCCAGTTTCTCAGCCTGGACACAACAGCTAAGCATTTATATACTGACAATTTTCATACATACATTTTCCGGCTCTGAAGTCATACTGAACCACTACAATACTTACTTGGAGAATAGTCTTGAGACACCTTCTGAATGGCAGTAAACTGTGTGGAAGAGCCATGAGAAGGAGAGGCAGAGAATGGCTCCCAAGAAGAACACTCCAACCACTACCTTCTCTTGTACAGGTGCTACAAAGGACATGTTTGGCCGGAACATGTAAAAGATGCCCAGACACAGAAAGAACACACAACCTAAACCAAGAAAAATAAATGTTACAAGACCTGCCAAAGTTTGTGTGTGTGTAGCAGGAGAACCCAAAAAAAAGCATCACAGCAAATCCAGTACACTTGAGAAATCTCATCTGTCACATTTCTGTAGATCATTTGACTTAACATTTGCAAATCATTGAGTGAGGTACTACATTTGCTTTGAATAGCTTTGGAAAACCCATGGCCACATTTTGCACATCACATTAAAATATGGTTTAGTGTGTTGTGCATGGAGTGGAACATGGTGGACTGGGTGGCCTGATACAAAGCTGGAAACAGGTTCAATTTGCTGTTTGTCTGCATGATTTCTCCCAAGTATTATGAGGCATGGTGGTGTTGCATACAGAAGTTGGGCTGGCACAAATATGACCAATCGGTGAACCAAAGGGCGTTAGGTTTGCTCCAACCTAAATGTTCTCCCAAGCAAAACAGTTGCTGACAATAATGTTTAAAGTATGCAAGCTTAGCTCTAGTTTTGTCCTCCCCAATGAGCCAAACAGAATATGGTCACTGCAATGCCAACTGAAGCTAATTTGAGGCCTGTTCCATCATTAGTCCCAAGAGCCAGGAAAGGTCCAGTAAGCACAGGCAATTAAGCTTATTTCAAGGGCAATGCTGCAGTGAGAAAGCCACACAGAAGTACAAAGCACACAATTTCTGCAGCATTGCAATTCAGATGTCCCAGGTTGAAGCCTTGGACCAAGGTCTTGACTCAGAGCAGCACATGCATACCAAAGTGTTTACATTTTCTTCCTAAAAGCTATTAGTGAACAGCAGTGTTGGAGCAGAAATCTGAACTCCTTTCTGGACAACAGGAAGAGGATTCATGTATATCTGCCAAGTCAATTTGAGCAATCCTCAAAACATTACCAGTGATGGGGTGAGGGGAGTACAACACAAACAGAAAAGGGGGGATTTGCACATCTGAGTAATTCAAACCAAGCTAGTTGGTGCTGAACAAAGAGAAGTTATTCTACTGGACAGGCATTTAGTAAGATTACTGAAGGGGAAAGTCACTGCAGCCCTTTGTCCAGGATCCATCTATGCAAGTATAATTCACCCCAAACTCTTGCCCAACATATCCTGTAGAGTCCTGTCAGATGTGCTCCAGGCAATCTTGTTCTTGCTATTGGATCAGCAGTAAGTTCCAAAGTCTATTTCTCTTGCTCCTTAACTCAGATATAAGTTATAAAAGATCAATTCACATGACATTTGCATCCAAGCCAATACCTAGTAGGTGTGTCCAGATATTGCCGGTCTCTGTATGTATTCTGAAAATGCTTTTGAAGCAAGCCCGGAAAGAGGGCATGGGTGGGCGGTGCCCATGCAACAGGTAATCATTGTCCTTCAGCCAGTCGGGCAAAACGTCAAAGGGGATGACACGCCATCTGCCCTCCCACACCTAAAGGGAGTAAGGAAGGGTTGTGTTAGTCCTTCTGTGGCAGTTTCCCAAGGAAATACATATTAAATTTCAAATGGAAAAAGCAGTATAGAGAATAGTTCAGCCACTGCACTCCTCCACAAAATCCACAGCACCTTTACCACCACAAATAATTTTGAAATTAGTATGAACTTTCAGGAAACTGAAAAAACTGCTCCCTATAGTGTAACACATGAAGGCAAAGAAAAGCCAATCCAAAGCACCCCTCCATGAAAGTTTGGAAGCATGTTTGCCATTCTAAAACATGAATCACCCAAAGCCAAATATTCTGAGACTTCAGTGATCGGTGGAAAAAATGAAAGATAATAATAATGGAGCTTCACTAAAGTTGGGGTTCATATATTTGTAGAAATTTTGTTAATAAATCCTGCATTTCCAAGGTCATCCTTCCAATTATGACAAAATAGCAGGAAAACAAGGTAAGAAGTAATATTCTCTGTTCTGATTCTAATGTTAGAGCCAGACACCAGCATAAACTATTTCCCTTTAAAATTAGCCAAGGAAAGTCAAGACCAGTAATATTTACACAGCTCACAATGAATTTGTACAGGGTGGCATTTCAATAGAACTGGCTTTTTTCACTTGGGACAGTGGACACAATGAGGCTGCTACAACATGGGAGACAAATGGTAATCGCAAAACAAAGATCTGCAAAGGCCTGAAAGAGAGTGTGTGGAAAAAGGTGACCTTGTAAATTAAAGTTCTTTGACCCAGAAACACTAGAAGCAGAGGGCATTATTCTGCTTGGACTTCCACAGATGTTTCAAAAAAGAGGCTCAACAGTTGTACCATCATGTTTAATCCTACATTTCAACGTGTAATCCCTAACGTGCTAAACTTTCTAATTCATCCAATTACTGGAAGTGCAAGATCCCAACACGCACAGCGGCAGCATCAGCCAAGACAACAGAACTCCTTGACGGCCACCCATTGTGACTTGGCTCTTTGTTGCCAGAAGTGCATGCACTGCTAGCCAAAGGACCCAACAGCTGTGTGAAGCACACTAGAGCATGATGGGCACTTGCTTTGCAGCCTCTTACCTTACATACAAACTCTTCCATCCTCTCCATGGCATGGTGAGCTTGGAGAGGCAGCATCCCCATAAATCCTTCATCCTCATGAGCTGCATCATCGCTGCCAACATGATCAGAACTCTGAAATATAAAACAATTGTTGAAGAACAAGCAAAAACAAGTTTTGCTTTCAGTGACTTAACACAGAATTCTACTATCAAATGTGAAGCCAGATAAGCACACAAGTGTAGAATGTTCAAAAGAAACATGTTCTCTAGCTGCACACTCCAGAATTATGTTCTCTAGCCAATGCTGCATCAACAGAAATATAATGTCCCAATCAAAGGAAATAATAGTTCCGTTCTATTTTGCCTTGGTTAGACCACACCTCTCGAGTACTGTGTCCAGTTCTCCACACCACAGTTTAAGAAGAATATTGACAAGCTGAAACGTGTGCAAAAGAGGGTAACCAAGATGGCAAAGGATCTGGAAACCAAGCCTGATGAGGAACAGTTGAGGAAAGTGGGTATGTTTAGCCTGGATAAGAGGAGATTGAGAGGAGCTGTAACAGCCATCTTCCAAGCTTGTTGTCTCCTCCGGAGGCTAGGACCCAAACCAATAGCTTCAAGTTACAAGAAAGGAGATTCTGAATAAACATCAGGAAGAACTTTCTGATGGCAAGAGCTGTGTGACAGTGGAAGAGACTCCCTCGGAAGGTGGTGGACTCTTTTAAGCAGAGGTTGGAATGTCGTCTGTCATAGATGCATTAGTTGAGATTCCTGCATTGCTGGGGGTTGGAATAGATGACCCTCTGGGACCCTTCTAACTATAATTCTATGATTTTATGACTCCCTTTTTGAAATATAGACAAAACTCTGAATTTGATCGTGCTTTTTTCTTTCTTTCAATGTGAAATATGAGGCTGGTAATACAGCATGAATGCATTTTGCAGTTTGTTGCCCTTGCACAGATTCTGTCAATCACCAACCTATTTACAGTGGTACCTCAACTTACGAATTACTCGACATACGAATTTTTCGACTTACGAATGAAAAAAGTGCCCGCACGCCTACGAATTTTTCGACATCCGAAGGACATGCGTTGGCGGTTTTAGATGGGGTTTGCTCGACTTACGAATTTTAGATGCGGTTTACTCGACTTACAAATTTTGCCAAATTTTTCGTTTCCAATGCATTCCTATGGGGAAATCGCTTTTTTCGACTTACGAATTTTTCGACCTACAAATGTGCATTCGGAACGGATTAAATTCATAAGTCGAGGTACCACTGTACTAGAAAAGAACTGTTAAACAAACACAATTTGTGTGCCTTTGCTTATGAGAATCCAGTTATTAGTTACAACTTTTTAGAAAGAATCGGTGTCAGGCAAACTTACTGTTAAACTGATTCTCTTTTTTTATTGTTCTTAGCTTTCCCCAAAACATCTTATAATTGCCTAACTGTAAGATTGCACACGAAGCTGCAGTAGACTTAACTGGGCCACTGGGCCCAGTGTTGTCTACTCCAACTATCAGGGGTTCCCTAGAGTCTCAGGCAGATGCCTTTCCCAGTCTAATAATGTGACAATCTTTAAATGGAAATGCCGGTCACTAAAAATGGAACTTTCTATAGGCAAAGCATATGAGCATTGGATAGTCCCTTTCCAACATTTAAGAGCCTCTTCAATGACCCAGGAAATTTAGTCAATTCTCATCTGTACCAGCCAACATTAGTAACTTTTAATTGAGGGGGCTCACATAAAGGCTGGCACAGAAAGAGTTCCTTTTCCAGGCATTTATGCATCTTCTGCCCATTAATGTAGTTTTACAATACTGTAGTGCAAGATCAAAATCCTACCTATACAGAAGCACCATGCACTTTAAAGGACAGTCAAAGGTAAAGCCCTGCATATACTAAGGTTTTTTTAAGGGAGCAAATAATTTATTTCAGATTGACTATCACAAATGAAAACAAATCCTTAGTTATTTTCCCAATGTTATTTAATGGGGATTAGACACTTAAGCACTGTTTGCTCCCACATAGTGTTAAGAATCTTTCTTATTAAATGTTCAGAGAAAACTTTGTTAACTACACTTTCACTATAAAAAAACTCCAGTTAATCAACATAGGAAGAGCACTACTGGATCATACCTAATGCTTATGTAGCCCAGCATTTCATTCTTACAGTGGACTATCAGATGCTTATGAATCCTGCCAGAAGGACCCGAGTCCATTGAGAATTCAAAATCATCAATACAAAATCCTATAATTCAAAATAATTTAATCCAAGATCATTGAAAGTACATACAAATGTGCACCAAAGGTGATCTTAGCAGGGTCTGTTCTTCTACATTAAACACCTACCTGCAACATAGCCAAGCTGCTAGGTTAAAAATCAAGAGATGGGGTGGTGGAGGTAAAGAGGAAGAATAGAGAAAAGAAGCAGATCAATTCTTAGTGTGTTTACTTTCTCTCCTTCTCACCAGTTTGGCAATCTTCCCATCTGTCAATATATTGCTTTTGGTTTTAAAAGAGATCTGGGAGAAAGCAACAGTTCAAACATAAATGAAAAGGGTACAGTTTCTTCCCTTTGTTTCCTGCAAGAATGAACAGAGAAGCTACGTAAGTGACTCAAGTAGGTCTTAATATGGTCACTGGAGTAGGTCACTAACCCAGCTTACAGGTTCTGTACTATTCAAAGCTGCTCACACTAAAGCAGCACACCAGCATCCATACATCGTCACTTAACGCATGCTAGAACTCACCTCCATGTAAGGATTTATATTGGTTAAGAGACCCACTCGAAAGTCACTAGTGACCCATCAGAATGTATATGCAACTCTAGAATACTTGGCACACACTTATTTAAGCACACTGTTTACTGAGAAAATTCAGAATTTAACAGCAAATACAAATATACAAACTTGAGTCCACTGTGCTGCCTAAAACTGCAACCAGTTATTCTACCAAAGTTGTATGTGATAAACTGAATTGATTGCTGCCATCAAACAAAGAGGCATCTTCCTGGTTAAAATCTGCAAGGCAGTGTAGCAGAGATGAAAGGACAGGGTGTGTTTGTTTGCCCTGCCTACAATTCCTGAGCCTTTTCCACTTCCCTGCATTCACAGCTAAGGAAGCTGTTTAGGCTTGCAATTTTACTGAAACATAGATCTACTTCAAAACAGTTAAAACCCAGAAAGAGCTTTCAAAGAAAGGAGACTCCTTGTGCATTTTCAATAATGCACAAACTCTGGGTCTCACTATATTAGATCCGACAACAAAAAGAGGACCTAAGCCGAACCCGGAAGTAACCCATTCCGGTACTTCCAGGTTTGGCGTGTTCGTAACCCATGATGAACGCAACACGCAGCATTCGTAACAAGAGGTACAACTGTATATATGGAAGCATGGTTCTACATACTCTACATGAAAACCTGCCTCAATAGCAGCTACAGAAATTCACATCATTAAAGATTCAGAAATGGTTCTTTTGCTCTACGCACTTGGATCCAGCTGTCAACATTTGTTAAAACAGTAACTCCCCAAAAGTGTATTAAAGCCCTTTAACACAGTTTGTAGACTGCAATGAGCTTGTCTACCAAGGGTGCACCCTTTTAAAACCAAGTTTAATAAGCTATCCCTAGGTTTCAAATTCGGCCAGCAGAGTATCCCTTCCCCCACAGTTTTTCTAGTTTCTGAACACCTAGCCCATAACCTAAATTTTGAAGGATTTCACCTCTTCTCTACTGGCTTCAGTTAGTTTTTGAAATTGGACCATACTGTTCGTATTCACACATGATGCTAAGCCAAGTGGAGTTTGTCTGTCTTCATCATAACATGCTCACACTTAGTGCTGGTGTACTTAGCTCAAGCTCTCCCACCTCATTCCTCCCTTATGAGTGGAGAAACGGACCTGGAAGGCTGGCTTAGTGTTGGATCTGAACCAGCACTTGTGATTAGTTTCTCTTCAAAAAAAAAAAAAAACATAGTCAGGAAGCCTAGAACAAACATTAGCCTTAGGCTGGTTTGTTTGAAAAGTATCAAGCATAATGTTAAGCCAGCTACTCCATAGTTTGTCTGGGGACATATTATCCGGGGACCTATTAATCTGAGGATATTTATAGTACAGAAACTCACATTGGTCCTTATGGCAATACTTAACAGACACATGCTCCTTCCTTTCAGCCACAGAAAGCAATTATTAGGCAAAAACGAGAGAGGTAGGTTGTTTAAGTGTACAAACAGTAAAGTCAGGAACAGACAGGTCACCCATGTTCTGTTCTCCCCAAATACTGCATTTGCAGATAAATTATTGCAATGCAGTTCATGGGGATGAGGGGAAGAGAAGCCAAGTGAAACATTTCAGGCCTACAACAGAGATTGCAGGATCTTGCAGCAATGTGCCTCTGGAAGGAAGCTGTTAATCTAATTGATCATAAGGATATTTTGACTGGCTGCCAAATGGCTACATGGGCATGTTTGGTTCCAAGGACTATGCGGCCTCATCACAATAGAGGTGAAGTGGGCAGCATGTCACTCTGCAAGCAGACCATCTGGATGCAGTTAATTGCTATTCTGAAGTCAAATGCAGAGTGTAGCCATTTTGTCTTCAGAACTGGTGTTCAAGGTCAGAGTGATCTATACCGACCTTCAGCTATTAAGTCTTTTAGCTGCTCCAAGTTGCAGAGTCTCACTGCTTTTTTTGGAGAAAGAAACTCATGGGGAAAGGTTGGTACAAGTCAGGCAAAGTGCAACAGTTAAAAGAACGCTTAGGATTTGTAGAAAAGGGTGTGGGGGTGAGGGTAAATGGTACTCCAGTAGTTAGTGGGCATTACCATACCAAACAAGATAGCTTCCCCACAGATGGCATGACTGAGGATACTTACCTATGCACAACTCTACTCTCATTAGTATAAAAAAAACTGCCCATGACAACAGCCATCATGGGACTAAGCACTAACATCACTGAAAAGAACACCCTCCCTTCAGGACAAAGGCATTCAGAATTCAAACAAGATGGAAAATAATGGAAAAGATAAGGCATAAAGAAAAGAGTAGAGAGGGATGAAGTGAGGATAAGAGTTGTAAGGCTACGAGACTCCAGAAACCCTTTGTAAGAAATGGGGAAGAGGAGAGCACTGGCATGACTGGAGTGTACACATACTCATAAAATAAGCTAGACAGGCTCCCTCCTTGTTGTCCTTCCGCCGACAGCTGAAGACTTTCTTGTTCTAAGAGGCTTTTGGGAACTGACTGCTTTTAATGAAAGGGCTGGTGCCATGCTGTTTTTATTGTAATTATTGGTATGGTTTTAATATATTTAATATACATATATAGTTTTAACTCTATCAAGGTTTTGTTGTTTTATCATTGCTTTTTCAATGTTTTTAGCGGTTCTTATTTTTATCTGTAAGCCGCCTTGAATCCTGTCAGGAAAAAGGCAGGTTGTGTATAAATAAATAAAAGAATAAATACCGGTAGCAGCTTAGTAGAGGCAAAGGCAGGAGCTAGACATTGAGGGGGTTAATTGTGAGACAGCATGAAGTTAGAGCCCTTGTATTAGTATGTCACACATTAACTGGTCTCCTTCAGTTAAAAATGCAACTTAACAGAAGTCATGAGGGATCTGTCTCATGAAGAAAAAGGACAATGGATCTACTGATCAAAATACGATGTCTGCAAGATACAACAAACTTGTGAGGTAACCTAAAGGCTAACAGATTGATTGTGGCATAAGCTTTCTGTTGGCAGCCATGAAACTCAGCTACCCCTCTGGAATGTGTTAAAAGGAATCAGAACTGTTCTCTGATCATGGGAGAGCTTATTACATATTTCAGGTTTTCTTTCCTTTTTCTTCTTAAAGCCGACAAATCACAAGCTTTATGATAATTTGTGTCTGGGCTTAAGCAGGAATATTAAAGAGCTCCTTCACTGCAAAGAATTCTTTCTTCCTGCGTGTTCACACATATTTCAGGTCACAGCAAATCTGTTTGCTAGTGTTCAACAGCAATGCAAGAGATGGCTGTGTATGCATCTTATCTGGGGAATGACTAGGGCATTCTGACACTGGGCAGACTGAAGAACTGCACCTGCCCAATAAGGCTCTTCCCCACTTCTTTTGTCCATATGCTAATTCCAAAAGCAGCTGTGCATGAGAGTGACAGGCTGCCTGGCATTTGACTTGCTAAGTAAAGCAACACTTCATATGCAAAGGGGGAAAAATTGGGGGGAAGGGAGAGAAAACAGGCTTATGAAGCATGCTAAAAGGAAGCAAGATACATAAGAAATGACATTGCTCCAGAAAACCCTGCTTTCACCACCAGTAATTGCCAAAAATACCTTTGCTACCTCCCCCTTCTACCTGCTGCCAGAAAATGGAAATGTGATCTATTTGCTTGATGCAGTGTAACCTCTCTTACAATGCAGGAGTAAATGAACCAAATGCCTTCTTGTCTTTCTCCTACAATCAAACTAGGTTCTAAACAAGTTATGGTTTATAAAAGCAACTGATGAGCAGCTGTTAGAAACTGGGATAGGAATGGTAGGAGCCATGTGGCTCCTGGGACCTAGGTTGTGGGCACCAAAACTAAATGTCTAGGTGCCTTTTTCCACTACAGGGGGGGGGGGGAGCTGCCAAGAGAATCAGGGGGTCTGCAGGGTAGTGCACTATCCTTCCAAACACCTGATTCACCTGGCAGCACAAAAAAGTGTTTGTTTTTTTGCTGTGCTGTGCCTGGCAGATGAGCTGACTGCAGCCAGGCAGGTGGAGATGCTAAGCACCAAGTGTGGCTCCTGGACATCTCCATCCAGTCACAAAAGATCAGTTGCCAGTCTAGACTAAGCTACACAAGCAACACCACAATACACAACTTTCTATGTTAAGTGAAAAAGTCCAGGACAGTGCATAGCAAACCTGGTAAAAATAATGACAAAAGGGTACCCACCAAACCTCCACCTGCCTGTTTTTTTAAGATGTATTATGTGAAAACTTAATTAAAATATTTATTAAAAAACAAAACTCCACTGACCTCTATAGAGTAAGGTCCTGTTTACTTCTAAAACGCCTGCCTCTTCCTTCAAGAGGCCAATAAATTGGCAGAACATTGCATTGTGTCCGCACATGAGTACCTTTCAGATACTGGCCTTTAAAAAATATTTTTTGAAGTTCAGAGAGGAGGGAATCCTAGAAAGTAATATTTGTTGCTATGAAGGCAGCAATAGCTCATCACTCATTGGGTAAATGAGGCTCCAATACTTTGGCCACCTCATGAGAAGAGAAGACTCCCTGGAAAAGACCCTGGTGCTGGGAAAGATTGAGGGCACAAGGAGAAGGGGACAACAGAGGACAAGATGGTTGGACAGTGTTCTCAAGGCTACCAACATGAGTCTGACCAAACTGCGGGAGGCAGTGGAAGACAGGAGTGCCTGGCGTGCTCTGGTCCATGGAGTCACGAAGAGTCGGACACAACTGAACGACTGAACAACAACATTGGGTAAAATGAAACACAGAAGAGAAGCAGCAACAAGAAAAAAAATATACCAAGGACATATATGGAACTTGCCTTTACTGTATCCAAGACACTGAGACAATTCTAAGTGTTTACCTTCCAAAACCAGTTCACAATATTAAAACAATGCAAAAGCAGAACCTAAAAGCAGAGAAGTTGTCCTATCATAACAAAAAAGTGGAAAATATGGCAACTGAGAGATTGTGGGATGTAGTATAGAGGCAGGAAAAGAAGGATTGTCTGTGAGCATGTTATTTACAGAAATACAAAACCTTAATAAGGTGCAAAGAGGAGTAGCTGCTGTGCCTTGTCTCTTACATTTTATTATTTATTTTTAATAAAAATGTTTATATGCCATTGTACCATAAAAATGTATCACAGCGGATTATAGCAATATAAAAACACAAAACCAGATAGTAAAAGCACAGAGTTAAAAACAAGTTAAAAGCAATAGTTGTAACAAACAAACAAACAACATAATGGCATACAGCAGGTTGACCTGCCTCTTCCACTCCAGCATGCAAAAGAAAGCAACAGGTTTCCAATGCCTTTCCTTAAGGATGAACTCTAAATCCCTTGTTCTTAAGTATTCATGTCAGTATTTTTTATTTGGTTTCTATTCTTTTCCTTCCCATTTTTACTATGCTTGAGCACAGTTTTTTTCACTTTCAAAGTAGGCTTACTAATGGATTCTTTCCAAAAGGTCAAACAGCTGAATTCAAGAGTCATGGAGGCCCTGGCTGCTTGACAAATGTTCCAGCTGGGTATCTGCCATGAAGAAGCCTTCCACTGACTGAAGAGTCAAGTGCTGCGCTTCATTATCCTCTGCACAGTACCAAATGCTTCAGAGCAAAGGATCCAAAATTTCACAGACACGCTTCTAGGCCACACACTGCAAGTGCACAGAGCACCACAGATGCAGGAACTTTTAGACAAAACCCACCATCAATCAAGAGCAGAGGGCTGTGGGAGCTGGGGGGTGGAAATGTGAAGAAAACAGCCTTTTGTTCCCTCTCTGTCATTGGAGGATTATAGAAAAAAGGGAGAGAGTCAAGTGCAGGTTTTCAGGGCTGTACATAAAAAGCCCATTCATCAGGTGATAAAAGTCACATGCATTTGATTGTGTCAGTTTAACAAAGTCACAGTGAGAACCATTTCTTTAGGAGATATCAGTGACTGAAGAACAGCAGGGAGAACAAAGACACTCCAACCATTCAAATAGCAAAGGGCAAAGGAAGATAAATGCCATGAAGGCGGCCAGACAGTCCGGCACAGGGCAGAAAAAAGCATCAACAGCTTAAGAAAACATGAATATTCACTAGAGCAACTTTTGCCAACCTGGTGCTCTCCATTTCCCATTAGCCCCAGCCAGCATCCTGACTGGGCAAAACATCCAGGGGCCACTAGGTTAGCAAAGGTTCCTCTAGAAGATTTACACCCACCACAGTGAAATTAAAAATGTGTACAATAAATAATCCAACTATCATTTGCATGCCTGAAGACAATCTGAATTATCACCTGGCACCCCACAGGCTTTCTTTCTTGGAGAAGTATTCCAGTACCACTGTGGAAAAGAAAATCATGCCGTCCTCTGTAAAATGTATGTGCTTTCCTCCACCAAAGGGAAATAGTCACAAGGTAGGGTAAAGGTGATCCAATAAGCGTCACTCAGCTTTAAAACAGGAAGTCTTGCTGATTTCATAATGTATTTGAAGTAAACATGCTGAGTATGACAGACTCCAGAACAAAAATTGCCAAACTACTTCTCCATAGAAAAGGAGACTGAACACGCAAGCAGTACTGAATGCAAATGCATTTCACAGTGCTTAGACACGCAATGTGAATAACTGACATTTCATTTTTCAAGAGTGTTTTGTTAAGTGCCTGAACATTAACAGAAAAAAAATGCCAATTGTCGGAATTAACAAAAAGTGCTGATAAAAAATTGTGATAAAAGAGTTTTTCATCACCATGATGTGTCGTCTTCCTCAACAGACACTTCAAAGGAAACAAATCTAACATTGTCACAACACTGTTAATACTCAAAATGCTTTACGGTTAAGATTTCTGTCTTGAAGCTGGATAGGCAAGATCAACTGGGAGAATTAGAGGGCCACTTTAGACCCACCTCCCTCAAGCTTGCCTTACTATCACAGACTAACCCATTCACTTCAAGTCTCTATGGGAAGGATCAGCAGCAGCTAGCATCACTGTACATGTGCCATTTATTCTGGGTTGGAGCAGCACAAAGTGATTATGCAGTGGCAAAGTGAAGAAAGGAAGCAGTGCAGATAAATTTTCAAGGAGGAAGGAGGAAGACAACAAAATAGCAAGGGCCAGGTATAAGGCAGTTTTTGATTTGACGTTCCTTCCTAAAGCTGAAAACCTTTGGTAACAGCTCCACTCCTCATTTCGGCCAAGGCTGCCTTATAAAAGCGTAGAGCCAGAATCTCTTACTTAATTGTGTCTTTTTCATTTGATAATTAAGGGGGAGGGAGAAAAGAGAAAGGATTAAGAGTGCACAATCCTATTTATTTCACTCAGTAGTAAGTTATGCTGAATTCAAGGCAGCTTACTCTCATTTGTGTGCAAGATGGGAGGCAAGGGAGGGGGAAGGAGGGTTCTGAGCATTATTTTTTCACTTGAAAATCCTGTGACACTTCCAAGTATAGCAGATCTACAAGACCGAACAGTATTTAATAATAATGGTTCGGTTCTGAGTGTGCCTCTTGGAATCATGCATAAGATTAGGTTGCAATAATATCAAAATGAAGCATGCCTGCTTTCGTTCTTTCCTTTTCTACTGGTAAGTATCAGATACTTTAACTTGGGTCAATCAGTGTGGGGAGGATGCATCCAAGAATGGAGGGTTGGTGAGAATTTCCAAAAGGTATCCTTTCTGCACTTAGAACAATATAAACAATAATAATCACTGTAACCAGGTTTTATGTACCATAGTAATTTTAGAGCTTGGTGTTAATAAAACCAAGGGCCTTCTTGGTGGCTACTCCCAGACTTCGGAACCCCCTACCTAGAGCAGTTAGACTGGTTCTCTCCTGGTTGTCCTTCTGCCACCAAGTGTAGACTTCCTTGTCCCAACAGGCTTTTGGGAAATGACTACTTTTAATGAAAAAGCTAGCACCGTATTATTTGTATGATGTTAATAGATTTATATATGTATATAGTCTTAATTCTATCAGTGTTGAATTGCTTATTATAGATTGTTTTTTCTATGTTTTAAACAGTTCCTATTTTTATCTGTAAGCTGCCTTGAGAGTCCCATCAGGGAAAAGGGCAAAGTATAATAAATAAAGTAACACAGGTGTAAATTGTGTTACTGTACAAGCAGACCGCTTCACTGTATGGTTTCATCAGAAGATGTAGCTAGTAATCAAAACCAGCTCTGTCGCCAAGCAGCCACTCCCAGTAGTGACTGGATGTGGCAAAAGAAAAAGAAAGAGTAGATCCCACAAACCAAAAGCTTGCCCCCACCATTTGAAGCATCTGCTCCTTTGTGTAAGTTTGCTTTCTCTAACTACTAATTCAGTGCTTATTTCCTGTGCTCTTAGCCACTTCTTTTCTGCACCTGCACAAAATTTATTAGTAAGGATGGGTACATCCAGTCCATTCACCACCAAGTGTGGCAGGAATGCAGCCAAAACAGGTCACTGACCGCTGTATTTAGCAGATCAATTCTGTTTAAACCAGTCATATAAATCTACACTACTACAGCTGTGTTAGTAGTATTCATTTTAGCAAGTACAAGCTACCAAGTACTATATATAAAAAGCTAAAGGGACCCCTGACCATTAGGTCCAGTCATGGATGACTCTGGGGTTGCGGCGCTCATCTTGCTTTACTGGCAGAGGGAGCCGGCGTTTGTCCGCAGACAGTTTTTCCGGGTCATGTGGCCAGCATGACTAAGCCGCTTCTGGCGCAATGGAGCACCGAAACCAGAGCAGCGCACGGAAACACCGTTTACCTTCCCGCCAGAGCAGTACCTATTTATCTACTTGTACTTGACGTGCTTTTGAACTGCTAGGAGGGCAGGAAGTACTATATATACTCTGGCCTTAAAAGACTGTACACAAGCTTCAAAGCTCAGCAGTCTAAAGTCACCCAGATAACAGACTCTTTTAAAAATCGTTCATCTGCCAGTGAACTATTTTCATTCTTAGAAGTTGCACAACAGGCTTTAAATGAACCCTACATCAAAGCATTGGCTTTAGACATTTTGTTAGAAACAGAACCTGAAGCCAGTTACCTTTTTTCCTTTACAAAGTTTTTAGGCAATTCCACATACATGTAATATTTGTTTGTGCCAATGTATTATGCTACCCAAATCTTAGCAGTGGTCCCAAACAGAACTTAAAGTCAGAGTGAACTTACAGAAGTTCTTATACTTAATTACATATCATACAAAAATATGTGTTCTCTTCCCATTTGGGGGAAGTAGGGAAAGGGGGATTTCCTGTAATGATCAGAAAGCCAATTACATTTATTAAGCACCTTGTAGTCATTATGATGCTGACTGCTAAACCATCAGCCTAGCAATTGATTTAAATGATATCATTAACACTCCTGCCTGGAAGTAAACAGACCTTCTAAATCACTTGGCTGAGTGTTGGAAAAACTAGGATAGGATCATTGGACTCCTTTGTGTGTGTGTTTATATATTGGTACATCAACTAGAACTGATACAAGGAAGCTGAATTGAAGGGTTATTGTTTCCTGGGTTTTCTCCAAATCACACAACTGAAGGAGGTGCTGTTCTACTTGCACCCTGTGTTCATATGTGGAGGCCAAACCAAACACTCTTGGATCCAACAATCCTCTTGGATTCCTAGGTAGCAGCCTGTGACAGAGGACTTTACAGCGACTTTGGAGGTAGACTGATTGTGCCCCTCTCTCAAAACCCTTACAACTTATTATAAGCCCTGGTAATCAGTTCACCTTCTTTTGAGATTCTTGTGTAGGGTCGCCCCTGGAGACAGTTCAAGAACTTCAGTTGCTCCAGTACACAGCGGTAAGACTTGTCAAGATTCTCTAACATGAAGCATATTTGACACACACAGTAAAAGAACCACTGGTTATCTGTTCATTTCTGGGATAAATTCAAGATGCCAGGGTGTTGTTTTTTAAAAAATCCCGTAATGGCCTGGGTCTTAGACACTGTGGAATAGCCTTCTCTGATAAGAACCATGCCCCTATAATGGTTGACTTATCCCTAAGTTGTTCAAGGAGGTTTGATGCAACTCCCTGGCTAGATTTCTGAGTACCAATTATTATTTACCTTTTCCAGTTCAGAAGATTCAGATGGCTCCACTAAGAGGGGCCTCTGCTCACTGGATTGGTCACTATCAAAGCTTTCCTGCCCAGCAGGATTGGGCATGTGTCCCTTCCTGAGCCGTAGAGCTGGCTCCAGAATGCTGCCATTCCCGAGATCCGTTGATTCGTTCATGAGACCAGGGGTCTTCTCGAGAAAGGTTCTTATTTTCTCCGGCAAGAAGTGATGACAGATCGGCTAGTCCTGAAAAAGGAAACAAAACTGTCATCAATAAACATGCCAGCCTATAATTATGTTAACATCCAACTGACAGTCACTTTTGAAGATGCTGAAAGCCAATCATGGAGAATTTCCCTGGGACTAAAGTAAATAAGCTTTAGAGGAGCATCTGTGGTGTTATGAAAGGTAAAAATTACCAATTCCATGATTCAATTTAAATACAGAGCTTTTTAATATGTAGCACCAATCCACTGCAAAACAATGTGGATACTGTTCACTGCAAACCCTATACAGTGGTGCCCCGCTAGACGAATGCCTCGCTAGACGAATGCCTCGCTAGACGAACGGCATTAGCTAGCGGAAGGCTGCCCCGCAAGACGAAAAAGTCAATGGGACTGCCTCGCAAGACGATTTTTATTTTTATTTTGCGAAAACTAGCGGTTTGCATTGGTGCTTCGCAAGACGAAAAAATCGCTCTACAAAGACACTCGCAGAACGAATTATTTTCGTCTAGCGAGGCACCACTGTATTGACATTTGGTTCTCAGTTAAGCATGATCACAAGACCAGAGGTTACAGCACAAGGTTCTGCCAACACACCAGAGCGTGTGTCTTATACCGTCTCCTAAAGGGAGTGAAGACTACCAAAGACTAATGAGAAATACTTGTAAATGTCATCATTCTGGTAGGAAATTCTTGTACTCAGCTGACATCCGCTTAAACAATTATCTTGAATTGTCTCCACTTCTGTATTGTATGCGCATGTCACAAATGGCAGACAAAGGTTTTGCAGAGACTTTATAGTTTGTAACTAATCTTCAAGCTTTAATTAGTAAGAAGCTTTAACTGATTAATCAGGCAGGGCAATTTTAATGATGAGTCAGGGAAGACACCTAGTCATTGTTCAAGGTTGTTCTGGTGTACAGTAAGCCTGCAATTTACATGGGGGCTATGATCTGGGGATCACACCTAAAGCCAAAATTGCCTATAGTCAAAATCCACTGGGTTCAGTAGCAAGTGGGATTGCCAAAGCCATTTTTCCTGAAACACTGCCCCCTTTCTGCCATGTCATACATAAAGCTGAATGTGTGTACATTTCAGGCTTGCTGTATTAACATACTGGAATAAAAAACTAAATACAAAAAAAGGCCTTTTACATTGATGGACAGCTTTTGTATTTTAAGTTTTCTCTCAAGTCTTATGGCTCTTGAGGCAATTTCTATTTACAATGCCCACTCTTGCTCTTAGAAGAGCATGGAGACCACCATGATTTAGGCAGCTCACACATCCTTAAAACCAAATCTAGGATCCCAGGTACATGTCCCAACAGCAATGGGATTTATGAAAAGTGAACTACAGCTACCTACAAATCGTGAAGCTTTCTGTGAAAAGCTAAAAAGCCAAAAGAATCCTAACCATGTATTTCAGGATTTTAATACTGTGGTTGCCTGATTATACACACATACTCTATGAGGGCAAGAGTGTTCTGGGTGGGTGGAAGTTTTTCTGTTTATGACAACCTAATAACCTAAGTCTAAACTGGGGGAAAGAGCTTTTTCCAAAGCATTTCTAATTTTATTCCTACATTAAATGTTCAAATGCTCTAATAGTAGGACATTACTGTAACCAGAGCACTAATAAAAGCAGCACCATGCACGACATTCAAAAAGCAGAGATCCCTTAGAGAAGCATGCAATTCACCAAGATGCTTAACTATTATATATTTTTTTAAAAAACATCAACCTTTCTTCTGCAAATAAAGACCAGTCTCCCGGGGGAAACTTTATTGCCTGACATACTAATACAAAGAATTCCTAGCTCTTTC
The DNA here is from genome assembly GCF_009819535.1 of Lacerta agilis. Lineage (NCBI taxonomy): Eukaryota > Metazoa > Chordata > Lepidosauria > Squamata > Lacertidae > Lacerta > Lacerta agilis. Next base: position 16,493,064 of record NC_046321.1, read on the forward strand.
TGCTTTATGGAGAGGAGCCCATCTGAGATTACTTTCAGTGTAACAATGAGAATGTGTACATTTCCTTTTTGTCAATGGGGGAAGTAACACTTTTCTAACAAAGAGACATCAGCAATACCAAGACTCCAGGAGACAGAATGTGTATCCCCAACAGCTGCTTTTTGTTACATGTAAACTGCTGATAAACACAACAGCTGAGTTTTTCAAACAGCAAATTGCCTAGGCAGACAACAAAGTATTAACAGACAAAATAAAGGTGTCCAGGGACTAGTAAAATTCCACAGTTGTCTCCAACACAGAACTTGCATACAACATGGCCTCTGATAAAATGCAATGGCAATATGGACAATCAGTGTGCCTGGCTGTTAACCAGAAAGTTAGTGGCTCAAGCCCACCCAGGGATGGTTATGGGCAGGATTTCTGCATTGCAGGGGGTTGGACTAGATTATTTTTGGGGTCCCTTCCAACTCTATAATTCTATGATTCGTGTTTGAGGTTTCTTTTGAGAGCAAGGAGACTATTTACAGAACAATTCTGAGTAATGTACACGCACACACACACACACACACACACACGATCTGCCACTCTATCTCAAGCCCTGTCAACTGACACTGGCCAGGGCGGAAGGTGGGTCGAGTTTCACTATGCCAGCACCAGGGCTGGTGTAGCTGAGGATCTCTTGGAGATCTGCAGAACTTTGGATAAAAAGCCTTCAGCATTCCATTTCAGGGCTTTCTTGTTAGCTATTACCTTTCTGCCAGGTAATGTCAGCAGTAAATAGAGCTGTATACAACATTTAACCTTTAGCACTAGAAGCACATATGCATCTTTGGTCATGGAAATGCTCTTCCATGTGCTACAGTCATTTTAAGTTATACAACCAAGGATTGCAGCAGATAAGTGAGATTACATCACCCATGTTAACTGAAGAAACACACGGCTAGAAAAACACCAGCTCTCCTTTCCACAAGTTTGTATGATTGGTAGAAGGAATGTGCATTGAAAAGTGTTCCAAAAATGCTTTTCTGTTTCCTACTTTCTGTTAACAGTTACTGCCATTATTGATCATTAGGGGAAGAGAGTATAAGCATCTTAAAACTCAACTAACTAGCTGTCTTAATACCACAGTGATGCAACCAGAGCAACTTCAGAGTATGCAACAACAGACCTTGAACAACTAGTTCAGAAATATACAGCAATTAAGGGGTGTAACTGTCCAGCAATGTAGCCATTATAGACTAGTAACTTTTTCATGTGGAATCAGAAACAGAACTCTGTTTGCTCTGATTACAAGTGTGAGATCATGTGCTAATTTTAGTTATAACTTGGGTTTGCAAATTCAGAGTTTCAAAAGGTCTGCCCTTTGTACCTTTTATGCAGTAGATTTACACAAGAGATAAGACATGTGGTTTATAGAACTGATTTCTCAGGCAATTAGAATTTTGTACGGAAGAGGGCTGAATCACAAAAATAAATGCACAAGTTAAGATTAGTACAAGCCATGTCCATTGGTACAGAGTGAACCATGTAATGTCATTCTAATATAATGTTACAGTTGAAGAAGGGCATTCTAGAAAATATATTAAGTGAAGCTATCTGAACATTAATCTGATATGCACATTCCAGATCAAGGTAAGAATCACTTGGTGCACTAAAAAAATGCACTTTAGGCAGCACAAATATGGCATGGCTGTGAGCAATGACCACAGGCATGGCCTGACATTATCCCTCAGAGCAGTAGTTTTCAACCAGTGTGCCGTGGCACCCTGGGGTGCCTTGAATGATGGTCAGGGGTGCCGCAGCAACACTGGTCTCTGTCCCCCATTTCCTTCCCTCCCTCCTCTGCTGCCCCCTCACATCTCTGCCTCCCAAAGGCTTGCACAACTGTTTATTGCAGTAGCCCTGGCTATAAGCTCCTCAGGCTCAGAGATCTCCCAAGGAGAGGGGAGAGGAGACAGAGGGAACACTCCACAAGGGAGAGTATTCAAAAAAGGGTGAGAGGCTGCCAGCTCTGCAAGCAAGGGGTGACATAACTGGGCTCCTGAGCCCCACAGGGGTGCCACAGAAAGCATGTAGTTAGTTAAGGGAGCAGTGGACTCAAAAAGGTTGAAAACCTCCGCCTCAGAAGTTTCAGGCTCTCTTGTTCTGTGTATATAAATGTTTGCGGTCACAGTGAAAAATAGTTCATGTATCTTATAAAAATATATCCCTCCTAGCCTTCTAGTACAAATATTTGCAGCAAGAGTCAATATAGGCTGTCAAAGTTATAAACATAAAAACACAAAAGAACTATAATTTTGAATCACTCCTCTAGCCTTCAGCGCTGCTCTGGCTGTCTGGTATCAAATCCCAAATCCTGTCGATTTTTCTTTGCTTCCCCATCCAAACTCCTGTTTCAGCATGCCAACAGTTCTGTGCTGACACAAATACGGGGGGGGGGGGGGATGATGTTGTTGTACTTGAACTCATGCTATCCATTGGATTATATTTAACTACATGATTGATAAATGTTGAGATTTACAATTAAGAGTGGTTGCAGCTCTGTATTACTACTCTCTGTAGCTAAACACACAACTTCTTTCATTTAAGTACCGGGGCAGACATATCACGGGCATGGCACAACATTTACCATTCGATCAAAACCTGTGGCATAAACATTTTCCATGACAAATGCCCAGCAGTCTATAATTAATGCTGTAATAATTCTAATTTAAGCATGAAACAAATATAAAGATTTACTCCATTCAGATATGATTGTTTGAACAGAAGTTTGAAGGGAAAGTATTTGTCAAGAGGCAAACAGGTTAAGAATAGCACTCTGGTCACAGCCATGTTTGAACTGTTGACAAATGTGACTATCTTCAGAATAATAGAGCATGAAGTACCACAAAAGCCAGAGTAAAGTCAACCTTTAAGAATGCAACGTTGTCTTGTTTCCTTTTTCAGAACAGCATTTTGCTACAGAGGACACACACACAAAAATACAAGAAGGCTCTTTACATGGGTACACATTGGCCTTGATGCAAAGATTACAACTTGGCTCAATGAGTTCCAAGAAATAATATTATCATAAAAAACAGAACTATGATATTGACAATTATCATTTGTACTCTTAGAAAGCTTGAGCGTTTTGTGGGTAGTAAGTCCTTGGCAGTTGTCTATGCTCTTCAAGTAGCATAGGGCTCTTAAAATCCACTTGCTAGTCCATCAGACCAACTCAAAGACGCATATGCCCAATCATGTACATTTACATGTAAAGCAGATGAGAGATTGTGACCACTAAGGGAGACAAGCAAAATGCCAGAATTTAAAAGTTTAAACTTCTACCCAGTGGCATGCAATTTATAAAGCTAGGCATTCAAAGTATCAGTGATAATTCAGACAAAGCCGCCCAGTGTGGCTGGGGAAACCCAGCCAGATAGGAGGGTAGAAATAATGAATTTGTTGTTGTTGTTGCTGCTGCTGCTGCTGTTATAGCTCAGAAAAAAACAACTGAGTAAGCCATTCCCTATTAATTACCCTACCAGTTTTTCAAGAAATGCAACTGAGAGCACAGCCCGACTACCATATAAATACTATTCACAAATCCCATATTACAAACCATACATAAAATCTACAGAGACACTCCTGGAATAGGCTTCAAAAGTCTGCGCAACCACAGAATGTTCAGTCTGAAGTATTTCTGTCCTACTATGACTCTGCATAGAATTAATATATGTCAGAATACAAAGCTTCTTTGACTGTGCAAGACGAAGCATTTCAGATTGTTGAATAAAGAAAACTAAGAATAGTTGGTCCAGGTCAGAGTGCTACAGAAGCATGTTTACTCCCTACTGAACATTTCATGGCGTTGAAGGATATACAAATAAGTCAAAGGCAGTCTACATACTACATAAACGGATGTGTATTGTAAGTTTTGAGGCTTAGATATTAAGTAGTAGTGTAGTTTTTGGTGTAATGAATAAGAAAAATCATGCTGGAGAAGGAGAAAATACCACCATCCTACACCACATCAGCCAAAAGGCCAAAATACCAAAATTCTCTCTGGCAATTCAAAACTTTTAAATATTTGAAGTATACAAATAAGATTTCACAAATGAATAAGATCCACAATGCTACCAAACCTATCCTGCAGTTTGCACTAAGTGTTAGGTAAAACATCCACATTTACTGAGAAGTAAATTATACCAATTTCAACAAAAAATATTTCATGGTAAATACAAAGGACTGCAGTTTAAGAAATTAAACCACAAATAGAATATTAAACACCAATAAAACAAGCCATAAGCGTAACATGAAACACAAGTGTTTCATCTATTATATGCTACACACATCCTGGCAAATAGAACTTTCAGAGTTTCTTACCCCTGTTATCTTGACAAACAGATACAGGCAAGATGTTGTACTTTAACCCAGTTCATGGAAAACTGAGTTTGGCATTCACCAAATGGAAGAGATTACCAACCCATGCCCAGATCCTTCAGGAGATAAAAGCAAAAACTCCGCCTACAGCAAAACTGCATTGGCTGCCAAGCTGTTTTTCCCCTACAATATATTGGACAAGTTTAATCTCAATTTGCATACGACATACCCATTAAATATCACAGCTCTTATAATAGGGCTACACTTCAAACTGAGGTTGCTATAAGCATGTACCCAGCAATTCTTTATTATATTTGTTCACTTTAATTACACCACCACAGTGCTATACATTAATTAAAAGTGACACTGTTGTAAAACTGGTTACTTAGTTTTACAATGTGGGCTTACTTAGTCCAAAAGATGCTTGCGTTGTAAACCATGAGCTTAGCCAACCAAATATATAATAGCCATTTCTGAAAATTACTCAGTTGAATATCTACGGACATCTTATTTTGCTCACCCTGCTCCAAGGACACAGGTAGAACCTGACCAACAGGACTGATTGAGGAAGAGAAGATATCTTGTAAATCTAGTCAAGTGATGTTCCGGTATTCAAGTATATTTTAATACTTTAGAGCAGTCAAAGCAAAACAGCAAAGAGTAGTGTGGTGGGAATATGTCCTTACCTAAATACAGAGGTTTTTGCAGTGAAGTGAGTTTCCTTTCAGAGCTGTATTTAGAAACATAGACTATAGTTTTGTGAATTTTAAGATGGGCTGTTCTAAGGACAATACTTCTACATCCATTTTAGAGGGATGACCCATGCATGCCCATACTACCCACATGAGGTAGGATGAATGAGATGAGACAGTGACAGATGTAGGACTAACAACTACACCACATTGCCTAAATTTCAGGGAATGCCCAGCAGCATGATCCACTTCCTTTACTTACCTAGGGTAGAAAAATATTGTGGTTTCTTCTGACTTTTCCTATTAGTACAATATAATTCCCTGCCAGTGGTTCAACAAGGGGGAGGGGCAGAGGAGGAGAGAACAATATTTCTTTGAGGCCTACTAGTTCTGACAGAGTTCTCTGCTGTTAGCAGCACCCCAGAACTATCATTCTGACAACAATCCCATGACAGTGAAACAGGAGTGCCAGTAAGTTTTCCAATGCACAAAATGCTCAAAGACCAGGTGTTTACAGATAAACATGCATACAACTGAACTATGTGTTTCCACCGATTGTTTATGTAGGACTGTAGGCTGGCAAAAGCAAAATCATTTTATTTTAACTTAAACATTCATTACATCTTTAATTTCAACTCTGAAACATCCAAGTTAACTAAGAGGTGGACATGGCAGGATGGGCACCTTCAGAAACAAAGAACTCAAGACATCTCAGAATGCAGGAATGGGGCTAGAATTCAGACCTAACAGTCTTGGATCCATAAACATGCAACAAGTAATAGCTGAGTTGCAATTTCTTAGTGGAATACTTCATGCCAACTGGCCAATATGGACTACTACTTTTTAAAGTGGGTGAGGATTTATTTCCAAAGGGAAATGTAAACACCTCTTTAAAAATGGAGGCAACACACAGGCACAAGTCCAGTGTACTGTACACATTGGTAAGCAAGCTTTTTAAATAGTACTTGGCAAGCTCATTTCGAGTGCTTTATGCAACTAAAGTCAACAACCCTTTCACCTAAAATTTGTCCCAAAGAGTTTTCAATACTGGTGGCAAACTGTTCTAGACACTCTTGTGTAATAGCACTCCCTTCCCCTTGCTATGCATACACAAGTTACTGCTTAACAATGAATGAGCAGAGCAAAGGGAGTGCAGGAGAGGCAGAAGGGGAAGATGTGAAGGTGAAAAAGCTGCCCAATCAAAAGCTGTGCCCGGCTCATACCAGCATGGCACAATGTGTGTGTGTACAGGTGAGAGGGGGTTCCATCTTAACTTTGGAGCCACTTTTTATGGATTTTATCTCCCACTGCTCCCAATGGGACTGAAATAATACATCAGAGCAGGTATCCCCAAACTTGCCCCTCCAGCTTTTTTGGGGACTACAACTCCCATCATCCCTAGCTAACAGGACCAGCGGTCAGGGATGATGGGAATTGTAGTCCAAAAACATCTGGAGGTCAGAGTTTGGGGATGCCTGCATTAGAGCCAGGCCTCACTCACTTTTCTGCATTCTGGGAGCTTGCTGGGAGACCTGGAGGGCTTTGTATCTAGCAGGCCCAAGGCCTCCCCTGCTCCACTCTCTGCAATGTGGTGACTTGCCAGGGGAGATCACCTTCATCCCTCTGCATAGGTGGACTGGGAGATCTACTACTGGTGAAGGGTGAGTAATAATAAAAATAATAATTATACAGCCCTTGGGGTGCCTGCCCTCTATGTGAACAGGGATACAGATTTCCTTATAATTCCCATATTTAATTTTGTATCCTTATTAAGGCTTTTATTGTCATTAATTTTTAAATTTAATGTGTGTATTTGTCTTAGTATTGTTTTATATGAGCTGAAAGCTGAAATAAAGTGATTGAATTGAACAGGGATACAGGTATTAATAATAATCCTTATATAATAATCCTTAGCAATATTTCACTTTCTCACTAAAAATACTTAACAATATTTATTCTCTTTTCACTTTCATACCTTTTCAGGTCAGCAGAATGTAGGTCATCTGACTTACTCAACAACTCTGTCACCTGAGCCAAAGTGTTGACCAAGGAACACGTGATGAAATCTCTCAGCTGTAAGTCTTAACAGTCTTAGCAGTGAATAAACTTATGTAACACATATGGTGCAATCTTATAGTCTTTGAAAGATGCCAAAGGATGTTTTTGGATCTCCCTCTCAAAGGATGGTAAGAGAGGTCTGACATTGGAAAATGAGATCTGGCCATGCAAGCATCCTAGTAGCAGGAGGATCTGCAGAGGTGCTACTCTGATATCAAATAGGGGTGGAAAGAGATGTGTTAGCTCAGGCATCCCCAAACTCGGCCCTCCAATTGTTTTGGAACTACATTTCCCATCATCCCTGACCACTGGTTCTGTTAGCTAGGGATGGTGGGAGTTATAGTCCCAAAACATCTGGAGGGCCGAGTTTGGGAGTGCCTGTGTTAGCTAAACTGGACACATAAGATTAAGATCAAAGGTGGTTTGTTACCTATAAGCCGCATTAGACTCTCTGAGTATTACATGGCAGGTAAGTGAAAACATGAGACACAAAAATAATTCATATGACTGTGAATACAGGAATCTACCTTATACAGAGTCAGACCACTGTCCCACCTAGCTCAGTACTGTTCACACTGACTGGCAGTGGCTCTTCTGAGCTCCAGCCTTTATGGTAAAAAAAAGTTCACAATATTGCTCAGTATATATATATTGGTCCCAATTTAATTACTCATCATAAACCAATTTTTTGCTGTTCCATTAATCCTGTTAAAATTTTGGCTCTCATTGATATGCTGCTATGATTTCCACTAAGAACAGAATATAGTCACTTATTCTTATTAAGTAAACAACTTAGGATAGCTTTTTAGGTTTTTACACAAGTGACAACTTCCTATGCAATCAAACTTGTGTACTGCTACTGTGGAGCTGTGCATCGCATGACAGGGGAAATAAGAAGTCTACTTACTCAAAAAGTGTGAGAAGAGGGGAGACATGAGTCACTCATACTTCCTACCACTACTTTTGTGTTAAGATGTGAAGTTACCCTTTATGCAGTTTCTGTATAAACAAGAAATATGTTTCTTGGTAACACAGCTATAAATACTGTAATTAGATGCCCACTTTGGGAGAATCCTAAACCTATATGTGAATGTAAGGATTGTTGAAGTCAGGGTGACATTTGGGCCTTGCTATGAGCCACTAAGATTTAATTCAACAAACAGCAGTGATGGATACAAACTACCAAAAAGGTTAACTGTGACAAAAGCCACCAGAACACTGCTGCAAGCCACTGCAAGAACATTATTTAACTTTTGTTTTGTCAATCCTTTGAGTGATACTGTACTTTTCAGATACACTATGTTTTATATTGGAGAATATAGAGGTTTTAAATATTGTTTTATTTTGTTTTGGTGAAGTTGGTTGTACACTGCTTTGAGTTTCTGAAAAAGATTGTAGCCTTGGTCTCTGGCGTGCCAAACCGTCATTGATTTTTTTGCTACTGCAGCTCAAAAGTTACTTTTCTAGAATCTGCTGAAGATTCCATAACAAGTTAACTTCTCATTTATGATACACACAGGTAGGTAGCTGTGTTGGTCTGCCATTGTCGAAACAAAAGTAGCTAAAGAAGTGTGCATGCACACGAAAAGCTCATACCAAGAACAAACTTAGTTGGTCTCTAAGGCGCTACTGGAAGCAATTTTTTTATATACTTATTCATGTTAAATTCAGTTACACTTACTCCAAGGAGTACATAGGCTTTGAACATTAGTTTTGCACATTCTCAGGAAAATATTGCAGTACCAATTTTACAAAAGGCCAGGTGTGTTAAGATTTCTGAGTAAAGTAGTATTTCCAAATATAAAATACATACGAACAGTTATTATTTACAAATATTTCAAATATGTGTAAGCTGTACCTTCTGCCAACAGACACAAGTACACAATTGTTGATACCAAGCCTTGTCCATAATAGTTATATTTTAAGCCTCGCACTCTCTCCACCAGAGTTAAAATAGTTCTCTGGTTGTGCTTCTATTTTCTCACATTGGTATTTTATCAGTTTCATTTTCTTGTCCAAGTTTACTCCTTGGCCAGGTTTACTCCTAGTGTACAGTACAAAATACCCAGACAGCTGACATTCTCACTAGAAATGTTGAGATTCACAAGTAGGCCTCTGCATGTTTATTGAAATAAAAAGCTAAAGGTACCCCTGACCATTAGGTCCAGTCGCAGACGACTCTGGGGTTGCGGCGCTCATCTCGCTCTATAGGCCGAGGGAGCCAGCATTTGTCTGTCATGTGGCCAGCAAGACTAAGCCACTTCTGGCGAACCAGAGCAGTGCACGGAAACGCCGTTTACCTTCCCACCGGAGCGGTACCTATTTATCTACTTGCACTTGACGTGCTTTCAAACTGCTAGGTTGGCAGGAGCAGGGACCAAGCAACGGGACCTCACCCCCCCCCCATGTCGAACCACCGACCAGTAAGCCCTAGGCTCTGTGGTTTAACGCACAGCGCCACTCACATCCTTTTTATTGAAATCGAAGTCCTCAAAACTACTTAACACTTCATTTCCTCAAATTCTGCTAACAGCTGTGAAGTAGTTTACAAAAACATGACCAGTGCTTTTCACCTCAAGTGTTGTCACCATTTGGGAAGCAGGAGCCATTTCCTAAAGTGATGATTAACAATTAAGACTACCCAAATGTGTGTGGAATGTTTACTCAGAAGTAAGCCAGGCTGCCCAAGGGGGCTTACTCCTTATTAAGTGTGTTTTGGATGATAATCTTGGTTACTGGGGGTGGGGTAGGAGAGTGGGAAGGGAGTTGCTCGGTTTTTAAGTTCTTTCTTTTCGTCTTAAACTTCCAGAGATATCAACTAAGAGGCCACAAAACCACACACTATAGTAAAATTCGTGCCTTTAAAAAGGTGCCACAAAACTTCGCTGGTTTTGCGTCTTTAAGCACGTAGGGCGGCAGAAAAGCTTTCTTAAAAAATACCACTGTTTGCTTGTTAATTAATAATTCCATTACTTCAGTATATCCGAAGATCCAAACTATACAGGTGTATTAGCTACCGGATACAACACTCAAGGGAGTTGGTCATTTATTTATTTAAAAAGTAAAACTCTTGGGGTTCCGCGAGAGGCCGAAATGCGTTCGCAGCCACTTATCACTACAGCTCCCCGGGTGGGAGAAGAGGCGATAAGTGACTTGCCCAAGGTCAGCAACAGCCGCCCAAGAGGAGGGGCTCAAGTGCCGGAAATCGAGGTCAGCCGAGAGAGAGCCCCGCGAGCGCCACGACCCCCGCGGCCTAAAGAGGCCCCGAGCGAGGAGGTCGGAGGTCGCACCCCCCGCAGAGCGCCCCCCACTCCGCGGCCTATGTCAGTCAGCCGGCAGCGAAGCCGGCCGAGGCCCCGCCGCCCGCTCCTCAGGGGGCGCCCCAGCCCCAACCCGGAGTCCCCCAGCCCCTCAGCCCGGCTTACCGGACGCGCCTTCACTCCGCTGCCCAGCTGTGTCCGGCGCTGAGGGGGGTCGGAGGGAGGGAGTCCCCACGGTGCCGCCGGCGCCTCCGGGAATCCCGCCCCCTCCGCCTTCGCTCGCCCACCTCTATCAGCTCTCCCGTCGCCTCCCCTTTGCCCCGGAGCGCGTCATCATCGCAAGAGGCTCGGCGAGCCAATGGGCGGCGGAGCGTCGTAATCGGAGGACGCGCACGCGTCAGCCACGCCGGGAGGACGTGCTCGGGGGAGGAGGGGCGGGGAGGCCCAGCCCAAGGGCACCGTGGGATGTGTAGTTTTCTTGGAGGCGGGCGGCTTGAGCGCGTGACCCTGCCGAAACCGAAGGCGCCGCCTCCGCATTGGTAGGAAAGTAGGTCGCGGGCTCTTAAAGCGTCCTTTCGCGCCAGGCGTTAGTTCTGGTTCGGCGGCGGCCGCGCAAATTGCGTAATGGGTGAGCGCTGCTTACGGAAGGAGCGGAGTCGCGCGGGGCCGTTGTTTTTCGACGGCGCGCTCGCGCGGTTTGTTGATTTCAAAGGAAGGCGGCGAGGTTCCAAAAGGAGGAGTGGGAAGGACCTCGGGGGGGCAGCGACAGATGAAGGGGAAAGTGGCAATACTGGTCCCTATTCCTGTACTGTATAATATATCCTCCTTGATAAGAAAAGTGTGTACAATTTAGACTGTATTTTTAAAAATATTGTAATGTTTAAATTTTATATTCCCTAGGGGAGTGGGTAGAGGTTTTCGGTATTGATGCTGGAGAAGGATTTTATAAGATAGAATGTTATAGCGATGCTTTTCGGGGGGGACCAGCCAAAATGTCACAAAAGTATCGCAACCTTCCAAGTCCTCCAGAACTTGTCATCAGGGACACACACTCCTGCTTTGCGTTTAAATACTGTGCTCCTTAAAACAAAAATGGTTTATTGGCATTTCAGAAATAAATATGTCCTGTTTTTATAGAAAAACAACAACAGTGGGAGGGCAGTCTCGCCTTTGTGGCCTGATTGTGAGGTTCCAATGGCAAACTGGGACTTTGAGAGGCAGCTGATACATCTGACCTCCAGCAAAGGGACTCTCTTAGGTACTTGCTGGTACTAGCTGGCCTGGCCACGCCTTGTTGTGGCTCTTCCCCCCTCCCCCTCTGTTCTCACCTGGTTTCCCACAGCTTATCCCCACGAACTTCCGTGTGCCCCATTTCAGTCTTCCCTCCCCCTCGTTTTCGCCTGGTTTCCCACACGTTATCCCGATGAACTTAAGCCTGCCTCCTCTCAGTCTTTCCTGTTTTCACCTGTTTCCCACAGCTTATCCTGATGAACCTCTGCGTGCCTCCTCTCAGCCCCCCCTTTTCGTCTTCCACTCATGCGGCGTGATTTGTTCCCATCTCCCGCATTCTCCGTGGTCACTCCGAAACTGTTGATTTACCTCCCTTCTCTCTGGTCCGGTCCCCCCCCCCCCCCCGGTTTCGCCTGGCTCTCTCCCCATAGGTTGTTCTGTTGAACTCCTGTGCTGTGATTTGTTCTGTCACCTCCGCACTCTCATGTCTGTTGCTCACTGTTTTAAAATGGGAATTGGCTGAGCCTGAGGCAAGGAGTTGTTATGGCGGTGGTAGCTAAAGGTTGATTTGGCCCCTCCCCCACCAACAGCCTATTGGCTGAGGCGACCTCAAGTTCTACTCCCCCTCCCACCCTCTCTCTTCTGAAGTCTGTTGTTGTAAAGCGTGTGTTCCGTTGACATCCACTGGAGGGTGCTGGGGGTTTTTTGCACAAATTCATGGATTTACCTGGGAAAGGTGTGATATTTTTGCAATCTAGGTACCTAAGAACCTTCCCATATGGCCAAGGAATGTTGTGTCCAAATTTGAAGGCAACCGGTCAAGCGGTTACGGAGCAAGGCCTTCGCGTCCGCGCACCCATCTTGAACATTTTTATATATATAGATTCAGAAACTGAAGGCTTGCCTTTGTGTGTGATATATTTATAGGGTTTAAGTCTTGAATTTATATTGTAATGTATTGGATTAAATAATGTACAGCTCAGCAGTGAAGCATCTGCTTTGCATACAGAATCCAAGTAGGTCTAGAAAAGACCACACTTTGAAACTCTGGAGAGCTGCTGCCAGTTGCTGTAGACACTACTGAGCTATATATGCAAATAGTCTGACTCAGGATAGGGCAGCTCCCTGTGTTAAAATGGATCACCCCATGGATCTGTTCTGACAGTTCCAAAGCAGATGACTCTTGGTAAGCCTACAAGCAAGAAATTAATGCACTAACCATCTCCCATGATTCCCAGCAGCTAGCATTGAGATGCATACTGCATCAGATACTGGAGGTATTACAGCATCATGCCTAGTAGCTATTGGTTGCCCTTTCCTCCATTAATTTGTCTAATCCTCTTTTAAAGTCCTCCAAATTAGTGATAGCTCCTTTTTCCTGCTCTATGTATCTCTCAACATACAGTTTCACTGATGGCACAGTGTGTGGGGAATCAAATAACAAAATAAATCTATGATCACACATTTTTATAGCATGATCTTAAATGTATAGGATATGCTTTAAGTTTGAACAAATATGGTGTACACAGTTTACAGCACATTCAAAGTGCATTCTTTCCCTCAAAGAATTCTGGTCACTGTAGTTTACCCCTCAGAGCTACAATTCCCTGCAACCATTAGCAAACTACAATGCCCATAATTTTTTGAAGGACAGAATGTGCTTTGAATGTGCTTTAAAGGTACAAGGTGCACACTTAAATTATAGTTCCAGTTACAGGTGGGTAGCCGTGTTGGTCTGCCATAGTCAAAACAAAATAAAATAAAAAATTCTTTCCAGTAGCACCTTAGAGACCAACTAAGTTTGTTCTTGGTATGAGCTTTCGTGTGCATGCACACTTCTTAAATTATAGTGTTAGTATTATTGTATTACAATAAAGCTGGAGCTTCTACATCAGCAGTTTGGCAAACCAATCTTCCACATGTTCAAGATCTTTCAGCGCAAGCAGAAAAAGGCCAAAAAAACAAACCAAAATTGAATAAAAATGAGCCAGAATGGTCTGGGTTGCTCAAGCAAGCAAAACAGTCACTGGGACAGCAATGCAACCGAGTGTCACAAAAGAATGTACCACATCATCTGGAACAGTCCAAGGGTTGGGGAGAGCAAACTTCACAGGTAGGGCAATCCAGATCAGATGTTTGTGATACCAAATTGATTTGAGACAGCCCTGAACATAGTTCACTCCAGTATATATCATTCTCACAGCCAGGGGATGATAATAATGGCAAATGAAAGATGATTTACAAGGAAATAATTCCCTCAGCATTTTTCCAGTTTAAACCTAGGTTATTTACTCAGAGGTACCTGCCACTGAAGCCCTATTTGTGTATTTACTGCACTTGCCTGTAAAGAAACATGCAAGGGAGAGCAGTGGGAGAGAGCGTGCTGCCAAGCCCCACCCCCTATGGTGGATCACCTTTATTCCATGTAGAGCCCTCCATGAGTTTGAGGGTGAAGATTTGCAGTGGGAACTCACGGAGACCCCCTGTGTGATCTAGAACCTTGCATAATATGGGTTCTAAACATTGTGGAAGCCTCAACAAGTGCAGGAGACTTCCCCACTGCAGACCTTCACTCTCAAACCCATGGTGGGTTCCACATGGAATTACTTGCCAGAGGGCTCCAGCCTTGGCAGCATGCCCCTAGCAATCCCAAGTAAGTCTGTATATAATGTTGTGACATTTCACAACAGTGGAATATACAGTTTAGAAATGCCTTGCCCCCAATTCAGTATATAGAATATGAGGTACAAATAAGCAAAGATGGTCAGCCATTGTATAAGCAGCAAAGATTGGTTTGGTGCAAAAACTCAAAACTTCTTATTTAGTCATGTGCAGTCCTGTCTTACTGGGTATACTCCAGATCACTATTCAAAATCTACAGCTATCTATCCAACCATTTGATAAATTACCTGTTCCTCTTAGCTACCGGTATATGGCCTCCTCTGGTTTCAAGCACCTTTCCCCCTTCTTTGCAGTGCAGTAACAAATACCAGTCCCACCTCTTTTTTAAACCCTTCAAAACCTTTTGATTTACAGCCTTTTCTGATCAACCAGTGATTCACCTACCTTGTACTACCTGTTAAAACTTTCAACACCCACCCCAATCATTGGTTGTCCTTCATCAAAGCCTTCCCCCTCACATTTCACCTTTGTCCCATCCATGTGTACTTTTCGAGTGTAGGCCCTGTGGATACATATTGTGTCAACACTATGTTCTTTACTGTGCCTCTGGTCTTTTCTATCTTACTGCAATTTAGATAACATGTAAAGTGTAATACAGTGTCTAGACTTTCAGGCTGGGTATGGAAAATCTCTGTTGTTGGGAAAGTCACTGTGTTTTAGCCTAGTTATTGTCAATGAAAATGCCAGTCCTTTTTGGAGCAAAGATGGGTATCCATAACATTTTAAATAATACCATTTTTAGCAGAATACTGGAAACTCCTTTCATTTTCTCTGAGCATTTCTCATGCTTTCTATTAAGAAATACAAAAAACTGGGTTTATCAGGAGACACCTTGCTGTTTTCTTAGTGGTTGAAATGGGAATGTGCCATCTTCTGCCAAGGATAACAATTCTCCAGATCATTCTCCTCTCCTGTACTCCAACATTTCCAGGGATTTTCTTTATATCCCAGAATGAGGGACGGGGGCAAAATCACCCAGCATATCTAAATATCACTTTGTATCAAAAAATCTAGAAAGATGCTAGACCTTGGTTACAACAAATATCATACAGTGGCCTAGTTCACATGTAACACTGACAGATGACATGACTGGGTTATGCTAAGCCAAGCATGTTTAGCGTAAGGCAGAGCAGCAGGCAGGAGTAAGAGGAGTAAAGCAGCAGAATTTTCACTGAAAGTACCTGCATACCTGTATATTCATTCTTAGCCATGGTTTGGCTTAGTGTTGTGTGTGAAACAAGCCAGTGTGCAGTCATTGCACAATAAAAGGTTAGAGATATGAAGGAAGGAAAGACCTTTCAGGCAGCCAAAACACTGTTTTTCTTTTTTAGAAAAAAAGGATGCTGTATTCCAAGCATCTGTAGCACACAGATTTCATGGGATTTGGGGATCCTTCCAATTACTGTACTAGTTTGTTATTAAGGGAGCTAGATCAGACCATTATCCTCTCAGTTTTTCCATGGGTGGAAAACAGCTTTCATCACTTTGAATTATTGTACCTTTGGCTTTGGATTTTATATAAAAAGAACATAAATCTGGGTCATTTGGTGTATTCCAAGAAATTGCTCTCTGGGATGCCAACAAATGTATGGATTAATGATTTGTTTAAAACCCTAAAATATTTTTTTTAAAAAAACTGAACAGTATTTTTAAAGCAAGTTAATTTGCAAGCATAATGCTCTTCCACTTATATATTCTGGACCCTTCAAATCTGTTGCCTATGAAATATATGCATTGCTGACAACTTTAGTAGCAGAAATGGTAAAAAAAATGACTAAAAATGTTTGGAGAAAAACAGAGCTTGTAAAAATCCTGAGTTGTATTTTACAGAGCTCTAGTTTACAGGGCTCTTGCTTATTTCTATCGGCAATTTGTTTTTTTTTTAATATAAAAGTTGTTGGTTTTAAAAAAGCAAGTATTGCAAATAATATTGTCAGTACAGTGGTGCCTCGCAAGACGAAATTAATTCGTTCCGCGAGTGTTGTTGTATAGCAAAAATTTCGCACGGTCAGAGGAAGCGCGGTTTTACGAAAGAAAAAAAATCGCAAAACGTTTCCGTTTTGCGAGTCACGGCCATAGGAAAATTCGTCTTGCGAGTCACCCTTTCGTTAGCGAATGCCTTTCGTCTAGCGAGGCATTCGTCTTGCGAGGTACCACTGTAATTGTTTCCAGTTTTTGGCTGGGTCTTCTGAAGAAGTGTGCGTGCACACGAAAGCTCATACCAAGAACAAACTTAGTTGGTCTCTAAGGTGCTACTGGAAGGAATGTTTTTATTTATTTTTATTTATTTTTTGATAATTAGTAGTTGATTGGGGGGGGGGGAGAACTCTAGTTGAGCCTAAAGTCAGGCTCAGGAACATTTCATGCATGGCAAACATTCCAATATAGAACATAGGAACCAGGCCTTCATTGAGCCCAGTTCTGTCTACTCTGGCTAGCAGCAGCTTCCAATGGTCAAAGGCGGGGGGGGGGGGAATTCACCTGCAACCTGACCTCCTCTAACTGGAGGTACCAAAGACTGAACCTGGGACCTTCTGCATGCAGAACAGGTAAGAGTGATCCCTTTCCAAGGGAGCATAAGGAAATTGTATGGATCCAACATATATGTTATTGCCTGTGCCAAACGCAAATACGTATTTCACTGCATGTAAAATTTCTCTTTACCCCTGTCTGCCTCAAGCTACCTGCTATGTGTACACATGGCAAAACAGACACGCATGTGTTTGTCATACTGACAAACTACATGCAGGATTCATAGCCTTTACAAAACAGAACTTTCCTGCAGCTGTGTCAAGCTTAATACAGGACTCACAAAGCCCAGCAGCGACTCATGGGGTGGAAGCAATAGCATACTCATGGCAGCCATGTAATGCTCCTTTGGACAAGGATGGGGCAGGATGAGGTGGCAGCGGCAAGGTTGGGGTTGGCACCCTCATGCCTGCAGGTCTGCCACTGCCTTGGAGCTCTCCTCAACCTAGTCCCCTCACCCTGCTTTATTGCCATCTTGACAAACAGCATCTCTGACACCAAGAGGATACCACCCAAGCTGCCTGCAAGCAGCATATGTGGAGTGCATTTGTGATAGCTTCAATCTATACATGTGGGTTTTTAAGGTCTGTACTCCTCTATACCAACAACAACAACCCTTGCATATGGAAAACTAGATTTCATGGAGAAAGGTTCTCACCTAGTTCTGCTGTTTTACTAATTGCAGCAGGTTATGTTTTTGTGTTTGCAGGATGGGGTGGGGTGGGGAGGCTATTGCAATTATCACCTGTTATCATTCTCTTTACTCTGATGCAAAAATACAGCTGCTCACCTCCCCGATTAGGTTTTTCTAAGGCATCCTCCCTACACACTTCTGCCTTAACAAAAAATGGCTCTGGCCCATTTTCATCCAGTCTAGCCAATCTGTGGATATGAGAAAAGAATGGAGTAATATTCAAGAATTTCCCCTGAACTTCCTAATGCTGTATTTCAGAACCAATGACAATAGTTTTAAGGAAATATTTGATTCTTCTTTTGGCTTATGACTTGCACATGCTACATTGCTGCCAGTCAATAGTAACAGGATAACTTACAGAATGCAATATGACCTTCGCCATTGGGATGGTGAAAACCAGCTCTCGACACACAAGGAAGTGTACAAATCAAATGGTCTTCCAGCAACAGACATAATTCTTTCGAAATGTCACCTCTTGGTGACTTGACCATATCAAAAAATAAGACAAGAATTGGGTCTGACTGCAATAAAAGTTTTAAACCAGGAAGGAGTCCAACTTGGCAGAAAGTCCCTGTGCTGTGAAATGCATTAGCAGCAACACAAAACAAATGTGCTCACAAAAACAAGGGGAGAGGGCAAGAACAAGGGATATTTAATGTTAAAAGAGAAACTGTACATCTAGGTCAGAGGCAAGGGGGATGAAAAAGCCCTTGTGACACCCATGACCATCTGAGTCCGCGTAGAGACTGAGGTGCTGTGTTTGTCGAATCCTGTGTTGAATCATGTCTGTTTTTCTCTCAAGTCCAGAGACATGCCAAATTAGCCCCTTTCCCAAAACAATCCAAGTAGTCCCAAGAGATCAGTTGCCGGCTGTCATGTATCCTGAGGTTAGATCAATACGCCACACAGTTCTTTTCCACAGAAGAGAAAATCCACCAACCAACAAAAAACCCACTTCTGACAGTTTTGCCTTTCCAAAGCTTCAGCAGATCCCCTCCACTTCTGCTGCTGCCCTTCTTCATTCCACAAAATGCAGGAGAATCAGATGCCGGGGGCGGGGGGGGGGGTTCTGTCAGGATATACAGGGGTAAAGCAGCACTTCTAGGTCAAAGGTAATGTTTTCCTTCCCCCGCTTGATGCAGAGGGACCATCTGCCGTTGTGCAACAGTCTCTCTTCAATCCACACATCAACCACAGCAGGCATGGACACTGCCTTTTGAATCATTCTTCCGATATCTAAAACAGGTAATTCGCCTCGTAGTTTGGAATCCCACAGTGTGTTTTGACAGGAAGCAGAAAATGACACAAAGTCCTTTTGGAAATCGACCTGAGCGTGGAGGGCACTCCTTTGGCTGTGTCGAAAAAGGCACAGAACACACCCAAGGTGAAATCCAGCCACAAGATAGCAAAGGGAACATATCCCATCCTCCTGCTTTTGTGATAAAGGAGCTGTAGGTCGATCCTTTTCGAGGGCCCTCAAGAATCCCTTTTATCCCGGATGCATTGTGTCAAGGTTGGGGGGAAACCAGGAAACAAATACCTCCCCACCCCCCACTCCCGCTTTGCTCCCCTATTAAATAACAAAGGAGCAGCCCAACCATCTAGCTGTTCTAATGGAAACATTTTAGATTTGTAAAAGTCTCTTAAATAAATGTCTTTAATTATTATCATCATCACCATCTATTTATTTATACAAATATATAAAATAGATTTATATAGATTTATATAATATAGATTTGTAGCTCTTGTGGGCCCTTCATTTACAGACGTACTGATCGACAATCTCTGTGCACTTTTTACACTTGACGTAACAGCACCAGTGAAACTTGCAGTGGCAACGCTCGACCTGCACGCTCTTGAACTGGTCGTAGCCTCGGCCACAGCACATCAGCTCACAGCCGTCCATACCCTCTGAGGTCTTATTACAGAGCCGGCCCTTGGTGCCCAGGGAGCCCGTGGTTTCATTGCGCAGGCAGTAATCGGGGCTGGGGTCGACGTACACCAAGTCCTCTGGAGTAGGCGAATTGAAGCGGTTGTTCACTAACTCCAGCTTGCCCTTGCGGCTGATCCTCATGGCGGCGGCGCTGTCGTACTTCTCCTTCAGGAGGTCTCCCACTTTGCGGAAGTCAGCCAGCTGCAGCCAACAGGTCTTGAGGCTGCAGGAACCTGAGACGCCATGGCACTTACAGGAGACATCGGCCAACTTGTACACTGCCTATGGAAGGGAGAAGGTAAGGTGGGGTCAGACAAAATGTTCAAGCAGCACTAAAATCTGGCACAATATAAGCAGTAACTGGTGCAACCTTATGCACAGAAGCAAGCCTCACTGAGCTTACATCATCATCATCATCATTAATAATAATTATTTTCTTATACCGTGCCCATTCTCTCAGCAGTCCAGTAAAGTAGGTTGATATAATGAACATCACAGCTATGTGGGCATTCGAACCTGCATCTTTCTAAACCTAATCTAATACTTTAAAGCATGGTGGCTCCCTGTCCATTTTCTGTTACCTGGAAGATTGTATCCAGTTCTTATCAGAGCAACTTACAAGAGATGCTCAGACCCCTATGGAAACTGTACTCATAGATCCACCTGTAATATCAACTGGGTTGGCAGGTACCCGAGACAATGCATTTTCATTGCTGGCCCTCCCAAGGACTGTTGTGTGCACACAGCTCCACCAATACAGACCTTCAAACAGGCTCTGAAGGTCCATTTATTTCAAGTTACTTTCTCTTAAAGGTTTTTTGGTGCACCCACCCAACCGAACCCCAAATTGCTTTAAAGTGTTTTAGCTAATTTTATTTATTTATTTTGTTAAAAAAATTATTGGTTTTCCATACAAACAAAACAGACACACACATCATAATAAACAACAAATACAATAAAAAATGAGACAAAAATGAAAAGAACATAAAAGAAAAACAATACAAACCTACATACATACCTACACCTAAACAGGAACACCAACTCTTCATTATTTTAATTAAAACTTGTTTCAAATCTAACTAGCTAATTTTAATGGCATGGTGCTGGTCTTGCTACTAGATTATGCTGCCGTGTAAAAAGGTTATTCTATGGTAATGGTGAGATTGTATGATATGATTATGTGCATTATATTTTTATATTCCATGTAAGCAGCCTTGTAAGGGCTTTAAACTGCCCACATGTTTTTGTTTTTTTCTCGGACGGATGTTTGTCAGATAATGGATGCAACTCCCACTAAGAGTAAAACAGCAGGGAAGAAACAATGGGATGGCGTGTGGGTGAGGAAACACACTTTTATAGGAAGTTGGCACAACCCAAGTTGCATCATGCGACCTTTACATCTAGTTTAGCCAGGGTGGTGTTGGAGAGATACACCACAAGCCAACAAGCGCATGGATGCAACTATTTGCATCTTGTTCGCCACCTGGTGGTCAGTCACTTGTCCACTCCCATTTTCCCATTACTGAATTCCTTTTTTCTAGCTTTGAAAAGCTGCTAATGAGTATAACAGTCCATGAATTTTGTAACAGTGGTTACAGAATGTCATGTGAGCTGCTGTTAAGACAAGGTTCAGAATTGAGTGCAAGCACGTTGACTGAAACTTGTTTTCCAATATCTGAAAATGCGTCACGACTTGGATGCCTCTGAAAGTGAAGTCTGCTGTGGAAAATGTGGACTTCAGAGCCAATGATCTAAACGAGGAGAGATTTCCCCCACTGTATATTTTTCATCCATTATATTTTTAGTGTAATGATTTTTTAATATAATAAAAAGCACCATGCATCTAAAAATGTAACGTGTGAGGGAGACAAATAATACATTTGGAAACATGTACATATACATTAACCTGAGTCAATTCTATCAAGTATACACTGTGCAAACCCAGGTTTGCTGATATGTAATCTGTACAATGGCCCTGAGATAATTCTGTACATACAAAGCCAACCTGAGAATAAAGTTAAATCAACTCCTATGAAAAAGCAAACTGAACAAGATAGGAAGTTTCAGTAGATTAAAAATATCCCCATATAAAAGAGTGATAATGATGCACATGAAACTTGAAAAGCGCCACTGGCTTGATCACCTGTGGCGAGTTAAAAATGCCTCAAAGTAATCAGACAAGGATGCCTTGGTCCTTTCCCTCCCAGCTATGAATGTGCCACAAATGGTTAAATAATACAGAGGATCCATTAATAGGCATTTTAGTACTCTGAAGATACATTGTACAACAACCCTGCTGAAACTAAGGCTGTATACCTGTACACACCAT
This sequence comes from Lacerta agilis, assembly GCF_009819535.1. Classification (NCBI taxonomy): domain Eukaryota; kingdom Metazoa; phylum Chordata; class Lepidosauria; order Squamata; family Lacertidae; genus Lacerta; species Lacerta agilis. The sequence continues at coordinate 16,514,833 of NC_046321.1, forward strand.
AGATTTAAAGCACATTTAAAGCACATGCCTTTCCCCAAAGATTTATGGTCAGTGACTAGATGAGAAAACCACTGGAAATCCAGCATACGCTACCTTGAGGCACCACCATCGTGAAATAAAGGTCTGATATAAATACATTATACAGTTTTGTTTGCGCCAGTAATTTATGTACACCTAATTGGAAGGCTGATGTGTGAAACAGCACCTTCAAGAAATACAGTACCTGAACCACAGAATTCTTGTCTGTTTTAATACAACACTCCCCCCCCGCCCAAACCCTACTAGGCATGTTATAAAATTCAATGTGTCTGCCTGGTGTTAGATCAGGGATGAGAGATTCATTGTGAGCTGCTGGATGCTTACTGCTTAATAAAATCTATTGCCCTCATGGTAGCCATGCATCTTTTAAAAATCTGTATTTCAACTTTGAGTCTTTATGACAGCTTTTTAAAACAAAAACAAAAAAATTGACGTCAATCCAAATATGAGCGAATACCATGGAGTCTTTTTTTTAAAAAAATCTCCCTCAGGAAGGAGGAGAACTCAGCCAGTATCAGAGACATCCTGAAACAATCTCTCTCTGGCAAAGTTATGAACTGCTCCACTTTTAACTATGGTGGGAGAAGTCCATCAAGGAGAGAACCATGATGATGGAAACAGTCTTCAAACCAATTTCTAATTATAGGTGAGTGATGCAGATAAAGCACTTGGGGCCCAACCCAAGTGGGTTTGGAACTAATATCTGTGCACAAAAACGGAACATCCAAAAGGCTGCACAGCAGCAGAGCACTCTGGCTTTGCAAGCCTGGAAAGCCTTCTTTTGCTATATAAAGAAATATTGATAGGCCTTGGAGATGAGCCTCCTGGCTTAAGAAAGCATTAGAACAACTTTCTTTCCTTTCTAAATATTCTGCTATACTTCTGGATTTTTTATTTTATGTTGAGTTCAGTCCAGCAACTGTATCAGAGCCAGGCAATCTAAGCATATTCTCCTCCTGCCTTTTTACATTCAGGGTGTCATTTGAGCAAGGTCTCACCATTGCTTTGTCGTGAAACCAATTTCCAATGCTGTTGGGGTTGCAAAATTGCAACATTCATTTGTAGGCCTAATTTCAGGTGCTGGTTCTCATTTTAAAAGCCTTCAACAGTCTCTAGAACCAGCATACAAATATCCTCGTCCTCCCACAAATTACAAATTTCTTGAATGCTCGAGTCAACACTTGAGGTTCTGTTACATAACCCTTAGCTTTCTGAAGTTTGGTAGGTTTTGGCACTAGAAACAGGGCCTTTTTGGTTCTAGCACCTTTTTTTTCAGAATGCTATCCCCAGAGAAGCTTGCCTGCCTCCATCCATCACTATTCTGTTTTTACTGCACTGTTAAAATCCATCTTTTCCAGAGGGGCTTGGGGGAATGCAGGAGTTTGGTGGCAATTGTGGATTCTGTTTTTCTGTTTGTACCGCAGTGGTGTCCTTTGTTGTTTGTTATTTCAATGTCCTTTTGTTGCTCTTGCTATTAATTAAGCATTGCAAAGAGCCTTGGATATAGATAGATAGATGACAGATAGATAGATGACAGACAGATACAGGTAGGTAGGTAGGTAGGTAGGTAGGTAAGTAGGTAGGTAGATACTACAAGAAAAGTAATTTGATTAATTCATTAATTCTGTGCCTTTAAGCATGTGCAGAATGACGCTCCCTTGCACTGTGCAACCACAAACAGCCCCTGCACATGTCAGATGAGAATGAGGAGCTTCTGCAGCAAAAGCCAAGGATGTCACTTCCCGGGAGGCTTTGTCATTATCAGGAAAAGAGAAGAAGCCACACTTCCTTTTCCCCTTATAGGCAAATTAAGTGTAATCCCACACACCGCCACCACACCCTAACCAACAATAGCATCCTTCAGTACTTAACTGAAAAATGTGTAATATTTCAGCATTTTTTATTATTATAAAAAAGGAAGATAATAATAACTAATGTGCAAATGAAAGAGATTGGGGGGAATAGAAGAGGGGGAATTGGCAGCTGAGGAGATCCACCATGCAGGATTAAAGGTTAATTTGGGCTTTGCTGCTTCAACAAATGTGAAAGCCTTGCCATATGGCTGTAAATGTTTCTGGAGGGCCTCATCTATTAAAGGATCCCCCCCTTTATGTTGAGGTCTAGCATATCTTTTACTATTGCTCTGTTTCAGAATGAGCTCTCTATATACTCTGAGCATATGGAGTTTAGGGGCAGATGAGAACCAAAGTATAAAATGAAAGGCACAGCAAAGAGGCAAGTGTGAGGTTTAACTTCCACATCATGCCCAAATATGTGCATTTTTGCAGATGGCTGCAGGAAAACACACATAAGAATAGCACACGGTTCCCTTACAGTGGAAGGTGGGAAGGTGAAGCTCCCTAGCAGTGCCAGTAACCATGCTGTATGACCAGACTGAGATTGTGAAAACCAACTCAATGCCAATGTACACTGAATAAGACTTGGCTCGTTGAGCCTCAGTCTCAAGTCCAGAGTGAGTGATATTATGGAATTTAAAGTTGCTTTCCATGAAGTCTGTGAGACAGAAACCCTAATTCTGCATTCTACTTCCATTATCTAGAGGACAAACCAGATGTAGTGGTGGCAGACTGCCTCTTTAAATGACAGCCTTCCTCAGTCATGTACAAAAAGCCCATGGGAGTCAATTTTAAGAATAAGCGGATTCTGATCTCTGTCCTAGCTAATTGGACCTAATGATAATTTTAAACAAGAGCTCCCTACAAGAGCTGCATGGCAATCTAATCAATCAAAACATGGCTTGAGAGCCAGATGTGGCATGGAAGCTCTCTTCTAAAGACAAACAATTGCTATTTGTATCAGGCAATCCTAAATTGATTACCTGGATACCAATCTAACTGTGATGAATAGACTTGCTTCAAAGTGATGCCGGCACAACTCTGTATGCCTACATTAAAGGGGGATATTTGGCACTAAGAAAGAAATGGTTTCCTCATGTATCTTCTTTGCTGAAATGCAGGTAGCTACGAGCTGGAGCATTTGAAGAAAGATTTTGACTGAGCTATGTAAACAATGTGAAGAGCACAAGTTTCCAGAGGAAGCTAAGATGTCTGGACCTGAAACATAGACCAACTGGACTGAATCTGCAAGTGGAATTTGTTTAAAATCTGTCCCTCTTTGGCCTCCACCTCAAATTCCTTTCTGATTCTTCCCTTGTAAAGAAGTGGGATGTAAAGGGAATCAACGGGCTAATTCCTATGTGGTTAATTAGCCAAGCCTCCTCTCAGCCTTGCTTGGCACTGGGTGGAGTGGCTGATGATTGAGGTCTACTACATGTTGAACGGGTAAACACCATGGCAGGGCTGCCAAAGGCAGACAGATAAGGAGAGACCAAGTGGAGAAAGAGACAGATGGAAGGAAAGGGCAGGCTCAGATAACCGTCAAAGACAAACAAACAACGGGCAATAAAGCTAAAAGTTTGGGGCCCCAAAAAATCCAAGAGTGCAGTGGAGCAGCGATGGGGTCAGGACTGTGTCGAAAACTGAAGCAAATTCAGTTCCATTCCCATCCCCTTCTGGCTCTTCCTGAGAACTGAAGTGGGACAGAATTCGTTCTCCATCACTTGAGCTGCCCCATGCAGTAAGACCTGGTCTCCAATCCAGGAAGAACAGAGGGGGGCAAATTGACTTGTGTAGAGACAATTAAACAGAACACAGCTAGAGTCTTTTTTAAAAAAGAAGAAGCAACATTAATAGCAAAAATGGCACAGGCAGTTAAGTCATTCATCACTAGTGATGTTAATAGGCTAGGTGGAGTGACAGCCTGGCAAGTCCGTATCTTCATGTGTCATTTGTGCAACCACATTCCACACATCATTCATTATTGCAATTAATGCACTAGCTGGGGTGGGGGTGAAAGAATGCTATCACCCTGAGAAGCTTGCTCCGAGAAGGTTTTAAACTGAAAAACAGATTTTATATGTTTTCTTTAAAATGTATTTTTAAAAATAAAATATTACCCATGTTCTCAGCCAAATAACTGCGCTTGTAAAATGCTGTTTCCTTGCATCAGGAAAACATGAATCAGAAGATGAAATTGGACACATGAGCCCTGAAGATACACATACACAGCCTTCATTCAACAGACCTGGCCCCTCTATTCTCTGAGTTAATTCGTGTTACATTTACAACGCGTAAGTGTTTGTGCCCTGTGTTCAGGTCTCCTGATCCAACTACAGTTATTCACATGTTGACAATTGCATCTCACAACAGAAATTCAACAGAAATTCCCCTTACCCCAGGAGAAGGAATATAGTTCAGTGGGGGAGCATCTCCTTTACATGCAAAATGTCCCAGGTTCCAACCCCAGCAACTCCAGGTACAGGTGTGAGAGACCCTTGCCTGAAACCCTGAAGAGCCGCTGCCAGTCGGTGAAGATAATACTGGGCTAGATGGAGCTATGGTCTGACTCAATGTATAGCAGCTTCCTATGTTCCTAACAGGTGGCACCTTACCATCTCCATGCCAGGAGAAAAGCTTCATCTGTTGAACTTCTGTTGCCTGCCATGCAGCTGTTAAAGCAGAGGAGGTTTCTCTTACACTAAAAGGGGACAACCCTAGCTGTAGAATTCTCAGTGTCCAAGGAACACATTTCCCCCCATTTTTTGCAAGTTTTTCTAGTTCCCTTTAGAAGAGTGGGACATAAATATTTGCCACTCCTACTTTTACAAATTATTATTAATGATATGCATGCATGACAGGTAGGAATGGTTCCATGATTACTGGAAAAGGCAGTGTAATAATTAGCATTCAGGTGCCTGAACCGTGTGCTTTTGGTTTGTTTACTTACATTTATTATTAGGTTCAGATAAAACTGTTGGATCTTATAAACTGGTCTCATTGTTAAGAATGCAACACACTGGTTACAATCTAAACTTGCCTCTTCCCCAAAGAGAAAGTGCTAAAAAAGGATCTTACTCTGCGGCCGGCCTCGTTGTTCTGTAGGTTCATGAGTGTGCGGGCCTGCTCCTCGGATCCCTTGGCATAGTTCCTCTCCCTCTCTCTGGCATCCACAAATTCCTTGGCGAAACGGTAGCCATATTCCACATTGTCCCCGCATCCGCCCCAAAGCCAGTCTCGGGGCAGGTCCTTCGGCCGGGCTGTCCGGCTGCAACCGCAGGTGGAAAGCTCCCCTTCACGGCAGGCACGACTGATGGCATTCACCACCCCTGCAGCGCTAACAGCGTAAGTGAATGCAGTCTCTCGGCTACCTGGCATAGAGAATGAGAAGGTTACAAAAATACATAAATCTCCATTAATAGAGGCACTGAGGGTCCAGGGATTTGTACTGCAGCGCAAGCTTCTGCAGTTCTGTATTGCTCACACATTTAATTGTCCAGGCCATCATCCCTCCATGGGAGTAAGTTCAGTGTGGGAATCACCTACAACAGTTCTTAGTTCTGACCCCTTCAGTGCATCTGCAATCATACACAATTACCTGGGAGTAAGTCCCACTGTATGCAGTGTACACACCGTATGCGGTAGGGCTTACTTTTTATTTTATTTATTTAATTTATGTACCACCCTACACCCGTAGGTCTTCTGAGAAAACATATGTAAGTTCAGAATTTTGTACCATCTGAAGATGAGACTCTATTCTCTGAAGGAAAATCCCCCCCCCCAACTGCTAGGTAAAACAACTCAATTTGGGTTCTTTTGGCTATTTGCATAGCACGCCATGCAAAATTAATTTCTACCTTAGCTAATATAAGGACTGTCAAGTTTTTTGGCGGGCATCTCTGGACTGGTGCCTTTTTCTGTTTTGCAGGTGTATTCTGTAACATGCCATTGATAAAATAATAGTAAATTGGTGGTGGATTTATACTAGACTGTCTACAAGTTATTCCACTTTATTAGTTGTTCTGGAATGCTTCCCCAACGTCACCACATTATTGCCATCTGAAGGGGCACTCTTGTACTAAAGCACAACCACAACCAAACCCTGGAACATTTGTGGTATGGGAAGTTACAGGATTTCAGCAAGAAGCTATGCACCAACTGGAAATGAAGCTGTATGTCTGCCACAAAGCTTTTGCAATATTGAAAATAGGATTGTGTATAACTGCCCTGATACCATCCTAAGCACAAATAATCATGAATGAGCAATAAAAAAGGATGTCTAGAGGGCCCCTTGATTCATTTTCCACTGTTGAGAACAGTGTTGGGATTAGATGCCTTTGGCCCGATTCAGCAGCCTCTTCTTAAGCTCTTCTACCAGTTGCTGGGAATCACAAATTAGAAGAGTGTTGCTGCACTCAAGTCCTGCTTGTGGGCTTCTCACACGCACCTGTCTAGCCACAGTAAGAACAGGATGCTTGACTAGATGGGCTTTTGCTCTGATCTGGCAGGGCTCTTGTTATGTTCTCACTGAGTCCTCTCCCCTCTTTCCAGACAATTCCACAGACAACCTTTATATATAATGATAAGTCCCACCCCCCATCTTACTCTAAGACCAGAAGGTTGGCCAGGCTCCTTTGGAGCTAAACCACAGGAACTTACAACAACAGATCCATTTGCTTACGTGCATCTGTGAAAATCACACAGAAAGCAAGCAGGAAGGGATTCGGTTCAGCTTAGTATATATTTTGTTCTGATCCTTCCTTCAGTATGATCTTACAGTACTCTCCTCCCTCTCCCTGTGAATTAGGTTAGACTGAAATATAGGTTGAACTTCATAGCTGAAGTGGTGGGGGATTGAGCCTGGGTCTATCTCTAGTCTGAATCCACCACTCTAGCCACACTGAAGTCTCCCCCACACCAACCCATATGTTTATGTCTCCCTAGTCCCTCTCCCTAGGCTTTTTTTCTGCCCGAGGCTTCTGAAACTAGTGATGAAAAATGAACCAAGGTTGTATGCCACAGGAGAGAGTAACAACCAGCTCCCTCCCTCATGCAACACTTGCTTCTTCAATCTGTTCTCTCTCTCTCTCTCTCTCTCTCTCTCTCTCTCTCACACACACACACACACACACCATTGTCTATGTGATTTGTGGCAGATCAGGGTTTAAACACACATCTGACACCGCCATGCCCATTTTCGCCCCAAATCCTAACTTCCCCATCTCCTGCCAGTTCCAACAGGAAACCAGTTGGCAAATATCCCACAATAATAGTATTACTCAATATTGACACTAGCATTCAGATCCAAAGTTATGTGTTTGTGCACAGAGCTCCATATGAGCAGGAGCTGCCCTGGATGAATGTTAGGGAAAGTTTTGTGTGTGAATCACTATCTGTGTATGGGAGCAATCTCAGCTTGTGCATAATTCTGTATGTGCACTGGAACCCGAGAATGCACCCTAGAATGCATTGCACCATATTGGGACTTTGCTGTTGCTATGGACAGAGCAACTACTTTAGCTGTGTGTTGTTGTTTGAATTTGCTGATCTTAAAAGGAATGAGAATGTGTCACTCCTGCCCCTCAAATATGCCTCATGATTACTCAAGATTTTGGTATCTTTGGGTGGAAATGACAGCAGGGAGACAGATGGTTTGTGATTCCTTTACTTCATCAGACATCCTCTCATCCTTGTTCCTTTGAGTTGACTTCCCTTGGGTCCTCTTATAGACCCCATGCTTTGGATACAACAAAGGACAGGCTGGGCTCCATATATGCCAGGAAGTGTGTGGATCTGCTCAGTTATTGGTACTACACAGCCCAGGTTGAAAGAGACCTCCTGCAGTGGCTGAATCACGCTAAATTGTAAGTATTCGCATCACATTTTTATTGTGGCTCCTACCATTCTGCTTCATTCTCAGCTGCCTCAAGAAGGCAAAGGAAAGAAATATGTCCCGCGGGATATTTGGAAGTAAAATAAACACTGAAATTGTTCAGGGATTTGAGAGAGTTCCTATCACGGCTATTAGCCACAAAGAGGCAGTGTGTTTTCCTAACTACCAGATTCTCAGGAATAACCAAGAGGGAAGTGCTGCTGCCTTCATATCCTACAGTCAGCTCCCCAGAATGCTACTGCTGGAAGGAAGAATGCTGAACAGAAAACATCAGGCTTTGGGTTGGATACAGCAGGGCTCTCCTTACTGTTTTAAGTTCTTTGAGCAGCTAAGCAAGGTGCAACATTCAAGCGGAGTATATGTCACAGGTGGGCAACCTGCGATCCTTGGGTTAATTGTATGTGGCCCTTGACTTAATTTCAAAACTCCTCTGCAGGAGATCGGTTCAGACCTTTGGGTCTGGCAAGAATTCCCCAGTAGCCTGCTGGGTGAGGAAGAAAAGAGTGGGGAAAGTGGGTAGCAGAGAGTGAGAAAAGAGGGCAGAAAGTGTTTTCCAACTCATTTTTTACTCAGTACCCAAACACTGCTGCTTTCAGCTCAATTCACAGATGACAATGTGGCCCAGGCCCTGACAAATTAACTCCTAAGGCATAGCTTTTCAAACTGTGTGTTGCGACACGTTAGTGTGTCGGCTGCAGCATGTCGGTGTGTCGCACAAACACTCCCCACGCTCCTCCCAGGGCTGGAAAGGGGTTAGTCTAACCTCTGGTTTGCTAGTAAAACTGAATTACTGTGTCACGAAATGATGCATGTCTAAAAAGTGTGTCAACAACATGAAAAGCTTGGAAAGTTCTGTCCTAAGGAATGTGGCCCTCAACAACAACAACAACAACAACAACTAAGAAAGGTTCCCCACTCCTGGTGTATGTAATCACGCGGAAGCTCTTAAAGAAGAATTCTCATCACAGAGAATTATGCAGCTCATTTCATGCACCATCTCTAGAGGAGGCATGCAAAAGAATGTGCTCCTCTGGAAGTATCTTCTTCAGAGGTGCTTTTCCCAAGAACTCCCTCCTGAGTGAGGCATGGAAGGTGGCAATGGGCCTTTTCCCTGATGCCACTCCAGCTAAGTAATGCCCTCCTCAAGGAAGCTCATCAGGCACTGGCTCTGGTGATATTTTGGCACCAGGCAAATGCCTCTTCATTTTCATCAGGTCTTTTAATCAGTCTTAACTTTAAGCTGGTCTTATCCTCCATGACTGTTTTTTTTATGCTGTATTTATACTTCTTTGCTTTCAATAGTTATTGAATTGTTAATTGTTTTACTTCTTGGCCTGAGCCACCCTGAGAACTTGTTGTAGGACATCCTATAAGTACTGTATGTAAATACATATATACTTACACACACAGGGGTTTTGCAAGATTCTATTGTGATACAAGAATGGCTTGCCAAACCCATGTGCATGCATTTATCTACATAAGGCTTATATGGACAGTACAAGCCCAGCATACACACACACCTTCATTTTCCTGGAAAAATTTCCAGTCTGCTATGCGGATTCCTAGGTAATCAACATTGGCTGCTATGCATATATATCCCATGTAGCTTACAGGAATTATATGAATTGTTTCAGCCAGTCAGTGTTTCTGCTGATCTAAGTGCATTATTGTATTTTTTATGATTTAATAATGAGGAACTTTTTATTGTAAACCAACTGGGACATTTTAAGAGAAAATCAGTATATAAATATTTTTAATTAATAAAACAACTAATAAATAATCTTATGTATAATTTATTGTAAACGTGTTTCATTGTTGTTTGTTTATTATTACATTTCTGTATCCCACCTTTCTCTCAAAGAGCTCAAGGTAACCATACTTGCCTCCCCCTCCCCATATCTCCATTTCATCCACAACACTGAGAGGTAAGTTACAGGTAGGTAGCCGTGTTGGTCTGCCATAGTCAAAACAAAATAAGAAATAAAAAAAATTCCTTCCAGTAGCACCTTAGAGACCAACTAAGTTTGTTCTTGGTATGAGCTTTCGTGTGCATGCACACTTCTTCAGAGAGGTAAGGTTAGGCTAAGAGGCAGTGAATGGCCTAAGCTCACCTAGCGAGCTTCACAGCTTAACATCTGAACCCTGGTCTTCCAAGTTCTAGTTGAACATGCTAACTACTGCACGAGATTGTCTCTCAACACCATCAACCCTCTAGTTCAGTATTGTCTTCACTGACTGAGAGCTGCTCTCCAAGGCCACAGACAGGGGATATTTCAGGTGCCAGAGATTGAACCTGGAACTTTCTGCATGTGAAACAGATGCTGTTACCACTGAGCTATGGAAACTTGAAGGAAAACATTGTGTAACCTAATGTTATTTGAATAATTCACAATATAGATGACCTCTGATGCCCATTTGGTCCCTGTTGCCTCACTCTTAAGTTATCCCCAAGCAAATGCACTTAGGATCATACGCTTAGATCTACTTATCTCCAATGGGATTAGAGACAAGAGACTCTGAAAACATCTTAGGTATGCTGTAATCACAGAACTCAGTGGGGACTTGCTTCAGAGTAAACATTCATAACATTCACTTGTAAATGTCCCTGTGGGGAATAGAAAGTACAGCAAGAAGTTTCACTGTAATCTGTAGCCTAGCCATTGTAGATTTTGAATTTAAATTACAGATGCTAAGAGGACTGAAAAACAGATACACACACACACACTCTCATTAAATATTATTTTAATCAAAAAGTGTGTGTGTAGGTTATAATATTGTTGCATTGTTTTATGGGGTTGGCTACATTTTTGTTGTGAATTTAATCCACTTTCAGCTCATTGTCTGGAAGGGAATCTGGATGTAAGTGATTAACTGGTCACATCTACACAGAGCAGAAGTAACTCCCTTTGAGCTTAATAGGGCTTATTCCCTGCTATAGAATTTCAGTCTAATTATTAATTATTGGGGAACAATGCAATATATTTTAAGATAACCGGCATTTTCCTAAAATATCCTCAAAATTAAAACATGGCCCATTATTGCTGATGTTTAATTAACCGATGAGAGCCATCCAATCAAATGTAGGTATCCTAAACCAGGAAAGTGATTACAAAGAGAAGGTTTATTAGTGAGAAATAAATGCTCTAAAGGCTACAATCACCTTTTCTCAAAACATACTTCAATTCCTCTGAATGTTAAGGAGAATTTCTGAAGGAATATATTGCCGCCTTGCAAGGGGCCTTTTCCAGCTCTGGGAAAAGCCTGAGAAAAGGAGGCTGTAGTTTTTAACACCTTTCCTTTATTATCCTCACAGTGGACACATCAAACCTGAGCCCGGATTTCCCCATTTCTTGCCAGCGGAGGGTTGCATTTCAAAAGGGTTTGGAACAATGTCTCCACCTCACACCTCAGTTCAAGTATTGAAATGGCCTGTCAATGAACCTCTTTACTGCAGGGCAGATGGCACCCTGGAGATGCCCCATATTCTCATGGTGGGCAGGTTCCAGGATTCCAATGATGGAGAAAGAAGATTCCTCAGTCTCCTCTCCTTCCTTGTCCAAAGAAGCAAAGGGACTGCATGTCATATTTTGGAGATGAGAGAAGGCAAGTACAGTAGGGCACAAATTGTCTGTGGGTTTTGTAAGACAATGAAGTGGAATTTCCAAATAAGGCTTCCCTATCTGAGTAATCTGACAACAGAGAGAGAAAACTAAAGGAAGAGAGATCAGTGGGTTGCAGACTTCACTTGCATTATTTGTTTATATAAGCATTTCTATACTGCCACATCATAAAATATCAGGTTGGTGTACAACATAAAAACTTAAAAGACCATTTTTTTAAAATGCAGATAATCTTTAAGGTGACTGGCTGATCAAAAATAAAACGTAAACAGCTGCAAAGACCTCTTGGCTTAAACAGCGTCTTTGAGAGATGCCTGAAAGTAAAAAACAAGGATGCCAGCCAAATCTCTGCTGTAAGAGTATTGCACAGCATGGGACCCATACACTGCTGTTCTGCTGGAACCTCCAACCGGCTTCTTCTCCCCAAGTTCCAGATGTGTGTTGACCTTCCAAACAGGTGGATAACTGAATAATATACCCAGGGAAGTTCTAGAACCCTTCCCAATAGCTTAGATACAGCCAGAGCTTAATCATGGAACCAGTTTCAATGATAATGATAAGCACATCCAGTAATGGTGACTCTGAGCAATGTACAGAGTGCATTTCCCCAACACATTTAAGAATGAGAGGTCAGCTGTTAGGCTGCAGAGCTTACGTCTTCTGGACACTTTTGAGTGCATCTGATTTTAAATACTAATTGTGACCAATAAGCACATAAAGAGATACAAAATAGGTAAGACAGCAAGCAACGCAACGATCCCTTAGGTCCACTTTCCACAAGGCCATTTCCAAAACAGTGCCTATACTGCACACCTGTGCAGTACATAAAGCATATGTATCACACAATTAGAAGCCCTGACTGGCAGTGGGACTGATTTCTAGCATCTCACTCTTTAAGCTTCACATAACTTTTCATCAGGCAGAATTCAAAGGTACCTGCTCTGTTTAGTTAGAGGAAACAAGGGAGGCTTTCCAATGCAAATGTTTTAGTCATTTCAGACAATGCCATCTCTAATCAGAAAACCTTTTAACACTTCTAGTATATGACACATTGACCGGCAGGGTGTTACAGACAAGTTACAATGACTCACAGTCTCGGTTCAGTCCATTTGTCCTTTGTATTCAAAAAGGTAGTGAGCTGTAACTCCAGGTATATCTTTGATCAATGTTTTAGGGATTTATTTAATAGTGAAGCCTGAGGCCAGAGTGAGAACTGTTATGCTTAGATACCTTGAAGGAGGGAGGGGAAGACTTTAAATTGGGCACAGCAGAATTAAGGATTGATTGGTCTCTGAAAGTATCTATCACTCTATCTTTGCTACTCCTCAAGCACTTGAGAAAGCACTGTATGAAATCACACCCTTTTCTTCCATGCAGGTTTCCCTGACTCTACAAACCACCCACAACCATTTTCCCTTGGCATTAATCTTATCTCCTTTCCTTTCTCCAACTGGTGCTACCCGGAAGCTAGCTGGCTCCCCTTTACCTTCCACCTGCTCCCCCACCTCTCTCATACAAACTGGCTTTCCCATGACTTTTTAACACCATTTGCTCCATTCTGCACATGATACTCATGCCACCTACAACCCATCTCTCTTTTTGTTGGTGCACCATGCTTGCACCTGTGTGCAAATCACCTTCCTACTTCCATATTCTCAGGTGATGATATCCTCAAAGTAGCTCTAGCCTTAACGGTGAACCCCACTCACTTCTACTGCTTTACCCAGCCTCTTAATGCAATGATGGGGAGTCTGTGACCCTCCAGATGTTGCCGGACTACAACTCCCCATCATCCTTTTTTTAAAAAGTTTTTATTTATTTTCATGGTACAGAATATAAATTTTGAGAAAACACATTACTGCAGCACTAAATAACAAATAATGAAATGACAGACTTTTATCATGCCATGTGTTACAAGTTTCATTTGGTTACTCTAAAAGATCACGCCACATTTTCCCATGAATACTAGGTGGATTCCTGAACTCCCCATCATCCTTGACCACTGGACTGTGCTGGCTGATGGGAACTGGACTCCAGCAACCTATGAAGGACTGAAGATTTCCCATTCATCACTCTTGTTCTAGATACCTCTGCTCTTAGGAGAGGCCATTTCCCCCAGATGTTGCTCTTGATGCCTCCCAGTCCACACCTTCTCATCTCCACCACACCTTCTATGATCCTTAGAACCACCACCCCACCCTCTCCACCCTGGACCCTCACTTACCTATGCTCATGACCCTGCCAAACACAGACGTGTTGTCCACTGTGCTGCAATTCCACCGTCTCTGCCGGAACTGGTACTGGCACTCCTTGATGGCATTCTTGGCCCCCTCACCAATGTACACCATGTGCTCTTGGTAAAGTTGGCACAGCTTCCTCTGCCCAGGGGAAAGCCCTGGCAGCTGGCTGCACACGGGCTGAGCGCCAATGATGTACATCTCAGGTCTCTGGATTGGGTTCATAGCCAATGACCTAGAATGAGAAACCAACACCATGATGAATCAATCAATCATTCAGTCCAATCTCAGGCCAGCTCTCTGTCTCTCGCAGACAGAGGCTTTGTCTTTCCAACAGAATGTGGACAGGACTGGAAGGGAGAGACCCTGCTTGGGGAAATCACAAAGAGACCTCTTAAGAGCCAAGTGGCAGAGACTTCCCAAATTGGGGAAGAGGATTCAAAGTAGCTAACTAGCCCCCGCCCCCTGTAAAAAGGCACCAGCCTCCTACATCGGATGCATAAACTAACACAGCCACACTTCTGGAATTAATTAAATCGGGAGAACCAACAGTTTCCTACAACTGATCAGGAACCGACAGCACGCACACACACACACACACCCCACCAAACACCAGTTTAGGGTCTCTCATCAGGAAATGCCTGCCTTGCTCCGAGCTTTGGAAAAAACCAGTCTCCATGTGGACTTTTGGTTTAATAACAGAAGAGTGCCAGGCGCTGCCCAGAAAGTGAGAAGGTCCCTGCCTCACAACACAGACCCTGCCGCCCTTTCAAGCGAGTTCTCCACAAATGCTGGCAATTTTTAAGTCCTTGGAAGTAAAAACTCCTACTGGTTACAACGGAACTAACTTCCAGGAGATGCGCTCGGAACTGAGGATGTCACTTAGACCGGGCAGGACAACGATGGACGCAAAGGAGAAAACGAAACAGCCAAAACAGGGAAGCGTAGGTAGTTAGTCGCATCTATTGAGAGGGGAGAATGTGCTTTTTCAGTCCGTTCCCCTTATTTATCAGAAGTACTTTCAAAGGGGCTTTCCCCCCTTAAAAATAGATTTTTGCTGCAGAAAAGACGCGGAGCCAACAACACACACTACTCCCAACGCGCGCACTGGGTGTCTTCCGAGTGGCGAACTGCAGCGAGTTCTTGCAAAAGATGCTGTTAAAACCAGGAACGGGAGGGGCAGTTAAAAGACTTCCCCAAAATCCCAAGTCCCCACCACAGCCTCTAACTAAGGCCAGGAGGAAACTCCACGTGCGTTTTCTGTCCCCGGGGAGTGAGTGAGTGCGGAGGTGCTGGTGGTGTCGGAGAGAGAAGGCGTCCCTTTTCGTGCCTGGATTCTTCCCTCACCATTCCTCGGGGCCCCCTCCAAAAATACGCAAACACAGGACAAAGGGGAGAAAAAGTAAGTCGGGCATCGCCCGTTGGGTCTCACTCACCACCAGGAGCTGGCCTCGACCAGGAGCTGCGTGCAGCCGCAGAGGAGAGTCAGGCTGAGGATCAGCCGCGTCCCTGGCATGGTGCGCTTCCCGCGGCTCCCGCGTCTTTGCCCAGCCAGGCTGAGACACATCAGGGCTCCCTGCAAGACAAGGAAGGGAAGGCAATGAAAAGGAGGGGAGTCAGCCCGAGAGAGGAGGAGGAGGGAGGGAGGGAGGGGGGCGCAGCAGCTCCGGCGAGGTGGGAGGGAAGGAGGGATCTCAGCAGCAGCAGGGAGGCTGGCCGCTCGCTTGCTCTCCGCCGCCCCCTCGCCCCAGCCACCGCGCAGAGCGTCTCTGGAGACCTGCTGGGCTTGGAGACATGCCGGAGATCTTCTCCCAGGGCGCCCACCCTTCTGCATCTCCACCCACCCACGGAGATGGGAGAGGTCGGTGGGTGGCACGAACAGTGGCAGTATATTCCACTTACACACACACACACACACACACACACACACACACAGACTGCACATGCTCAGAGGCATTCACTTCTTCGCTAGGAGGGCTAGAGAGAGAGAGAGAGACAAAGCAAGTGAGGGAATTCTTCTGGAGGGCTGGCGGGATGATTCATAAAGCAGGGCATGCATCAAAGGGTAGGGCGGGAAGGGGAAGTAGCGACAAAAACGAGAGGTCTGGTACTAGTT
This sequence comes from Lacerta agilis, assembly GCF_009819535.1. Taxonomy (NCBI): domain Eukaryota; kingdom Metazoa; phylum Chordata; class Lepidosauria; order Squamata; family Lacertidae; genus Lacerta; species Lacerta agilis. The sequence continues at coordinate 16,530,594 of NC_046321.1, forward strand.
AAAAATGAGCAAAGTGTGAAAAGGTGGGGAGGTTAAAGGGGGCCCTTAAAATCAAGGCATACTTTCCGGCTGGTGTTGCAGCAAGCTTTCAAGTTACACAGCATCCCTTTTTGGAGACAAGTGCTGAAATGTTAGCTGTGCCAGCTTTTGACTTACACATAATTTTTCCTCCTTAACTCTGTATTTTCTTGTTCCTTGAGGCCAAAATGGTTAAGAGCATTTCGGGGCTGCTCTTCCCTCAGGTGGTTAGCCCCCCAGAGGTGTGCAGATTTGAGCTAAGTTCCTTCTAGTGAACAACGCAATGGTTAACACAGTCCCATATTATGGAGAAATGGATACTAGGCAGATCTGGTGCCACCTGGCATTCTCAAAGCATTCTGTCTTCCTAGAAAGGTCTTAGTCTCCAGCTTACTATTACTAGGCATATCACAGTGGTGAAAGGAGACTCTGGGGTGAGCCCTGGCTCAGTTTAAATCCTACAAGGGCTGCTGACCGGATTACACAAAAGCAACTCATACAGTTGCTTGGCATGGCAACATACTTAAGACAGTGGCACACCTGGCTTGACAATATGCAATCTAGAAATTGCACTCCAGGCTTCTTTTTTTCAGTGGTTGCAAGGGATGCTGAGGTGCAGCCTTGCATTTGTGTGCCAAAATGCTTTGAGGCATCATATCTCTTGGATTGTGTGATGCGATCACTTGGAGCAGGCCTGACCTCCCGCAGAGAAAAATGGAGGTAAAGGAGGAGGAGGAGAAACAAGAAGAGCAGTACAGTACACTAAAATGGGGAGGAGAGCAAAGAAACTTCCCCTGCTCCTTTCATGGCTAATCATCAACTCCATCCCAAAAACACACAAGGAGAAGGAGGCTGGAAGGATATCATCTTTCCAGACCAGATCACTAGAAAACTTGCTCACTTCCTTTCAAAGAGATCCCATTGGCAAGGCTTAATTTGGGGGCAAGAAATCATCCCTGAAAGATATTTTAACATCAGCACAATTAATTAGTTCATAATAAAGAGGAGAGAGAGTGTCTGAACACCTGCAGAGTGTTCTTCCCTTGCTACCATGCACAACCAGATTAGCCAAGGGGGGATGGGTAGGTTCTTCAAGTCAATAGGCAAAACTTCCAGGAAAGTATGAGCCAACTCTTGTTTAAAAATTAACTGGAGGGTGGAGGTGCGAGAGGAGATGGCTTTCATGGTCCCTCCCCCCCCTTTCGTTCATACTGGAAGGAACATCCTTTTGTCAAGAAGGCTGCATAAGATTGTGTTACTGCTCCTGTTATCTCTTACCCTTTGTGTCAAGAGTAACACAATTTCTGCATATATTTAAAAACAACAGCACATGCCTTCTGACCATCTTGGCAAATCATCCACTTTTAGAGTTGTGTTTGAAAGTTTTGTAAATCATTTCTGCCCTTTCAGGGGTATCTGAAGATTTGTAAAAAAACAACAACAAAGGGGCTTAGGGCACCTTAAATAGTAACAGATTTATTGTGTCAAGAGTAACACAAATTCTGCACATAGGTAGATAGATAGATAGATATAGATTATATTTAAAAATGGGCATTCTGACCATTGTGGCAAATGACTCATTTAGAAAACTGTGTTCAAAGGTTTTGTAAATCATCACATCTCTTCAGAAGGACCTAAAGATTTGTGGCACCTTAAAAATTAACAAATTTATTATAGTGTAAACTTCTGTAGCCTAGAGTTCACTTTAGCATGCATTTGGTGAAGTGGACTCTAGACCACAGAAGCTTCAGCCACAATAAACGTTAGTTTTTAAGATGCCACAATACTTCACTATTTAAGCTATTTTAGCATGACTACTCTTATGGAAGCTGCATGGGGGATGGGGGAAGCAGGTTTCACAGGATCATTTGTGACATTTTAAGTCAGCTCAAACCCAAATTAGGGCAATCCACTAATTTGGCTGCAACTCATCAAAAGAGCTCAGCTCCACCAGCAGAGACATGGATATGGGGCACTCAATGGCCATGTCACTTTCAACACTGGAATTCATACTTAGTTTAGGGAGGGTGCATGACTGTGTCCATACTGAGCTTTGAATGGAAACTCTTTACTCAGCCTACAGCCCTTTAGGGCTGCTGCTGCAATAGCAGGAAATTTACATAGACCTTTAAAGTGCACCAGACACAATACTTGCCCTGAAATCAGGCATATAAAACCTCTGGACCGCCTAATGTTGTGGGACTACAATTCTCATCATCCCTGACAGTTGGCCATACTGGCTGTGGCTGATGGGATTTGCAGTCCAAAACATCTGAAGGACACCAGGTTGGGCAAGGCTGATCTGAAAGGTCACAGGCTCCCCACCCCTGTCTTGTAAGACAACAGATATGCTCACTGGTGCACTTTCTGATTGTGGGAGATAATGCAAGCACACCAATTGCTCAGAGTAGTACACTGAATGAGTAGGGAAGAGGGGGGAAACCCTTCTCTTCCTACCTCAGACGTGGCTGCAATCCCATGCTTACCTACCACAGAGTAAATCCCATTAAACTCAATGGAACTTAACTTCCAAATGCACTGTGTGAATATTGAAGGAGGAGGGGTTGCAGCCAAAACGCATGCAGGGTCAATCCCAGGTATCTTTAGTTATTAGCAGGGTTTGGGAAATGCTCTGTCAGAGAGAGAGAACTGATAAAAACCGGTTAGATAGTCTGATTAGGAATGTGAGGGCTTCACACATTATAAAGAGGCAGCAGATGAAGACAATGATGGAGTGTCGTTTCGGGGTGGGGCTTAACTCAGCCCCAAGGGATGGCTCCAAGCCATTTGGTATTAGCCCATCAGGGGGCGCCCCAGAGGCACTTCTGCTCCCCTTCCAGAGAGCATGGTGGCGGCTCGCTAGCAGGTGTGCAGCGCATGGTCCTGCGAAGGCAGATCAAAGGGAGTGAAACCTCCTTCCTTTGTCATGCAGAGCCTTCCCGGAAATGACCTGGCCTCTATGGCAGGGGACTAACAGCTCCCCCGCAATTCCTCCTGAAAATAAACCTCCTCTTCAAAAGGAGTCCCTGTAATAACCCCGCTCACTCACAGTCCTGCCCCTCCTTCCAACCCCTAGGGCAGGAGGTTTTGTGTATGTAAGGGAGGGTGGGGGAAAGCAGCCAAGATGGAGCAAGAGATAGGGCTGGCACCACCAGAGCCTAATGGCTTTATGGAGGGGGAGAGAGCCGGCTCAGGGAACTTCAGGCAAAACTTCAAAGGCTTGTCCAAACATCAGATCCTCAAACCCACAGGCAAGCCTTGGCCAGAGATTCTGTTGCATCACTTCCTAATACTCCTAATAATCCTGTGCTTCATTTCTACAATGAGAGGTTCTGGGGCTCAAGTTCGCCCGAGAATCCGGAAGCTGCCCCATCTTACACACATGGGCACAAATTGTGATTCTTGGGTGGCATTGCACTTTGCACATGCTCAAAGGCACCCTCATCTTCACAGCTTATCTGCAGCACAGAAAACGGGTGCTGCTGCTGAACCTTATTGTTGGCTCATAGTTATGAATGATGACTGTGGAATCAAGTGATGACTTACTTTGGGAATGAGCCATCATGAAACCCGAGCTTGAAAAGGGCTATTTGCTGAAACTGATGTTTTACAGGTGAGTCATAGTATTTTTATTGTTGTTGTTTATGATCTTGCTTTGGGAATGAGTCTATAGATCAAACATCCACGTGGATCTCAGGGTTCTAGTAAAAAAACAAAGCAGACCCCAAAAGCCTGAAGCCTGAACCAACACAAGCCTCATACACAAATTCCAGGGAAAACACAGGCATAGAAAAATTTCCCAAAACCTGACACAAGTAAACCTTATTAAACCCCCAAAGGCAACTCTTTCCTTTGTTTAAACTGTGAAAACACTACTGTATGCTGCAAAGACATTGCTGAAGGATATATGACATCTGTGTCGGCTACAACTACCTTGAAGTATAGGTAGATCCAATTTTACACTGCTTGAATAGAGGACACCTTCAAATAAAGGACTGTCTTCTGTAAGGTAGGACACATGGCCACCCTAATCCTTAATTTCTGAAGAGAGAGGTGAATGGGCTGAAGATGATGCCTACAAATCATACAAATCACATTGTCTGACCAAGGGCAAATAAGGGTCACAGCTATGCAGTATCAGTAGCAATCACAGGAGATTAATTTTATTTATTTATTTCAGTTATATCCCATCTTTCTTCCAAGGAGCTCAAGGTAGTGGGCATTGTCCTCCCCTCCTCCTTTAATCCTCACAACAACCTTGTTGAGGTAGGTTAAGCTGAGAGGCAGCGACTGGCCAAGGTCACCCAATGCGCTTCAGTTTGCCAAGGATTCTAACCACTACACCACACTGCCCTTAATTTTGATCAGGACCACGGTGCTTAAGGAATTTTTGCAACCTTTTCACTGTGTCATTTTCCTTTTTAAAGCTCATGAAGCTGCTATTTTCCCTGCAGGGCAACACACACACACATCGTATTGAGAGCAAGTAATAACTGTGGGAAAGGGATTCCTATTGGGAAACAACACTACGTGGAAAGGGTTAATTTGCCCTTTCCCCAGCACAGCAGTGCAGATCTAAATTGCATGCAAACACACTGGCACATATACACATGTGAGGCTGCTATTAAGTTTTTAAGTGGTTTGACCCTTAGTGTTTAAGAGCAGTCTTTTGGTTCACAGGAATGAGATCAGTGGTTCCTCCTGTTCATCTTAAATAACATCCCTGCTCCATCTTGCTGATTATAGGCTGGGTCATCATCACACACACATATATATGGTCTCTACACACCAGGTCCCCCCAGAAAGATGTCACAGATGTAGATCAGCCCTGGGGCCAAAGTTCTGTTGCAATAATTTGGGTCCCAAAAGGTTCCCTTCTTTCTCCTCCCACCAGGCTTCCCTCTCCAGGATTCTTGGTCTGCAACTGATCGGTTTACGATCCAAGGTATGCAAGCAACTACGTTTCATAGATATCCTCGTAAACACCAGCAGTGATCATCAATCACCAAAGCTCAAGAGTTCAGGGGCCGCTGAAGCATTTTTATTTATATTTTCAGATTCTACAAGCTGCTACAGCAAAGCTGCTGTGTTTGTTTGCACCAAAGCTGTGCTTGCTGCACTGCCTCATATGTGATGTACCTGCTGTTCCTGATGGCCTGTTACACCTGGCAGGCAGATGTGAGACCTGCCAGCCCCAGAATGAGCCTTGGGACAAAAAAATACCTTGTATATATGATTGGCTCTCCAAAGGAAAGCAAAGGACACTATCTAGGCCAGGGGTCAGCAAACTTTTTCAGCAGGGGGCCAGTCCACTGTCCCTCAGACCTTGTGGGGGGCCAGACTATATTTTGGAAAAAAAAATATGAACAAATTCCTATCCCCCACAAATAACCCAGAGATGCATTTTAAATAAAAGGACACATTTTACTCATGTAAAAACATGCTGATTCCCAGACTGTCCATGGGCCGGATTTAGAAGGCGACTGGGCTGCATCCAGCCCCCGGGCCTTAGTTTCGGGACCCCTGATCTAGGCACAGCAGGATCTGCATCTGACGGAAACAGGTCTACATTATCCCCTGTACCTCTTCCAGCTCTCCAACCTTGTTTGTTACATATGTGGGCTGGAGGAGGGGAACGGTGTATTTCTGTTAAGATTTCTTAAAAAGAAGTGATGGGTAGAATGGAAAATTCTGCCTGCCTGTCTAGAGAGGAAGGAAGTTGTGTGCGGATGGATGGTTTTTCCATAATAAATGCCGAATCGGCACAGAGGTGGCGTAACGTCACTGAAAAGCATTGCTAGCCAGTCCCAGGTATAGGCATTTGCATGCATGTATACATTCAGAGGCAGTGAAGGATAGGCGTGCCTGGCGTGCTCTGGTCCATGGGGTCACGAAGAGTCGGACACGACTGAACAACAACAACAACATACATTCAGAGGCACATTGGGTTAGAATCTGGTTTCTGGATGCTGGACACAAGGGAGCCTTCTTTGACCACAAGAAAGAGTTTGCAAAACTGTAAACATCTTGTTCAGAAGCAGGGACCCTTCAACACTGAGGACTTTGAGCCTAAATGATGTTCACTGAGCTCCAGTTCATGGTTTGAACGATAAAGTTTTGAAAGGGGAAACTGTGTTGGAAAAATATGAGGTGCTGAGCACAACATGTTCCTTACGAGACAGTTAAGGAACCCTTGATATGGGGCCACAATCCTTGCAGCAACCCTATGCACATTTTCTTTTGTGCCTGCCTTAATGGAGTCAGCAAGACTTACAGTATAGCTGAATAAATATGTAAATATTCAGGTTACAGTTCTGTCTTACTACAAAGGAATTTCAGAAATAGACTGGAAAGAGAAGTTGCTGAATTGCAACTAATTACCAAACTTAAAACCATGGAGAGACCTGGTCTGAACAAAGACATTGGATTCTTATCTCATTATACACGACAAAGCTACCTTTAGCCATTTTACCCCTTGCTTTTTCCTGTAAGACCAATTGCAGTTGTTAACAGTCATCAACAGGTTTTCCACACCTATCAGCCAATCACCCATTCCCACCACCCTTCTGAGTAATACCCCTCCCCACTCTCTCACTATATATTAGGGTCTGGTGATTTCTGTTTCATTGTATCTGAAGAAGTGTGTATGCACACGAAAGCTCATACCAATAACAAACTTAGTTGGTCTCTAAGGTGTTACTGGAAGGAATTTTTTTATTTTTTATTTTGTTTTGACTATGGCAGACCAACACAGCTACCTACCTGTAACTAGTTCTGTCAATAGTAAGTGACATTATTTAGCTGTTCTTTCCCTGCAGGTGATGACTTACCCTTGCCTTGCTTCACCTTATAACAATCCTGGCAAATCTTGATGGCACCTATACAAGGGTTCCAGTCTAAATAAAGGCCTTGGTTCTACACTTAGAGCAACCTCTTGGAGGTCATCAGGTCTCCCAGAACCCCCGTCCCAGCCTTGAGCCTGTCTCCTGCCACAAACAAAGAAGCCTCCATTCATCCTCTCATAACCTTAAATCAGGCTTCCTCAACCTCAGCCCTCCAGATGTTTTTGGCCTACAACTCCCATGATCCCTATATAGCAGGACCAGTGGTCAGGGATGATGTGAATTGTAGTCTCAAAACATCTAGAGGGCCGAGGTTGAGGAAGCCTGCCTTAAAGAGACATATCAATAAATTAGTTAATGTTCAGAAGTAGAGCATGCTGCCTTCAGATGTTGTGGACTACAACATCCATCACACCCAGCCAGCATGGCCAATGGTCAAGGTATATTGGAGTTGTAGACCCTGGAGGGCACCACATTGACTACCCCTGTCTTAGAATGCCCTGTCTTGTGTAGGTTTCCTCAAAAGAAAGTCTTGTGTCCAATGGTGCTTACTTCCAAAGTAGCCTTACACAGCCTGAACCTTTGGATCTTTACTTACTTCAGTAACTGGAGTTTGCTTCAGGAGAAGCATGCATAGGATTGAATCTCTCCAAAGACTCCAGTATAACTTTGGAATGAGGTTTCTTTGGAATGAACTAGATGTCATGTTAGTCACATTTTGTTTAATTTTGTGACTCAGAGTTTTCTTTTAACTTGCAATACTCACAGAGGACCCCAACCAGGATTGGGTTCATGGCATGAGGGGATGGTTTTAATTCCTCCCTTTGCCATTTTCACCACTGACAATCACATGTACATATGCAAATGTACACACACCAAAGTTGCTGTTTGCCTTGAGGCTGCTGTTTGAATTTTTGAATCATGCTAGAAGTGTTTCTTCACTAGTTCCCTTCGTCCAAAGTCTGATTGCATTTCCTCTATCTTCTTCGCCCAAGGGAGACAGATGATGTGCCCTGCCCATCTTTGACACCAGTGAAGAATTCAGGGACTGAAACCAATGACAACATGGAGGGAGCAATAAACCATAGGATGATGGTACAACAGAGTGCAAACAGGAATTCCTCTCATGGTGCACCAATTCTCTTGTGGTTATTTCTGGCTGAGAACCTAAGACTGAAGTACAGTATTTGATTAAGGCTCTTAACGTGGTATTTATGTGACTGAACCTTTGAGAGTTAATAATAATTTTAAAAAGAGAGCACAGAGCAGAGCCATAGAAACTGAAGAGTGCAGATGTCTCAGTCCAGTCTGAAATATTTTAATGATTTGTCTTTAAACACCACCACCACTGGACTCACTTAAACCTCTGTTTTTTTTCAGAGGAGGAACTGGAGGCTGAAGTGAGTGACACCACCACCAATCACTGCCAGCATATAGGGCTCCCAAACATTCTTTCATCTGGGAAGATGTAAAAAAGGCTATGGGTTGGATCCAGACTTAGGCTGTGTTCACTCTGTTTGTAGCACAAGAATGTTGTATTTTTCAATTTAAAATCATTCACACTCATCCTCAACATGCTGGTTTCAATCTAGATTGATTCTAGATACTGCAGTCCACAAAGGTGGGTGTGGTTACTTGATACAGGTTTGAAAACCCTCCGCTTGATTAGGTTTCCCACGCCATTTTGTCCCAGCCCCCATCCTAGTTAAGAAGGAAGTGGTGACTGCAATCTTGGTACAGGTCTAGCCATTGGAAAGATGTGGATACCACCTGCCCCCCCCAATTGCTGGGACCACCTGCATCTGTTTCTATCAGTTTTCAAATGCACATATTCCAGGTAATGTAGAATCAATCTGCAATGAGATTTTATTTTCCACATAAAAGACAAGACATTTTTCAAGGAGGACTCTCTTCAGAGGCAAAAAATAATAATGCACTACTGTAGATCTAGATTGTGTGTGGACTACGGGGGGGGGGGGGGACAACGACCCTAGTAATCAGTCTTCATTGTTTTGAGAATAAAATGTCTTGTGTGTATACAGCCCTTGTCATGCACCCAGTGAAATCAATGGCACTTTTGTCGTCTCTTTTATTTCAGTGGGTCTACTCTAAACATAGCCCTAAATCACAACACTCATGCACATATGCAAATGCAAACACAAACCCAAGCAGCAATTTGCCCCAAGCTACTATTTTATTCTATTCTATTTTCCACAACAAGCCTTTCATTACCAGTTCCCTTTATCCAAAGTCTGATTGTGTTCCCTCTTATCTTCTCCCTCCAAAGGAGACAGATTGTGTGCCCTGCCTTTCTGTGACATCAGTGAAGAATTCAGCACTGATACCAAGGATAACATGGATGGAGCAATAAACTGAAAAGCACTGGCACGACAGGTTGCAAACAAGAATTCCTCGCATGCTGCACCTAGCAGGGAAACCTCTCCTCTTAATCTTTTCTTCCATGAGTGGAAGGTTTCTGGGTCTACACATTGGCTCATTCTGGGGACTCCTCTTTGCTTCCTGCTGCACTGAAATAACCACCATATGATAGTGGTGTCTCCTGCTCCATCCTTTTTTCTTGTCTGAACTGGAGAGTGGCTAGAAGAAATGTAAAGGATTTATTAAAACCTGGGGTTGCTATCTGGAGCAATGGAGCAACATTTCAGATCTGGGGTGGAAACAGGCTATTGTCTGGTTCATCAGACTCTTGAGTGTTATTCTCCAGCTGAAGGAAATGTGTCTTACATCAGGTGTGGGGAACCTTTTTTAGCTCCAGGCAGAGCCACATTTGCTCATGAGAAATCTGGGGAACGCATGGCAGTGGTGGGTGGGATCAGAAGCAAAAATGTTCAGAGCAATGGATGTGATTCTCTTTACCTTTGTAGTGTGTGCCACGTTCCAACCATGCAAAAGCTAGAGGATTCCATACTCCTCTCTATTTTCCATCCAGGCCAAGCAAGAGCCATTATCATAGTTCAAGAACACATTCCAACCAAGCAAAATCACTCAGGAGGCACAGAGTAGGGCCAGTAAGAAGTATATGGTCTGGACTCTGGAGAGAGTCAAGGACCAGATAAGGAGGCATAGAAGACTGCATTTGCCCCACCCATTGCCCCTGGGCATGAGATTCCCTACCCTATTTCACAGCCATGTAAAGAAAAGCTATACACCTGTTTCCTGAGATAAAGATGAATACCGGTACTTTTTTTTTTTTGCCTTGGATGAGTGGCTTAATGTAAATGCTTTATATGTTTTCAATATATTGCAAATCACTTCCAGATGCCTCATGGGCAGCAATTCAAAAATTAAATAATATAATTCAAAAATTAAATAATAGTAGTAGCAGTAGTAGTAGTAGTAGTAGTACCACCGGTAACACAGCCAGCTTTTCAAAATATGTTAACACAGAACAACAGTAACTCCTGGCAGTGTGGTATTGTAACTTTTAACAAATTAAAAAGACTGAAGTCTTGGACAGAAAATGTTGGTGCAAAGTTTCTTATTCAATATTGAATGTTTTATTATAATTTAATATGGAAAAAAGCTACTGGTGTTTAAAGGCAAGGCACAGAGAGGTATTGCTGCTCTAATCCGAGATGACAAAGGATATGTACCATTGTAGTGCCACTGATATACACAACAGTTGAGTGGTTTTCACATGGTAGCACAAAGAGGAAAGGGTCTCAGCCCACTAGAAGCTTACAGTTTAACATTTGTCAGTAGGGAGAGACAGCAGGAAGAGGTGAGGGCAGAAATGGAAACAGAATTAACAGCAAATGCTCTTGCAAGTACTTGGTCTCCACAGAAGTTGGGCTGAAGGATATGAGGTTAAGCAAGGGCTTCACGGATCAGCGAAAATAATAATAGCCTTGTGTTTCACTAGAAACATCTGATTGCCTAATAACTTTTTTTCAAAATCACTTTTTGGGCACTGGATATTACAAGACAATTGCAGGAAGACATGCCAACGCAAGTGTTTAGGATTGGATGCCAGAAGCTTAGGAACATAGGAATGACCATAGCGAGTCAGAGCAGTTGTGCTTCTATTCCATTCCAAACTCTCATTTCTTTTGGAAGCCAGCAGCAAAGGACTCAGGGAATACAAGAGATTTATCAGTATGATCCCAGCACCAGGGTTTCCTTTGTTACAGACAGCTGTAACCCAATTAAAATCTGAAAGTGATCCTTCTCCAAGATAAGTTCTTTTACTGATTGCATTTATGACCTTAGATAAAGGATTTGCTGCAGGTAAGGTTTTATTAGGCAACTAAAGAAAATAGAATCATAAAGGGGGACACCCCAAAAGATGTAATCTAGAGAACACTTGAGTGGTGGTATTCCAACAGCTGCCATTTTTCCTCCTTATTGTCATCTGTTTTTAAACTTGTCTCCCACAATGTGTGTGATTGTAATTTTAATTCAAGTAAAAGGACAAATCATGAAACCATTAAACTGAGAATGCTTTAAAGCTTGTACCAATAATCATGCTCCATGTAGTGGCTTCTCTAGCCATGTTTGGATTGAAGATTAGAACAGTCCATATCCCACCTAGACTACAGAACTATTAACTTTCAAAAACCAAGTAAGAATATGAGAAATACATTCTACTACCTCCATATCTGGGTATGATTTTAATAACCCATTTACTACTCTAGGAAGCTATGGTGAAGTACTATAATTTTCCTGCCAGCTTCTCTTGTTTTGCTCTTTCCTACACGAACAGTCTACTATCTTTGGGAGATGGTAGCTGTTATTTCCTGCCCTGCGGAACAAAAGAGTAGTTTCCTCTACCGAGGAAGATTTAAATTTCAGAAACAGCATTGGTGGTGGGGGAGAGGCTACCCCACCATCCGTTCTGTGGCCCAAATTTGATCATATTTGTAAGCTGCTTTGAGGTTTTCTTACAATCAAACAATATATCAATTTTGTGCAATCAATAAATAAAATTATTTGGTATGGGCGCATTTCCTATTAATGTATTTTAAACCATGGGGAGAACAGGATCCCATTTGCTCCATAATATTATGCATGTTTCCAGAGTTCAATAGAGCTTACTTAGGCTATATGCACACCATACATTAAATGGATATGGATTCCCCGCAAAGAATCCTGGGAACTGTAGTTTGCTCCTCAGAGCTATAATTCCCAGCACTCTTCACCATCTAGTTACCAGGATTCTTTGAGACAAGTCATGTATGCTTGTTCTGCAGTGTCCTCCCTTGTGAACAGGGATTGCAACCTGAAGCATGCAGCAGCTGCTCTCCTGAAAGGCTCTGAGGCCCAGGGGCGTACAAAGGGGGGGCAGGGGGCGGTTTGCTCCAGGTGCCATCTGGGGGATGACAAGATGGCCTGCTGCCTCCCCCCCAGCTGTACAGCAGCCGAGGGCATGTGTGTGGCGTCCATACGGGCTGCTGCTCAAGCACCATCCATACAGGCTGCTGCTCAAGCACCGTTGTATGGGCACCGTGCCATCCGTACGGGTGCCACACATGTGCAGTCCGTGCGGGCACTGCGTGGGTGCTGCAGGGCAGTTCGCCCCACCTCGGGTGCCAGAGAGGCTTCTTCCACCACTGCTGAGGCCCCAACCTTTCCACCAGGCAGTACCACTTTCATACTGCCTTTCCCAGTGATCTAAGCACTGCCTTGTTCTATTGCTTTCTTGGGCTTTCTGCAGCCTAGCTCTGTTGCAGGGATCGCTGTCACTAAGGTCAGAGGCTGTGCAGCAGGAAATGCCAAGATATACCTGATGGTCTTCAGTAGCTTTCTGACAGCTGTCTCTGGGGTGCACAGCCAGAAAAGCAGAAAGCAAAGGCAACAGAGTGAAAAGCAGGATGGCTAAGATCAGTTGGAGGAGAAGGAGGAGAAAAAGAAAGCAAAAACAACTAAAAAACGCTGGCAATGTTACCTGGCTCAGACATGTTGGGGCCAGAGAAGATGGACTGTAATAAACCCGTCATAAAAATACTTAACACTTATATAATGCCTTCCATACGCTGACTTAAAAGTGTTTTATGAACAGTGGGCAAATATTATCTGTGTTTTCTTTTACTCACAAGGCATGTAAAAGACAGGGGAGCTAAGTGAGGTGGACAAGGTCAAAAGGCCTGAAAGTGACAAAACTCAGCATGAGCCATTTAAAAATATTTGAGAGGCTGCCACATACAATGGGAGAGAGAACAACTTTGTACTAAAAAAGGAAGGGCCGTGGGCCATGGGTTGAAGCTACCATGATTAAGTATCCAAAGTATAGAGAAAGATAGGTGATGGTGAAATTAAACCAGGGGAAATGTGGAATCTTGTTCATATGTAGATTTTCCTTTGGAAGCCAAATAGCAGCTGAAATCACAGGACAAATTTAAGTGTGGATGGGCCCATAGTGAGCTCAAGAACACAAAAGCTCATGCCACAATAAACCAGTTAAAACTCCCAAAAGCCACAAGACACCTAAGGTGGCATTGTTGCAAAGGACTAGCATGGCTACTCTTTCAGGATTTGGCTTCATAGAGATTCTATGCCTTCAACAGCTGCATGACAGGTAGAAATTTAACAGCTGCATATTTCTTATCGTTGACTGGCATCCTTTTGTCTTGGAAGACAATGGAATGGTGCACCTTTGGGGGTGATGTCAAACTGTTGGAAGGTTACAGCGCCTGCTGTGGCCGTAGAGACCAATAAGGGAGAGACATGTTTTGTTACAGCTGGGGCTGCTTGGGGGCTTGGCAGGCATGGTATATGATGCTGCAGTGGCAGAAGAAGAAAGAATGATCACAAGGAGGAGATGTGTGTGTGTGCTGGGGTGTGGGCCTCCACTGATGACACAGTGCTAAGGGCCCCAATATGTCTGGTGACAGCACTGTTGAGTAGGGAGCAGGATAAGAACATACAATGACAACATGTCTTGCTGGAAATGCATCCAGTGCATCATACTGTTTCCAAGTAAGACTTCTGGAGAAGGGGCAAAGGGGCTAACACTGCACCAAATCCACACTGAGACATCAGGAATGTTCCTGCCTGCAGAGTGAGGTTGAATGGGTTAGGTACCCCCTCCTTTCCATAACAGTCAGTTATTCTACCCATGTCTACCACACTCCCTAAAATAAATGCTTACAGACAGCGATGGCATTTTTTTGGACACCATGCTGGCATCCATCTGCTAAACTCTTTCCACACCTAAAGGTCAAAGAGCCAGGTTTCCATGAAATATTTTCCCCTCCAAAATATTTTCATACACAGTAGAAACAGCAGAAAATATAGCCTGCGCATTTTGTAAAGGTACAGTCGACCATATCTCGAGAGTCTCTGGACTATTACTTAAAGGAGCTGCTCTTGGCCAAGGACTCTGGCTTGTTGACAATTCTATCTGGCATCTTTTCTCTCTGGAGTTCCTATTTGTTCTTCTCTCACCCTGGGCTCTAACCAGGACCCCAATTTGCACAGCAAGCTTCCATAGTAGCATCATCATCATAAAGTGGTTCTCTCTCTCTCTCTCTCTTTCCTAAGAGATATGACTTTGGAGTGGATATTTATAGGGCAGGAGACAGGATTCTGTCAAATTTTAGTGCATTGCCAATTTTAGAACGTGATCTAATCGCTGAAAATATACTGGTGGCACAGTTCCAGAAAGGCAGAGTTAATAGTTAAAAAAGAACTGCATGTATTGCAGGAGCTTCTGATTTATTTATTTTATAGTATCACAAAAATCCTGCCTTAGAATCGCTTAGCCTTCTCTTTCCTTTGGGTGAGATCCCATTGTGACAGGGGGACAGGGACACTGCATCTCTCTTTGCCACTATGTCTCTTTATAACTGAAGATACAATTCAGACAAGTCTGGATGGAAAGTTGCACTTCCCTAGAATGAAGATACAGTAGTTTAATCCATTTGTCACCTCCACCTTTCGTGCTGTGGTAGAGATGCCTTTCACCCTCCTGCTAAGTCACTGTAATGTATAGATCAGTGGTCAGCAATCTTTTTCAGCCGTGGGCCGGTCCACCGTCCCTCAGACCATGTGGTGGGCCGGACTATATTTTGAAAAAAAATATGAACAAATTCCTATGCCCCACAAATAACCCAGAGATGCATTTTAAATAAAAGGACACATTCTACGGTACTCATGTAAAAACACCTGGCAGGCCCCACAAATAACCCAGAGATGCATTTTAAATAAAAGGACACATTCTACTCATGTAAAAACACGCCGATTTTCGGACCGTCCGTTGGCCGGATTGAGAAGGCCCATGGGCCGCATCCGGCCCACGGGCCTTAGGTTGCCTACCCCTGGTATAGATCTCAGTATTGTAGACAGACCCACCAAGTCTCATCTGCCTGATCAATATCAATCTATTCTGAGTTTTTATTGTCACTTCCCTAGTTTCATGTGGTGCAATATTTGTGTGTGTCCACAGAGCACCTGAGCATATGTAAAATGTTTCATGCAAGACATTTTACATGTGCTCAGGTGCACTTTGTCCTTTCAAATCCAGCAGACATTTATTTTATGAGGCAGAATCCCTCCCCCAGTTTTTTCGATCACTAATCTTCTCTCTCTCTAATTGTTTTAGATTGTTTTTATGACATTCTTGTTGTATATGTTGTAGGTTGCGCTGACCAGTATATTTTAACTAGAAGTGTGGGATATACCATAACTCCTCCATCGTTTATTATTTTAATTTGTATGCCACCTTCCCAAACAAATGAGACAAAAGCAGCAACAGGAAGAAAACATATTAATGCATCATTATAACAGTTTAATGCTACTAATACAACAACAGCAGCAGCAGCAACAACAAACAACAACATTTTTCAAGGTGCCTGGTTTCAGAGGTGAAATCATTTTGCACATACTCAGGGTGACACACATTCCCTTTAAAAAAAATTACAAGGGAATACAGGTCCTGAGCTCACAAGTTTTGTAAGCCAATTCTATTTATGCAATACATTCCACTCACAAAAACCTAGAATTTCTTGTGTAGTTTGCCGCTTTTATTTATTTTGTTTGTGGTACAGAATTCATGCTGCACAAAGCAATATCAAAACATTAAAATCCTGTTTAATGGATCCCATAAAAAGTTGCTGGAGGGGTGTGTGTGTGTGTGTGTGTGTATGACAGAAAGAGAGCGAGAGAGAGAACTTATTAGCCTAAGTAAACTCTTCTTAATTATAAGCTGACATTTTGGCAGATTAATTTATCCACTGTAGAGCAGAGACTCAGATGAATTGTCCCAAACAGAGATTCATCATCCTCATAAATATTGCAGCAGTAGTGGCAGGAGAGGTCACAGACAGAAGCACTGACCTTCTGAGAGGCATGGACAGCAGTTAGAGAGGCATGGCTGATTGTTAGGAGCAGAACAAAATAAAAAATAAACAAAATTCCTTCCAGTAGCACCTTAGAGACAAACTAAGTTTGTTCTTGGTATGAGCTTTTGTGTGCATGCACACTTCTTCAGATACACTGAAACAGAATTCACCAGACCCTAATATATAGTGAGAGAGTGGGGAGGGTTATTACTTTAGCGATCTCACCCCTTACTTTTTCCTGTAAGACCAATTGCAGTCGTTAACAGTCATCAACAGGTTTTCCACAGCCAATCACCCTATCAGCCAATCACCCATTCCCACCACTCCTCTGAGTAATACCCCTCCCCACTCTCTCACTATATATCAGGGTCTGGTGACTTCTGTTTCAGTGTATCTGAAGAAGTGTGCATGCACACGAAAGCTCATACCAAGAACAAACTTAGTTGGTCTCTAAGGTGCTACTGGAAGGAATTTTTTTTATTTTTTATTTTGTTTTGACTATGCAGACCAACACAGCTACCTACCTGTAACTGTTAGGAGGAGAGATACAGAAGGGCTCACTACATATATAATCCTTCTCAATGGTTATTTTGCAAGGGCTTGGATCCTAAGATAAGCTAACTTAAAAATGTTGATAGAAGGACTGTAGAGCATCTGTTTTGCATGCAAACAGTCCCAAACTCAATCACTGGCATATCCAAATTGATTTTGAGAATGTCCCTTGGCTGAAACCCTAGGCTCTTCCAATGTGAAGGAACGTTTCCTTTCCCTCCCCATGCCAGCTGCAATGTGTCTCTGGGAAGCACTCTTCTGACCAATGGCACACTTAACAGCTGCTGGCAAAGAAAAATTCACCCCGAATATAAATTACCTTAAGCAAGTTCATGGGAGGAAAGTTTCTTGTCTCTTGCCACCAACACCCCCAGCAGTATGCCTCCCTGGTAGCCCATCCAATATTGTTCAGAAGGGCCCCCACCCCCACCAAGGCATTTTGTCGGGAGCAAGGGGTGGGAGATTCAGATTTTTTAGCTTGGGTGTGGCTCCATGTTGTGGAATTCCCTCCCAAGGGATGCGAATACAGTTCTATCCGTGCAGAGTTCGAAACCTGCTTATTTTAGATTGCCTTTTCTTAAAAGAGTTACGGCAATGATGACTTGAAATTGTCTATGGACACATAGACACCACCTTATACCGCAAACCAACTGACCGACAAACATATCTACATGCTTCTAGCTACCATCCCAAACATACCAAACAATCCATTGTATATAGCCAGGCCCTACGTTACAGCCGCATCTGTTCCAACTCTACAGACAGAGACTCTCACCTAAGAGATCTACAGCAAACCTTTTTAGAACTAAAATATCCACCTGATGAAGTTAAACAACAGATCGACAGAGCCAGACTGATACCCAGAGAGAACTTGCTGCAAGACAGACCCAAAAAAGAAAATAACAGAACACCACTAGTCATCACATACAGCTCCCAAGTTAAAACAGTACAACGCATCATCAGAGATCTACAACCTCTCCTAGACAATGACAGTTCTCTTTCTCAAGCTCTGGGAGGAAGACCCTTCATCGCATACAAACAGCCACCCAATCTCAAACAGCTCCTCACCCACAATAATACAAAAACAGGACTCAACATGGACACTGGTACCAGAGCCTGCAATAAACCCAGATGCCAACTTTGCTGCCACATAAACCCGGATAACACCATTACTGGTCCCAACAACATCAAACACACCATCTCAGGACTATTTAATTGCTCATCTTCCAACATTGTGTATGCAATCAAATGCCAACAGTGCCCTTCAGCTCTCTATATTGGACAAACAGGCCAAACCCTACGCCAAAGGATAAATGGACATAAATCTGATATCAGGAATCACAAGACAGAGAAACCAGTAGGAGAACACTTCAATCTCCCAGGACATTCTATAAAAGATCTCAAAGTAGCTGTCTTAATACAAAGAAATTTCAGAAATAGACTGGAAAGAGAAGTGGCTGAATTGCAACTAATCACCAAACTTAAAACCATGGAGAAACCTGGTTTGAACAAAGACATTGGATTCTTATCTCATTATACATAACAAAGCCATCTTTAGCCATCTCACCCCTTCCCTGCAAGACTAATTGCAGCCGTTTAGAGTCGTCAACAGGTTTTCCACACTTATCAGCCTATCACCCATTCCCACCACCCTTCTGAGTAATACCCCTCCCCACTCCCCCACTATATTTAAGGATCTGGTGACTTCTGTTTCAGTGTATCTGAAGAAGTGTGCATGCACACGAAAGCTCATACCAGGAACAAACTCAGTTGGTCTCTAAGGTGCTACTAGAAAGAATTTTCGATTTTGAAATTGTCTGAAACTGTTTTAGCTAATCCATAATGGTGTACTGCTGGTCTGCATATTGTTTTAGATTGGTGTTTTAAATGGGTGTCTTTACTGAAATGTGGTATTCTATGGTGATTTTATGAAAGATGCCTGGGGACGGGGGGGGGGGGTGCCTTAAAAGGTTGCCTAAAAGTGATTTAATGTTTTAGACTGGGGGGGGGGAACAGGATGGTGGGAGGAAAAAAACTATTTAAATGCTTTTTTTTTTTTTTTACTAAGGATCATCTTAAGCTGTTGTTAAGTAGGAGTTAACAGGGGACATGAGGGGAGGGGAGATTAGAAACTGTAAAGTTTACTTTTGTACAGTTCAGTAGACACAATACCATCATTTCCCTGGAAATCAAGCAGCTAATAGCCCTATTGGCAGACATTAACTGCAGCTAGGAAGTTAATTTCAATTCCATTAAGTAGGATACCCTCCTTCTCCCAGTTTTCTTTAGGAATAAAAATGGTTTCAGAGACAAACAGTGATAGGAAGAATTCAGCTTACTCACTACAGGCACAACACAGTCAAAATTAAGTATTCCTGTGTCCCATTTCTTTTAATGTAGGCTGCAATCCTATGCATATTTACTAGGGGGTAAGCTCCACTGAACTCATTAAGACTTACTTCTGAGAAAACCTGCATAGGATCAATGCATATCACATGCATAACTCTCCCACATAGATTGTTTACAAAAGTATTTCACTTCAGTTGGGTTGCACCATCAGTTAGGTTTTCAATTGATATGAAAATAGCTATATGTGAAAAATGAACACAACTGTGTAGGGATTCTGGTGCATGGCCACATGAAGCCATACACACCACTAGTAGCTGCATAACCATTTAAACTACTTTGACAAATACAAGTCAACAATTTTAAGTCAGGAAAGGAGTCCAACCCAAGTGTCTCCGATTGTTGATTTTACATATTAATACATGAATGCTGGCTGTGGATATTTCCATGTCCTTTCTAAGGCCCTATGGGGCAATAAAGTGAAGTGAAGTGAAGTGAAGTGAAGTGAAGTGAAAAGTGAAGTGAAGTGAAATAAAATACGGTTCTGAAAATACATTGTAAGGCACTTAACAGTGAGACTAATATGTTCTACTCAAAGGTAAGCCTCACAAGATTTAATGGGACTTGTTTCCAGGTAAGTAGGGGCAGTATTGCAACTCTAAGGGGGTCCATAAGCTAAAACCGCTTGCTTAGGACTAATTCCATTGATACTAATAATGTGTTGGAACCTAAATGAAGTGACTATCTGATTACCTCATTATGGCCACACAAGTAGTATAACAGAGTATGTGTGAAGGCATTATACACTCAGCCTGAATTACTCAAATCTAAACTAAGTTGATTCCCTTAAATAGCTGCTAATAAATAATGTCCCATTCCCTTTGAACATCAATGTAATTTGGATGGGGGAAAGAACAAACAACTTTATCATCTGGAAACTACCCAGGGGGTTGGAATATCAGTGGTCATTCCAGGAAACTGGATTAACAGCTCTCAAGCAGGTGAAAAACATTACAATATTTGTGTGAAATGCAATTTACCACTTAAACTTTCAATTCTGTGTATAGCTATTACTACCAAAAACATTTATGGTATATGAAATAAACTCTTGGTAAAGAGTTTTAAGGGTAGAATATATGTATTCAAGACACAACTTTTCAAAGAACTAAAGAAGCCTCTTGCCATGGAGGGGCGGTGACAATGCAGAGTTTTTGATATACCGTATTTTTCCGTCTGTAAGACGCCCCCGTGTATATGATGATCCCTATTTTTTGAGCCCCAAATTAAGAAATAAATATTTTAAACATTCCGTGTATAAGACGACCCCCAATTTTAAACTTAAAAAAATTGGGGGGGGGGGGGAAACATAGTCTTATACACGGAAAAATATGGTAATTTTAGTGAACATATTTCTACCAATGCATCTGTTCACTGTCCAGACGTAATGAAATCTTATAAGATTTACAGAAACCAGTTACAATCAATTTTAGTAGAGAACCAGCCTTTCCATGCACTCATCTGATTCCTCAGGTTACCTAGGAGGCAGGTGACCAGAAATTTTAATTCTGGCAACCAGAAGAAGGAAAACCCTACTGCATATTCCCACCATGGGAATAACAAAATTCTTTCAAAATCCCTACTAGGGCAATGTCTTTATTAGGTCAACCTGTTATGTATTGAAGTTCTCACCCTAAGCCACTAGGGGTGCTGTGTATATAGTTTCACTCTGCCTACCGTGGCTGCAGTTCTCACTCAGGTCCGCACATGCAAATGAAGGTTTGAGATTGCCGCTCATGGATTGGGTAGCTAGAGAGAGAGTTGTTACTGTTGCATGTTGCTGAATACTATATAAGCAGGCTGGCCCAGCCCTTCAGTTCAGTTCTGGTCCAGCCTGAGAATAAAGAGAGCTGCTTGAAAATCACTGTGTCGTTTGCTATGTCCACCCACTATTTAATACTGGCGACGAAGGTGGGATTTGATGGACATCAGAGCACAGCCAGACTCAGACGCTCACTGAGCGAAATCACTGAACAGAACCAATTCAGAGCTGACTGTTCTGGCTTCATTTGTGCCTCTACCACCGTTTGCCCCAGCCTCTGAATCATGGGATTCATACCTCGCTCGGTTTGCCTGCTACCTCCAAGCAAACGAGCTGACAGGAGGGTCAGAGGAGCGCAATGAGGCCTCTTCCTCAGCCTCCGCAGGCCCAAGGTGTTTGAGACGGACCGAGTTCTGGTCACGCCACTAAAAATCCAGGAAGCGCGTGGGACGTGCTACAAGAGAAGCTACGCTCCAAAGCCATCCAAAATTGCTGCCCACCATGTGTTTTACCACCAGAACCAGGCAGAGGGGGAGTCGATCAACAGCTACATTGCCGCCCTCCGAAAGCTACATTGCCGCCCTACCTTATCAACACCTCTGGTCTTCCAAGATCTGGGCCATCCAGGAGGCCCTGATCCCAAAGAACAAGACCGAGTTGTAGGCATTCCTGGGGCTGCTGAACTTCTACAATATGTTCCTGCCCCACAAAGCAACGCTAGCCGAGCCTCTCCACCGCCTCCTCAGCATGAAGGCACCATGGTCCTGGGGTCATCGGGAAATGGCGGCCTTCAACGCAGTCAAGGCCCTCCTCTCATCAGACAGTGTGCTGGTACTGTACAGTGAAGCCAGGCCGCTGGTCCTCGCATGTGATGCCTCGCCCTTTGGCATCAGCGCCATCCTCAGCCACCGGTTTCCAGATGGAAGGGAATCACCACTCGCCTACTTCTCTTGGATGCTGTCTCCGGCTGAACGGAATTACAGCCAGCTCAACAAGGAGGCACTGGCGCTTGTGGCTAAAGAGGTTCTACGAATATCTCTACGGAAGAATCTTCGACCTCATCACTGACCACAAGCCGCTCCTGGGCCTCCTCGCCAGTGACAGACCAACTCCACCGGTCCTCTCGCCACGCATGCTGCGATGGACTGTCTTTCTAGCAGCCTACAGCTACCAGCTCGTCCATTGTCGTTGCCCTCTTCCAGCGCTTGTAGAAGACCCAGCTCCTGCTTCATCGCTACTCCTGATTGAGGACCGCCCAGCAGCACCAGTGTCAGCTGCCGATGTGGCTTCTGCATCTGCCCAGGACCGCACCATCAGACGTGTGCTCAACTGGGTGTGGAGGGGGTGGCCAGAAGGGCCCTTTGCACCAGAGATCCAGCCATTTGCAACCAGACGGCACAAACTCTCGGCTCATCGTGGCTGCCTACTGTGTGGAGACCAAGTCGTGGTTCCCCAAAGACTCCGCCAATGTGTCCTCGAGGCTCTGCACATCGGCCACCCAGGGATTGTCAAAATGAAGGCATTGGCTTGGTGTTATGTCTGGTGGCCTAACATGGATGATGCCATCAACTCTTGGGTTGCCTCCTGTCAAGTGTGTCAAGAGTCGAGACCTGCACCGCCGACATAGTATGCAAGATTTTGAGTTCTCCAGAACTGTTCAATGGGCTAGATAGTGAACAGAGCAATTGGGGGGGGGGGTCCATCAGCAATAAAGGGAGACCATGCCTCTTTCAAAACGATACCTTGCTAGGACAGCATCAATGTCATGAGTTGGAGGGAAGGAGATCCTACCATAACATGCAACAAGAAAATAGAGTCTATGGACCTCCAGATGCTGGATTTCAACTCCCATCATGCCTGACTGTTATCCATGCATGCTGGAGCTGATGGGAGAGAAAGTCCAACAGCCTCTGGAGGGCCACAGGTTCTCCATTCTAGACATACAGGCTTGGCCCTGGCATAATCTGGTTTACAAACCCTAAACCATAGTTTATGTTCAGATGTAATGAGCAGCTATGGTTTGTCACAAACCAGGACAGGAGGGAACTGAAGCACTCATGGGCGGAAATGAGCACTTGCGTCTAAGGCATATTCCAGGCTCATTCACACAGGGCCCAAAAGTCAGTAAGCGCCAGCGATTTGTCTGAACAAAGCCAAAGACTTCGCCAGCTGCTTCTCTCCTATAAAACTTTCCCAGGACATCAGGTAAAAATGAAAGGCACACAAAGTGGGAATGGGAAAGGTGAGCTCTGCTAGCTACAATTGGCTAAGCCCAGCTAACATTTGTAGACCCCTCTTAGGAGGCTTGAGACTCAAATTCTCAAAGACTGCAGAATATGCTTCTTACTGGAGATTTACAACCTAGGATGCCAGATTGTCATAAAGCCGTACTGACTATCTGATCCCCTCAAATCTAACAATTTCAGAACTAATATGATTTTTATTACATTGTTTAGTGTGTCTCTAATGGGATGAGGGCCAATACGACTAGTTTGCCTGGAGCCTAGAAAATGCTGCTCAGGTCATGATGAGCATGGCATTCAAAATGTTTGTCTCCGTGATAAACTGCACTGATAATGTACATTTTGACTGCCCCATCTGTCTTCTGACTTTTTGGAAGCTCAGAAAAATTGCAAACAGCTGCTATTTGGATAAAACAAAATCCTATTACAGATCATTTTTCCTTATTCCTATTCAACATATGGTAAACACAAGACCAAGATATATGTGAATCCATACACTGGGGTTAGTCTTCCAAGTTGCAAATGCATGTTATTTTCAACCAACCTTTCTTTATTAAAAAAAAAAAAGCAGATTTGGGAGGCTCCAAATTTTATTCAAGGAGCAGTATGGAGAACGACAAGATTCTTAATCCTTTTCCCACCAGCCAGCTTTCCTATGAAAATTGCTCTCTTCTTCATGGAGAGAGCATAGAATTAAAGGGCAAAGGCTTAAACCCAGAAACACAATTGAGAGTGCATTCTACTCCTTGCTCGAGATAAGCATTGGTAGAGAGAGAAACAATTATTGTCTGATATTTTGCAAGCGGCTAGCATAAAAGATCGGCACCTGAACCTTAGTCTTCATCCCAAATTTTGAACCTTAGTCCTCATCCCAAATTTTGTCTTGTATTTCTAGCTCAGTGTTCTTCAACCTTAGGTTCCCAGACGTAGTTGGACTACAACTCCCATCATCTCCAGCCAGTTTAGTCAATGGTCAGGGATGATGGAAATGGTCAGGGCTGTCTTAAGTAAATCTGGTGCCCCTTGTGCTCCGCCGGGCAGGGCCAGGCGTGGCGGGCAGCTGGAGGGCGCGGAGGGGTGGGTGGGGATGCTGCCAGCTGTGCTCCACCTCAGCCTCCGCCTGCTCGGCTGAAGCGGCAGCGCAGCGCTGCCGTCCAGGGAGCCCTGGCTGAAGCGCCAACAGGAGGCTCGCCGACGGCCTCCCCGTGTCCGCAGCCCAAGAAGAGGTGGGCGAGAGCGGCACTGCCGGTGGGGCTGGAGGGCACAGGCACCCTCCTCAGGCCATGGCGCCTTGCACCAGTAGCCTCAATGGCTAAGACGTCCCTGGAAATGGTAGTCCAACAACATCTTGGTACCCAAGGTTGCAGAACACTGGCCAGGTGATTGTGACACCACAGAAATAGAATCCCAGCGCTCAAGTCAGGCTGGAATGCCATCCTAGTTCTTATCAGGTGGACTTAAAACCATCCGACTTCTTTTCAGTAGACATAATTGAGTCTGGCATAATATTGAGTGAAACCATCACCACCCTTGAAACATTACAGAATCAATTTATTCAAATTTCTGGTCCCCTGAATGATTTAAATGCAATGCAGGCATTTGGTCAAATGGGGTCATACAGCACTGTATTACCAGTACCCGGTATATTTGTTCACCAGCAGCACTGAAAAGAAAGACATGCTGTTGAAGTGAAGGGAAGGGATGAAGCCAGGGCTGGTTACAGAAGGTGGTAACAGTCAATAATAATAATAATAATAATAATAATAATAATAATAATAATAATAATAATAATTTATTATTTGTACCCCGCCCATCTGGCTGAGCTTCCCCAGCCACTCTGGGCGGCTCCCAAACGAATGTTAAAACAATACAGCGTTAGATATTAAAAACGTCCCTAAACAGGGCTGCCTTCAGATGTCTCTTAAAAATAGGATAGCTGCTTATTTCCTTGACATCTGATGGAAGGGTGTTCCACAGGGTGGGCGCCACTACCAAAAAGGCCCTCTGTCTGGTTCCCTGTAACCTCACTTCTCACAATGAGGGAACCGCCAGAAGGCCCTCGGCGCTGGATCTCAGTGTCCGGGCTGAACAATGGGGGTGGAGACGCTCCTTCAGGTATACAGGACCGAGGCCTTTTAGGGCTTTAAAGGTCAACACCAACACTTTGAATGTCAAGGATAAGAGACCCGTAAAGAGCCCCAACTTATTGGTGCACTGCATGGAGAACCAGAGGAGTTGAGAGTATGAGATTGTTTTTAGTTGGCATGCCCTGCCTTGAGGACCAGTGTCAGCAATTTAATTTTTCCACAATGCCCTGAGCAACACTATGTTGGGGCATTGTGGAAATTTTAAAAGTTCAGCAGCTCACAAAGTTGACCACTATACAAAAGCTGTTGCTTCTTGATGGAAGTTGTGGAAACTAGCAATAAAAATATGAGTAATAGCAAAACATAAGAAATTCGGGAGATGGGTTAAGTACTCTTCAGCACGCAGAAGGACTATTTAGTGTATATCAGGGTAGGTTACTATTAAGAGCTGCCTGTATCCACTCTCAATTTTTGAAAATTACTCCTATTCATGAGACACCAATAGACCTCTTTGCTTGGGTTTTCACTGACCATTATTATTCATGCTGGTGGTAGCTCCAAAGCAGACTGTACCTTTGGCAGCAAAGACCCACCGCCCCAGCAGAGTAAGGTGAGGAGACACCTCTGCCAAATCCTAACACGCAAAGCAGCAGAACAGATCATGGGTTAGGACTGCTCCCTTATCTCCCATGAGATATATATAAGGGAGTGCAGTTTTTCAACGTTCCATTTAGCATATTGAATGACTCACTTGCTTGTTATCCTGGGGATTTTTATATCTACTCCCTGTCCCAAGGGTTTCTTTGACACAGCGCACTTCGGTTTCACCCATTATTTTGTTTCTTTGATATCAATAAATCTACCAAGAATATGTAGATATGCAGAGCTGAGGCTGGGGTTACAGCCCCAAGGTTCTAATTTAATACATTTTTCTGGCCCTAACTGATGTGGGACATACCAATAGAAATGTTTCCCATCCCCCCATAAAAAGCCATTTAAAATAATTAAATGCCTTTAGAAGTTACCCATGGCTGCTTCTTAATACAACTACCAGCAATCAAGCTTACCAACTGATGAAAATATAGGGTATGGTTGGTAAAGCACACACACCATTTGTAAAGAAGCAACACGTACTAGTCCAACATAAAGATTTTGTTGGCCCTCGTTCAGCCTGACTTGCTCAAATCCCTTGATCTTGTGCCAGTAATGAGTAACATTAATGCAATGCCAATCCTGAGCAATGAGTGAAGTTATCCCATCACTACCTTTTTTGTACTGAACAGTGGCATTAGGGTGCACCCAAGTTGATCTAAATTCAGAGCTCTCATAAAGCATGCATTCCATAAATCAGCTCTACCCAAACTGTCCCTCCGCCTAACCTCCATGGCTCTATTCCAAACCCAAGTGGTAAAATCACAGCCTGAGGGTAAAATCCCAACTTTACACAGTATAGAAGCATTTAAATTGGTTTATTCCTACAGCCTTGACTGTAAAGCATGCTTAAATTCAAGTGTGCCAGTTTACATGGAATATTTCTCCTTTATATAGAATTGCATTCTTCTATTTATACTGGTCCAACCCCAGTGAAAATCAATGTCACCAAAGATATGGAGAGCTGCATACAATTCCAAAACAACACACAAAGCTAGCTGTTGCTCAGAAATAATGGTGTTACAAGCAGGCAGATAGGCTAGAGTGAATGTATCAAACAGGATTCCTAGTACATTTAGGATCCAGCCAAACACTGGGTTCTGAGGTGTGACTTCTACACAGCAAATTGGTATTATGCAGATGTCATCCATTTTCTGAGGACTGCTGTCTCAAAGTCCTGAGAAAAACTTCAGTAACCAACTTACAAAGACTCTTTCACTAATAAGCTAATACTTAAGACACTGCCATCAAGTGTGATCCTAAGCAGATATAATTCAGAATTTAAGTTCTACTTCATTCCTCATAAGTGCTCTGAAACACAACATACCACAATTATATCTGTATTAAGCCTTCCTTTTGGAATAACCTTGGAAGGATTTGGGAATAATTTTATTTAGTCAAGACACATGAGTATTTCTTAAAATACTTAGAAAGTTTAAAATGTGCTGTAGCAGGTTCATAGCCTTACAAAAGTATATGCTTTATATTATAACAACCATAGATACACAGGTAATGCTATAAAACCCAAAGGGATAAGTGATTACGTAATTTTAAAGAGATGTTGCTGACTACTGTTAATACCTACTCTACTCAGCGCTCGCAATCCATCAGGAAGATATCTTGTGTGCACCCCATTAAAACTAATGGGAGCTGTGCAAGAGATCTAGAGCTTCTGCAGAAGAACTTCTCAGTCAGTTGGACCCAGGCAGTGAACTAACATGGTGTGTTCTAATAGAAACAAAGCAAAAAATGGCATCTCTGAGAAATAAGAGCATCAGTGGTGCCTCAGAAGGTTGCAGCAGTACAATCCACCCACCCTCACCCACAAACAGTCCAATGGGAATTGAGCATTCTCAATAGGCACAGAACTAGGTGTCACCTGGAAAAGGGAGGCGGGGAGAGAGATAGGAACATCCTGGAAGACATGGCTGGGTAACTGGCTGGTACTCTGCAAAGGAACACTCCCTTTAAACAATACACTACAACAACAGTTTGTTGCAGGTTGACTTGCATTTTCTAATGTTGAACCACTGAGAAAAGTGGTAAGTACTTTTTCTTGAAATGTTGTTTGGGTAGCTTTGTGTAATGCAAACCAACATTTTTGCTTCCAGTCTCGCTTCATAGGGACATAATTCATGGGAGTTTCTTAGTACTCCTGCTTTATGATGAGATGCAGTTTTTGTGGTGAGGTTTTCCTCCCTATTTGTCAGGCCAGTGCAGATGAGCAGATATGCAAGTCATTATTTTGACCCCATGGTAAGTTACCACTTGGCAAACGGTTGTTGATATGAACCCACCAATGAGTGGGATATTCCCCACTGCAGTTTAGTATCAGCAGCAGTCACACATGGAAATATCTTTAATGAGAGGCTATATCCACAATGTGTTTTAAAGAAAGAAAAAAATTGCATTTTGTCCTTGTTGAAAAGTATTACCGACATACTTTACACAAAAATGCCTGAGCTGACATTGCAGAGAAGCCTAGAATGGGGAGGAACATCTTGCTAGAGCTATTGTACTACTGTGTGGAATGTTATTATGTGGAATGTGATGTTTAGAGGATATAAGGGCACAAACAGGTTGTCAAAGGTTAGTAAAATCCACACCTCAAGAAGTCTGAATTTTACCTAAACTATCTGGGTTTGGGCCATTTGCCTGCTCATAAAAGTCTAGAGCCATATAATATTGTAGTTTGGGTCTAGAGATATCTAGCAAGTCAAACACTAAAGCAAGTCCCTTACTTTCAACAAGTCCATGTAAGGCTGAAAGCAACAGTTATTTAAACGGCATTATTTCGCCTCATATTTATATTAACCATCTAACCGGGAATTTTTATCCACAGCTGCCCCGTGAAACAAATATTTAGTCAGTGCAACTCACATCTTCAAAGTAACAGCTTAGATACATACTTTCTCATTTATTTTGGTTGCAACTCCATACCTACTTACAATGGGAATAAAGCCCCATTGAACCCAAGGAGACTTTCTTCCGAGCAGACATATAGAAAAGATTGCATAGTTCATAAACAATATATTTGTGTGTTATTTTCATTCAAAGACCACTGCAAAGGTTTGTGTGATAACAGCTTAATTAAATTAAATTAATTAAATACCTTCAATTTTATTTTTTAAAAAGGGATTGTACCCAATATTTTCTTTTAAATTTAAAGCTAACCAAGAATAAACAATACTGCCTTGAGTCGAGGGTGAGGCGTAAAAAGCAGTTTGGGGTGCCCCCCCAAAAAAGTTTTTAGCCTTACTAAAATAACTCTTTCTCGCCCATCTCCAGGCAGCCCCAAGTGAGGGAGGGAAGGGAGCTTAGACTCCCATTCTTTCCACTCTCGATTTAACACCTGCCCTTTCAGCGAAGTCTCTCTCTCGGGCAACGGCCAAGCTCCCAAATCCTAACCTTAACGCTCCCACGGCGCTGCGGTGAGAGCAGCAGGTAGGATCCCCCCTCCCAGCTGCTAAACTATTCTTGGGGGCAACCCCTGGCCGGTCCCACGCCGCACTGTGGTCCCGGGAGAGCCACTCCACGCTCTGCGAAAGGCCCGTGGAGCCTGGCTCGATGGAGAGCGGCGCCGCGAGGGTTAACCCCGCCGGCTTGCCGAGAGGAGGGGGGGAAAGAGAGGGGGTGTTGCCAAGGCGACGGCTGCGAGTGTTCCGGATCGTACCACTGCGCAGGCGGCGCAGGGAGGTGTGGCGCAGCAGAGCCCGGCCCGGCCCAGCAGCAGCAGCCTCCTCCTCCTCCTGCCCAGTCCCCTCCCCCGCCCGGCCTGAGCGCGGTGCCGGGGCCTGGCAGCCAGCGAGCAAGTGAGCGAGGGAGCGCGCGAGTCGGAGCCTGCCGAGCCGAACGAGGCGGGAGGCGGGTCTCCCGAGAGCGGCGGCGGCGGCGGCGAAGGCGGCAGGAGGAAGAGCTCGGCAGCGGGCTGCCTTTCCCTCGCTCGCGCCGGCGGGGTCTGCCTGAGCGGCGGCTGGGAGACAAAGGAGGAAGAGGAGGAGGAGGAGGCGGCGGCGGCGGCGGCGCTCGGGGAAGAGAAAGCGCCCGCGGGACTGAGCGCGATGCGGCGCGGGGCCGCCCCAGGAAAGACGCGAGGCGGCAACGCGGCCTGCCTGGTGTGGCGCGGATAGAGGCGGCGGCGGCGGCGAGCAGGGGGACGGACGAGGGCAGTTGCGCGCCAGAGGCCGGGCTCGCAGCCGAGCTTACTTCGGCAGAGCAGCAGAGGCCGAGCCGCCCGCCTCGCCTGCCCTGGCGGTGGCGATGTGAGGCCCGAGCCGGAAGCGGCCGCCGAGAAAGAGAGCGCGCAGCCAGCGGCGCCGAGGAGAAACCCCTGAAGACCTGCCAAGCAGCGGCAGCGGCCCGGAGGCTGGGTCGAGCAGCCTTAACCGCGTCAGGGCCCCGGCGGGAGCGGCGGGCTCCGCCGCCGGGCCCGGGTGGCTGCGTGTCGGAGGCGAGCCGGGCCCGGGCGATGGAGACGCACATCTCGTGCCTGTTCCCGGAGCTGCTGGCCATGATCTTCGGGTACCTGGAAGTGCGGGACAAGGGCCGGGTGGCGCAGGTGTGCACGGCCTGGAGGGACGCCGCCTACCACCGCTCGGTATGGCGGGGCGTAGAGGCCAAGCTGCACCTGCGCCGTGCCAACCCATCGCTCTTCCCCAGCCTGGCGGCCAGGGGGATCCGGAGGGTGCAGATCCTATCACTGCGGCGCAGCCTCAGCTACGTGATTCAGGGCATGGCGGAGATTGAGAGCCTCAACCTGAGCGGCTGCTACAACCTCACCGACAACGGGCTGGGCCACGCCTTCGTGGCAGAAATCAGCTCGCTGAGGGCCCTGAACCTAAGCCTGTGCAAGCAGATCACCGACAGCAGCCTGGGCCGCATTGCCCAGTACCTAAAGGGTCTTGAGGTGCTGGAGCTAGGTGGTTGCAGCAACATCACCAACACTGGCCTCCTGCTTATCGCCTGGGGCCTGCAGCGCCTCAAGAGCCTCAACCTGCGTTCCTGCCGCCACCTTTCTGATGTGGGCATTGGGCACCTGGCAGGCATGACCCGGAGTGCGGCAGAGGGCTGCCTGGGCCTGGAGCAGCTCACGTTGCAGGACTGCCAGAAGCTCAGCGACCTTTCGCTCAAGCATCTGGCGCGGGGTCTCACTCGGCTGCGCCAGCTCAACCTCAGCTTTTGTGGGGGGATCTCAGACGCAGGGCTACTGCACCTGTCGCACATGAGCAGCCTGCGCACCCTGAACCTGCGTTCCTGTGACAATATCAGTGACACGGGCATCATGCATCTGGCAATGGGCAGCTTGCGTCTTTCAGGCTTGGACGTCTCCTTCTGTGACAAAGTGGGAGACCAAAGCCTGGCCTATATTGCACAGGGTTTGGATGGGTTGCGCTCACTCTCCCTTTGCTCTTGCCACATCAGCGACGAGGGCATCAACCGTATGGTGCGCCAGATGCACGGACTGCGCACTCTCAACATTGGCCAGTGCGTCCGCATCACCGACAAGGGCCTGGAGCTCATTGCAGAGCACCTCAGTCAGCTCACAGGCATTGACCTCTATGGTTGCACCCGCATAACTAAACGGGGCCTGGAGCGTATCACTCAACTGCCCTGCCTCAAGGTGCTCAACCTGGGACTTTGGCAAATGACTGAGAGCGAGAAAGTCAGGTGAGAGGAGGGGACACCTGGAAATCCCCACCCCTCTGGAGGGACTCAACAACTGACTGCTGCAATGGAAGAGGTGGGGGAAATATGACTCCAAACCTGGAGGGTGGGGGAAAGTATCCTCAGTACTTGCCTGTCTACCCCCTCAATTACCTGCCATAGCAGTGGAGGTGGGAAAGAGGGGAAAACCCACCATTCTTTCATAATTCCCTCCCCTGCACCAGTGGGAGACAACTGCACTCTTATATCAGCCTTCACTGTGGATGGATACAGTATCACTGTCCTTACCTTTTTCTATTGGGAATGCAGCTTCTCAATCTTTTATGCACTGGGGATGAATACAACCCCAAATCTGATTCCACCCCCCACCCCTCTTCTGCACTAGGGATGGAAGAAGAAAAGCTAGCCCGCCATTGTTGTTATTTACTGCAGACCGGCTCTTTATTGAGCATGCATAAGCCTCTTTCTTTCCCACTTCTTTTCCATTATTGCTTGTTCACCCGTTCCTAGTTTGCTTTTTATAGTCATCCACCCCTTTCTTTATATGGTATGTAGACAAGCTGTAGATATAGCAGGAACATAGAAAGCTGCCTTATACCAAGTCAGGCCATTGATCCATCTCATTCAGTATTATCCACACTGACTAGTAGCAGCTCTCCAGAAACTCAGGCAGGAGTCTTTCCCAGCCCTATCATACTACCTCTTCTGGGCCATAATACTTCTATTTTTCTCTTCCTGCCCCCCACCTTGTGCTTGAGGCTAGAAACAGCCATGCTTTTTAGACTTCCCTCCTGAGCAGGTGATGTTTCTTTGACACAGCACTATAAATGGAGTGTCAACTGAAGTGCACTCATACTTCTCACTGTTGCTTGCAGAAAATGGGGAGGAGACATCAAACACAGTATTTCTCCCTTGGACTCATTTTATGCTGTATCCAACCAACCCCATCACCATCTTTCCTTTGCTGCCAGTTAACAGTGCAATCCTATGCACATTTACTTTGAAGTAAATCCCACTGTTTTCAGTAGGCTGTACTCCCAGGTAAATGTGCATAATATTGCAGTCTCAGTCTAGAGGTTGAAGTCACCTTTGTTCAACATTTTATAATTCTTCCCCCCCTTACTCCATCTTTCCCCTCCTTTTTGTGTGTGTGTAGCTTGGGATAATACATACTTTTAACAACATATCCAACCACACATCTTTTCCATTTGGAGAATTGAGGGTGTATGAACGATGCAATTAATCTTCACTTGTACTTTTCACTAGAAATACTGTGACTGTCTTTTATTTAGAAACACATAACAAACAAAACTCTACAAAGCTTCCCTTTCCTGAAAATCTTGTGGGTGAGCTCAGCTTTTTTTATTCATTCTCTTCTCTTCAGTATTCATCTTCATACATAGTCTAATTTTGAAAGACATTTGCAGTGGCTGTTCTTGTGGATTTTTAAGTACACTTTTACTGCTTAATATATTCTCTATATAAATGTTTGGCTACCTCGGGTTTTGGGGTTTTGTTTTGTTTTTGTTTTCAACCCCCCTCCCCCAGGAGTTTTTATAAGAAAGATAAGAGACTGAAATATTTTGTGCCTAGACTGGAAAGATAATCTCTTGGGTTTATGATTGCAAGGGGGGAGGCTGGTTGGGGTTTCTTTCCTCCTGTGTCCCACATACACATCATCTTTGTGCCTCTCCCTCTCTGACTAAGGTTCTGGGGACCCAACCGTGCTCTTGCATTTCTACTCTTCTAGCACAAAAAGGTGTAACATGTAAACAGCCAAACGTATGATTGGGCTATGGTTAAAAGAGATGTGAAATAGAAACACCATTTCTTTAAATATATATATTATGCAAATCCCCACCTCCCCTTCTCTCAAATTACCTAGGTCAAGTAAGAAGCTTCCTATATGGAAGCAGAAAGAAGAGCAGAGTGGACTGACTTGCAGTTGGTTTCATTTATTGTTTCTCTTCTCTCATTAAATTAAAGCCACTTCTTGACTACTTGTCTTTAAAAAGAGAAATAAGTCAGCTTTGAAGAAAGCAAAAATGATGCGGGAAGAAGGGGCAGTTGAGCAGATTTTCAAATCCTCCACAGTTGCAGGTAATGGAATTCAGACAAGCCCAGACACATAACCCCACCATGGAATAAATGTACTGTTTGTGAATTTGTATAAAATAAAGATCCTCTTAAAACATTTTATATTCTTACAGTAAAAGGTTAAACTGATATTTATATAATAAAAGAGGAAATATGAAGTATGTTTTTGAAAAAAAAAGTATCTGTGTTGTCTTTGTCTTTTTAAAAGGCAGGTATATTTGATCAAAAGTTGTGAGAAGAGACACATCACAGAGCTCTTGCCCTGTCTCCTCTGTCAGCAAGCAGTCAGTAAGCAATTGGGTCCAGTGAATCAAAGGAATTGGAATGCTTTGTCCTTCTAGTACAGGAGGCTAAACAACTTCAGAATTAGAAGTTCACAACTGAGCAATTGGTTCCATTTGGAAGGATCTGTTAGTCCTAACTTATCCTAGTCTGTCTACATGTAATATGTAATTGAACCTGTCCAGTAATAGCTTTCAGTTCAGTGTTGGGCAAATCACTATTGCTACTAGATTTTAATAAGTTTTTTTTACAGATGCTGAGAACAGTACAGCAATGTTTGGTTTTTCATTTTCAACAGAGGTAATATCCCATATTTTGATTGCTGCATGAAATATCAAGTGAATCTGGATAACTAGAAACTTGGATGGCAAAAGGATGAAACCATGTGAATCATCCAAGTATTGAAAATAAAGTGAAAGCCAAACTTGGATGTTAAAAATAGCCTTGGGGTGGGAAGGTCCCCCCCTTTTGTACTCATCTGTGACTTTTGGCCTGACAGTTTAAAAAAAAACTTCTACTGAGGATTTTTCAAAACTGTGGGGGGGGGGGGTTTAAGCAGTGCTTATCGAGCATAAAACAAAGCTTTTTCTTTCTAAGTCATGCAGCATGGCTTTCTCCTCTTCTTTTCTTATTAAAGGAGGGGGGTGGAGAGAATGTGAAATGGTGGAAGGAGCAGCAGCCATTGTTCAGGAAAGTTAAAAGAGGAGCTGTCCTTGCTTGCTTGTTCAGTCATGCATACTGAATCTTGCTGTGTGAGGGTCCCTATGGAAGGGAGGAGGGGTGGTTCTTTCCCTCTTTTTAACATTCCTCTCCAGGCCTGGCTGTATTTAAGCTGCTTTTCCTCCATGTG
The DNA here is from genome assembly GCF_009819535.1 of Lacerta agilis. Classification (NCBI taxonomy): domain Eukaryota; kingdom Metazoa; phylum Chordata; class Lepidosauria; order Squamata; family Lacertidae; genus Lacerta; species Lacerta agilis. Next base: position 16,565,344 of record NC_046321.1, read on the forward strand.
GAGGGTGGGGGTGGGGGATGGTCTGGAGTTCCTGTACATTTGCATTTCAAGCACTTCCAGAGCTGTTGCAGGCTACTCTCTTCCATTCAAACTGTCCTCTCTACTAGTTGCCTTCTCTGCTAACAGTATGCCAGGTAAAACAACTACAGCAGAAAGACAGACACTTCCTCAGCTACAGTGGAACCAGCAACATCAGTTTCTCCTTCAACCCTGAAATACATTCATGTTCTAACACATGGAAAGGAACAAGATTAAATTTCTGCCTGGGGTTGGGAGGAAGCGATCCTTGCATTTCCTGTTCAGAGTAAGGTTTTACTGGACCTCCACTGTGCCCTCAAGAGGAAGCTAGCACCTAGATGGCTATTGCTGCTTTTATTTAAAGTATTTCATGCTTTCTGCTGGGAGTTGGTCACAAAAGCGGCATTGTTCTCGTTGGCAAAAGCCAGTACAATTGGATCTAATTGAGCCTGACACTACATCCATCTTCTTTTACTTGGAGGGAGGTATAAGGTCTGTTTCTATGTTTCTTCCTACTTTTGCCTTTTCTTTTTATAATTTATAATATGTTCATGACTGAAGAAGCAATGAACACTATTAAAATAAGAATGCTTGACTGGTAAGCAGTGATAGTGGAAAGAACCAGCTACCAGAAATATATTCCTTTCTTTCCTAACCAATCTCTGTATGTAATGGACACAAGTTCCCTAATACCTTGCTTTGGTGCAAGAGACTGGTAGCAAGTTTTGAAAAACCAGAGCTGAAACTAAAAATTTCCTGGGATTCAGAACATTAGCTATTGTGGGTTTGTTTTTGTTTTCTTAACCATCTATACTTCACTCTTCTACAGAGCAATTTAAATCCTCCATTCTGTGCCATAGGCCTCCGTTTGCACCAGTAGTTCCAACATGAACATGGTCTGTTTCCAGTGAGAAATAGGAAGGATTTATACAAGGGCAACTAGTCAGTTATAGCTGAGTGAATTTATGTCTGCCAAGATAAAGGACAACTTTTGGTAAGAGAATGGTTGGTACCTTATAGCTTTGACTGGAATAATATATGTGAATATCTGAAGCCAAACAAACTGTTCTGAAAACCTGGCTATGTACAGACACCTCTCATTTGCACAGCATGTGCTCCCTTCATTCGCCTATTTTTTATTATTAGACAGACGAAACTCCCACATACTGTAGCCACAAGTTTCCCCCGTCTTCAACAAAAGGTGGCTGTGCACAAAGCTGACTGGTTGACTCTTATGCTGGTTGTGAAGCCGTTATCCACTCACCCAGAGTAATGGATCATTTTAAAAAGGCATTAAATAACTAGATACCAGTTGACCAGGGGAGAACAAAAAGTTGGAGTCTTGTTGTTCTGGTCAGCAGGGAGCAGAGGATTAACTCCTGTTCAAGAAGAAGGCAGTGCCAATCAGAAAAAAACCTGCCCTTCCTGATGAGGAGGAACCTTCTAGTTTCGGGACTTGACTTAACCATAGAAATTTCCTACAAACAAAAAGCCATTGGCAGATTACATTTGTTGCCAGCAGAATAGTAGTAAAGAATAATATAGAGAGACAGGAAACCTCAACAGTGTCCTTTATTGAAAATTTGTGGTAAATAGCACAGAAGATGATGTGAACCACCCTCCACGACTGGTTGTACTAATATAATGTTTGGGGGTCTGCTGACCAGAAGAACACTTGGTAACAAAGCATGCATTCTCAAGTCAAGGGAGTTGAGCAGACAACAAAGGGCTATCCAATAGCAATATTCCCAAAACGGAGAGAGAGAAAACACTTTGTAATACTTGTTGCAGGACCCTTCAATGGAAGGATAATTTGGCAAATGTCACATGAAGATGGAGGGTTCACCCACTGACCACGTCATGGAGGCTTTTAGTGGTGTGTTGGATCTATGGCAGCCAAGATAGATGCTCTATGCATGGAGAGGGCTGTCATACCCCTTTGAAGGAGATGTCAAGCCTAGGCATTATATGCTAGGCAATGTGTTCTCAAGCCCCACTTCTGGAAAGTTCCCCCCTGCACCCCAATAGTGGAAGATTTTTCCAGGCAGACTAGGAGTTTGGCGCAATGGAACATTTTGTATAGGCCGAGGGGTCCCCATCGGGCTTGTGTCATTCCTTATTCCTGGGTGACGGTGGACTTGATCTAGTTCTATAGGATTCATCTGTATGTACTAGTGAAACCAGGTGTGATTGCAAGCTTCAGTAGTGACTGAGCTACCCATTTCTATGAATTCTTTTCATGGCTCAAACCAAGCTCACTTAACAATGGATAATACCTATTAGACTGTGAAATGGCCATATGTTGCAATTGATACATTTGGCCTGAACCCATCTGCTGCCAAAGTGCAGGTGGGGGGGGAACCATAGTATTCAATGGGCAGAAACCACAACCTTACAAGGAAAAACAAACCACAGAAACACAAACCTTACAAGGAACTACATTTTGAGGTGTACATTCCAATAGGTCTTTAGGCCAAATAAGATCTGGAAGACAGAGAACCAACTAATGCCACCATAATGGCATTAAACCTCACACTATCAGTTGCAAAGGTGGAAGCAGACAAGGGTAGACCATCTAAACTTATATCCACTGCCACAGACAGAAACTTTAGCCAATTTATATCATTCTTATGGACAACTAACCAGTGCAACTACATGACCATCTAGGAGGCCATCCAAACTACTTAAGGGCAATACTTACATACCTACTTACTTATTTAAACTGCACCCACCTGGAGAACCTAACTGGCTTTCTGCTACTGCCTTTGGAAATGCTTCAATGACCTCAGAAGTCTTGGGAGAGGAATCGGCTCTCTAAACAGAAGCAAGCTCCTCATCCTATTGCAATCAGCCCAAATTTACATAGGTGTTACGTTCCGGGGATTGCACCTAAAGCCAAAATTGTGTACAGTCAAAACACATTGAGTTCCCAGAACCCCACCCTTTTCTATTTTTTGCCATGCTCATAAAGCTGAATGTGCACAACCCAAAGGCATATAAATTGTGGGCTTACTGCATAATGACTTTAGATAAAAGGTGGGAAAATCCTCACTCAGAATTGAACTTGTCTGTCCTGCTCAATCCCTTCTACGCTTGGGGTGAGGAAGCATCTACTGCACAGGAGGAAGTTCTTAAACTCTGGTTTTATTCACCAGACAGTCCACTGCTCTCTGTTTCTGAGGGAGGAAGGTAGGAAATTTGACAAAGAGAACCCCTTGATGAAATAAGGTACTGCTACCTCAAGTTGTGCCCATGTGTGATATCTCTTTTCTCAGGGACAACTTTTGGTTCTCTGAAACTTCTGGTGATAAATGCAAGATAACTCTCTTCTTGTCAGGCCTGTATTTGATCTAACTTTCAGGAGATCTATAGACTCCTGGGTTGTACTCTACCATTCAGTAAACTGATGATCAGAAGTGCTAGTATTCAGGGAAATATGAGGGCATTGCCCAAACTTGTTTTTGCGCCAGATTGTGTGTGCACATGCATGAACACACACAAAAATGCTCAGCTGTCTTTTTAGGAAGAGCAGAAGTTCAGTGGCCCTAGATATAGAAGGTCCCGGGATCTCTCCCCAGCATCTCCAGGCAGGGCTGGAAGAGACCCCTGGCAGACAGCACAGACAAGACTGAGTCAGATGGAGCAATGATCTGACTCAGCACAAGGCAGCCTCCCACATTCAACTTTCGAAACACCTGGCAGGGAGTGGTAACCTTTCCACCAGCTGGAAAGCTTGCATATGGAGAGAAACCCTTATGGGACTGTTTCCAATGTCTCAAGCCCCAGAGCAACAGTGCCACTTCCTACTTACAGAAGAAAAGACAGGCAGCTGCTTAAGAAGGGAGGGAGTTCAGTTACCACCCCTATCCATTTTATTCTTACCTCAAGGCCATGCCTCTGTGAGGCTACCTGGCTCTTGCAACACACCAGCCCTGTGCCTCATGAGTTGAAATGAGAGAATTGCTTCCTCTGGAGAGCTGCTCTTCTCTAGCGTTTTGCTTTCCCTGAAAAACTGGGTCTCAGTGCGGTAATTGGACTTTTCTGTCCCATTCCAATGCTGCACCTCACAAAAGAGGGAACTGGTTTCCCTGCAGAAAAAAACAGGGCTGCCCTTCCTCTCCATCTAGTATTGCAATGAGATTTCAGCTGTGTTCTCTAGCGTCCCTCAAGTGAGAGACATGAGCTTCTTAGGAATAAAAGCAGCTTTTCATATCAGTGTCTCTGGCTACACTTAATTTAAAGCAGCCATTTTATGCACTACCACAAGGGACTGCTGATTCCACAAGGGGCTTGTGCTGCTTTTTCACACTCCACAAGGTGGCAGAAGGACTTTCCAGGAATACTAACCTTTAACTTGCCAACAGTACTGTTAGCACCTTGTTTGCCAAACTTGCTAGGCCTCAATGCCGCTATTAGGCCTTTGTATATACTCTTAAGGGGAAGGAGGGCTGCTCCCTCAGGAAAGGAGGGACTGATGACAGCCACCCTTCCATATGCCTGCTCTGCCTCACTGAGGCAATCAGAGGGAAAGGCAGGCTAGGGCAACAACCACTCTTGTCACTAGTATCATTCTTGAAGTAAATAAAGGCGGGAAAATGAGAGACACACCAGGGAACCCTTTTAGTTTGCTGTTTACAGTTCTTGCACTATTGTCTTGGTGTCTGTGGGTTCCAGATACTACTGAATGCCATTTTGTGAGGGGCTTCAGAATGCCATTGTGTACTGCCAACAGAGCCATCTTTCCCATTTGGTTTATTGGCGTGCTGCGCCAGGGCACCAGCCTCTCAGGGGCGCCCCAGCGAGTGGGGGAGCTGCACGGCTTTGCTGGCGGCCTCCCCTTTCACTCCTGCACGCCCGCCAGCTGCGTCCCGTCAACCATATGGCTGGCGGGTGTGCAGCTTGACTCCCAAGCCGCCGTGGGATGAGAGTGATCCCTGCAGAGGCTTAGGATGAAAGCTGCGCCCCGCCAACTATATGGCTGGCGTGTGTGCAGCTTCCTTCCCAAGCCCCCGCGGGAGGAGAGCGATCCCTGCAGAGGCTTGGGAAAAGGTCAACAACTCTGGGAAACGGGGGTTGGGGCACCAGAGGGATCTTTGCACCACGGCGCAGGATATGCTTAAGACAGCTCTGACTGCCAAGCAATGCCAAGGTCAGGTCACAGCAGATAAGCCCTGTCTCGCTTCTAGGCCTGACATCCAGGCAGGTTTAGGACAGAAAAGAGTGCCTCAACAGCAGTGTGTTTTGCTGCAGTACCAGCTTGGGGGGGGGGAAGCCAAGCACAGGACAGGAAGGCCATTTCTCCTGAGCAACTCCTCAGACTTCAAAGAATCATTGAATGGTAGAGTTGCAATGGACCACAAGGGTCATCGAGTCCAACCTCCTGCAATGCAAGACTCGTTTTACTCACTGGAGGCATTGGAGCATAGTAAAACAACAATGAAACAAACAAAATAACCTCTGTCTGCAACCTGACTTGTATAATTGGCTCCTTACGACACTTAAAACACCATTTCAAGCACCAAGAAGTAAACATAGCCAGTGGCCTGTTGCTTATGGAACCAGGCCAGCATCAGGTAGTTTCTCATTAGAAGCCATTCCCCTTACAGTACGTAAGTTGTTAGAGTGGCAGTAGATCTGTTAATGGAAGTTTGAAAGAAAAAAGCCTTCTGCTTCTTGTGATATGAGGGTCATTACCCAATTAAAAAAGGTATCACTCCTGGGCTGATTAATCCACTTTTCCAGATGCTTTAGCACCTGTTTTCTCAGCTGAAAAAAAAACACTGGGTGAAGAGAGCTTTCGTGTGCATGCACACTTCTTCAGATACGAAGGGTATCTGAAGAAGTGTGCATGCACACGAAAGCTCATACCAGGAACAAACTCAGTTGGTCTCTAAGGTGCTACTAGAAAGAATTTTCGATTTTGTTTTGACTATGGCAGACCAACACGGCTACCCACCTGTAACTGGGTGAAGAGACTTAACCTCAATCATCAAGCAGAAAAAGAAAGCAGGTCTGTTTGAGAAAGAGAGCTCTAGGCTTCCCTCCTGCTTGACTCCACCTGTCATTCTGCATGTTAATATTGGAACTGAATTAGTGCTGCCCAAAATTATTGCTCTGGGCTCTGGCATTCTACAGAGCTACCTCCATAAAATAGATCTGGTGGCAGCCAAAAAAAGGGAACTCCCATTCTTGATATTGTTCCCTTTCCAGGATTAGTTCAGGAGTTACATCCTTCCTGGCATCCAAACTGGATTCTCCTTCAATTTGGCAGTAGAGAGGAGCATGCTTCTTTCGTGGGATGGCAGATTAAGCCCCTGTCAGAAAGTTGGCCTGGGAGCAAAACATCTCTTCAAGTAAGGACTGGTTTGTTATTTCCCCAAAAGGGTAGGCCCTGCTGAAAGCCAAAAGGAGGACAATTTCTGCTTTAATTTCCTTGCCAGAAGTCAGCCAGAGAGCTGTGCTCTCTTCTATGTGGCCAGTCCTAGTGTTCTCTCATTCATATGACATATTCAGTGGACCTAGAGCAGAAGTCTTCCTCAACAGGGACAGATATACTGTAGGCTAAAACCAAAGGCCAAACTGCGAGAGGCAGTGAAGGATAGGCGTGCCTGGCGTACTCTGGTCCATGGGGTCACGAAGAGTCGGACACGACTGAACGACTGAACAACAACAACAACAAAACCAAAGGATCTGTCTCCTTTGTGCATAACAAGAGTATCTCTTTATGAAAGTGGTGGTTGCTTATTGGGCCAGCAGGCTGCCAATTCAGTAAGAGACTCTGAATGAGTGGAAAGATGAGCACTTAACCAGCAGGTTCCCACTTGTCAAGGTTGTTGGCTGGCAGGGGAGAAAGTCCTTCAAATGGAGGCTGTGGCTGTGTTGTCCAGAGTTGCTTGAACACCCATGCACAAGCTCTCCACATCCCATTAAGTAGGAACATGCGGCCTACAAGTCTCTTTACCAAGCACAGCTACCTTCTGCATGCAAAGCAGATGCTCCACCACTGATGCTCTTTCCTGAAAAGCAGCAGGGAGGAAGGTGAAGGTGGCTCTTTTATTTGCAAAAGCACTACAGTGACCAAAAGAACCAAGTGCTGCACCGGGGTCTTGGAGAGATGTCTTGCTACCTCAGGTATCAGTCCCTTTCCTGACCATGACACCACAGGGGAGGTCCCCTCACTACCTCCGAAAGTGTGTTGTGTACTTCTATTAGTACTGGGTTCTCTTTGAGTCTATGGAAGTAATCCTATGAGTTTTTCTCAAGTGCAGTGTTGCAGGATATGGTTACAAATCTAAATGTCAAAAGGGAAATGCAAAATTAAGCAGCTCCCAACATGATTTTGAACAACGTGGTAGCCTTTACCATGTGCTATGACACAAGGTAGTATAAGGAACAGATATGTCTATATATTCAAGGAAACACCTACCAAAGAACTAGAAGATTTGGCATTGCAAACTGAGCTAAAAATCTGAAATGTTTTGTGGTAAAAAAGCTTCTACCTTTACATCATTATCCTATACATGTTTATTCAGAAGTGAGTCCCACTGTTATTAATGGAGCTTACTCCCAGGAAAGTATACAGATTGTAGCCATAGTTCATAATTTTATTTTATTTGTGAACCAATTATGCATCCAATTAACAAATAGTATTCCACAACAAGGAACTGCATTTGTTTTTCTTTCTTGGAAAAATACTTTTTAAAAGAACAGTTATTATAGCTGCAATACTGCTACTTTCGCACATACTCTTAGAGGGTATCAGAGAGTATGATCTCAGGCCCCACCGTATTTGATTTTACTGCAAAGTATAATATTTTTCCTTGACCTTTCCCCAACTAGGATGAGAACAAGCTCTCACTATATTATTTCCAAATTGAATAAGGGAGAAAATTTGCCCTCGAGCTGCTGCAACTAAACGGACATGTGAGGCAACGCAGAATTCCAAAGTATAACTCGGTTTGGCTGTACGGGGTGGAGTATAGGAACAAAAATTTGAAACCTTTTCTATTGACCTGTTCCAAGCTGAAATACTCCTGCATTGTCTAATGCCCAGAAAAAGCGGAAACTGATGCAGTTTGGGGCTGGGAAGTCAGGGAAGTATGTCTGAGCACTGATGCTGTGTGAAACTCCCATTTGGTTGGTTGGGATTCCAAGGTAAATAGCCTTGTAAAGCATGTAGCCACAAGGTTAGATGGAGTGAGCCCCAAAATGTGTTCACTTACCTAAACCTGCTGAGAGCGGGTGCAGTGTAAAGGCTAAGAGTGTGCATTGGGAAACCCTCAGTTCAACTATTGCTGCAACCATGAAGTAGCCTTAAGCAAGCCACTACTGCTCAGCCCTGATCCACTATGCATCTGCAATATGGGAATAATATAGCTACTTTATAGAGAGTAGCTGTAAGGAGTATTTGGAGGAAGTATTCAAAGCATTTAACCTAAAGTGTTAATATAAATGCTATGTATTATTATTACCTCCATGCACATGGTAGATAGCAAAACCCCAAGCAATTGGAGAAGGCTGGTTCACACTATATTTTTCTATATGTCTAAAATGGGACATTGGGGGGGGGTTGTTTCATGCAGACGTTGCTTTCTTTTGGACACCCCTCCTGTGATTAAGCAAAGAGACTGCAGTGTGCACAGAGTTTCTTCATGTTTCATGATGAACTAGATAGGCAGTGAGGGGTTAAAGAGGCACGTGTTTGCCTCAAGTTGGAGGCATTTGGGAAAGGAGGGGGGGGGTGAAGATTTGAAAATAGAAGTCAATGCACTTCAATGCTAGCATTTCAAAGGAATGTGTTCTGCAAAATCTGCTGCTCTCAGGAACAGGCACAGTCTGGTTCCAGCAAAGTGGGGTCTTTGTGTTTTTCCTGCCTCCCTCCCTTCAGCAAAGCCCACTTCTATAGGCAGCTGCTCTTTCATACTGCTGTCTGTTAAGAAAAGATAATCGATAACTCTACTGGAATAGCTAAGGCTATGTTTGAAGACCCCTAAGGATGTCTTCTAGGCGCTGTGCCAAAGCTGTTGGCATGATTGCATAATGCTTCCCTGCAGTGTCCAGCCAGAGTCCTTCCTGTCAAATTCTCTAGCCTTAAAAGCTGCATGGAGGGGGTGGGGTGGGAGACAGAGGTGAGGTTTCAGTTTTTTTTACAAGGAGTTAGTTTCCTCCCACATTTGTTCTGCAATGTAGCTAATGCGTTTCCCTCCTCTTTCTTTCCCCTCCCCAATTAAATTAAATCAAATCAAATCTAGTTGGTAGAAACAAGACCCAATGCAAAAAGCCTAAAATAGCTTTCACACTGATTTCATCAACAGTTCTATATATATTTCCTGGGGAAAGTGCTAAAAGGGGAAAACATTATAATAAATGGGTACCTGAAAAAGAGTGTACTTTGCATTTAAGAACAGCCACTATTGGTGGCTGGAACAAAAGAAAGGGCTGTAGCACATGTTTTGGATGCAAAAGAACCTAGGTTCATTCCCTGGAATATCCAAATAGGGCTGGGGGGAAATCCTGTCCTGAAATTCTGGAGAACGGCTGACAGTGAATGTAGTATATTCTACTGAGTTAGGTAGCTTCTTATGTTCCAAAATGGAATAATCTCAGAATGTGTTTTTATATTTTCCCCAATACAGATTCTCTCTCTCTCTCACTCCAAGGTCTAGGATACACAGTTAAAACAACTAAGCCAAAAGTCTTTACTACAGCAAAGTCTCGTGAAGGCTGCACACTGTAGACCAATTGCACCACAACAGTCCAACTGATCTGAAGATTTTAAAAGTTAGTGGAATAAAAGGTTTCACCTTTCTCATGTAAACTACATTTCCCCAGAGCTACATACTTTGGTGCAGTTCTAATCCAAGGCTTCATCTCTGCTCAGTTGTGCCACTGATTCATGATACATTGTGATTCCTGAGGCAGATAAATTATGCCCCCAAGGTGGTAACAATATAATTCTAAACTAAATAATGGGTCATTTCTAACCTTTAAAGATATTCCAGTATTGCCACCTGAGGCAGGTCACACTTTGCCTAATGGCAGAACTGGCCCAGTTCTACAGTCAATGTTTGTGGAATTGTAATTTCAATTTAACTTTTTCTCTAATAGGGCAGGACCACAACAAATTCTAGCTCCAAGTAGAGAAGACAGTTTTTAAATTCCAAAAAAAAAAACAGGAGAGAGAGAGAATATGCATATGATAGAGGAGCCTAGGAAGGACTTAAAATGTGCTGAATCCAAAACTTCTTAAAACAAATCTTGCAGTACAGTACAGTCTGCACCTAATAGGAACTGTTTACAGAAGGAAGATGGCATAGAAGGGCAACAGCAGAAGGCAAGCTCAAGAAGGATAGCAGGTGGTAACAGTCACTGGTAACAGATATTGACAGGAGGGGCGCAGCTGAGAAATGGGCTGAGTGATTTATGGACTACAGCCCCCGAACTGCTCATTCAAAAGCCGGAGCCTAATTGTTGTGGAGTTCTTATAATTGCACATGCGCACAGGGCACCAGCTGGCTTCACTCGATAAATGGAAATAAAGTATTTCCAGGCACCCCAGCCCAGACTCTGGGATGACATCCCTTCACTCTCTATTATTTCCATAATTAGCTGTGCATGGGCAGAGTTCAGAATCCATTTCCAGTCACAAATATCCAAGGCCAGACTCTCCCGACAAAGCAGATAGCAACATCCATCCAGACCAACATATTTTGCTAGGAATGAACAAGCATTGCTCCCTTAGCAATTGTGCTTTTGTGAATGTTCTAATCAAGCATTTAAAAGAGACTCAAAGAAACTCACAATGCACATACCTCCCCCACCACTAGCTTCCCCTTTCCAGGTTGCCCCCAGCCCAAATATTTACCTTTGGAGAATGCAAAGGCAATGGAGGATTCTTTCAGCTGAGAGTCCTTTTCTGGTGAGGACTAAGGCTACCTGTTCTATCATCTCCAACAAAAATAGTATGTAATGTGTCTATTTCTCACTGGAGATTCTGGGACTGGTAGCCCTTGTCCCTGGTAGGAAAAAATGCTCTGCTGGAGAACTCCCTAGCTCCACTTTCCCCTTCCCTAAAAGTATATTCTTGCGGAGGGGAGGAACAAGTCAGCTTGCAGGATTAAGGCAAGCACAGACCTACACATAATCTAAAAAAAATGTAGTATAAACACTGACAACTGGGAAACACTGGCCTGCTAGTGCTCCAGTTGGAGAACAGCCTTTGCTGAAGGTGTCATTGACTTTGAAGACACTCGAACTCAGAACTCAAGGGGAAAACGTGCTAAGAGGAAGGCACACTTGGCAAATCCACACTGTGATCAACTCCCACCCAGGAACCAATGTCCCCACTGTGGAAGGACATGTGGGTCCAGAATTGGCCTCCACAGTCACTTACCGACTCATTGTTAAAACCATGTTTATGGAAGACAATCTTACTCAGCTGTGAGTGATCGCAGAAGAAGAAGAATTGTTGCTATCCTTGGTCTAATCCAGGGATGGGGAAACTTTTTTAACCTGAGGGCCATATTCTCTTCTGAGAGCCATCTGCCAGTGGTTTGTGGGGCCACAGACAAACGTGTGTGGTGCAACACGTGAACATTTTGTCTTTATACAATAGGTTAGTTTCTATAGACACTCTCACACATCCCTCTCTGTCCTCCATTGAGAAAAAGCACAGGACATTAACAGAGTGAAATGACCCATTTATATATTTCCCATCAAGCAAAACATTTGGAGTGCAAAGTATGGCCTTGAGAGAGTTCTGAGGGGACTTCCGGCTGGCGACGCCATAGCGGGTGGTCGGGGCTGCTTCGGCTGCGAGGCGCCCGATCCATCCCGGGGGTTAGGAGCCCCGCAACCGCAAAGCGGGGCTCCGGTTGGGGTGCGGGAAGAGCGTCCCGCACCCTGGGCTCCCCGGCTGCGCCCACGGAGGCTCCGAACCCTTCCCTTGCCCCCCCTGTAAAGGGGGAGTGGGGGTGAAGGGACAACGGAGCCGGGCTTACGGGGATATGCCCCAACCGGGATGCAAATGCGGCGACAAAGCCCGCGGTGAGCGTCTTAGTTCTACCTTTGAAGAATGGAGCCAAAGGAACCCGGTGGTCGTGAGTAACTAATTTGACCAGAAATCGAGCTTTTGGAACGATCCGGGGGGAAGGAGAAAGGCAGCCTGCCTTCTTCCCTTCGAGTTAAAGAAGCTAACCAATTTGAGCAACTGCTGCTACAGGACTGCTACAATGTGCTTAAAATTGATACATGAGACTGGCAAACTTTTTTCTTGGGAAGTAAATTAGTGGAAAATATCTCCATTTAAAGTTGCGGTATCTGCGCTCCAGTTTAGGAAAATGGCGATGAACAGAGAGGCAGGAGTAGAAATTTGATACCCACTTCCTCCCCCTCTACCAGTATGCTGGGCTTCGTCCTTGAACTGGTACTGAACTCTGGACTAACGGACGAACAGAGGCTCACTGCTTTGAAGGTGGAACTGCTGTACAGGAAAGTCAAAGTCTTGTGTGGGGGTCTGAAAGAGAACCAATTGCCCACAGAGGAGGCTTTTAAAACTTTTAATACTTTGGAAGAAAGTCTTGCCAAAGAGCTGAGAGGGTGTCTGGGAAGATGGAGAGAAATGAGTGAGCTACTTCGGAGAAGAAACTCGCCTTTTGGGGGTGGCAGTCCCAAGGCGACGGTAAGATTTGTTATATCCAGTCCCCGAGGTGTGAGCTCGGGGGCCAGGGACAGAGAATTATGGTTTTTACAAGAAGAAAAGGAATGCTACAAAGAACCGGAGAAGCTGAGAGACGACGAGATGGACATCCTGGAGCTCGTGGCAAGGAGAGTTTTGGACTGTGCCTGGATCTGTGGACGCTTGGAGAGGGAAGCCACAGGGAAATTCAGTGTTGATGCCACCAGGAGAAGAATAATGGACAGAGGGGGTGTGGGGTGAAACACTAAGTAAAATTTGAAGTAGCCTGTCATGGAATTTTGAAATCGGAGGGTGAATACTGTCAACAATCTTTCTGTTTTATTTTTTGTTTGAATATGAAAGGAGATATTTTGAGTTACTATGTTATTAGCAGCAGTTTAAAGGATAGAAGAGATAGATATGATATAAATGATTGGTGAAGATTTCAATGGAAGAAGAATTATGATGAGATATTACTACGATGATGCATTGTTAGTTAAATGTTGAATATATAATTGCGTGTAACTATATAATTGAATTTGAATTTCAGGAGAAATGGTTATAAAATAGATTAAGGATATGAACTCGAAGGAGAAAGGGCAGGGGAAGTCAATGGTCAAGATATGGAAATAGAAATTTTCTTTTTAAAGAAAAGATGCAACAAGAAAACTTGACACTGTTTGTATTTGTTTTATCAATGTATTTGTTTTGTATTTGTTTAATTGTAGGAGTGGGTGTGGGTATATGTTGTTATAAGAAAAAGGTCAATAAATTCTTATAAAAAAAAAAAGAGAGAGAGTTCTGAGGGACAGGTTTGGAGGGCTGCATTTGGCCCCCAAGCCTGAGGTTCCTCACTCTAACAAAACATACAAAATAAAAGTCCTGTCCTATCTCCAGAAAACATTGCTGTCAGTGTGTTTCAGCTGGGAAAGGCAGTACAAGTCCTGCTGACTGCAACACCATTTACTTTAGCCCACACATAATTTTATTGGAAGCCATTCTAAAATTAAGCCTCCTCCTAGCTGCCAATCACCCCCATGGATTCTATCTCTTCCTAATGATAGGCATGACAGAACACAGGAACTGGTCTTTATATGTCTGATTACCTAAAGACTCATCTAGTCAGATGTGTGGTAGGACAGCCCTTAGGTATGGTGCACAGAAAATGCCCACCCCCATCCACAAATCATTAGACCATTTGCTCTTCCTGTACAGTTCCTGTCTGTACTGGCTCAGCCTCTCCTTTGTTGAACAAGCCCTCTTAAACATGGCCACATTTCACTGGATGCCAGAATTGGACACCCTCTGTCCCATCTGTTCTGAACAGAGGTGCAAATAATTTGTTTCTGTGTGAGACACGAGTGGCACAGACTGATATACCGGTAGTTGCATTTCTTGTTGATGGGGTGGCTGTTTATAGTCCAGCCTCTTTTCTGCTCTTTTAGATGTGGCATCCGTTTTTTTTATGTCACACACACACATCCCAGCAACCATTTAGTGACTAGCGCCCACAGTACTTTCTCAGAATTCCAAATATCCCCACTAGCCTATAAAGATTGGCAACCTCCTGCCTTATGTTCTCTCAATAGGTGCTGTGGAACAACTCTTGGTTCATGCACAGCTGCTTGCATTTCAAAGAGCTGGGTGCTCCAGTCTCCCCTTTACCATCTTTCAGACTCTGCGGTTCTCTAAAAGCATTGGTGCCCCAGTTATCTTCTTGGCTTCTCTGTGCAGTAGCAGCAGCTGTAACCCCTAACACAGGATGTGAAGTAAGAGTAGTGCAGCACTGAGCATAAAGGGTTGTGTTTCCCCTACTGGCTGTGAAAAAAAGGCCTCTTACCCCCTTGATTTATCTCATGAGGTTGTTTTTGAGGCTAGAGATGAAAACAGTAGGTCATTTTTGCATGCTGGAAGTCTTATAAGAAATAACTGGGGCTGCAGCTAATTTACGGTAATCAGTCAGGGCCAATTGCTGTCAGTGATGGTCAATTTTTACTTGGTGGGTCTCCATGAGGTTTCATTACAGCATAACAAATTGAAGCTTTTGTTTTTAAATTCTAAGTCATCTTTCAGGGTATCAAAAAGGCACATGTATTGAGTTTTGGGTAATGTGCTAATCTGATTTATTTAAACGGCAGATTATTAACTGAAAACTATTTTAATTCATGAGGCTGCATGTGAAACCAAAGCAGCGGTGGGTGGAGAAGCCGGGGGAAATGATGGCTTGGTGTTAAAGCCATAAAGTCTGCGTTGGTCTCTGGTCTCACACAGTCTGCGTCAATGAGGCCGCCGGGAGACACGCCTACCCACTTGGGAAACGCGAGTCTTCCCTCTGAATTTCCCGATCACTGCCCGGAGTTCAGGGCCAGCGCAGAACTCCCCTCCGCCAGGCACCGCTTTAGTCGAGCTACGTACAATGATATTCCAAAACAGACGGGAGAGAAAGAATGCCATTGTCCGCTAGCCAGTAAAGGAGAGGGTTTTGCATCTCAGGCGCGCGCAGCCCGGGCATGGAGCGCTCCGCGGCAGCCGCAATATTATGCACAGTAACCAAACTAAAATAGGATAAAAAGCAGGGAGAAGCGGAGAAAGTATTAACCCAACCTCCCCGGAAGACCAGCCGAGCATCCCGTTTCCCAGCGCTCTGCTTTCGCCCCCCTGCCTCGTGGTTTGCAGCCAGAGCCAACTTCGGGAAGGAGCGTTCAGCAGCCCCTCTCGCGGTTGGCGAAGACCGAGCTCCCCGCTACAGGGATCCTTCCTTGCCAGTAGGCGGCAGCATTGCCCGCCATTTGGGGGCCGGCGACATAAGCCGTGCTTGGGTGCCCGGTTTCACAAGTGACGCCTGAAATAGGTTTCTCTCGAAGGTGGTAAAAGCCCGCGTTGGCGAGAATGTACCATTTTCTGTTTGTTTGTTTGTGTGGGTGTGGTGGTTTGTTTTTAACAGCACTCTCGACTTTTTTTCTTTTTTCTTTTTGGCGGTGCACCAACAATCTTCACAAGTGATTCATTCCAGACTAAAACGCGCTTTTGGCGTCACGTGTAAAAACAGCCCGGCTAACCACGCCCACTCAGAATTAAGTCCGTTGAGTTCATAGTGATTTATTATATCCTGACGAGCTATATCTATGATTGCAGCATTAGGCTTTTAAAGCATGACAGCCAAAAAGAGGGTTCTGGCTTGGAGTGAACCAGTGCCACAATCACACCGCACTTTCTAGTTCTTGCAAAGAAGCAACACCATCATTTTAGGGTAGTAGGTAGGGAGGTCAGTACCCCCCACCCATTTGCAGACTACTTATTCCTCAGGAGCATCTATAACTCATCATTTGTAGGGTTTTTAAAAGCACTCATAAATATACTTCAGTGGTTACAGATTTGGAGTGTTGTGAAGGACTGCCAGTTCCTCACCCCTGACCCATTCAGTAAAAAATTATAAGAGCTTTCACTGTATAAACCAAGGCTAGGGAACCTGTGGCCCTTCTGACACGGTCAGACTACAGCTCCCATCATCCCTGACTTGTTCTTGCTGGCTGGGACTGATGGGAGCTGAAGTCCAACAGCATCTAGAAGGCCACACATCCTCTATCCCTGGTATAAACATTTGTCTCTGAGAATACCTTCAGTTGTAGACTGAATCTGATGTCTGCACATCTGGGCACAGCATGCAGCAGGGCTGGGAAAACAGTGGCCCATCAGATGCTGTAGGACTCAAACACCTATTGGCTCAGCCAGTAGGTAACAACAGTCAGGAATGATGGGAGTTGGAGTCCAGCAACTTCAGGAGCCCACAGGGTTCCCATCGCTGGTTGTATGTACACATTGCTGGCTTCAAAAAACACAGCAGATCCTGACATAAAATCCTGGTTAGTAATTTCCAGATGTAATGGAAAACTGGCTACTGGCTTAAAACAAGACAGGATTCCCACATTAAGGCTGGTATGTGAGGGGCGGAGTATGCAGACCTGGGCAATCATGTCTGGCTTCACAAACTCTGGTTTACAAAGGAGACAACAATGCTGCTTCCAGGGCCGTCGTCTGAGGCACATTGGCCGTTGTGGCGCGGTGATCCCTCCGGTGCCCCGGGGAGTGGTGGTGGTGGGCTGGCGGGGGGGAGAGCGCGAGGTGTGGGGCGGGGAGGTCCGGCGTGCCACCTTTGCACCTCTCTGCCTCTGGGACCGCCTCCCTCCCATGCTGGCCGCCCCTCAGGGCAACGCCGGGGGGGGGGCAGGCGGGCGAACGGGGGATGAGGGGCGCGGCGCTGGAGTGGCACGGGACTCTGTGCGCCCTTCCAGCGCTTCAGTTGAGGTTCCCCGCCGCCCATGAGCGTCACGGGCGGCAGCGCCCGGCCGCCTGTGGGGGGGCGGGCCGAGGAGGGGAGGGGGAGGCCACCGGCGGGCTTGCAGGGGCGTCCCTGGGGGGGGCGGCGCCCTGGCGCCGTGTGCCAGTAGGACAAATGGACAAGACAGGGCCGGCTGCTTCCACACTGGACCCGCGAGTTACTTCTCATCACACAAACACACAAACTGCCTCAGCTCTGGGAAAAATCACATTTGGAATCCACCCATATCAAGCGCCTTCCTTTAAATGCTAATTAAAGTGCCTTTAGGAGCAACTGTAGGAAATTATACACAACATTCCATGGAAACTGAGCCATACCAATCATGTCCCAAGTAGTTCCTATGATGTCAGAGACAGAGGAGGGAGCAAACCACTTAACTTGGCTGAATACCAATGCTCAGTCACAGACCGTGTGACATGATACTAAAGAAGACAGTACCTCTGATCATGTTTAGAATATCAGAACAGTTACACTAAAACATTAACATGACGATCAAATAACACCACTGTGGTTGCAGTTTGGTATACAAGACATTTGACTAAATGTCACTAAAGCAGCCTTCCCCAATCCCCTTCAGATGTTGGACTTCCATCATTCTTGACCATGGGCCAAGTTGCTAAAGTTGTGTGTAGTTAGTCCAATAAATCTGGAGGGCACCAAGTTGGGGAAGGCAGCATTGAAGTGCCTCTAACCTACCGGTAGCTTCTCCAACAAAGCAGAACTACAAGGAAGATAGCCTTTAGCAATGCATTAGTATTATCCACCTAATCCTGTCCCTTTCTGGCTTTTAAAAGCATATTACAAAGCAGGGTAGCACCATCCTAAGTACAAGGCCAGAGAAGCAGAGAGACTAGCCTAAAGTCATACTGTTTGAAGCAGTGCCTGGAACAGAATGCAGGACCCTAAAATTTTGCTGCTCTAACACAGCCTTCCTAATACCAAAGATGACATATTTCCCTTTCATACATACGGTATGTCTGTAAACCACACCTGCAAGAGATTAGCTGCCAAAGAGGAAAACCTCAGGCTCCTCCCGGTTCAACCTCTGCCAGCGGGAGTGGGGGACAAATGCATGTAAACGCTGGCTTTCCTTACAGCAAGGTTTTAATCCCCTGGGCTTTCAGACAGCATACCTTTTATTTTATGCCACACATGCATAAAAGTCACACTGCCTACATTACCAGTTCAGCTCAGCTATGTGCATACCTGAGAAGCTAGGTTAATTTAAAACAGGGCTGGGGAACCAGATGCTGTTGGGACTCACAGCTAGCATGGGCAACAGCCTAGAATGATGGGAGCTGTAGTGTGGAGAGCCACAGGTTCCCCACCCCTGACTTAAAGGAAAATGCCATAAGGCTATAAAAGGATTTCTGGCATTATAACTGCTTCTATGATTTGGTAGCCACAATATATTACAGCAAAAATAGTACAACACATTGTGGCAAAGACTAATTGTTATTGAGAAATGATAATTCATAGGTGAGAGCAGGGGGAGGGAATCTGTGGTCCTCCAGATGTTGTTGGGCACCCACACCCATGAGCCCCAGCCAGCACAGCCAGTGGTCAGTGTTCTGCCCCCACAGAAGTCAGTTATTTAGTGATAGCAAATGTGTGTATTAGTATTAGGTAGAAGGAATAACAATGCTGCCTCTTTTTAGACCCCAAGGCAGGTTGGGAAATGTAGGCACAGCAATATTCTACTTTTTATTGGCTTTGCCAGAGAGCAGGAAAATACCTCCCTTCCTTTTTTTGTAATCTTGTGGCAGTCTAGTTATGGCAAACCCAAGAAGAAGAGTGAACTCACTTCGTCCTTACAGAGCTCCACAGAGAACTTCATAAAAAGCTTCTATAAATGAACAGCCTATTGGAATGTGAATAATATTTCTACACATGCCTTGATTATCTTCAATAAATCTACGTATGAGAGCTTTGTGAAGTTTTGTTAATACTATCTAGAAAGAGAGATAAATCTCCAGGCGCAACAGTCAGGGATGATGGGAGCAGTAGTCCAACAACATCTCGGATGGCCACACTTTCCCTAACCTTGGGCAAACCTACATTATCCAAAACATGAAATGGCCTAAAAGCCTAGCAAGTTTCTTTAGAGCTCCAAATATATAAAATACTTTAATAGCATATTTCCAAAATGACAGAGTACATTCTCATGAGCACTACTGGAACAGGAACTCAGGAAGTGTCTTACTGTGTGGTTGTGCTTTCCTTGTAGCTATTGGGTGTTAAATCTGATTTAGTTTCTTCTTCCAGAAGATCCAGCTATAGCTCTATATCTCGGGGGAATTAGCATTAAAGGGAGACTAGTCTAGAGTATTGCTGGACATTCATGGCTGTTTACAGCATCCAGTGTAGCATTCACTCTAGTTTCCATACCATCAGAGTTATGGTTCTCTTTTTAAGAAACTAACCATAAAACACCAGGCCTGGAATCCCACACGTTTTATTTATTTATTGAATGTATATACCGCCCTATACTCGCAGGTCTCAGGGCAGTTCACAGAATAAAGTCAGAATATAAAACCACAAAATATATAAACAAAATAAAAACAACAACAACCCAATAAACCCACCAACACATTTTAGAAGGGCATGCATTAAAACAACAGAAAAAACATACTGCAAATTTCCGTAAGTGTTATGCAGTTTTTTATTGATCTGCATAGGTAACATTAGAAGGGGACTTGGTGTTCCCATTGAAGACCTAACTTTATTTTGGATGGTTTAAATTCAACAATTGATTAACATTCCTACCAATGATTTGAATAAGCACTCAAATTCCCAGCAATATATACAGTACATATCAGTGTGATGCAAGTGTCCTGTAATTTGTACTCAGGAAGTTAAAACAGGGTCCAGAAGGGAATGGCTTCTGTCCCATGACCAGGCAACCTGTCTGAACCATCACACACTCTTACTTCCCTTCCATTGCAGGATATGCATGTCAGTGCACCCCAGTCACTCACCTGGCAAGAAGGCAACCCACTACAGTATAGGGAATTCACATGTGCAGCTTCCCTTGTTATCTGCGGTGCCCAAAAACAAGCCCATTGATGCTAATCTACCCCTGTCTCACAGCTCAGATGCTTTTCTGTGGCTAAGCCCCTTATAATGGTTTTACTAAAATCCCCTTTTGATGGAAAAAAAATCCCAGCTGGAAGTTTTAGGCAACACCACAATATGCAAGTCTGCGGGTTTCTTTCCCCAGTTTCACAAAAGCCTCTAATGGAGTGGAAAATTTGCTGGAGGCCAGAAGTTTGGGGCTGCAATTATTTTTAAAGGATTATCGGGAGAGAATGGGAGGCGCTTAGTGCTCTTCTCCTCCCTTTCTATCCTCTCTTTGTGTTTTGGTCTATGCTGCTTTTAAACAGATTCAGCAAGAATCCTCCTTCACTGCAGCTGAGAAATGGAGCATCCTAGCTTCAACTGCCTCACTTCTCTATCTCCAGTGAACAGAAGTCAGAACTCCAGTTTAAAGAGGCCGCTGGCTGAAGTGAGGGTTGCCAGATTTTTAGCTGGCCTGTTCCTGGAGTTTTAACAGCATCTTGACATGCAAATACTTAGCAGGTACAGCTGTTCTTGGCATGGAGATAAAGTCATGGGGAAAGGAAATGGGCAGAGAGCCAAGGTAGAGCCTGGCTAGTCCAAGGTTGCGGTCACTAGCAAAAAACAAACCAACCCCAAAATGTTATCAGGCTGGCTCTGAAGTTTACTGGCTTTTCAAACCCTGATGGTGTTTACTCTGCAGAATCCAGCTTGCTAGGAGTTAGTCAAGTGGAATAATTACCAGATATAACAAAAAAGCCAACAATGGAAGAGACAACAAAATATAGTCAGGAAGACAGGAATGATGATGATGATGATAGCAGCACTTTCAAATGTTCAAAGCAATACAAATGTATTATCTAATCACTGCAATCCTTGCCACAACCCTGTAAGGTAAGTCAATATTATTACCCCCCATATTATTTATTTTTATATATTTGTTAGATTTGTATACCGCCCTACACCCTCTGGTTTCAGGGTGGTTATAACATAAAATCACAATATAAAAACAAAAAATACATAATGATAAAAAACAGCCCAATAACCCCCCCCTCCCCAACACATTTTAAAAGTATTATTTATTTATTAGATTTGTTTATTTATTAGATATTACAGATAGGGACTGATGCTGAGGGACAGTTTAGATCTCCCCCATAAATAAAGTAAAAATGAGTAAATAAATACTATATTTGTACCCATTGCTCACAGCAGCCTTGCTCCATACTGAGGAAAACAGAAGTTCCCATATTCAGATGTCTGCCAACCACAAAAACATACATAGATGTCTGCGAGCCCCACAAAGAGGGAGAAGAAGGCCTCATTATCCTAAACCTGGGTGGATTTCCCCTGTCCTGACTTGATGCCAGTATTTATAACCCATGGCCATAGCATTCCTGAGGGAAGCACCATAATAGCACAGAGAGGAGAGACATCCAAGTACCACCTACGTCTGTGGGAAAACTCACAGCTCAAGCATAAGCCCAGGTGTTGCTCCTTAAGGCACACAACCTGGGCTTGAATTCAGATCACCACTCCCACAGTATGGGAACTGCCGATGGGCCAAGATGCTATTCTCAGTGCTTAATACAGTATGTTATGCATCTCGCTCATTCAGACATGCACACACAAAGTGCTGCTTGCAAAATGACAAGCTTTGGAAAAGGTTACGTGTCCATTTGTGCAAAAGGCACAGTGCAAGAGAAACGATGCATGCATGCAAGCTGCTCATGTGCAGCACAGCTCTTGCTAGGTGAATGGAGGTTTGAGCTTGTTTGCAGCTAAGGGACTCACCGCTCAGGTTAACTCCAGTCTCTGACAGTTATCCAGAGATCTAATCATATGCCATCTCCACCCTTGGCCAAGATCCAGCCGAATTACGTTATGCACTTAGGGATGTGTGTCTCACCACAAACAAACCTCAAAGGACCTATCTGTACTTTCACAGAACTAAACATGCAGGAAAGTAGCAGAGGTCTAAAGGAGCTCAGTTTTCATTACAAAATATAACCCTCCAGGTCTGGAATTCAGCATTTTTAAAAAGTTGTTGCAGTCAGACCATCCAGATTCTGCAACTGGAGTAAGTTAAGGGGGGTGGGGAGGCATATTTTCACAGAGATACTTAATTTTAAATATACTGGGTTGAATCTAGACTTAGGCTGAAATTCTAACCCTACTTAACTGAGAGTAAGCACCATTGAATTCAGTGGGACATACTTCTGAATAGGCATGGCAAGGATTGTAGCTCAAGTATGTTGTGCTAAGATCCCAACATAGTCAACGGGACTTACATCAGGACTGAAACTTGTTCCATTAATTTCAATGGAACATAAATTCAACTTTAGAATGGATGAGTCTGGATCCAACCCACTGAATTTAAAGTCTTCTATTTTGACATTCAGTTGCAACCATTGCAAATGGAGGCAAGAGGAGCTAGTAACATGTTCTTATTTAAAATTGAAAGAACAGGTCTTTAGAATCCAGGTCTTCGGTATTTTTCAGTTAAAAAAAAAACCAAGACTCCCCCATTTCTTTTTCCTTGGTCTTATTTTTCCAGGCTCAACATACCCAATTCCTTCAGGTTTTCCTTACAAAACTTCTTTTCCACATCCATGATCACCTTTATTACTATCCTTAATGCAGTCCAGAATAGCATTAGCTCATTTTGCAGCTACGTCACACTGCTAACTTGCATTCAGCCTGCAATCAACTGCAACACTGAGATACATTTGTTTTTGATGAATTCCATTTAGATTCTCTGAAATCTTGATGTGTGAATCCTATTATTTGTATTTTCTGACTATGGTGTTTTGAAGCTACTATATATTATCTTTAAATGAGCCCCTGTTAAAAGTTACTGAACCAGGGAGGAGGAAAGTGCTTGTTTTTACACCTTAGATGGGGTTGGCAGAAGCCACCCACTGCTTATATTGGGTTTCAGACAGAGATGATGAGGGGTTCAGGACAGGCATGCAATGGTAGAGGCTTTATTTTTGTAGATAAGCAGGACTGCAGGGGCAAAACCTATGTCAATATGAATCCTATGGAAAATATTGCTCTTGTAGGCAGAAGAGAGGCTGGTTGTGTTTGTGTATTCAGGCACTGTATATATGAAGATATTTTAGAAACCTCTATACTTAGCCATTGTGGTTTAGATCTTTTTCCAGGCCAGGGATAATTGTGTAAGCGTGTAGTCAGCACTGGCCAAACAGAGACTTTTAAACTATACAGTCATTGCCAATTCTGTGAAGGTTTTACATTTGAGAGATGTTCAACCCAAGACCCAATTATTAAAGAAAATAACAACAGAACCCAACCAACTCTGCCATTACTGTGCGTTGCTCTTTTGTTATCTTGCTTTAATTGGCTGCCTCAAGTCAAGATCTTGCTAAGTGGCCAAGTTAAACTTAAGGGGGCAGTAGGGGAAGTGATGATGTAGTTGACTTAACTGGTGCCTGAGCTTCCTTTCTGAGTCAGACCTGAATCAGGGCTACAGAATGAAGCTAGGAAGTGGTCTCTCTCATTCAGAAGAGAAATAAGGACACTTGACCGCCTGCGGTCATGAGAACTAGAGTCAGTTTTCATGGCTGGGATGAGTGGAGAGGAGTGATCATTAGGAAGGCCAAATGCTTGCAGTGGTAATTATATTTTGCCTTGCAAAGTTTTTCCTAAACTGCATTGTGGAGAGCATTCTACTTCACTTTCTTTCCAAGGACACTGGTGTTTATTATGGTTTAGCAACGCTGAAGCAGATTCAACTTGCATCTGTCCGGAACATTCCAGACCACAGTGACCTATTATCACCTACATAGAAATTATATTCAGATCTGTGCTGACAAATTTACTGCAGTTTGAACACACCAAAATATTTTGGTGGCTCCTTCCCACCGGGAGGCAGGAGGTGTGGAAATGATTCAAAACAAGACCTCTGCTAAAAATCAGCTGCCATTTGGAAGTCGTCGTATGCCTGTGGTCAGCAGTGTATCTATCTACAAACATGCTAGAAATGACTGACACAGTCATTATTAGGGCTTCAGACATCTGAGAAGCTTAATGGCCTCTTTTGAATATATGTTGGCAAACCATGCTGGCATCCTTTAGGCAAAATGCTATTAAATCAAAGTGACAGTGCTCCTCATGATAACTACTTTTCTAAAAAATAATGATGTGATTTGGTCTTTCTGTTGATGCCCGCAGGAACATTTGATACATCAAGGCCAGGGAACCCTGTATACAGTTTGGTGCTGTAGTTGTTTTAAAGTGAGTGTTAAATAGGTGAGAGATGGCAAGGACAGTTCAGAAGTGCTTACAAACAATTTCCCCTTCACTATCCCAGAAATGTAACTGTGAATTAACACTTCCCTAAAAACCACCTTAGAGATAAAAAAAACAAGGAACACATTTTTATATAAATGTATAAAGACGGTGAGGGAGAGGGAGGTTTATCGGTTTGTGGTTTTTGTTTTTGTCATGTATTTAATGTTTTTGTATTGCATTTTACATTTTGAACCGCCCTGAGATCTATGGATAAAGGGTGGTATACAAATTTAAGAAATAAAACTAAATGATAGATGATAGATAGATAGATAGATAGATAGATAGATAGATAGATAGATAGATAGATAGATAGAAGTCGGGACTCTACAGCAATGCTTTGGGATATCCCTAGTGTGCATGTGTTACCTGAGCCTGTGGCTGAGGAGCCTGGAGAAGGAAAGTCAGCGGCGGCCCCTCCTGCCACTCCCCACTCCCCACCGGTCACCCTGGGAGCAGCAGTGCTGCACGGACGGGGTGACGGAGGGAGCGGCGGCGCGTGGGAGTGGCCGCCGCTTGTCACCCCCACCCGTCGCTTGTCACCCCCACCCTCCCCTGTCACCCGGGGCGTACCGCCCCTACCAACGCCCCTGCTTCTGATCAGCAATCCCTAGGCTCTGTGGTTTAACCCACAGCACCACCCGCAAACACCTTGACCTCTTGATTGTACTGTCCATATAGATATCACAAAGCCTGCAAATAACCAATTTCAAAACTGCTCTCATATTAGAGAGGACACTTTCATTTGTTGCTGCTTGTTGGGATGTCAAATGGTAGCAGTCACACAGTGCAGCACAATGCAGTACAAAAAGATTCCCCTCCCCAAACTATTATCTTGTTAAAAGCTTTAGAAAGCATTTAGAGCTATAATTCATCTTGGAATCTGGCCAGGTCACAAAACACCCTTGGAATTTTAATTGCCCTGATCCCTAGTTTTATTTACTATTTGAAAGGGAGGGCTCCAGCAGCACAGGGTCTATATAATTCCACAAAGGGATGCTGAGTCAGTATTAACACAGGGGGGTAAAAGCCACCGCCAGCTGAGTCACCCACCCAAGCGGCACAAAGCCACTTCCTGCAGGCTCATGGGCATTCCTTGGAAGCTTTACGTAGACTGGGTAGCCCCTTCCACCCTGACTTAGATGATGAGTGACGAAAGAAACACAATGAGTCAAGAGAACAAAACCCAGAAGAAAAGGGAGGGTCTTTTAGAAAGAGTGGTTCTTAGCAGTGATTCCCAAGCTGTACAATGAGCTGCACTCACACTTGGACATACATTCTCTCAAATTATTCCATACTTGGTACTGCATTACCCATATACGGTATAACTCAGGGCTGAAAGGCACCCTGTTGATAATGGGTTGACCATGGAGTATGAACACTGCAGTCACTAAGAAACCAAAAACTGTGCTGTGTAAAGACATACATGAATCATACTCCATACAGCTTAGTAATTGGCAAGCAACTCATCGGTTACACATAGCACAAGTTCTAATGTAATAGATAGGCTGCAATTTGTCCATTTCTATTGTGGTCCTAATGTTTTAGTTACCCTGGGACTAAAGATATAAGGAATTCTCTCACTGGACAGGGTCAGCATCACAGATAGGCACTGTACGGCACACGTTAAAGTGAACATCCCTGCTGGGGGCACACTGACACCCTCTGGTGCTTCTTGGCCCTGCAACTCCTGCCCCTTGCTGTTGCTGCCTGTTCATCTGCCCTCTTCTGTAATCAAGCCAATGGAGATGGAGAAACCTCCACCCACTGTTCCCAGGACAACTATTCAGATTGGGTCCAGAGGGAGAAGGCAAATGAATGGGCAGTGATGCCTTGGAGAAGAGGGGAGCTTGTTGAGGGCACCTTGCCCAGCGGTCTCCCAAAACCTGGATCGAGCACTGCTGATGAATCAGAACAAGAGTCCCTAAGTCATGGGTTGGGAACCTGTGGCCCTCCATATGTTGTTGGATTACAACTCCCATCATCACTGAGCAGCATCCATGCTGGCTGGGACTGATGGGAGTCCATCAACATCTGGAGGACCACAGGTTCCCCACCCTGAATGCTCATGCCTCAGTAATAATTAAGTCTTCTTCAGTACAATTTAGAATGTAATAAATCAAAGCTAAAGCAGATGATAGGAGTCTGCCTCTTGTGGAACCAGCAAGCCACACATCCATAGAACTTGCCTGGGCAGCATCACATCCCTTTAAAAGCCAGAGGCTGCTGCATAAGAGAACAAAGCAGATTCCTTCATACTTACTGATGCATTCAAACTATTTGTAATTAAGTTGAGTTTTTCTAACCTTCATTCAGCTGACATTGTGTGCAGGCATCTTTCTTCACTGGAGATTGCCATAGTGTGGTTTTGAGATCTTAGCAACTGTTATGACTCCACCTGCCAAGGTGTGGTTTAGCAATCATATTTAAGGCATTTGGGGATTTTAAACTTGTCCATGATCCAGATAGGGTTATTCTACCAACATAGCCTTTCCAGTCCTGAATTCAGAGATTATCAATCAGTGGGTTGTGACCAAAGCAGGTTGCAGGCTGGGGTGGTTTTTTGTGGAGAAATCACAACAAACACACCCAGTTGTGTGACAGGTCAAAAAGTTTATTTTCACACAGAATTAAACTCCAAATATAATATGTATAGTAAACCAAATTACCGGTACAGTATTATTCTTAAGTTACCTGTTGACTTTCTAGGTATGCAGTAATTTTTAACAGGTAATCGCTATATTTTCAAGTCTCAGGATATGTGGCGGGGGGGGGGGAGAGAAATCCCGGGGAGGGAGGGTCACCAGTAACACTTTTGCAAACTGTTTCTTTTGTAAACCACTTCAAGATTTCTTTTAATGTAAGCCATATAAAAATATTATTAAATAAATAGAACAAATCACAACTTTGAAAAGTCTGAGAAACTCTGCCTTAGTTTGAAATCTGAATTAAAATTAGATGAAATCTCTAGCACAGATACCAGCTAATATTATTTAAGAACAAACGTATCAACAATATTAAGAGATGGCAAAATTTGCATGGCTTTGCCGTTAAGTAGATTGTTTGGATGTGAGTGTAAGGTCCAGTTTCATGTCCCCCATATCTTTAGTGCCTCAAGTTTCATCTAAATTAGGTAACTCCAAGTATGTCAGTCCAAACAGCATTCCTCCTTCTCTAAAGGAGATTTCTTATTCCCACAGCTTTACCAAGATATAAAGAGCCTCCCCACCGGCACACATATAAATTCTCCCTTGATCCTTTCCAGTTCAGTCTGATACTTCTGAAATTCATGACTTTCAAGGGTGTCAGAAGATCTCAAACTGCTAGATCACCATGAACCACCCAGGAAGCACCAGACTGAGGTTCTCATGACAGCTTCCCATCAGTGCGATAAAGGGTACATAAGCTCTGCTGGATCAAGGCCCAGGTAGTACAGAATCCTGTTCTCACAGTGACCAAGCAGATGCCTATGGGAAGCTCACAAGCAGGACTTGAGCACAATAGCACTCTCCCTACTTGTGATTCACAGCAACAGGTACTCAGAAACATTCCACCTCTGATATTGGAGGTATAGCACACAGCCATCATGACTAGCAGTCATTGATAGTCTTATCCTCCTTGAACTTGCCTAACCCCCTTTTAACGCCATTCAACTTGGTGGGCCATTGAACCCAATTTAAACTTTGGACAGCAAAATTGAAAAAACTGCTCCACTAGATCTGATCATAGGTCCATCTAGTTAGCATTCTGTTTCCAGCTAATGGCCAACCAGATGCCCTGGAAGACAAAGCATTAAGACAATGGGCAACCTTTGTTGTTGGTCTCCAGCAACTGGTATTTGGAGATATACTGCCTCTGAACAGAGAGGTTTCATTTAGCAAACATGGGTAACAGATTTATTCTTCATGAATTGGTCTATACAATTGAGAATTTTGAAAAGAATATATTAACTGGAAAGTAGAAATGGCAGAAGTTCCCCCACTTGCTTGCTTGCTTACAAACCTTGTAAAAAACTAGGAGAAGTGGGATAGTGTGGCCTGGATCGCATGTCACACTAAGTGAAACCATGGCTTAGTTTGAACATGCCAGTATAGGGACTCCAGAAGAGGGTATCATGGCTACTTTGCTCCTGGTCAGATGTTTTGCTCTGGTCTGGGCTAAGCCATGTTTGGCGTAGTGTGTCACCAGAATGTGGTTTTGTGGTTTAGGTCTGCAGAACAAACCATGAGCCTTTTGGACAAACCCATGTGCCCAAGTGCTCACACTAATGTTTATATCAGATGTGGAGCAGGTGCATGTGGTTTGGGGGAAATCAGCTCATGAGGTGAGGTGAGAAGACTATCTCAGGTGACAAGGTTCACCCTGGGCAACAGATCTCAATGTTGATCCTATTTTTCTCCCCCCTCTCCCTTTGTTCATGATGTAGATCTACCATGACCCTTTCTTCCCTGGCAGGAGGAAATAGTGCCAAAATTTCTTGGGCTGGCCTTTTCTAGAGGGTATCATGTTGGTGAAACATGGTTTAAAGCAACCAAGCGACACAAAGTACCGGTACTGCGAGGGGAGGGGAGGGGAGGTTGAGTTTTACATAAAGAGCAGACCTCCCCATACTATTTATTTATGAACAGGGCAGACATGTATTTTAACTATCTGTCCCACCACGTTTAATTTGGCTTCTGGATATGAGTGTTAAAATAGTGGTGGAAAGGAAATCCAACAGTTTATATACTTCATAGTTAGCGACAGTAAATATTGTGTGTGTTTAGACATACAAGGCTTGGAAGTCTCCCCTGAAAAAATAAGCTGCTGGTCTAAATATGAAATCTGGGGAGAGCTGACTTACCAGCACACACAATCCTAAAGCTGAAAATAAGAGCTGGCTGCCCACCTTACTTTCCATGTAAATTTTACTGAGTGACATGTTGACCCACACAGCAGTCCAGAGAAAGCTTCACTATATTTAGCTCTGGACAGCCTTCCCAAAGTGCAGCGAGAGGCACAGCAGGTTGAGCAACTCTTAGCAAGGAATTTAAATAAACTGGCTAATCATCTGGTTTTGTTTTTAAAGTTGATAAGATTATAAAGCTGATGAAAACTGAGACCAGAGCTCACTTGCAGAGTTTTCAGTCTTTTGGGGTTGTATGAACAGAACCTGCAGCAGGCTTTTTAAGAATAAAACTGGCCCTGGCCCGAGGCTTAATTTTGAAATGTAGGGCTTGTCCACACTTCTGCTTCTCCTGTGATTTCTAGGCACAGGTCCAATAGGTTTTTCCTTTTCTCTCGCTGCTTTCCCTGGGAAAACCCGCTGCTTACTGCATCAATCCACAGAATCCCAACTGACATTTGTTCTGATTCAGCAGTAACCAGCAAGTTTTCTAGGGAGAAGCGACAGGAGAAAATAAAAACCTATCAGACCCATGCCTAGAAATCACAGGACAAGCAAAAGTGTGGATGAGCCCTAAAGGGGAAGGCTTGTGTTCCAAAAATGATTCTCAGGGTTTCTATCTGGAAATACCACTGTAACCCTGGACACGTTGAGGCTCTCTACAGATGCTCAGTGGTAAAGGAAATGCACCATGAACTTGCTCAGCAGTACATATTCACTCATGGTGATTTCACATGTTCCAGGGTGAAGCCCTGGCACTGAAAACAGATGAGCTCTGATACAAATGAAAATCTGTATTTACTTACTTCAACATGTGGTAAACTGTACTTGGTGGCCTGCCTACCCCTTCTGCAAAGTGGGGCCCCGGACCTCTGCCCTGAAGTCCTGCCCTGACAGCACCAGTAGCTATGGACAGTTTATCATCAGGTGTGGGAAACATTTTGCCCTCTGGATGTTGCTGGACAACAACTTCCATCATCCCTGGTCATTGAACCATGCTTGCCAGGGCTGATGGGAGTTGTAGCTCAGCAACATTTGGGGGCACAAGGTTCCCCACGCCTGGTATAGAGCAATTGAAGCATCTTCCTTTGTGCTATTATGGCACAAGCAAAATAACTGTACAAACTTCATGGGAAAGGGCTGAGAGTGGGGGGAACAGAGTGTAAGCACTTAATTTTATTAAAGCTCAACAACTTTGTCCAGATTTTCAGTTTTGGGAATATGGCAACCCTACTCATTCACATTGCGCCATGGCACTTTACAAAAGGAAAGACTTGGCAGGGCCCTGTCCTCAAGAGGCTCATAATGTGAAAACAGGTAATCAACAGAGGGAGATGAGAGGTAGGGATAAATATGGGAAGAATATACTGTATATTCTGGCGTATAAGACTACTTTTTAATCCAGGAAAATCTTCTCAAAAGTTGGGGGTCGTCTTATACGCCGGGTCGAGAATCTGCGGTCGAGTATATCTCAAACTCTATATTTTAACTGGAAAAATTGGGGGTCGTCTTATACGCCGGAAAATACGGTATGTTTACTTGAATTGTGACTTCAGGGTATTGGAACTAGGGGGTTGTTCCAACGGCTTTGCGGTTCTTAAGAGGAAGTTCCTGGCATACAGAGCGGCAAGGCAGAAACTTTTTTCAGGGAGCAGGAAACCTCTGGATAAGGGAGAGTCGTGAAACTGGAAAAGTAAAGGTCACAGGCAGGGATGTGTCAGCAGCACACAATAGCTAAGAGATAAGGATTGGGTTGCATGTCTGTGGAGGGTTTTGAAGGTAAATATGAAAAGCTTGTGCCTGATCTGGGAGTGGACAGAAGAAGCCAATGTTGGGTCTGAGGGGGGTGGGCAAGGTGAAACAATGGTGAATTACAGAGCAGAAGACTGAAGTAGTCTAGTGACAGATGACCAGGACATGGATCTTATAAAAAGTGGCTAATTCCAAGTAGCATCTCTGCCATGCAATTCTAACACCTTTTTTGTGCTGCACTGCACATGTCACCCTAAGCTCTTATTTGCAGGCAGGCAGGCAGGCAGGCACAGCAACTTGTAAGACAAAAATCAAAAGTGAGGCTTTTGAACTAACAGCATTCAGGGCTGTAAGTCAAGTGCCCAAATCACACATGGCACCAACAGAGAGGCAAGCAAACATTCAGCAGTTTTGGAATAATACAACCCTGACTCAGAATCACTCAACTGCAGCGTATGGCACATTTTTCTCACTTCCTATCTGCTTAATTGTACCTTTTTAAGTCCCACCATCTTCCGCATAGGAACCCTGCTTAGGACCCAACATTACTATTCTAGTCAAGTAATACCTGATCCAAATCTCTTGTTTTAAGTATATGGTACCTGAAATTTCGGGAGGCGGGTGGCGCTGTGGGTTAAACCACAGGGCCTAGGGCTTGCCGATCAGAAGGTCGACGGTTCGAATCCTCGCGACTGGTTGAGCTCCCGTTGTTCAGTCCCTGCTCCTGCCAACCTAGCAGTTCGAAAGCACGTCAAAGTGCAAGTAGATAAATAGGTATTGCTCTGGTGGGAAGGTAAACGGTATTCTGTGCGCTGCTCTGGTTTGCCAGAAGCGGCTTAGTCATGCTGGCCACATGTCCCGGAAGCTGTACGTCGGCTCCCTTGGCCAGTAAAGCGAGATGAGCACCGCAACCCCAGAGTCGTCCACGACTGGACCTAATGGTCCCTTTACCTTTTTACCTGAAATTTCACCTGGTGTAGTTAGTTTTGATTGAACACAAAAAGGTCAAAAGTTTCTGTTCCCTAAATGAGTTTAGAGTAACTGACTGATGGAGTCAGGTTACAGATGCAGTTATTTGCTGATGTGCCTTGCAGATTTGCTCTGTAACAAAATGGAGGATTCTTGTCATTGCTGACATTACTTCATTCATTCATTCGTATAACAATTAATTGCCAAGGTGGCTTCTAAGCAGTTTACAAGTATACAACAAATTACAAAAAAACCCACATAATTAAATACATACACAATAAAACAATTTCATCAAAACATTAAAATAAACATGCAGAACCCCATCTTCATGTTGCCACAAGATGACAATCATCAGGCTGTGGTACAACTGACTAGGTACCCACTTCACCTGCAATATTGCAGCAGTATACAAACAACATTTTGACACTCAGAGAACTCCAGATGTGCTGCCAGCTAGATGTCTAGTGTCTTCTGAATTGGCTGGCAGCACTTTTTGAAACATTTGAAGAGGAACTTACATTGTACAAGCATGGCCTGCACAAGTGCTCTTGTACAACTTCCCCTTCAAAATGTGATAGTTAAGTGCTGCCAGTTGACTACAGATGGGATTTCACATATAGCAGGTGGTATTTCTTAACATCCAAAGCCACTCTTAAATTGAATATTTGCTTAGGTCCAACTAAACATGGATATGACATTGCTTTGGGGGATTTCTGGCATCTGGAGGTCCAGATGCTAGCTTTTTGGCTCTTGAGACAGTAGTTTTCATGGTGAACTTCGGGGAAAACCATATGAAAATCTGGCTCTGGGAAAGGAAATGCCAGCCTGGCCTCAGTCATCAGCAAGAGAAAAAGCAGTTTGAAGGGTTCATGATTTTCCCATCCCTGCCAACAAAACCCCCAACCCACTCAGTTCCAATAGCTTTGGGACTTCCAAGGCAAAAAGAAAGACATTTTACCACTGGCCAAAAGGATAAGGGCCACAAGATAGTTGCATCACCTCTAGCCAATCAAAAACATCAGCAAGGAAATACCAGTCCAGTCCCAACTGGAGAAAAATGCCTGCTTCTGACTTTGTCAAACAGATCTCCATTTCTGTGTTGTGACATTTTATATGGAAGTGTGTTTCTAAATATTTATATTAAATTAGTATATACTTGAGTATAAACCTAGTTTTTCAGCACATTTTTTGTGCTGAAAAACCTGCCCTCGGCTTATACTCGAGTGAGGTGGGCGGTGGGGGCGGCGAGAAAGAAGCCCTTTCTCTCCGCTCGTGCCGCCGCCCGCTCACCCCAGTCAACCATTCCTTAAGAAGCGTACAAGAACAGCGGTTCTTTACTCTCCCCAGGCAGCTTGTTCCATTCCTGAACTGCTCACATAAATGCAAACTTTAGACCCCAGAAGGCAGAAAGCCTATCAGTTAAGGAAGTATTAAAACCCCACAGGTGCTCACTTTCCCTGGCTCCTGCTTAAACAGGACAGGATCCCAGCTTTCTCTGTTTAACACAAGGGAACATTGTGCTGTGGGTTAAACCACAGAGCCCTAGGGCTTGCTGATCAGAAGAATAGTGGTTTGAAACCCCGCAATGGGGTGAGCTCCACAGTGGCAAAGGAGGAAGAGGAAGGAGCAGCCCGAAGGGCTGCTTTTGGGCTGCTCGTTCCTCCTCCTCCTCCACAGCGGCAAAGGTGAACCGGCTTATACTTGAGTCAATAAGCTTTCCCAGGTTTTTGTAGGAAAACTAGGTGCCTCGGCTTATATTCGGGTCGGCTTATACTCGAGTATATGCGGTAAATATCTATTCCCCTCACTCTCCTTCCCTTTTGTGTCTTGTCTTCTTAGTTTGTAAACCTATCTGAGAGCAGAAGAAATGGAGGCAGTGAGAGATTTTACTTTCTTGGGTTCCATGATCACTGTAGATGGTGACAGCATTCACGAAATTAAAAGATACCTGCTTCTTGGGAGAAAAGCAATGACAAACCTAGACAGCATCTTAAAAAGTAGAGACATCACCTTGCCGACAAACGTCTGTATAGTTAAAGCCATAGTTTTCCCAGTAGTGATGTATGGAAGTGAGAGCTGGACCATAAAGAAGACTGATCGCCGAAGAATTGATGCTTTTGAATTATGGTGCTGGAGGAGACTCTTGAGAGTCCCATGGACTGCAAGATGATCAAACCTATCCATCCTGAAGGAAATCAGCCCTGAGTGCTCATGAGAAGAGAAGACTCCCTGGAAAAGACCCTGATGCTTGGAAAGATTGAGGGCACAAGGAGAAGGGGACGACAGAAGACGAGATGGTTGGACGGTGTTCTCGAGGCTACCAACATGAGACTGACCAAACTGCGGGAGGCAGTGAAAGACAGGCGTGCCTGGCGTGCTCTGGTCCATGGGGTCACGAAGAGTCGGAAACGACTGAACGACTGAACAACAACAAAAATATTTAGAACAATGATAACAGGTATTTTTCTTTCCCCCTAAATATTTAGGCCTTCACATGTTATACAGCAACAAATCCAAGTTAGTCAGTTCCTGTGTACAGGGTACTCAAAGTTCCCAGGCAATTTTGTGTGGGTGTGGGTGTGATGCTCACATCTTGCATGTGTGCAACTGTAGGAAACACCAACATAGCACCAATGTTTTACAGAGCAATTGTAACATCTAAAGCTGCCCCCATTTGAGGTTCCCAGACACATACACAGTGATTTTAGAGATAGGTGTGCACATGCATATGATGGCCACATTTTACATGTTTTCTGCAGCAAACACTGTACAGTACAGATGCTTCCCACAGCAACTATAGCATGTGGAACTGCTCTGATTACATTAGATGTTGCAGGTGCTGCCTGCCTTACAACCATACGACTAGACAAGAAACAGGTTTCCGTGTCATAACATAAATGACAATGAGAAGGAAGGAAGCAAATTAAGCTGCCTTATATTGTGTTACATAATTGGTCTGTTGAGTTCAGTATTATCTGCTCTGATCAATAGTGGCTCTCCAAGGTGTCAGTGAGAAATAGATCTTTCCCAGCCCTGTTAACTGGGACATGCCAGGGATTGAATCTGGGACCTTCTATATACAAAGTGCATATGTACCATTGAACTATGGTCCCTCCCCCAGAACAAAAAAAACCAAACATACAAAGCAAAACTAACACCATTATGTGCACCATGGACACCCTACAACTTATCATCTCAAGAAACTAAATTTGTCACTAGAACTTTTGGTAGTAATGTCTGCATCTGGAGGTACTACGTGCTCCATGGGTGTTAATCCTTTCTTAGAAGTGGTTGTTATGCTATCCTGAAATGCACACCATGCAATACATATGTACAACATGACTTCAGTAGGATTCCATCCTAATGCCACAACATGGCATAGGAACCTGCTTGAGTGTGACACTTTCACACTGACACCCTAATCCTCATACTAGTGCTCTGCTATTAGCCTTGGCTCCAGTGCAGAAAACTTTCCAAAGAGTTTCAGAGGATATCTCTATTTTTAAAAACTGTTCCTGGGTACCCAACCCAGGGATTTCTCTAAAAGAAGAGGAGTGAGGAACTTCAGGCTCAGGGGCCAGGCCTCTCAATCCAGTTCTTGGGATTCTGCCCAGGCAACATCACTTCCTGGCTGTTCTCTGTGACTTCCTTAAGAGCTTTTGCCCAACTGGAATATGTGCTTGAACAGCAATAATGACTCCTGCTTGCCTGGGTGAAGAGATGTGTGTGACGATACAGAAACCATTGGCATTTGCATGGCTAGGAAGAGGTCTACCATACAAAGGTAAAAGTCACAGCCATTGCTTCACCTACTCTTGCCTCTGACCTCACCCACCACTGGCCCCTGGAATGCTGCCAACAAAGGAATGTGGCCCTCGAGTTGAAAAAGTTTCTCCACCCCTGCTCTAAAGAGGATCCAAAATTATTTTATGGACTTTATTTCCACAAGATATTGCAACAGCCACAAGCACAAAGGGGATCAGACAAATACATGGAGGAGTAGACGGCTATTAACAGCTGTGAGCTGTGCCTCTGCAATTTACTCACTAGTGGACTTAGGCAAGTAACTCTCTCAGCCTCAGTCTACCCATCTGCAATATAGTGGCATGAATACTCTCTTACCTTACAGAATTATTGTAAGGCAGGGTAGGGGACATGTGGCCCTCCACAGATGTCATTGGAGTCCAACTCCCAGCAGCTCTAGCCTTCATTGCCAATTCATAGCATTAACCACAACACCAGACTAGGCATCAAACAGCTTATCCCACATGGCAGACTGAAGTAATAGAAACACATAGTTGCTGTGTTCTCCAGGAAACAGAAGATCTAAGCAGAGAAACATTTACATTTTCCTTGAAGTAGCAGTAAAGGTTTGCCCACTAAACTCAAAAGCTACAATCAGCACAAGGAAACAAAATCTCAAGTTACAAAATGATAGGCACAGAGTCAAACAGCTGCCAAGCCTCAGCTCTTAAGTGCTAGTGGTGGATCATGAAAAAAGGAACATTACTCCCTTTGAGAATTTTCTCAAGGTCTCTTTTGGAATCATCAGACTAGGTTCACTAGTTGCCATAGATCTCAAATGGTATGTGGGATGATTCCAGGTCCCACTGTGATGTATTTGTTTAGGCACACATACAGAGAGAGAGAGAGAGAGAGAGAGAGAGAGAGAGAGAAAGAGCACAAATTGGAGGCAGATAACTGTTTAGTATTTCTTTTGCACTGTCAAGGGTTTATTCTCTCCTTTTGTAAAAGGTAAACCAAGCCTAAATAAGAGTGGGAGAACAGGCTTGCTGAAATCCTCAGGGGAAGCAATCTAAGTTATATCTGCTGGAGGAAAGCTGTGAGCAACCAACCATGGTCAGCCCACAACAGGCCAGGAAATGCTTCAGCAGCAGCAGCCAGAACCACAACTTGAGCCTGACCACATGTCAACCAGGGACACGGAATACTGACTGAAGAGTTTAAATTTAGACAGGTAAACAGGCAAGAAGGAAGAGTGTTGGCACCTATTCGGGCTTAGCCAGACAGCCAAGATGTGTGAATCAAGTAGCAAAGACTTCAAGAGCAGTGGCAGCTGGTGGCCTCTGGGACTGACAGGGAGGCCTACAGTAGGTGGCACCAGAGCCAATGACAGGTTCTGAAAGGCAAAGCCAACTGCTTGTTCCCATCCTCAACCCTGCTGAGTTCTACAAAGGAACACTGAGGTTGCCAACAGGTAGTGCTATCTCCTGTGCCAGTTCTAAGTCAGAAGGCAGGGAAGGTTACGAATGTGGGACTTACTGAATGCAAGGCATATGCTCTACCACAGAGGTTCCCAATCCCAAAGTGTGGTCCATGGTCCACCAGTGATCCATGAGTTTCATGCAGGTGGTTCACAGAAGCAACTCTGAGGAGTGGCGGAGCTATGTGCATGTGAAAAATGTGTGTGAAGAATGGGGGGGGCACAGGGGCTTTTTTTCATTCTTGGAACTTGGCGAGGACTGACCAGAAGTAATGCGGGGAGAAGGCTCTGTCTTCCTCACAGGAATACAGCTGTGGCAGGCAGCAAGATGTGGAAGGTCAAAAGAGGGGGAAAGATGCTGACAGGGCACTTGAAAGGAGTGGGGAGCCAATACATGGAAATGAAGGAAGCAGCGAGAAGGGGAAGAAGCTGAGAGAGTGAACGCAAGATGGAGTGACTCAAAAGTGGGAGCTGTTAGTTGTTAATTAATAATAATAATAATAATAATAATAATAATAATAATAATTGTCTAAAAATGGATTTGTGATTGAAGAAGGGAGATTTTTTAAAACCACTAATAAATGATCAAGAAAATAGTAATGAAGATGAAGCAAGAGTAAAGGAAGAACATATCAAGGGGAAATGCATCTCTAGAAGGATTTTTAAATTGTATTTTTAGCACTCCTATTGTTTCTTATTGCATTTTATTGTGTTAGAGTTTGAATTCCATATAATTAAAAAACAGTACAACTGCTAAGCAATAGGCAGAAAATTCATTAAGTGGTACAGCAAGACCTTTACCAATTTGCAAATGGTCTGGAGGGCAGAGTGAGTGTGGAAACCTCTGCTCTCTCACTGAGCTATGATCCTTCTCCAACACATTGAGGAGACACAGTTCTGCGGCAGCCAATCCCCTTCAGTGTCTAGTTAAGCCTAATTCACTGCTACTAGACACAACCACAACCAGAACAACAACAACAACAACAACAACCACCACCACCAAATTATTATTTGTACCCCACCCATCTGACTGGGTTGCCCCAGCCACTCTGGGCAGCTTCCAGCATATGGCTTTCATATCAGTGGCTGTTTTTTTTCTTCTTGTCCCCCCCCATCCTAACTGGAATAATAGTGGCATTATTTAGCATAGAAGAAAACAGTAAGTGGTATTATAAAACAACTAAAAAGTGTTTTCTCCCTATTGCCAATGGTAAGTCAGCTGTGGAAGTCCAAGCAAACAACGAGCGTTGGCATCACAGAGACTCTTTGAAATATTATATGCTGTGGCGATCACCCAAACTTAGGAATGGCATAGAAGGAGTTAAAAGGAATAACCAGTAAGAACCTTTAGGGGGCGGAGTTATGTGGGCTATATAAACCCCTCCAGGGGAAGGAAGGGGGTCTTTGGGGGTTGTCTTTTGTCAGGGTCTTGGTCTTTGTCTTGGGGGCTTGTTGTGGGTATTGAGAGGTTGGAAGGAGGGTGGCAAGGGAAGGAGTAGGAACAGGGGTGGGAGAAATCGTTGGGCACTGTTGTTAACAAGAACACAACCCAGAAAGAACTGTTTATTCAGAAACCATATAACTGGAGATGATGAAGACAATGTGGCAGGTCATGCTTAGTAAAGTGTGTTATTGCACTGCAACCAATATCGTGTTGATATTTATGACATCCCAATCTTCTTCTTCTTCTTCTTCTTCTTCTTCTTCTTCCATTTATTTATATTCCACTAAAGCCAAAATAGGCTTCTAAGCATTTAACAAATATAAAAACCAATTACATACATACATTAAAATGTAACCATTAACAATGAAAATACACAATATAACAATTCCATTCAAACAGCACAGTAATTAAAACAGGAGTTTCAGGTCAAGTGAACAAGGGAATACCTATGTAAAACAGATACATCTTCAACAGGTCACAGAATGCCAGTACTGTATAGATTAGGGGTCTCTCATATTTCAGCATGCAATGCATTCCATAACATTGGGGCCGCCACTGAAAAAGCCCATTTCCGTGTCACAAGCCAATGGGCCATGGCAAGATTAAGATCAACCAATGGAACCTGAAAAAATATCCTTGCCAGACAATGGAGGGGAAGTCAGTGTTTCAGGTAACCTGGTTGAGAGTTGTTTATGGCTTTAAATGTAAATAGCAAGACCTTAAAACCAGTCACTAATAAGCAGCTAGTGGAGACCTGTTAGCATGGGTGTTCAGAAAGGGTGTTTAATATTTGATGAATGTATTATTGGATTGAAAAATATAACATTATTCCAGTTTTAAAAGCTGGGAGCAGTTTAGTCAGTTAAATAAATCTCAACCATTTCAATGGGAAAGGTTGAAGTATATACTTTAATTTGCCTGTTAATATTAATGGGATTACAAAAGTTTAACATTGGTGGGATAGTAGCCATTGTGCCTTGTATAGTTGGAAAATACAATGTTCTGGCAACAAAAGCAGTGCATTAAGAGGAAACCTTTAAAACTACATCACAGTTAAGGGTTAATATCACAAAATGGAAACACAGAGCAAGTCTGAAGGCAGCCAAAGGAGATGTGCTGTATAGTATTACATCTACTACCAGATGAACTAAGAAGGCAGGCACTCCTTCCTAATAGAGAGGAATCTCTTTCTGATACCCTTGGGCACAGAAGCATAAGAGATGAAGCCTGGGAACACAGGAAATCTGGGGCTGGAGTACGGCCAGGCTGCCTGTCCAATTCTGCCTCCTACTCTGAATTGGCACTTGGATCTCACAAAGTTTCCCTCTTCATATACTATTCCAATTTCTTCGACAGAAGAAATGAAAACCTGCTTTCATTAATTGCTGGCACATTTACTTCCATGTTCCACATACTCCCCCCCCCTTTTAAATCGCATTAATTTTCTCAGTACCAAATTCTTAAATTTCTCTACGTACAGCTTTGCTTTCTCTCTCTTTTTGCTGCTTAGCCCCTTGGTTACTGAAAAATAAACCCACCTTAGTTTGACATGAACCACATAAGCTGATATATATGCACAGAGCATATGTATGCACTGATGAGATATACCTACATATGATGTTCAAAAAGGATGGCAACTGGCAGCCTGGGAGTGTGATCTGTCCCACAAAGCAACTTAGTCTAGTCCTTGGAAGTGTTTATCAGAATGATTAGCTTTATCTCCGCTGGAATGATAGACAAGTTCCTACACATATTTTCCTGGCTGAATGGAGAATTAAAATGCAACTGAGTGTATTCCCAAACCTAACAATGCTGGAATTCTGCAAATCACCTGTTGAGGAGAGGGTGCAGGGGGTTGGATTCAACTCCTACTTTCCCACCCAAAAGTTGGTTGGCAGGAATTCTGCTTTTCTTTACTTTCCAGTCAGGTTATAGGTACACAGGCTCAGTCATTTCACATATAGGTTACTGGATTAGGACCCTTGATAGTATATTTAAAGTGTTGAAATAAAGCAAGGTTACCTTTCTTTTTCCTTCATAGCCTGACATTTTAGGAGCTGTCACTTAAGCTGCAATCCTATGAATACTTACCTGAGAGAAATAAGCCCCACTAAGATTTCCCAATACATTATGCAATGTGCTAATCACATATTCAACCCTATTTCAACCTCCACCACCCCAAAAATAAGGCTGCTCATCCAGCCACCCCCACCTGAATTGCATGGGAATCCGAACAAATGTAAAAGTTAAACAGAAAAGGTATCTGTGAACAAACACACAATTCAAGATGCTGGAGTTGGACAATGCAGAGGTGCACTTTGAATGCTAAAATGGCACACCTGCAATAGAAAGTGAGAAGGGAAGGGCAAATCCCAGGGCCAGAGAAATGCAAGATGCACACATTGCCACATTTTTATGCTAGGAGTTATCCTAAGTATTATACAACCTTAATCAAACAGAAGAATATGTGGACAGGTCACAGGCTACTTGGTCTCATTTTATCCTATCTTAAGGTACAAGTTGCACTGGGTCAGATTTGGAATGTGTGAGTATTTATTTGAATCGAAAATAATACAAAAGAGATGGGATTTCGTTCATAAACAAGAATAAAATCTACAGACAGAACCTGTAAAAATGATGCCTGGAATCTGGATTATGTTAAACAAATGGTTGAGTACTGCACAACGATTGTGCCAAACATCTGCACTTGTAGAAAATGTTCATTTTATCATGATATTGAAAGCACTGCTGTGTGATTCCACAGAACACATTATCAGCACACCAGACCATGTCACTGCCACACATCCACTGCTTAGAGGTAATTTTACAAGTATTTAAGCTACAGTATTGATATTTTAAAAGCCCAAATTTGGAATAGTCAATTCATTCCAGTAGTTTGCACTGTGTTTTTGGTTGAAACCAGTGGATTTCCAGAACGCATCCTACAACCAAGGCAGCTCCATACCTTTTTTACGTAACTGGCTTTGCAACACTCCAATACACAGAGGCCAGGATACGTGTCTGGAAGGGTGTTGGAGAACACAACTAGACAAAGGTACCCTCAGGCAGAACTGGATCTCAGAAGTTTTCCTAAAGGAATGAAGTTTTCCCCTTGCTGTAAAAGTCACCACCTCACTTTGTCTTCCACCATTCACAGTGCACCTCGCTGAAACTAGAAGACTCCACCTCCCATCTTCTATAATTGCTGGTCATCTAGACTTTACATAACCACCAAGGAAACACCCTCAACAGATGTACAAAGTTCCCCTCACCACACACACTGGCCTGCCATCAACTATAGGAGGACAAAACAGACTGCAGGCCAGGAGCATTGAAGATGCAAAAGACTAGGACTAGACTCAAATGCAAGATAAATAATAGTGTGACAACTTAAAGGGGTTTAGGCCAAGTTATCTGTGAAATGGTAAAGCAGCATGTTTTCTGGACTTGCACCATTATAGGCTGCAGTTCTGGCCTCATAGGATTAAACCCTTCTCCATATAAAAAATCCACACAGCAAGAAAAAAGTCTGCCGGAAGGGTTCTACCTCAACTGGTCTCCTATGTGCAGAGAGCTATTTTTGTACAGAGCAGGCATAGGCAACCTCGGCCCTACAGATATTTTGAGATTACAGTTCCCATCATCCCTGACCACTGGTCCTGTTAGCAAGGGATCATGGGAGTTGTAGTCCCAAAACATATGAAGGGCTGAGGTTCCCTATGTTGGGTATAGAGGAGCATTCAGAGACTTGCAGTCCAAACTGGAACAGCATAAACACAGTTTTGTCACCTCATTGAGTACTAGGTTCAACTGGTTTATTGTTGTGTGAGCTTTTTGTAGGCAACAGCATACATAGATCAGAAGCATAAGTGGGAGAGGTATGAAGACGCTAATATCTTATACCACCCCAATAACTTCAATAACAAATCAAGGCTACTTGTTATTCCTATTTAGGAAAGTTGGTTCCACCTGCAGCACATAAATGTGTCAAGAATAGTTGCATTCCCACATGGAGTGTTAACCACATGGTTTATAATTAGGTCAATTAGTCAAGAATACAAATACACCTGTCTAGGCAGATTATAGATATAAAATACACACA
Organism: Lacerta agilis; assembly: GCF_009819535.1. NCBI lineage: Eukaryota > Metazoa > Chordata > Lepidosauria > Squamata > Lacertidae > Lacerta > Lacerta agilis. The sequence goes on from NC_046321.1 coordinate 16,608,121, forward strand.
CATGTGTACATGTATGTATGTATGTGCTATATCTATCTATCTATCTATCTATCTATCTATCTATCTACCTATCTACGATAATAGGTGTTAATATGTCTGAAATATGTATTTGTGTGAAATAAGAAGCTGCATAAGTACAAATGAAAAAAGAACAGCAGTATGTTGGGAGTATGAGGACTTGCATTGTTAAGCCACATGTACCATAGTCTGACCTTCTATAAGCCACCTAGAGAATTTTCTTCATGGGCAGCCATATAAATTTATTAAACAATAATAATATCACTTGAGCATAATAATGGTAAATACAGGACAATAATAGAGGTATATATTGAACCCCAGTCTGATTTACAGTCAACATCCACTTAGCCTTGTGTGGTTGAGTTACTGTTGTACACTTTACATGTGGCCAGCACTACAAACAGATGCATTTCCCTTTTGCAACACAATGGATTAGGGCCAAACTACGCATGACGCAGTATAACTGGAACTGGAACTCCCAGCATATTTCTTAAAGTTCAAAAACAGCTGTGATTACAATGGAAAGGCTAGATTCTGTTAGTGGAACTGGGGAAAAGAGGGTGCTTAACCTTTCCCTGTGCACCATTTTCCTGATCAAAAGATCCTCATCCTGAATCAATTCCCTCACTTCTGGCTGCTCCTTTTAAGCTCTAAAAAAAGGCAGGACTCCAGTTCTCGTTAAAACCTGATGAGCTGAAGTTGGCTTCAAGAACAGTCAGGGGCGTCGCTAGGGGGGGGTGGGGGCGGTACGCCCCGAGCGACAGGCGCGACAAGCGGCGGGTGGGGGTGACAAGCGGCGGGTGGGGGTGACAAGCGGCGGCCCCTCCCGCCACTCCCCACGCAACGCCGGTCACCCTGGGAGCAGCAGCGCTGCACGGACGGGGTGCTCCCTCGGCCGTGCGCTGTTGCTCCCGGGGCGACGGAGCAAGCGGCGGCACATGGGGTTGACAAGCGGCAGCCCCTCCCGCCATTCCCAAGCGCTGCCGCTGCTTCCATCACCCCAGGAGCAACAGCGCACGGCTGAGGGAGCACCCCGTCCGTGCAGCGCTGCTGCTCCCGGGGTGACCGGCAGCGTGGGGAGTGGCAGGAGGGGCCAGCGCTTGTCACCCCCACGCGCTGCCGCTGGCTCAGTCGCCCCGGGAGCAGCAGCGTCGGACCGCCGCTTCCACAGCCTCCTTTTGAGCCGCAGAGCTTAAAAGCGGGCTCTTCAGCTTAAAAGGGAGCTGCAGAAGCGGCGGCGGCACTCACGGAAACGCCCCGGGGGCGGGGCATCATGATGTCACAATGTGCCGTCACACACAGTCCACACAGATCCCTCTCATATACCCACAAAAAGGGCACAAAGACAAGCATAATCTCTCATCAAATGCATCCAGCAGCTGGTTTAGCAGCTGTTTTGGACCATGACTCCCATCTGCCCCTTTGCAGTGCAAAACATCTAGAAGACACCAGGTTGCCAAAGGCTTTAAGAGCTGAACTCCGCCTCTGAGATTTCATTACAAACAAATTGACAGCCTCACTTTACAAGGTTATCTTGCCAATGACAGGCCTTAAAGTACAGGTGATGAGAGAACAGTAATTTAAAGAGAGACTTAAAATCACCTTCCTTCCACAGCGTCTTGAGAGGATCAGTGCCACAAGCATCCCTTATAGGATCTGAAGAAAACAGCAGCTGCCCTCATGAGGTTGCGAGCAGCTCCTACCTACCCATGAGGCACTCAGTCTCCACCTCGTTAAAAGTACTGTAAAGTGCTCAGCGACCACCCAAAGTGCCCTGCATTGGGATGCGGCTATGCAGGGCAAACTGTTCACCCTGGAGTTTGGGACTCCACCAGACAGGCTGAAAGGATGCCCCAGCAGCTACAGAGTAGTCTGAGAGCTCACTCAGCTATCCTCTACCTGACAGGATGGCAAAGCACCCAAGACCAGTAAATATACCAGGGCAAAAGACGGCTGGAGGCTGTAAAACATGGTAAGGGAAAGTTGGTTTTCCTTTGGTGGATGAATACTCCAAAGGCTGTGAGCGAAGAGAAGGGATATTTTCCTCACTCTCAACACTGCAATCAGATTTGTTTTCTTGCTTGGAAGCTTCCCCAGTTCTTCCCATCCACCAGCATCCCCTGAAACAGGTCAACAAAAGCAGGATTTGTGGACTGCTCCTGTGTAAGTTTCCTACAGACTTGAGACTGCAATCCTAGTCACCCCACCCCAGGAGTAGACAGATAGTACTGTAAACCCCGCTGAGTTCAATGGAGCTGCTCTGAAGGGAAAGTGCTGCCTTAAAAGAATAGATGTTGCTGGAGCTCAAACCTGCCAGACTGTCAGGCAAATGCACCCTCCCTCTTGCAAAAACTTCCCCCTAGTTTAGAAGGTGGGGATTCTGCCACCCTCCATAAGGATGCTGGACTGTCTGCAGCTGCTAATAATCATTCCTGATCATTGGCTGCGCTGGCTGAGGCTTTATGGGCGTTGGAACCCAACAACATCTGGAGGGGGGCACAGGTTACCCACCCTTGTTCGAGCAAGTCCCATCAGTGTGGCGACCAGCCCTCGGCAACAGAAGCGCGCTGTGCCCGCTCGCCAAGACGCTCTTTCCCCGCTACAACTCGTTCACACTCAAAAAAGGGTGAACTCTCCTTCTCCGCTAGAAGCACAAGCAGGGCTAAAATCCGGCCCGGTCCGAGACACCAACCAGGACTAGCTTTTCAACGCGTCTCCGCAGGAGTGAAGTCTCGCCGAGTCCAATGGGACCACCGGCCAACGCGCCAAGAGCCACAGCGAGCGCAAAGCCCGCCCTCCGCCACAAACCCGCTCCTTGTCCGGCCGCGACGGCGAGGCGCTTCACCCCGGTCGTGGCCCAGGGGAGCCGGGACACGTGTTTGCGTCTCTGTAGGGACAAGAACGCGTGAAGGCGGGTTCTGAGGGAGAGGGAGCTTTGTTTCAGCGAAAAATAGCAAGGCGCGCACACTTCCCTTCCCACAACTCCCAGTTAGGGAGGCCAGGCGCCGGGGCTCTTCGGACGGGGCTCCTTCTTTCTTCCCCTCGGCATCCCAGCGGTGACAAGAGCGCCTGCCCGGGCCCTTCGGCGCTCGCCCTGCTAGGGGCGCCCCCTACCTGCATCTCTGCGCTTTCCAACCCCGCGACGTCGACGGCTGCGGCAAGTTTGCCTCTCCGTGTGTGCGAGTGTGTGTTCTCCTCGCCCCGCTCGAGTTAGTCCCGGCGCTGCGCAGGCAGCAGGTGAGTCGCCCTTTGGCAGCGCGGAAGGCGCCGGGCCAGCCAAGGTCAGCTCAGGAGCCACCGGGGACGCGCCCCCGCGCTCCTCTCCAACGGGCTGGATGCGCCCCTCTCCGCTCGCGCGCTTCTGGCTGGCCGGCTGCAGCAGCAACAGGGGCAATGGGCACCCACCGTCGCCGACGCTCCCTCCCTCCTGCCCGCGATGGCTGGCTAGCTGGCGCTCTCGCTTTCTTTCGGGCTACTGCTGCAGAAGGGATTTTGCACCAGACAACTTTTAGGCCGAGAGGAGTTTTGACTACAGCGGCGACAGTAGCAGCAGCAAGACGGCGCCGACCGTAGTGCAAAGGGTCGGAGCAAGGCGAGCCGAACCGATCCCGGGGGCTCAGGCAGCAACCTCCGCCCCGCCTTCCCCCACGCCCCGCGCCCGCCTCTCCCTCCCAAGCACCCCCTCCTACCCGCCCCGCGCGGCAGCAGCGCCGCGCCGGCGATGGGCACCACCCCGGGGCAATCCCCCTGAACCCCCCTCGCGACACACACCGTGGATATAGCCCTCGCTGTCATCCTGTCTCTTCCAAACGCAGCCCGAGAGTAACCCCGCCTCGCCACTTTAGATTGCCACCCTTCTAGCTGGCGTGGCGACACTGCTGTCCCGAGAGGAACTTCATTCATAGACCTTCCTTTTCATTAAAGCCCTGACCCCTTCGCTCTCCCCAGTCTTCCCTACTAATCGTCTCTCTCATCCTCTCCTTCCGTGGGACATCCCCTCTTCCTGCTGCCTCATTCCCCACTCTCCAATATTCCCCCTAGCCTGGAGCTTGCTCCTGTTCTCACATATACTTGACATTCTTTCCTCCCCAACCGATTAAACTAGCACACTCCCAACACCAATGAGTTCCCCACTACCACCTGACCCCACCAATTGTCCCTTCCACTAACATACCATCCAATCCATCACCAGGACACATCTCGCCGCCCCCGCCGCTCCATATGAGTCCCTTGATGCAGACACATGCTAAAAGTTGACACTCAGTGCCTTTCACCCCTTGTTCCTCCCTGTTGTAGACTCAGCTGCTTCAGAGGAGCAAAAGGCAGATGAACTGCTCTTTCACTGCCCATGCACACACACACTGCTGTAGAGCTTTGCAGTGCCTTCAACTCCATTGGAAAAGCAGGCATCTGCAGTCCAACATTATTCACTTCACAGGAGCAGATATGCAGGCTCTTAAAAACTGACTTGGGAGGCTTCAACTGTTTCAGGAACAGGGAATCCATGATCTGGGATGGGATGAGATGGGAACGGAAGAATGGGGCTCTAGCAGATAGTGTCAATGCTTTTGTGGCACCATAAAGGAGTGCAGGAAGAAGAAACACCATGGTACAGCTGCATCAACACAACTGGACGCCTTCATCTGCTCCAGCCGCATCAAACCATGTCTTTCTCATATCTGTTTCTACAGCCACAGCAGATGCTGTAACTCTCCAATGGTTTGACTTTACCCCTGAAGGAGCACTCTTTCATTGTCTCCAGAGACAAACAGATGCTAACCAAAGACTTACAAATTTATTGTGGCATAAGCTTTTGTGGATATTACCTATAAGTTGACATGGAGATGTGTGGGCGGTGGATAGGATTGTATGCATTGGCATCAAATGGCAATGAAATGTCTGTGGCAATTCAATCAAAGCTTAAACATACACAGAATAAATACATTAGCTACTCATTACAGCAGTAATTGAGGATAAACACAAGCACTCCAGTATCCCTGGTGCTTAACATGGTCAAGCAGTGTCCCTAGCAAAGGAATTGCCCGTTTTGAAGCTGGGATTGTAATACAAATATTTTAGGTGGAAGAATAGTTTTGCCTACCTGCCTACAAATGAGGAACTACAATGATAATGGAGCAGGTATTTAAATGCCTAACTGTCAACCTAATATTAAGAACATAAACATAAGAAGAGCCGGGGGGATCAGGCCAATGGCCCATTCAGTCCAGTGTCCTGTTCTCACAGTGGCCAACCAGTGGGAAACCCATTGCCTATGGGAAACCCGCAAGCAGAATCTGAGTACAACTTGAGTACTCTCCCCATGTGTGGTCTCCATTAAGCAAAGTTAAATGACCAAGTTGTGCTATGCCAGCTAACTCTTGCAGCCTTAATAAGAAATAATGAGTTTAATGAGCCTTACCTCACTTATGGATAAGATTGTCAGTGGCATCAGTTTGAATGCTGTGCATTTCTGTTCTGATCTCACTTGCCACTGATTTTTTGTCTGGTATCAATGACTATCTTTAAATAAGCTTGTAAAATATAAGCAGAGCACATCTATTACCATGTGTGGGCCCCACTGTAGTAGAAGCAGATGTTTCCTTGCACTCCTGCCCATGTGTTCCCCACTGTATTGTGAGTGTGAATTTTGACACTAGCATTCTTTTCTATGGACATTCATGTGTTCTGCAGCTTGAATTCCTGGCAGTGACTCCTGTGGCACTGGATCAGTTTTCATCCAAGTACTTCAACTTACCAAGATGGTGGATAGGAATTGTATTTGCTTTCTTGTCACTCCAACAAGCATTATTGATCTCACATGATGCTGGTGCCACAAACACTCATCAAAAGTGTCCCAAGAGGATTTTGCCCACCATTGATACCCTAGCCTAGGACTTAACATTCCCCTTTGCTGGAGAAAGAAACATGACACTGCCTGAAGCAGGGATTGCCAAATTTAAAGGGAGAAGCACCAGCCAAATTGCATGGAACTGCAGTTGCACCAATACTTGCAAATTGCTCCAGCCAAATTTCACTGGTTCCAGTTCTGTAGTTCAGATATGTTGCCTGAATATGGAACTGGAATTCCAATACACATACACAGACAAATACACATATCTTTGATTAGGGGACACTGATCAGTCTAGCCTCTTGAGCTGACTAGGAAGTATCTGTTCCCTTCCTCATGTGTGTGACAAGAATGCAGTCCTAAGAACACCTGCAGGAAAGTATACTATTGAATTAAGTGGCACTTGCTTTCTGGTAAATTATCAGAGACATACTCTGGCTATATCTAGAAATCCACCAGTATAAGGCATACAGTGCTGGACTCTAGACAAATAACTTCAATCTATGCCTCAAGAACGTACATATAAGAGCCAACATGAATACCTAAAGAGTAGCACATGGAAGCAATGAGGCAATACACTGGGCAGCTGACAAGCTGATACGTTCATTTTATTGTCTGACAATAGTAATGTGCTTTTCAAGACCTAGCTTGGGCGTCTGCATTCTGGCACATGTACTGTGAAACATTTCCATAAAGCAAGAAGAGTTTGGAGAGGGAACTCCCCTGATTAATATATATATACAGAGTGAAATTATAGTAAAATGCATGAAAGGGAAGAACACCAAGCACTGGGCAGAATGCCGAACTCTAGTGGTGCCAGGATTTACACAGTGAAAACAACAATCTATGCTCAAGTGCAGTGATTAACAAATACAGCTAGCCAACCCTGCCCTTGCCTCCACATCTGTTCCTCTGTGTAGATAGTTCCTGAGGAGGTTACACATAAAAAGCACCCTGATCCACGGATTCCATAATTTGATACCAGCCTCTCAGGTCTTAAAAAGGCAACCAGGTGTCAAATTCAACAGAAAAATATATTTATTGTGCATATATCCAAACATCAGGCTATCATGCTAATCAAATCATCCCTATAGGCTACTGGTCTTCAACTGGCGGGTTGGGACCCACCAGTGGGTCACAGCCTTATCCAAGGTGGGTCACAACAGGAGCACTACCAGCATGCAAATATATGGGAAGAGGTTATATTTATGTTTGTTCTCTATCTATACCTGAATTTCCAATTAATCTTTATTATTATGAAAAGTGTGTAAATGATTCACTCAGGTCCTACTTGAAGGTTCCCATGGGCATTTGGCTGACCACTGTAAGAACAAGAGGATGGGCTAGATGGCCTGATCCAGCAAGGCTATTATTATATTACAGTGTCCAAGACTTAAAAAGAGAATTATACTTATAGATATTTACAGATGTGAAAACAGCCCCCATATGGTGATATATCAACTTGAAAACTAGCATCCCAGAAAGGGATGAATATTTTTTTTAAAATAAACTTGGATTTGTTTGTTCCTTCTTTCAGTCTTCCGACACATTTTGTCAACAAGGATATTGTCCAGATCCAAGCATATCCAACATAGACCTAACACCAGAAAATGTCCCGAAAGTTGCAGTTAATATTCTAGCTGGAATTAACAGAATTTGCAGTCTTCTTCCAACATTTTAAAATAAGTTTTTGGATTATGAATGTAGGCAGTAGTATCCCTGATCTTCTCCAGAATGTCTTTCCAAAATCCAAGAATCACTGAACTTGTTCGAAACAAATATGCCATCCTTGGCACTTGTGGCTAGTTCAACAATGGTGTATTTCTCTTTCTGTCCATTTTACTGTTCCCCTTTCTTTTCTCCAAATCTCTTTAAGAGTGATCTAGCTAAGTTGGACCAGTTCAGTACTGCCTAATACCAGCCTTCGTGCATAGCAGAAGGGTGGGGGATCTGTAGCCCTTCAAGAAGTTGTTGGACTACAACTGTCTTCAGTCCCAGGCAACTTGGCTAATGCTTAGGGATGATGGGAGTTGTAGTCCAACATCTGAAAGGCCACAGGTTCCCCACCCATCATGCAACACCTCTGTCATGCATTCAAGTTCAGATTTTTGTTGTTCTTTAGCCATGTTACAAGCTAGAAACAGACCTCAAGACTTGATGCCAAGCGTTTCCAGGGTGAAAACTGTTCTTGGTGATCTCAGCCTCCTGAGGCAGAAGAGTGTTCTAATTGTTGCTGGCAAGTTTACATACCATTGTTATTGTTACAATTGGTTGTGCAGATTTTAAACGCCTTCTTTATTTTATAATTTGTAATTAAGGGGAGATGTAATTAGTTTCAATTTTTAATGCAATTAGGGGGCACTGCAAATAAAATTACTTTCTGTTCTAACTGTGCTGGAACTGGAAGCTACATGCTTGCATGTGTTGCAATAACATTTATTCATATGGATTTCCATCAGGGCCTGCTCTACTGTTAGGCAGAATGAAGTGAACACCTCAAGCAGCAGATGATGGGGGAAGCAGCAGTGGCAGCTTCAAGGCCAAATCCTTTTTTGAGGACAGAGCTGCGTGTGCCACATGGCCTGTCGAGAACCCTCTAAATTACCCTGCTGCCCTCAGGTGTGGCAAAGGTTGCAGCTGCCAATGATTTAAGTAAGTTGCAGCTGCCAGTAGTTGGTTTCTGTACATAAAATGGGGATGCCACCCTGTCCTTCACCTCAGGTAGCAAAATGTCTTAGGCCAGCACTGATTTCTATCCTCCAAGTTGTTCAGGATAACAAACATGGGGTTGTCCCATTTTATTCTCACAACAAACTTGCAAGGTAGGTTGGGCTCAGATATAGCGGCTTGCCCAAGGCAACCCTTTGAGCATTATGGCTGAACTGGAAACTAATCCCAGCCTTTCCAGCTGAACTCCAATAATATCCACTATATCAAGAGTGGGAACCTTTGACTTTCCAGATGTTGCTGGACTCCAAGCCAGTGGCCTCTATTTAAGAGTGAAGGGAATGGCAGTCCAATTATCATCTGGAGAGCCACAGGTTCTCCAGCCCTGGTTTAAGCACATATGATGTCATTTGTCCACTTCCTTCCCTCCCCGCCCTTAACTTTCTGTTCTTCTATCATTTTCCCCATTGCCTATTTCAGTTTGCAAGCTCCCTGAAGGCAGGGAGACCTGTCCATTTTTGCTTTCCCTGGTATAAGACACCACATACACGGAATACAGTTTATTAATTATTTTCTATAACCAAGTTGCATTTAATGCTACTCATACTTACGAGTAGATATCATACATTGAAATGAATGGACACAACCAACTTTGGTTCATTCATTTCAATCAGCCTATTCTGAGTGAACATTAGTTGGATACAACCCATCACTGATCAAGGAGACTGGATTAGATAAATGATAGATATTTTCTCCCATCTGTCTCTCAACTCAAACACTGTCTGGGTTCCAAGCCTCACTTCTTGCTCAAGGTAGAACTGCTGATTGTGTGATATTTTTTGAGAAATGGGTCACCCTCAATACTAGTGATTCAATAAAAAATGAAGAGAATTGAAGGCTTTGTCTAGTTTCCTTCATAACCTAACATGTTTTCCATCCTTGCCCCCTGTTCGGCAGATCCTCCTATCTTTGGTGATACAGCAAAAGGGAGGGGGGAATCAGTGGGGGGGGGGAAATAGTAACCCAGATTTTCCTTCATTCCCCCCCCCAACCCTTGAGTAAAGAAAGAAGGAGCCATTGTCCTCAGGACTTTATAACCAGAAACATAATAGCTATTATAGCAAATACCAGCTAATTAGAGGGAAACATTGCCTCAGCTTTGCACTGGCTGGAGCGAGTGTTTGGTGCCAGGTTTTCTCACCCCAAGGTAAATGTGTTTTATGAGATAGGATGTTGGTCTCCATGCATGTCTGCAGAAACTTAACACTTTGGCTCCCAGGCATCTGAGAGGGGAACTTTGTTCACGGGCCTGTTGCAGCTTGGCTAAATATTGCCAAGTTCCACGTAGGGCAAGGTATCATGTAGTTTTAAGAACTGTGTGCAGTTGCCAAGTTTTCTGGACCCACAGGCACATCAGGAATTTTGAGAAAGTGCTGTATGCACTTCATCCTCTGGTGCATCTGCCCCCCACCTCCCCCAAGTCATTCCAACCCGCAGATAACAGAACAAGACAAAGTTGTTAGAGCGCACACACTTTGCTTTTCAGCTGCAGTGAATTAAAATGGATCCTCTTGAATTTGCATGATTTTACATGAGGTCCCCCCACAAAAACACCATCAGATTACAGTTTACAATCATCCAAGGTGCAGGTCCTCTTCATAATTTATACATAAGAAGACAAATCACATGTTACACTGATTGTACTTTTCAGCATAAGAAGAGTCTGCTGGATGATGATGATGAAGATTGACATTTATATCCCCCAAGGAGCTCAAGATGGCATACATACATCTCCTCCCCATTTTATCTTCACAACAACCTTGTGAGGTAGGTTAGGCTGAGAGGCAGTGACTAGCTCATGGTCACCAAGTGAGATTCATGGCTAAGTGGGGAATGAACCCTGGTTCCCAAGTCAGCACTCTCTCCAGCATCCTGTTCTCATGGTGGCCAGCCAGACGCCTTTGGGAGCACACAAGTAGGACCTATGTGCAACAGCACTCTCCCCTCCTGTTGTTTCTGACAACTGGTATTCAGAAGCATTACTGCCTCCATAGCCATCAGGGTTAGTAGCCATTGATAGCCTTCTCCTTCATGAATGTATCTTATCCTCTTTTAAAACCATCCAAGTTGGTGGCCATCACTGCTTCTTCTGGTAGTGAATTCCATAGTTTTAACTGTGTGCTGGGCGAAGAAGTATTTTATTTTGTGTACCCTGAAACTGTCCTGAATTGTGGTGATGCCTTGCACAAAAATATGAGGATCCATGAGGACCTGCACCTTGGATCCATGATTTTAAGCCGTGACAAGTGCTGCAAAGCAGCAGGTCTGTGATTTTTATGGATCAGTCAATGGAGACAGATGTGATTTGTGATTTGACTGTGGTTGGAGACTATTTTCATTAGGGATGGGGACTTCAACAACCTATGTCCTGAGTCACAGCTGTCAGGGTAACAGCAAAGGGGCTATCCATGAGATAAGACAGCTTATTTGCATGATCACCAAATGTTTGAATTTGTTTGTGTGCTTCCACTAAGTATATATATTAATATTTTAAATCTTGTTTTTCAGTCTGTGTTACAACTGAAGAAACCTGCGTATGCTTAGCCCAAAGGGACAAAAAGATTAAGGAGGATGGAACACAATACCTCAAGAATCTACAAATACTTTCAAAAGATTGCAGAAAGAAGAGGATGGCCAAAGATTTGTCATGCTTTCTGAGGATTGGCCGAGAAACAATTTAGGTAGATGTGGCATGCTGAAGTTAAACATTAGGTAGAATGACCTAATATTGAGATCAGCCATGCTGCAAGCTGGGGAACAGAAGATGAGCACTGCCAGATCAGTCTAATACAGGGATGCATTCACAAACACACCACAAAGACGTAACCGGCTGTATCAAAATAATATTCATGCAATATATTTCTCTCTGTATCAAAAGTTCTTCACAGACATAGTCTACAAGTAGAGATCAACAAAGTTCAGTAAAGTAACGCAATAGCAAAATGAATAAAGGTTCCAATGAACGATATTGATCACAAAGTCCCAGATATGAACTTATCCACATATGTCTCTGTGTTTGTGTGGTCCAAACAAAAGCTTGCACAATTCACAAGAAGAGCTTGCACAGTTCACGGACAAGGTTTTCAGGAATAGTAACCCTGTTTCGCCCTCCTGGGCTTCATCAGAGGTGCATGCCTCTAAATAATACAAATACAATATGGTAATACAACATCTTTGTACACAAAATCTAAATAATACAAACAATATAGACAATTGTAGCAGTAGTATACATACCATATAATGTGTATAAAAATATATACGACTCTCATGACATAGTGGTTTCTTGCATAAAGTAACAATAGTAAACTCAGGTTATATAGATAGATACAATAATGGTTCTTGTACAGGTGATGGCAATCTACAGTTCCAAAGTTGCTTTCTTAAAGTGATCCACACCGCGCAAATAATGTAAAACAAACTTTCTACTTTCATAGGTGGAGAAGACTGGCCATGATCAACCAGCAACTCTTGGATTTGTGAAACTTACATATAAATAAATTACCTTAGGCAAAACTGTATATCGTAACATGTAGCTTAGGAGAAATTCACACTAAAATGCTGTTGAATGTTCATGATGGGTTTTTTATTAAAAAAATAAATAAAAATTATAATTATTCTATATTTATTTGTACCCTGCCTTTTTCCCTTACAGGACTCAAGACAGTTTACAGATAAAAACAATAATCACTAAAAACATAGAAAATAATAATTAAAAACAATTAAACATAAATAAAATTAAAGCTATCTACATATATAAATTCTATTTAAAACTTATGAATAATTACAATAAAAATAACAATAAATTACAAACTGATCTGAAAATGTGGAAAACTGAATTTAAGAATGGAAAATCAGAAACTGAGAGAAACTGAAATTGACAAGATTTACTCGTTCAGCTGTAAAATAACACATTCACTCTCCTACATACCCTATTTCCTACTTTGGGAAATGGAAACATCAAGGTGTGGAAAGGCTGAGAATAATTTAGATAGGGAGGACTGGGGAATAGGTAGACTCCAAGCATTGTTGGACTGTGACTTCCTTCAGCCCTGACCATTCACCCTGTGGCCCAGGGATGATGGGACTTGAGTCCAGCAACAATGGGAGGGACACAAGTCCCACTCCTTAGTTTAGTTCTTTCCAAGAATGGAAAAGTTTTCCACAATTGAAGAAATTTGGGGGGGGGGGGAGTGGAAAAGAAAGACCTTCGCTCCATCACAGCAAATATACACAAAGTGAAGGCCTCTTTTAAATCACCACCATGTTGCTGATTAAAAAAAAAAAAAACCAACCATCAACAATTAGAACTGGTCCTTATCTGAATTGGCAAACAACCCATTTCCAGTTTCTTCCTCCCCCCCCCCCGCCCCATGGGAACCAGTCAGCCTCCCCAGAGCAGAAAAGCTCATGTGACCTGAATATGTAGGACAGACTACAAAAGGGTGGGATTCTGACTGACAGTTCCTAACACTAATGCTTTTTTAAGTGCCAGAGGTAGCTTGTCTGCTGATGTAGTAGAATGGGTGGTCCTTCGCTTTTGGAACTGGAGCTGAAGTGGTGTACTCTCCACAATGAGATTTCCTCGCTGACCCTTGGGGGATGGAGTCAAGGAGAAAGATGGGCTGTGTAACCTACAGATCTTACTAGCTATATATAATTTGCACTGCTTTGGTTAATGGGAATTTCCATGCCCTAGGCACAACACTGAGAACCATTGCAGTTTCCCATCCGATATCAGTTAAACAATGTTTCTTAGACAATACTACATAATGAAAGACAAACTGTCTGGCCTCAGTTCTGGGAAACATCAATGATGAGACACTGAGGTTATTTGGGACAGGCCAACATTCTTTTAATCAGTGCACACACAAAAAACCATACACTCTCCCCCATTGAAACAACTTAAATTAATCTGGATGTACAAATTATACACCCAGCATTTGATGTTTGCAAGACCATAGCTATGAGGAGCAAAAAGGACCCTCTCTAGATGTGTAAAGAAAATTAAAAAGCACACATCTCGTTACCCAAAGACTTGACAGGACAGTGGGCATGATCAAGCCAAAGTTAAACACTTTTGTCATCCTACTGGATTATAATGGACAGAATTTAAGCAGGCATGTGTGTGTGTGTGTGTATGTGTGTGTGTGTGTGTGTGGTTTTACAATCCCAACATTTGAAATGATTCTGGAACATTTGAGGTGGCAATTCTGAAGTCTGATGGGATGGGGTGGGGCGGAGAATGGAGATCATTCCACTAGGAAAGTAAAAAAGCTTACATTGACTCATTAGCACTGCTTTGAATTCAACCCATAGTGTGAGTTACTCAAACTAAACTACAGTAGTACAATTCTTCAGAATATTTAACCACATTTCTAGTGATGGAGACTTTTCTCTGCCTTTTATCAGGCATTCATCAGCTCTGCAGTGGGATCTTTCTGCACCTGGAGGAAACAGTCCATCAAGCTGACACACAGCATCCCAAAGGCTTAGTTCATTTAGTTCACATTGATTGCATGCCAGGACCCAAGGCACTGCAATAATCTTACATACAAAATATAAAGGTATGTATAATATAATATGGCTGCTGCCCTCCATATGACTCCCTCTCTTGGATTGGATTTGGATTTGATATCCCACTTTATCACTACCCTAAGGAGTCTCAAAGTGGCTAACATTCTCCTTTCCCTTCCTCCCCCACAACAAACACTCTGTGAGGTGAGTGGGGCTGAGAGAATTCAGAGAAATGTGACTAGCCCAAAGTCACCAAGCAGCTGCATGTGGAGGAGCGGAGACACGAACCTGGTTCACCAGATTACGGGACTACTGCTCTTAACCACTACACCACACTGGCTCTCTTGTTCCTAAGTAGGGGCCTTCTGCATGTGTGTACCTGTGGGGTGCGGTTGGGAAGTTTAATTTCCAAGGAGTTCTTGGAAATAACTGGTGTTGTGGAGTGGAATCAAGGAAAGAGTAGAACCTAATCTGATATAAGGCAGCTTCCTACTTGTTCACCTAGCCCAGTATTCTTTATGTTGCCTGGCAGTGGCTGTACAGGATTTCAGATAAGATTCTCTCCCAACCCTACCTGGAAATGCTGGGAATTTAAATTACCGGTAGGACCTTCTGCATGCAAAGCTCAGCTGTTACTGAGCTACAGCCCTTCCCCGAATGTTCCCCGAATGTTAGTTGTATACATGCTGATGGTGTTATGTGCATTTGTGTGCTGGCTGATGAGAGTTGTCATTCAAAAACATTGGGAAGGCATCGTACTTGCTATTCTTGCCTTAGAATAGTCCATCTATTTTTATTTTTATTTTATTTAACTGGATTTAGTTACCACTTAATCATTTATAACCTCTAAATGGTTTACATAGACTATAAAACATTAATTTAAATAGTCATAAACTTGAATGTTAAAAACCAGTTAGCCTAAATGTTTTATCAAAATATAAGTAAAACCAACAGCTGTGAAAAATAGAATTACATGTCTATTGTCTATTCTGAATATCAATGGCTCTCCAAAGTCTTAGATAGAGATATTTCCTGACCTTTTACTTGATATTATTTGAACTGGAGATTGAATCTGGGTTCCTATATGTGCAAAGGATGTGGTTTACCAATGAGCTGAGGTCCCTTTCTTTGGCTACATGACTTCACAAACCATTCAGATAACAGGATGTGCTCTGTCTAGTACAGAGGCTTTGTCCTGCCCTTCCATCCATGTTTATCTAAAGAAAGGGAAGACTAGGCAGAATTGCCAAACAGCCTCCTAGTGACGTTGCCAAGAATGTATGGCTCTTGTAGAATCCAGAGAACTGGGTTTCTATTTTCTTTGGGCTTAGCCTTAATCAAGCAATTACAAATACAGAATCGTTTATCCAAATGGCCCTTGAGAATATTCCAAACATTTGGATAAGCAAACATTTGTGTAAAGTGGAGCTCTCTAGATTTAGAGATACATTACCATGATACTAAGCAGGGAACACACAATGAATTTTGATAGCAAGCAATTCTGATAACTGACATAACTGAGACAGGAATTCTCCAGTATTTCATTAAGGACTACAGGAAAGGAAGAAGGGATGTTACCATACACCTCTGTTCCACCTGTTAAATATGTCTCTACCCTACTTCACTAAATAATGATTTAATAAACTATGGTTTATTAAACTGTGGTTCAGTGTTATGTGTAAACCCTGCTTAGCAGCTTCATTGTGGTTAGTTTACTGCCAACAAACCATGGCCTGAAGACATGATTTATTGATTTATGAATCTTTGTTTGTTTTAACTATGGCATTGCATTATATATGAATCTTGCACCCTTCCTTAACCATGGTTTGTTTGACCACCTCATCTCAGACGCCCAACAAACGACAAAGGCACTAGGCAAAAGCAGTTGCAAAACAAACAAAATTTTGGAAAAATTGTCTGTGGGACAACTTGCTGTTAACTTATGGCTTGTTAAAACAAACTATGGGTTAGTGTTATATGTGAACCAGGCCTGTGTGTGTATTTGTTACATTTTTACCTTGCCTTTTCTCCAAGAGCTCAATGTTTAAGTAAATCACCATGTCAGGTAGTTTTGGATGAACAGGGTAACTTGACCCAAATCAGCTAGTCAGCATCATGACTGAACAGAGCTTCAAACTCACCCTTTTTCACAAGTCAAAGCCAAGCACTCGTAACACAGAGAAAAGCAAATTTGTGCCCCCCTAGACATTGCATGGCTATTGATCAAGGATGATGGCAGTTACAGTCCAGCAGCATCTAGAGGGCACTAGGTTCCCCATCTCTGTTATAACTGTGAAGCCACACATCCTCTGCTTACTAGAAAGTCTGTTGAGTCTGCCAGTTAATATGTGGCATTTCCCCCGTTCCTCAGCAAAACAGAAAGGAAATATTTTGGTCCCTTGACAACTGAAATGAAAAGAATGAGCTAATGAAGGAAATTCAACAAGTGATGCAGTAACTGTAGTATAAAAGTGTGGAGAGATGGTTTTATCCACGTAGTGGCAGAATTTATCTTGACAACACACACACTTGACCATAAATCCAAGACAGAAGTCCTTACACTGCCGGATTGCTGAGGTTATTTTAAGGCTCCCACCAGGAGTGCTTCTATAACCAAGCTGTACATAAGAAAGGCTGAATGGCAGCTTCCCACACCGTTTGGTGTATTTTTGCAGCAAAATGGAAGTGAACAAAAATGCTGAACATAAGAAGAGCCCAGCTGGATCAGCCCAAAGCCCTCTCTAGTCCAGCATCCTGTTTCCCACAGTGGCCAATCAGGAAGCCCACAGGTAAAGCATAAGGGCAACAGCATCTACCCTTTGTTGTCCCCCAACAATTGATAATTTGGAAGCAAGCTGCCTCCTGGAGGTAGCAAGGCAGTAGAGCATGAGACTCTTAATCTCAAAGTCATGAGTTTGAGTCCTACTTTCAGTGAAAGATTGCTGCATTGCAGGGGGTTGAACTAGACGATCCTTGTGGTCCCTTCCCACACTACAATTCTATGACAAGTAGTCATTAATGGGGAATTTGTCTACTGCCCTCTTGTGACAATGAATTCCATGAGTTAATTGTGCACAAGTATCTAAAACACTCTTTCACACTGCTTAAAGTACACATCACATCATATAACCTGTTTTTCCTGATAAGGCTGTTTGCACACCATACTTTTAAAGCACATGTAAAGCACATCCAGCCCCCAAAGAATCCTGGGAGCTCTAAATTGTTAAGGGTGCTGGGAATTGCAGCTTTGTGGAGGGTAAACTACAGTTCTCAAACTTTGTGGGGGAGCTTTAAGTTTATGCTGTATAGGCAGGTGTACTGGTATATGTCTCATGGTTGGGCAAAGACTGATAAGTGATGAGAGTGCTCTGAAGTTACCAATGCTTGGGACTGCAGGGATCAGTTAAACACTGTACATAAAACAGAATGAGAGACCAAAGGCTCCCTATCCCTTTCTGGACCCAATCCAAGATGTTAGGGATGACATTCAAAGCCCTAAATGGCCTGGGTCCAACATACCCAAGAGGCTGCTCTTATCTTTCTGACACTCCACTATGACCTTTAAGAGTGACTGGGGATGCCCTCTTCAGCTTACCAAATCAAGACCACAAGGATGAGCAGAGAGCCTTCTTTGGCAGGTAGCCACCAACCGAGGAATTCCATTCCCCTGAAGACCTGCCAAAACCTAAGCATTTTTGGAAACAGTACAGGGGACACACACACACATGCAGTAAGCCCACAGCTTACGCAGGAGTTACGCTCCGGGGATTGTGTCTAAAGCGAAAATCTCTTATAGTCAAAACACATTGGGTGTAATAGCAGGTGCGATTGCCAAAGTCTTTCTCCCCAGATGCCACCCTCCTTTCTGCTCACCTTTTTAAAAAAATTGTCGAGTGCATAAAGCTGAATGTTAAATGCGTATAAATTGCAGGCTTACAATACAGATACCTGTACCTATACTTACACCAATACCGATATCGATACAGATACAGATGCATGGTGGCTAGGGCTAAGAAGATATGGCGCAAAAGAGAGATGGGGAAGTCGCAGCCCTCCAAATTGTTGTTGGACTACAATTCCCATCATCCTTGACCATTTAACATCTTGAGTGCGGCTGAGTCCAACAACATTCAGAAGGTCCCCGCTGTATGCAACCAATCTAAATGTGGCCTTGGTGGCTAATGCATTGCCACCCACCTTCAGTAGATGAGATGGATAGTTCAGTAACAAGGCAGATACCCTGCATGGGGAAGGCGCTAGGTTGAACTGTTAAGTTGCAGGGGAGAGACCTCCACCCAAGGCTTTGAAAAACCACTGCTATACAGAGTAGACAGAGGTTGGCTACCTAGACCAAAAGTCTGACTCGATAGAAGGCAGCTTGATAGGCTCTTGTGAGGCCTTGTGTATAGAAAAGGTTATACTCCAGCTCAAATAAAGGAGTCTTGTTTCTGCTTTTGTTTGGCCAAGGGGGCTGGGCACACAAATAGCTAAGACCCCTTGATCTAGGCTTTTATCAGATTCTTTAACCAACTTAAGATGGCTAGCATGCCATAATACAGTCTTAGTGGGTGCCATAGGCTGGTCCCAGTTTTTATTGCTGTCATTAAGTGTGTGTGTTGTGGGGGTAAGTCCTGTAAAGTTAAACAGCACACAGAAGTGATCTGTGTCCTCATTTCTTCCTGATTCATATCCTTCTCCCTCTCTGCCCTATGCCTTTTACTCAGTTCTCAGAAACCATGAGTGAATGGCTGGCGATAAATCACTTTCCAAATTGACCTTTGACTTTTTCTGAGCTTGAGGGTCTGTTGGCCAGACTGTGTGTGCTCTTGTGCTTATAAACTGGGCTCCCAGCTCCCCCTCCAAACAAAGGTAATCCTTGTGTTGTCCCACCCCTTCTCACTGCAATTCTGTGTCCCCAAAAGACAAGCTGGATGGAGGAAGAAGAATCACATTTAAAAAAAATAAAAAGACAAGGTCTATCTGTTTAAGCACACAAGACTGCACACACAGTGTACATTTAGCTTATCAACTGCAAAAGTAGATCCTAATCATACTTGAATCCATGTTCTATGTTTTTATATATAGATATAGATATAGATATAGATATATAAAGATACTCAACTACATATTCATTGCATTTATTCATTGCACTTGCAAGGGTTCAAAGTAATTAACATGCATTATCTCATTGAAAGCATTATAAGCAACCTTGTAAGGCAATTCAGTATTATCCCTCATACTGCAAACAGGGAAGAAGCAGCAGCACTGGTGGCTGGCGCTCTTTGGGACTGGCAGGGCGGAAGGCAGGGAGGCTAACAGTAGATGGTGCCAGAGCCAAATGACAGGCAAAGTCAATTACGGTAATTCCAGGTTTACCCCAATGCTCCTCCCTGATGAGTTCTACAAGGAATATGGAGGAGCAGAAAGCTGACAGGCAGTGCCACTCCCTGGGCAGGGTGTAAGAAGGCAGCCACATGATGACTAGCTGAGAGCAGATTGAGGTTGGTGGGGCAGTGCCCCTTTCTCCCAAACTGACCAGCTTGTACTAGGGTGAGGGGATTGGTGTAAAAAATGGCTTGCCTTAAGGCCAGCTAATTATTTCCTAGCAGAGGCAATGTTTGAACCGAGGACTTCCTCATTCACAGCCTAGTCTTTAGCCACTATGCTACAGCAGTTATCTTGGGGGCTTTCCTTCTGAAATGAATGTTCAATTCTATTAACATCAATACTTTTTTAAATTTTAAATTTGATTGATGTGGATATGCTGTCGCTCTATTGCCCCAAATGCTCAGGGTGTTCTTGAGATGGAGAATGAAATCAGAGAGGCCTCAAAAAGAGATAGTATTAGAATAATGGGCAACTCACACATACTCACACATAGACTAGGAATTAGATATATCTATGTTCTGATAATGTGGAAAACAACAGTGCCTATGATTATAATAGAGTTGGCCCAAGATTATTTTACTTCAATATTATTTTACTTCAAAATATAGTATTTCTTTAAAAAAACAAAAACAAAATCCTATGACAGATCAGTATAAAGGAAGTTGAAAGGGAAATTCAAGAAGGTCAGCTGTCTCCAGAACCACTGAATGTTATTCAAAATCACAATAATAAAAGCTCAGCTAGAATGGATACCCCAGATCAGAAAATGTACCACTAAGTCCGAGAGAATGCCAGCATGGTTAATGAGCAGAGTCAAGGAAGCTAATAGATTAGAGACACGAAGGATTCTTTCAGAAAATGGAAGTTTAGTTACAATGAGGAGAACAAAAAGAAACATAAACTTTGATAAAAGGAATACAAGCTGACAAAAATGCAAAAGGGATGCAAATAATACCAAATTATTAATGTGTTGTCATTGCTATATGCATTGCTATTGGTATTATTACAGGAGCGTATAGCTAAGATAATTAAGAATAACAAAAAAAAATATTTAAAGGCTTCAGAAGGATAGGGAGATGGTTGACCACTGGATGGCAAAGGAATTAAAAGTATGCTGAAGGAGGAAAAGAAGACTGCAGAGCAACTAAATGAATAATTTTGCTAGTCTTCACTGCAAAAAATGTAGGGCAAATACTGTGCTTGAGTTGACTTCTGTTATGTACTGAGCTGAATCCTAGAACAATAGGATCTAGAATGCAGCAGTCTGATTGGTCTGCAGGAGCCACCCAATC
The DNA here is from genome assembly GCF_009819535.1 of Lacerta agilis. Lineage (NCBI taxonomy): Eukaryota > Metazoa > Chordata > Lepidosauria > Squamata > Lacertidae > Lacerta > Lacerta agilis. Next base: position 16,628,908 of record NC_046321.1, read on the forward strand.
CAGCTCCAGGTGGAAGTGAATCAGTAACCTGATTGGCCTGCAGGAGCAGCCAATCAGGTTTCTGGAGGAAGTGAATCCACAACCTAATTGGCCTACAGGAGCAGCCCAGAAGTAGCCAATCACACAAGGCTCATTGTGTAAATAATGTATATATAGCAGACGTTTTGGGGAAACAGACATTCTTCTTTTGCTACTACAAGCTGAATAAAGAGCATGAAATTCACACTCGACTCCGAGTATATTTCACTTCTAAAGAAAAGGAGTCTGAAGAACTGACAACAAATAGTTGTGACAAAAGATATGAACAAATCACTGCTTTGCAGATGCTATCCATCTGAGAGTTTTTAAACGTGAAATTGCTGATCTGCTAACAAAAATATGTAACTGGTCCCTAAGATTGATCTCTGCCAAGAGAACTGGGAAGTGAGCAAACATACTGCTGTTCTTCTTTGCTGCACTTGCACTTATGCCATTTCTTATTTCACACAAATACATAATACGGACCTGTTAGATAGATAGATAGCCAGGAAATTAAGGCTGCTTAGTTTAATGTTTGTTCTAGATAAATTGTTGTAAAACCTTATTTTAAAAATGATCCAGAATATGAAAGAACAAGTTTTGCTGAAGAAGTCTCAACAAGGCTTCTAAAAAGGTTGTTCCTGTCTTACTAGGCTTTGGATGAGCATGTGGATAGGGGGGATTCAGTAATCACTGTTTACTTGGGCTTTCAAAATAGCTTTTGAGGAAGTCTTTCACCAAAGACACCTGAGCAAACAATCATGGGATAACAGGAAAGGTCCTCTTATGGATCAATAACTGGTTAAAGAACAGGAAGTAGAGAGTAGGAACAAATGGACAGTTCTCATAATGGAGGGTTATAAACAGTGAGGTCCCCCAAGGATCTGTTTTGAGACCAGTGCTCTCCAACTTGTTTGTAAATTATCTGGAGTTAAGAATGAGGGAAAGTCAAGAGGGTCAGCTCTTTCCAGAACATTGGGGATTACTCAAAACCACAATAACAGAAGCTTAGCTAGAATGAATACCATAAATCAAGCAAGGTATCACCAAATTCAAGAGTTGGCATGTTTAATAAGCAGAACAGAATGAGCTTTTTTAAAAAACAACAACAACAACAACAACAACAACAACAACAACAACAACAACAACAACAACAACAACAACAACTGACAAACCCCATGGATCCCCTGTTGTGATTCTGTGATGCAAAAATCTTTCTGAGATGCCTTCAAGTGCCCCCATAATTTGGGACTCAGTCTGAAAAATGTTATCCTCTTCAGTTTAGAAAAAGAGGAGTAAGGGGGGCATGCTATTGTATAAAACTATCATTTTAAAATCTGCCTTCTCATCTGCTCCCCTTCCCAACCCTGAGTTCATGCAAATTCAGGATTGAAATACAGGTAAGTCATTACAAATCCTCCAATGGGGGTTGTGAGATGGCAGCTTTACATTTTTATGTATATAAAGAAGAAGGCAGATATCATGGAGGATAAGGCTATAAGTAGCAACTAGCCATGGTTATTTCTTTATTCATGTAGTGCCATCTATGTTATATTGAGCTTTATAAACAGTATATTATGGTTGTATACCTCGTCCAGATCAGAGGCAGTATGCCCCGAGTACCAGCTTGTGGGGAACCGCAGCAGGAAATGGCTGTTGTCCTCATGTGCTGCCTATGCTGGACTAGAGGGGCCTTTGATCTGATCCAGTAGGGATCACCCTGTGTTCATACCGTAGGTAGGACACTCTAATAGAGTCTGAACCTGAACAGAACATTTAGTATTTAGCTACAGCTTGTTCTTGCTATTGCTGGTACAAATGCATGTTGCAATAAAGGAAAGGAATTAAGTGGGTGAATTAGGGAGACTTGGTTGCTGGTCTAGATCTGTAGAACAAACTTAGTTGGTCTCTAAGATGCTACTGGAAATAATTTTTTTTTTTATTTTGTTAGATCTGTAGAGTAAGGGAAGGAGATACAGTAGTTACAGAACCATTGGGGAGGTCACTGAATAACTCATTTGGGACAGGAGTTCCAATGCTGAACCCTAATTTGAAGGTCTGTGTGTGATCTATAAACCACACCTTCTCATCCTACAGAGGTGTCAGATGTATGCATATAGATCAGTGTTTTTCAACCACTGTTCCGCGGCACACTAGTGTGCCGCGAGATGTTGCCTGGTGTGCCGTGGGAAAATTACTTTATATATAGTCAATATAGGCACAGAGTTAAATTTTTTAACATTTTCTAATGGTGGCGTGCCTTGTGATTTTTTTCATGAAACAAGTGTGCCTTTGCCCAAAAAAGGTTGAAAAACACTGATATAGATTATGTATAAACATTAAACAATGCAGGTGGCATTATATAAGCATAGATATTATTTTCCTGAGTGCAGCTACAAATCCCACCTCAATCAATCCATGGGTGGTTACAGGCTAGAAAAGGGTGAAGATTTTTTGCATGTTAAGACTTGTCCAACGTTTTGGACTAAGTTACTTAGTTGTGTTGTAAGAAATCTTTTGCTTATAACAGTTGCTAGCATGGATAGTCAGGTTGCTACTACATGCAGGGGCAACAGTGATGGACGGTGAGGACGAAGAGGTGGGAGACAGAATGCAGTCGGCCCATTGTGTACAGGAAGAGAACAAATCAACTGAAATGGGCTATTTTAGATACTAAAAGAGTGAACGTGTCACATCTACCTCCAATAAAGATATTTTCATTATTTCTAGAATAGCCTACATTTAAGGAGCTACAGTTCCTACAGTTTGGAGTGGTGTATGAGCAAGTGCTTTTATTAGCACTTGCTTGGGAGAGTCAGTGCAACTCTTAGCTTACCTCCTCATGAGTAACTTAGCAAAGTAACGCACATACCCATAAAAGCAATGCATGTCATTATACATCCTCTACTCAGAAGAAAATAAATGTTCCCACATTTAGAACTCGAACCAAATGCAAAGCACAGTAATTATATCCCACAGACATGCTGGTTTCTAAGAAACATGCCTGTAATGTATAGACGTGCAAACAAATTAATAGCTGCACACAGTTTACAGGAAAACTCTGAGTTTGCAAAAAATTGTTCAGAATAAGCTAAAGCAGGGCAGATGGCTGGCTCACAGTCATGAAGAGGCATGGAGGAAGGCAGCTGTTGAGTAACAGAGGGCTTAGCTTACTAGTAAGGGCACATTCACTTATTTGGAGATGTGGCATTTCAGCCAATTCAGACCCTGCACCACACACACTTTAACCTTGTGGTGCAGAGCAGGGAAGGGGAACCTGTAGCCCTCCAGATGTTGCTGCACTCCAGCTCCCATCTGCCCCAGCCAGCACACCCAATGGCCTGGTCCACGATGGTGGAATGTGTAGTTCAACAGCATATGGAGGGATACAGGTTTCCCATCCTTAGGGCAGAGGGTTCACTGCGAGAGCAGTCTCTGCATTGCACTAGTGTCCCAGGAGAAAAACTAGACTTACTCCAACTAGACACAGCATTTCCAAAAACAATGTTAAGAAGTGGACAAAAATGCACACAATTACTTTAAATATATATTGGTAGCTACTCTATAGCTGGTGCAGTATACTGGATAGAGTCCCAAGAGTTAGGCCAGAGATACCCATGTTCCAATTATTGCTCAGGCAATAAAGCTCATTGGGTGACCTTGAACACCACAAAAGTATTGTGAAGATAAATTGGTGGAAGGAGGGAATAACATCATGTGTTCACTTGTGTTCTACCTCCACTGTTGGAGGTAGTATGTACCTGAATGCCAGTTTTTTTGAATCACAAGTGGGTAGAATGCTGTTGTGGTTAGGTCTTGCTTTTGGGCTTCCCACATGCATCTGGTCGGCCCCTGTGAGAACAGAATGCTGAACTAGATGGGCCATTGACCTGATCCAGCAGGCTCTTCTTATCTACTGCATTTTGGAAAATGATTTGTCTGTCTGCCTATCCAACTCTTCTCTATGGGTTTCTCTATGGGTTCGGCTGCCTCTTGAGATATTGTGACCAAACTTGGCATGAAGTTTCAAGAGGTGGGACAGTGGTCTTCATTGACATTTGTATGTCAGACGCCATTCTGAATCAAGATGGTGCACCACGAAACATCACTTTGGCATTACTTTGCCCATTTGGGCATACTTTCAACTGCCTCTCAAGATATGATTGTGAAACTCAGCATAAGAGTTTCCAAGGTGGAGTCTTCATCAACATTTGAATGCCAGGCACAATTTTGATCATTCTTCCAAGGAGCTCAGGCTAGGATACATGGTTCTCTTTTGTACATGTTTCATGTACAAATCAGATTATCGAGTATTCAAAGCTGAATTAATGTCTTTCTGCACATTGGCTGTATAGCTGGAAAGGTGTCCACAACATTACTTTAAGAGTGAGCCTGTGACCTGTATTCAGGAATTAAAGTATTTACCATCACAAAAGAATGGCCAGGCTGCCCAAGTAAGCAATCACTGGCTATTGTCACGTATCCTGACAGATAGGATTTCTGTTGTAGACCGCCTCCTTCTGTGATGTATGTATGATGTTTGGGGGGTGGTGGTTTTGGGCTACAGGGTGGGCAATTTCAAAAGTCTATATAAGGGCTTGCACACCATTGTTCTGGGTTCCTCCTCCCTCCTGCATGTGGTCAGTGAGGACCCTGCTGCAACAGTTTAATAAAGAGCAGGCTTACTAGCTGCTTTGCTTCTCAATATTCTTTGGTTGGCCTCTGTTATTTTCTCCTACCAATAGGGAACCCACTTAAGGACTCTATACAGGCTCTTGGATACCCCCATAAGGGAAAAGGAGCAGATTTTGTTTACATCAGTTGCAATCCTAAACACACTTACTAGGTAGTAAGTCCAATTGAGTATAGTGGAACTTAAATCTTAGAAAATATGCATAACCTGGCACCGCACATACACTATCCAGAAATGGCTATATTCCTTTCGTTGGAAAGTTTAAGCTGTGTGTGTTCACACCCATGGGAGCCACCAGTGCATTGATTCAAAGGCCAAACTCAGCTGAGTAAAATTGAGACAATCACTTGCATTTTTAAAAATGGCATGACAAAATTATACTCATGGTGGTGATTCATTTAGAATTCTATAATTAAAAATTTGAAAGATGCTTTGGACGCTGTGATGGATACATGAAGCAAATGAAATTGCTAAAAAAAACTCTCCCCCTTTCTCTGCTTCAGAATCTTGTCCCATTTCCCAGACAGGTGTGTCACTGTCACATGTTTATTGCCAATTGTCTCTTATCAAACATTGTGGTCTCCTGTAAATCCTTATAAATGACAACAAACTTGTAAGAAATCAAAGCCAAAAGAAAAGACAAACACACTCTCCCAGTTCATGGTCTGATTCAGGCAGAATGTTGGCTTTAGGATTAAATGCAAATTCAGGCTTTTGGTTGTCTTTGTTGCCAATCTCAAGCTTACCTGAAAGCCTCCAAAGGTAAACAAAAACAACTGGTGCTGCTTACACCTTCCGGCATTAAGTGGGAAAGCCATCCCATCTCCAGCAGACATGCAAACACAGCCCTGTCTCTCCACATTTTCTCCTAAAGTGCTCACTTGTGCTTCTTCATTTACAAACTAGCACTGCTTTGGGTGTTTTAGGTCTTTGTAAGAACAAAGCCTGCTTCACCTGGCATAGAAGCAGCTCTGTGGCAATCAGAGCCGTCTTAAGAGGATCTGCCGCCCTGGCGCGGCTATCCCTCCGGCGCCCCCGCCATGCCGCCTCTCCGCCGCCTCCCTCCCGCGCTTGCCGCCCCTTGGGAGGGGGGTGGGCGAGCGGGGGATGAGGGGCGTGGCGCTGGAGCGGCGCGGGGCTCTGCGCACCCTTCCAGCGCTTCCGGGACGGGAGGCGAGGGCGGCCGGCTCGTGCTCCCGCGCGCATCCGGATGGCGCGGCGCAGCCGGGCGGCGCGGCTGGGCAGCTTGTGCTTCATCGGGTGGGCGGCCGGCTGCGCGCGGAGCGCGAGCTGCCCGGCTGCGCGCGGGAGCGCAAGCCGGCCGCCCTCGCCTCCCGTCCCGGAAGCGCTGGAAGGGCGCGCAGAGCTGTGCTCCTGTGCTCTGCTGGGCAGCCAGAGGGCGTGGCGTGGCCGGCCAGCTCCCTTGCCGGGAGTCAGAGGGCGCTGCCGGCAGGCGCTGCCAGCGGGGCTGGAGGACGGAGGCGCCCTCCAGGCCATTGCGCCCTGGCGCGCCACGCCACCAGCCCCAATGGATGAGACGGCTCTGGTGGCAATCAACATCAATAATCTCAGTTTAAAAAATTAAAATTAAAAAATAAATAAAAATGCTTACATGCATTGGCAGATTGCTCCAGGACCTCACAATGGTGAAACTCAGCCCTGAGTCGCACATACAGTAACTGTATGTTTCACTGCACTGGATTCCCACAGACCAGGCATGGCCAAACTTGGCTCTCCAGCTGTTTTAGGACTACAACTCCCATCATCCCTAGCTAACAGGACCAGTGGTCAGGGATGATGGTGTTGTAAGAAAAAATCTGTCCTTATTCCCTTATGGGGTACACAAGAGCCCTTGCAAAGTCCTTTGCAGGTTCTCCATTGGTAGGAGTAAAAAACAGAGGCCAACCAGAGAAGATTGAGAAGCAAAGCAGCTAGTAAGCTTGATCTTTATTGAAGCTGTTGCAACAGCGGTGATTTTCAGGGGAAAAGACCCAGAACAATGCAGGCGTGCTCTTATAAAGACATTTCGAAATCCCTCCTGGAGTCTAGCCCACCCCCAGAAACAGCATCCAATCACAGAAGAGGTTATCCTAAGACCACCACCACCCCAGATACATCAGAGCTTCATCACAAATTGGGGGGGGGGGGGTCAGAGCAGGTAACTTGGGAATTTTCCACACCTATGCCATCTCTCCTTGACCCCTCCCAGACACACATTTCTGCAAAACAAAAGGTTTCCTCCCTGGTCGGTAGGGCTAATGGCTGTCCTTTGTGAGGGAAATGGCCCAAAGACTTCTCACGCCCTCCCTGCAGATGAAAACACTTGGCCAACTAGGAGACAAAATGGAGTGAGGCCTGTCTTTGTCTGTTGTTTTCAGACATGTGGCCTTATTTGCTTGGTACATTACTAACTATTATTATATATATATATGAAAGACCTTAAAATTCTTATAACAATGGGAACTGTAGTCCCAAAACAGCTGGAGGACCAAGTTTGGCCATGCCTGCCATAGACTAAGAGATACCTGCTTGGCCCAAGGTATCACTGAGTTGACTGTCCTGTCATGCCCTGGAGCACCCATTACTCTGGGACACTGTAGTAAAGTTAAACAGCAAGCAGATTGCCAGTGCCAGCTGCTGCCCCCAGGTTAGCCTATGGAGGTGTCCTCAGGCTCCAGGAGGTGTCCTTGAGTCTCTGTCTCAGGAGGTAAAAGCCTTTCAGCAAACACCCAAGAGAGTGAGGATCAAGGAGCAACTCTCCTTTGAAATGGTCAGGTGTTGGTGTCAGGGACAGGCAGGGCTCTGAGGATCATGTGGTGGAAGCAGCGGAGCCAGAGGCTGGTGCAGCGGAGGGAGGAAGTGATCAATGGGGTTTTGTGCCAAGGCTGAATGATGAGGAAGAGTTTGGGGGAGTAGGAGCAGGAGCTGGGGCTGGGGCTGGAGGAAGGGCAGGATGCCTCCCCTGCTGTGCCCCAGGACCAGGAGGGATTAAAGTGGCAGGCACAGTGACAACTTCTGTGTAGGAGATGTCATGTTTTGCTTGTACATGACCCATCAGACGAGAGTACTTAAGTTTGGGTGGAGGTGTGGTCATGCTGTTGCCCCAACAGTCCAGTTCGGAGCACAAGCTAGGGCAGGGTCACCAGAAAATAGTCACCAGAAGCATGTGTGTGCATTATGTGCACCTTTGGAGCTACTGCAAGTACACGGTTTGTCAACAAAGAATTAAACCACCGGCCATTTATCCTCCCTGAGCTGGGTTTGCTGAGGACAATTGGCCTGTGATATGATAGTCATGTTTGGGTCCGTTTTGTCTCACACCATTCTATTGAAACGTATCCACCGACCTTTCCCTATGAAAAGCACAGTATTTATATAAGCACTGTCAGAAGTACTATGAGCAGCCAAAGCTGACAAACATTGAAATTAGATCTGGCTGGCTGGCTTCAGTGGGGATATTTCTTTGGAAAGTGCACGCTAATTTAAATACATACCCAAACAATTCAGCCAGACACTTAACTGCACAGCTGCAGACTGTAACACATTCTGCCGTGACATAATTCTTAAATACACTAGTGTCACGCCTAAACATGCTCGGAAGGTTTCTTGACAACAACAAAAACTTAAAAAGGAAAAGAGGTGGGAAGTGGTGTCACTGATTTCTCTCCACTGCTCTGCTGCATCCAATACAAATAAATAGATGACAAAGATGTCTCCAACCTCAGTTCACTTTAGTCTGCTTGAGGAACCCAAAATGAGTTTCCCTCTTGTTCTGCTCCATTTTGCAATGTTGTACAGTGTCATGGATTGGCTGGATACAGAGGAGTAGTGGGAGGCACCAGCCAGGGAACTCCCAAGGGAAGAAGGCTCTGAGCCCAGGCACTGGTAGTGGGACAACAATGAGTGGATAGAGGGAGAAGAAGCAGACTGGGAGGAGGAGGCATCAGCAGCAGAAGAGGTGACATGGTTTAGTGAACAGGAAGAGGCTGTGACAGTTTAGACTGAGGCCAAAGCGGGGACTAGGGAGGAGTAGGGCCAGGAGAGGCAGGCTGATGAAGAAGCCAGGGAGTCTCCCCCTCCTGTGGCGACCAGCTCCTCTCCACCCTGGTCTCCTAGAACCCACAGAGAAATGAAATGGGCAGAGTAGAAGGTGTTTGTTCACACACAGACACAGCCTGAGACCATGTAGGAAAGACCCTGGAGGGGAGACGTCCTAGTGGGCACTGAGAAAGTGAGGACCTTCAGTCTTAACAACTGCTTCATTGGGGCAAGACCGCCTGGAAAGGGTTGCTGAGACCAGTAGGCACGGGCTGCAGTTTGCTTCCTTGAATAAGGAGTTATCGTCACTGCCCTTGGATGATTTATTGTTTTGTTGCTGACCTACACCTGACTCCAACCCTGACACACAGATAGAGATACAGGCCTGCTCAGCATTTGAAGAGGGAAACAGCACTCGGTTACAGGAATAAACAAAGCTGTTCAAGTCAGACTCTTGGGTCTATCTAGCTCAACATTTGACCAGCAGCCGGTCTCCAGGTTTTCTGACTGGAGACATTCCCAGTCTTACCAGGAGAACTGGGGACCTTTTGCATGCAAAGCAGATGCTCTGAGTGGCAACCCTTCCAGTATCATTGGTAATACATCAGTTCAGTTTCCCACTATTCGATACCAAACCCATTCTCTGCTTCCATTGCAAGGTGATGTCAAACAATCTGACAGCTCTGCCTAGAATGTTTATCTGTCATCATTTTTACACAAGTAAAACCAATGACCCATCTAGTCAGTCCAGCATCCTGCTCTCACAGGGTTCAACTAGATGCCTCTGGGAAGCCTACAAGCAGGACCCAAGTGCAACACCACTCTTCCCACTTGTGAATCCCAACATGTGGTATCCAGTCCCTTGAGTCATCACAGGTTTGAATTCCCTGCAATAAAGATGGGGTAAAACAACAACAGTTGCAGTGTCTTTCAGGGATGGTGGGGGAAAGCAGCCTCCCACTCTAAGCACATAAGAGAACTGGTGGATCTGACCAGAACCCCATCCAATCCAGCACTTTGTTCCCACAGTGGTCAAACAAATTTGTATGGGAAGCCCTGACTGCACGTGAGTATTCCTCAGGCTATAACAGTAGCCCTCTTGCATCAGACTAGTCTAGCATCCAGACCCAGAAGCTCAGAAGCGGGGCAAGAAGGCAATAACCTACCCAGCAACTGGAATTCCCCTAGCAACTGGAATTCAGTAGTACACTGCCTCTAAACATGGAAGCTTCATATACCGGTAATCATTGGAGCTGATAGAGCCATTTTCCATAGTTCTGCCTCAATAGTCAGAGATATCAATTGATGGAAGCCACAGAAGAAGAGCATGCTCTTGTGCTTGGGTCCTGCTTTCTGGTTTTCCCCAGGCATCTGGGTCATCACTGGGTGAATAGGGTGCTGGACTAGATGGGGCATTGGCCTGATCCAACAGGCTCTTATGTTATTTTTTTCTAACCACCTTGCTTGCCGCCACAGTAATAATCTTCATGTGCTTTACTTTGTCTTATCAGTGTAACTGGGATGACCCCCCAAGTTCTAATATTGAGGGAGAGGGTGCAAGTCTGGTCTGGTCACTGTGTCTAAAGACAGCTCTCTGGCTTTACACAATCAGCTTACTGGCTCTGCACAACGAACACCTATTGTTAATATAAACAATTAAATGGCCCTGTGTACTACCATTCAAGCTAAAGCCGCAAATCCCTCTCATTCAAAAGAAAAAAGGACAACTGCCCTGTGTTGGTAACAGTGCTCCAGCAACTGGAATTTAGACAGAAATAAACACACAAACCAAGTGCTTTTGCAAGTGTACTTGGGGTGTATAAAAACAGAACATATTCAAGAGCAGAAATATAGGCCTTGCTAATGAACCTCCCCACCCGCTTAGCAAAACCTCCTTGAGCACCTCATGCCCACCACAGAAGTGAGAAATTGGGCCGAGATAATTTCTCCTAGCACCCCACCACAGAATATACTATTAACACAACGAAAGAAAGAAAAAATGACATACCTTTGTGCTTTGCTCTTTACTTCCTGCTTAAGCTCCGACAGAGGTGATAGTCTGAGGCCCTGCCTAAACCTTCAGCTCATGGTGTCTCCTTTGGAAAGCTTGACCCCTATAATACCACATTAACTGTCATGGCTTCCCCCAAAGAATCCTGGGAACCAAAGTTTCTTAAGGGTGCTGGGAGCTGTTAGGAGGCCCCAATATTCCCCTCATGGAGCTATGCTTTCCAGAGCGATTTGACAGTCAGTTCCTGTTCTCAGGGAACTCTGAGAATAGAGCTCTGTGAGGGGAATAAACCCTGAATAAACTACAGGTCCCAGGATGCATTGGGGGAAGACTTGTTTGTTTAAAGTGGCCAGTCTTTAAATGTATGGTATGACACACATGAGGCCTCACTCTCGGCCTAACCTTGATACAAATGGGAATGAACTGTGTAGTCTGCCTGCAGTAACAAATAACAGAAAGCTGGGAGAGCTATTTAGATATTAAATAGCACTCAGTGCTTGGTAGCCCCTCTAGGTTTAGTTTTCAATCCTAACAGAGCCAGAGAGAGACTTTTTTGGTCTGTGTATTGTTGTTTTTAACATGCTTATATATAGATATGTGTCATGGATGCCAGCACAAAATGGCTGCCATGCACAGAAAGAAAAAGGTGGGGTGGGAGGAGAGAAGAAGAAGAGGTGGAGGTTCACCCCTATATCTTGACTATAAAAGTTAGGTCTTAGTCTGCTATACATATTGAAAAATACAGTAATGCCCATCCAAGCTGTTTCCCCTTAATAACTTCCCAAGAGTGAAAGCTACATTTTGCCAAGATTCAAGTGAGCTCAGAGAAGCAGATCCTGAGCGTATTTCTGCATGGGAGTTTCCTGCTGTCAAAGTATGGCATTTTAGTACAAAGCAACTGTGTGGGACAATATACTAACACACACACACACACACACACACACACACACACACGATCTGAAGGTACCATGATGCAAAGGACTTGCTGTATCCTTCCCCTGAATGAGCCGCATATAAACTAGGTGAACAACATCCTTTTTTGTCTTAGATTATTCACTTAAGAACACGGCAATAGCTTTTGAACCCCATCTCCCAAAATTATCTGCTGCCAAGATGGTTTCAAATTTCTGCACATCTTTGGGCCTTAGTTAGCAGTTCAGGGGTCTGACTCCCAACTTGTCTGCAGTCTCCACCAGTCCTGCTCTCCTTATTGCACAACAGAGGAGTATAGGAAGCTCCTTATACAAAGTATACACTGATTGGAAGCAGCTCCCCAATGCTTCAGACAGGAGATATTCTTAGCACTATCTGGAAATGCTGAGGACTGAACCTGGGACCATGTGCCTGCAAAGTAGATGCTTTACCACTGAGCTAAGGCCATTCCCCGCAATATCTTGCTTATGTTCCAAGACCCACTAGGGTTGGGAACAGCAGTTGCCAAAACAAACATCATCATCATCATCATCATTATTATTATTATTATTATTATTATTATTATTATTATTATTATTATTATTGATTTATTTTAAAAGGGAACCACAGCACAAAGGTTTCCCTTTCTCTTGAGTTTCGGACACAGAGAAAACACCACTTTGGCAATTCTGCTAGCAGCAAGATCCTTCTGAGACTCAACCCAGCAGTCTTCTGGTGAACCCTGGGTTGCTGTGTAAACAGTCTGTCTTGATTATCTCCACAGTTACAATAAGGCAAATAAAGTCAAAGCCAAAACACACCATTGAACGGCAATAAGTGTATCAGCATGCAGAGTGTGTCCCTAATTCCCAAAGTGGGCAGACATTCAAGACTTGCTTGGTGCAATTTTTAGCTTTAAGAATAATTATTACACTTCAATGGCAGACTACACAGCCAGTCCCAAAATAAGCAGGCTGTAAACAAGCCTCAAAGGGAATAGGGGCTGGTGATAAGGTTCATTCAGTGTTAAAAATGTAAGCTTGTCTGAACAACCTTTCCTTTGTCCTTTTCTGCACACGTAAGGGGAAAACCTGAGTGAACAGGTGTCCCTTAGAGGGAGTCAGCTCAGTCTTCACACTGGTTCGTTATAAAGGCAAGAGTGGTTTCATTTGAAGAAGGTCTCTGGCATTAGAAAGGGAGTTTTAGCCTCCCTCCAGGCAGAAAAGAGAAAGGGGCAGTCTAGCCCTCCCCACTCTGCAGCCTGAAGAGAACAAACTTGGCAACTGTTGAGTTGAGATCACTCACCAGTCGTACTGCAGCCTGTGCCAAATTAGTGCCCTTCAGCTGTTTTAGACTGCTGTGGCAGATGGTAGTTGCAGTCCAAACCATCACTTGGTTGGCAAAGATTAGTCACATTCATGCCATGCATTTAGAGCACATTTATACCACTTTAACAGTCATGGTTTCCCCCAAGGAATCCAGGGAACTGTAAGCCAACCCTCACAGGGATACCCTTAACAAACTACAGTTCCCCTGATTCTTTGGGAGAAGCCATGTGTTTTGAACACATGATGTGGATGCTCAGTTTACCTTTCTATATCACGTGCTCAAACCATTTAAGCGTGGAGTTCCCTACAATTTCACTGTAAACTCAATTTTGGAATGAATTCAAATAGAGCTAGTAATCCCCTGAAGCCCATTTCCACCCAATTAATCCACTCTCTTTACCCCAACTAAAATTGCCAAACTGTTGTTCCATGAGCCCTTCAACCCCACCTTTTCTACTTACCATAACATCTATCATTCATTTAAAATGATTAGTAACTTGTCACCTAACAGGTCTCCAAGGGACTTACACCATAGAACACATTTAAAAATTTCTAAATTTAACGCGAAACATCTTTATTTGTAGTTTTGTTCTGTTTCATTTTTACATATACCCCCTCCCACATTCTGTAATGTCCTTTCCTTTAACCTGCACACAAGGATTTCGGCCACAGCCCTGGACTTTCAACATTAATCTAAGTTTAGGTAATCTCATCATCTCCACAAGGATGGCTACAGCTGATACACAAACACTATTAGGCTTGGGTTGTAGAAATAGCCTCCAGGGCTTGCTAAAAAATTCCAAAATGTTAGCAAGCACATAAGAAGGGAAAATTGCAGTCCAAAGAGTTGAAGTGAAGTCCACCAGTTTTGTGAAGTTACGACTGAAAGCATTAAGCAACCTTATCTTTTAAGCATAAGCTACTAGTTCAGACATAGACCAAACTAGCTGGCATTAACATTTACTGTACACATTCCATTGGTAACCAAGAGCTACTACAGATGTAATGTTTTTCCAACATGAAGATAATCTTGGTGAAGGGGAAAAACATGGTCACACACTACACTGTTAAGTATACCCTTAGGAGATTTTAAATCTACAGCTACAAATGTAAAGTGTAAACGCAACAAACAGATGTTTGCAAATGTCCATTCAAGCATACTTATCATTTACATGTTAAATTTACAAGTGCAGAGTTAAAATCTGGAATTTGCTCCCACAATATGTAGTGGCCATCAACTTGGACGGCTTTAAAAGGAGTTTATACAAATTCATGGAGTATGAGGCGGTCAGTGGCTACTAACCGTGATGTCTGTGAGAGCCAGTGTGGTGTAGTGGTTAAGAGTGGTATACTCGTAATCTGGGGAACCGGGTTCGTGTCTCTGCTCCTCCACATGCAGCTGCTTGGTGACCTTGGGCTAGTCACACTTCTTTGAAGTCTCTCAGCCCCACTCACTTCACAGAGTGTTTGTTGTGGGGGAGGAAGGGAAAGGAGAATGTTAGCCGCTTTGAGACTCCTTCGGGTAGTGAAAAGCGGGATATCAAATCCAAACTCCTCCTCTTCTTCTTCTTCTTCTTCTTCTTCTTCTTCTTCTTCTTCTTCTTCCCTCCACTGTTGGATGCAGTATGTGTCTGAATGCTGGTTGTTGGGAATCACAAGTTGAGAGTTCTGTTGCACTCAAGTCCTGTTCGTGGGCTTCTCACAGGCATCTGGTTGTCCACTATTACAGCAGGAAGGTGGCCTGTATGATGGACCTTGGTTTGATTCAGTGTGGTTTTTCTGAGGTGCTTGTGTAAACTGCATGTTTTTGGGAAGCACTCAAAGTCAACATTTTTTTTCTTTCTTACTAAGATTAGGAAACTTTGGCTGTTTACACATGCTTGTTTGCCACTGGGTGACCACAGTGTCAAAGAGTTAACTTGCTTGCATGAAGACCAAAACACAAGATAACTTTTCATATCAATTACAATGTTTATTTCCAATGAGACTGAGCCACACATTCAGTTGTACAAATGTGAAGAAACCAATTGATGGGCAGCAGTGGACCTTGGCAATATAGTGCCGTGTGGGGGCTAAAATCGTGGTGCCTTCCTAAAGACGGGTTAAGGGAAGCAGGGGCTTTAGGAGAGGTGAAGGTTGATCCTACAGCCCTCACATCACCTTTCCAAAGCTGGTCTCTCTAGTCTTGGTCCAGCATTCGGACCATGACACCACACTAGCTCTCATATATTGTTATATTGTGACTATAGGCTGGTATTGAACATTGCTGATTATTTTGTGCCCATTTAGTGCTCTGTTTCTACAGTTTACATATTTATTATGTTTTAATACAGTGGTACCTTGGGTTACAGACACTTCAGGTTACAGAATCCACTAATCCAGAAATATTACCTCGGGTTAAGAACTTTGCTTCAGGATGAGAACAGAAATCACGTGGTGGCGGCACGGCAGCAGCGGGAGGCCCCATTAGCTAAAGTGGTATCTCAGGTTAAGAACAGTTTCAGGTTAAGAACATACCTCCGGAACGAATTAAGTTATTAACCCGAGGTACCACTTTACTATGCTTAACTATACAGTGACGGGGAAAGTATTTGATCCCTTGCTCAACTTGCCTGTTTGCCCTCTGACGAAGAAATGACCAGTCCATAATTTTAATGGTAGGTTTATTGTAGCTGTGAGAGACAGAATAACAACAGGAGCTGAATGGTTTCTGCAGAAACTAACCTACACATGGACACCGACTTCACAAATCGTTGCTACTTTGCTTCCCCAGGCTCTTGGAGACAATAATGAATTAATGGCATAAGTGGAGCTCTAAATTCAGCATCCACTGCTATTATCATGCTCCTGGCAACTAGAGCAGGGTAAGCAAGCAACCCCTATCATGGTACCATTCATTTACTATGAGATGGCAGCAAAGACTGGCAGTTCCTTGCTGCTTTTCTAGTACTGTATATGCCACCTACATGTGTTTATTATACCATAAAAAAAACGAAACCCACACACATCATTTTGTAACACTTGCTGTTTTCCAACACCAAACTAATAGGCAAAGGCCCACAGATATGCCAGATGAAGCAAGAACAAATAAATAGGTGATGTGACAGAAACATAAAAGGTGTGGTTTCTCTCCCTCCTCCATAGTACAAGAATTGTGCCTGAAAACAGTTGCAGTGTCAGCAATAATGGCTTGTCTCAAATAAACTTGCTATTGCTTTGCTAGAATGTACTTTTAAGTCATTGGATTATATTTCCATGCTTAATGAATAACTGTGAGATATGCAGGTTGCTATCCATCATGATGTCAATGGAGATAATGCTGCAGTGCCTCTTAGCATAGAAATACTAGATAAGGACTCCTGTGAATTAAAAGAAACCAACACAGCACTGTTGTGTCATCTGTGGTTAAGGAGGATGGGGATAAATTGTATCTATTGCCTCTTTAAATGTCCCCCCCCCCCAATAACTGCTCTAAGAGGCACTGGCGTCCGATCAGTTTCCAGTTCAAGGTGCTGGTGGCTTTTCTGTGAATTGGGGCTGCTGGTTCCTGAAGAAATGCCTGCTCCTGCACCAGCCTGCCTGCACACTGATAGTCATCTGATGATACCATCCCCAGAGTGCTCCTGCTGTCTGAAGTGAGGTGATGGATGACTGGGAAGGGGGCACTTATGGTTCAGATAGTAAGCATGGAATAATGAAATAATAATAAGGGTGTAGTGTCCTGACACTGGATTTCTCTTGTCAGGCACTTGGAATGCTCATCTTTTCAATGCTAGGCAAACACCTTCTTATTCTTCCAGGGAGGCTTTTAAAATGCTTTGAGATTGTGATTTTTAGTGCTGCTTTTAATTGCTCTATGAGGTTTCAATTGCATACTTTTTTTGTTACTGTATTTATTTGTAAACGGTGCTGAAACCGGATGTCGAAAGGTGGTACAGAAACTCCTTAACACATGATGGAGGCTATGCTCTGCCTCTACAGTAGGAGACAGTAGTGCTTCTGAATAGTGGTTGCTGGAAACTACAGCTTGGGGTCCTGCTTGCAAGTTTTCCAAAGGCATCAGGGGTGGCCACTGTGAAAACAGGATGCTGAACTTGATGGTCCATTGGCCTGATCCAGCAGACTCTTCTTAACCGGCTCTCCCATTTCCCCCCATGGTGAGAGCAGATTAGACACGGCATAGGCAAACTCAGCCCTCCAGATGTTTTGGGACTACAACTCCCATCATCCCTGACGACTGGTCCTGTTAGCTAGGGATGATGGGAGTTGTAGTCCCAAAACATCTGGAGGGCTGAGTTTGCCTATGCCTGGATTAGATGATATAATGGAAAACATTGGTGATGGTAGGGAACTTTTTGTTTTTCCTCATGAGCAACCTTCAAAGGGCTGCATGTTGGCTTTGGGCCTGACCAGAGGCAAATGTGGGCAGAGTGATGGATGTGACTCTTACCTTTGTACAGTAAGCTACAGCTCCAGAAATACAAAAGCCAGAGGTTCTCCCCCCCCACCTCACAATTTTCCCATCCTCTATGCAAAAAAGACATCACCACAGTTCAAAGGCACATTCCAGCAAGAGAAAAAGGCCTTGTGAAGGGGTGTGGCCTGAGGACTCCTGAGGGTTTGACACAGAGAGGCAGGCAGGGGGAGAACATAATATTAGAAATTCAACTAGAGTGTATACCAGAGACTCAATCACTGTAATTCTCATGCCCGTTCCACCCCCCCCCCCCATTTTAGGCACAGATGTCTCAACACAGGACATATTGCGCTCTTTTTACTGCTCGGCACATAAATGGTAACCTGATAATACATGAAAGAGATTTGGCACCTTTGCTGTTTAGCATAAGCGATGTTATTGTTACGGGCCCTCTAAGCTGTGACTCAGGCATCTGTTCTAAGGAGAGAATCCTTGGCATTTATGAAGTTACACTTTGACCACTTCCTGCATTTGTGACTCTTGAACCTCAGGAGCTCAGGAGTTCAGAAAGGGCATACCACTGAAAACTGCAACCGTCCATGCTTTCTGAATGACACATTCAGTTGTTACATTATCTTTAACTTACAGTTTTGTCCAGCTAACTGAGGTATTAATTATAAGACAACACAGAAAGTCCTGGTCTGATGTGAGCCCAGAGATCTCTATCTGCAGAATAAATCTAAAAGATATTGAATTAAGGCAATAGACTTGTTTCCAGCAGGATTCTTTGAGTCCTAAGGTCATTTCCCATGCTTCATTGACAAAAATTGGCATTGAAAATCCTATAAAGCTGAGACAGGGAGCCTGTGCCCCCCCCCCCCCCGATGCTGCTGAATTACAAATCCCAGCATCTCTGAATGGCTATACTATCTAGGGCTGAAATTAAACATGACCTGGAGGGCCTCAGGTTCTTCATCCTTGGCCTCAGCATACATGAACTTCTAAGGCTAAGATTTAAAGTCTGCACTGCTACTCGCATTGATCAATTGCCAAGGATACTAAAACTGCAGCGAGTGCTGGAGAATCAAATGCAGAGCAATTTTGTTGGGAGTCCCAGTTCTAAAGAAGCCCTCAAATGTGTCTTGTTGCAAGTAGAGATGGGGTGGCACTGGAATTTTCAGGCTGGCAGATAAACCTGGTGGGCATTCAGCAGTGGTGCATTATATGACTTGGCATTAGAAAGGATGCAGCTTTAAGCAAAGGAAGCAAAAAAGCTGTCTTGTATGGTAAAAAGCTGGTTTTGCTAGTTTTCTTTTCTTAAAATCAGCTACTTAATGTTTCTTACAAGTTAAATGAATGGATAAATTATTTAGATCAGGACACAAGAATTTTCTGGTTTACTGAATCTGAAAAAAACAAAAAAAAAAAAAAAAAACAAAGCCCTTATGCAATTTCCTTGAATGCAAAAATGTGAACTGCACAATAATCAAAGTAGAATGAATTTAAAAATAAGAAGAAATGAACCTGGAATAGCAGAGCATTGCTGGATAGGGTTTTTTGTGGTTTTTTTTTTAGGGCGAGGGGGAAGAAGAGCAGGATGCTTTGCACCACATGGCAGGGCATTGTAGCATGGATGGTTGGGAGTACAGTGAAAGAAAACCAAACCTTTATATACTTCTGTAGATAAGCATGTATACTGGATATACCATCCTGAGCATCTCTTGCATTGTACTAAGAGGAAAATAAGTAACTTGGGACTTTTCTAGTTATGGGGACAGAGGTCCAAGCAGCATCAAAAAAGGAAGAAAAATAATTATGGAGCTCTATGGTTAACCAGAAGAACTTTAAATATGTGTAATGTGACAATTGTGACAGTACCAAAAGAGATGTTCATGTCCTCAAATGCTGCAATTCCCTCCTTTGACAGTTCCATAGAAACACAACACATCCTTGGATTAGACAAGACAAATTAACCAATAAGGTTATCAACAGCTACTACCTGTGACAACTATGCTCTATCTCCACTGCTGGAGGCAATATGCCTGTGCACACCAGTTGCTGGGAATCAGAAACAGAGTGCTGTTGTGTTCATGTCCTGAAGGCTTTGATTGGTATCTGGCTGACCGCTGTGAGAACAGGATGCTGGACTACATATCCAGCAGGCTCTTCTTATGATCTTATCCTTTGGAGTCAGTGTAGCAACTACACATGAGGGTATGGAAGTGCGGCAAGAGGAAGGTTAAAAGGCAATTAAAAACAACAACCAGACAGCACCATTTTTAAATAATTTTATAATTTCCTCATGAACTTAGTTTGTGAATAAAAAAAGGAAAGAAAAAAACTGAACAAAGGTGTTTATATTATCAAGGCAAAGTTGAATATATAACACAATTTCTTTGCAATTCATTATCCTGTCAGTAACATGACTCCATCAATAAAACACATACAAGTTGAAGGCAGCGTGCGCACTTGTATCACAGACATCTATTATCTCCCGCTGCTGCTCCTTCCAGAAGGAACTCAAAGTATGCCAGACTATATATGCAAAGCTCATCTCCTCCTCTGTTAAAGTGCAACACATCACTTTCCAAGTAGTAAAAGATCATTTTCTGTAGTGTATGTGTGAGAGGGTTGTGTGTGTGTGTTGGGGACATCCTACAAATTTTCACTCCCTTTGACAGCCCACTGTGCTGCCTTCACGAAAAATTTGTTAAAACAGATCCTGGTGATCTAAATTCAGCATGAGGTAAATGAGAGGGAAGTAGCAATACTGTCCTGGCAGGGATGAATGAACATGATCTTTCATCAGCTTTAAGTCATGCCAGTTGATAATAGCGTTTTCTGGACACAACTCCATTTACTTACATGGAACCTAAAGAAGAACACAAACTTTTGATATGCATAAATATGCTTAGATCTAGCATACCAAATATCACTGAAGGACAGAAGACTAGCTGAGTGAAGCAAAACCTGTGAACTATTTGTATCTAGGAGGTGTCCAATGAAATCAGTATTAAGCCAAATCCTGGGTTCCCTTAGCAGGGTTTCCCAAACTCTGGCTTCCAGCTGTTTCTGGACTACATTTTCCATCATCCCTGACCACTGGTCCTGCTAGCTAGGGATGATGAGAGTTGTAGTCCAAAAACAGCTGGAGATCCAAGTTTGGGAAACCCAGGTTTACCAGGTGAAATGATTTGAGAGAAATGATTTAGCCATGAAAGATCGCTAAAAAACAAATTAAATGAAGAGTATCAATTAAGCTTGGCTTAATATTTCTATCCCATATTAACAAAAATGTATCCCAGCGTTCTCAACTTTGATTTCTGCTGCAGCAATGGACAGTGAATTTAATAGGCAGCAGCACAGGAACATTGGTAGCCTCTAACTGAAAGGGTTACTGATATCCCCCAAATTTACCAGGATTTTTTAAAAAGGTACATTCATGTAAAATAAATTAAGATATGGCTAGTAGCAACAGTATTTATGATATGAAGATTTATGTTGGCCATACCCTTTAAAAGTAAATGCACAAGTTTCCATCCCACTGGTGCAGAAAAGAATGGCAAGCCCTTTGTTGTAAGATTCTGAATGCACATTTTCAAAAGTGGGTACATTACAAAATAACCACACAAATAAACTGGGACTGACATAAATGAAGGTGCATTAAGAAATACTAAGTAGTTTATGTGTAAAAAATAGAGACTAAAAGACTGTGCAAAAATGCTGCAATGCATCCCTTCTATTTAAATTTGCAGTATTAAAGCCCAAGAGATATCAATGGAAAAAGTAGTTTCTAATGCTGCCCCTTCCTGTTTTTCAAAGGTCGTCCATACATTACAGTATTGGGAAAGGGATAAAATCAGGAGTTAATAACATTGCTAAGAAGGCCACACTGGTTTGGTCTTCCTTGGTCTGTCAAAGGCAATTGAAATGTACCTTGAGCCTAAAAAATCCATTTCCTTATAAAACTGGGAGGAGTTGTCCAGAACTTTGCCTTTTCATATTTTGAATTCCTTTGGATGATACATTTAATTTTTTATATTTTTAATACACAACTTTTTTCATTTCTACTTCTATCTTTTTTTTAAAATTTAAAACTGGACAACAGACACACATTGTCGGTAATTGTCCCAGCCAAAGGACCACACAGACAATAATTGACAAGCAGAGAACAAAACAGGAAAATAAAAAATAAAAAATATACCCCTGAAAAAGGAAAGGGGAAATACCAATGATGACAGGGTTACAGCACTCGCCACACACACTGAAAAAAGTCAGTATTCTTATGTTTACGCTTTTGACACTAAAAAGTTTGGAAATGCTTTTATTTTATTTTCTAAAAAAGGTCAACAGACACAGCCATTTTGTTCAGAAGGATAACGGCTTTCCTCTACAAATGGAAAAAAGTTAAAAAATATTGTATTATAAAAACAGCACCTGCTGCACTGACAAGACTGAGTGATTGGCATGAGAAAAGTTTTGTCTTGTCAATATTGGCAGCTTTCAGCCACCAATTGCCTGATTTCCCAATTCCACTCCCACCACTAGGGGCAGTGTTATTAAATCAAGAACTTCCTGTTTTCCATGACTATTACTGCTTAGTTCTCTGAAGTAGCACCTTCTAACTCCAACTGTTTTGACATTTTCACTCACGTCACTCCACGAACCCATGCTAGGTTGCTAGCACAGAGGTGTGAGATAGGAGGAAATCAGGATTCTATTAACTTAGTGTTTTAGATATAAGAATTTTCCAAAACAGAATGTTCCCTGAATGTTAGAATAGAGAAAAACAGATGCCTAAAACTCCCATACTACATATTTCACAGTGATCTTCCAAAATACACTGAGAAGACCCAAATACACTGGTATTTGATAGCACACACTCTAACCATTTTGTTCGGTTTTAGATTTTTAGAGTTTGGCATTTTTTTGAGTGAAAGCAATAGCAAAAGGCAATCATCATAGCAGACCCCAAACATGAAAAAGACATTTCACTAAGATGTGTCTCTTATTAGTTCTTTGAACATTAGTAGCTAGCGTCACTGTACAATTGAGTCTGAAGTGCCATTTATTTTATTATTTTTAAACACCTGGATTTGATAGGATTGGAAGCAGAATCTGGATTCCTTGGGAGCATTAAGCAGTCCAATTAGGATGTCAAGAAATTACCTGGATTGTCCAGGGAGGTTTAATAACTGCACCAAATTTAAGACAAACTACTCCACTACTCCCTCTATAGGGGGTTCCTGAAGTTTATAACCCACCTTTTACATATTAGCATCTTTACAGCTTGAAAAAGCAACACCACATTCCTTAAATACAACCAAGCCTTGTTATAATCCGGCAACAAAAGTATATGGCCATTGCTAGTGTAAAACAAGAGATTTTAGAATCCCCTGATAAGAGGCTTTTTCTGAAAGCTGGACTGAATAACAAGGAAGGTGAGGAAATGATACGTTTCTAACACAACTGTCCAGAGCTGTATTTTCTGGACACAAGTGGTAGATCTCACTCATTTCAGATATGGTAGATACAAAAATCTTTCAGAGCTGTGATAGTGTAGTGGCAGTCAGATTGCCACATATAACACTTTTGGATCTGTGCATTTTATATCTCATATAACGTTAACAATGTTAACCAGATCCACAAGGCAGTCAACTATCTTGCACTCTTCTGTTAAAGGAAGCAAGTTGAAGCAGGCCAGGTTCAACAACAATTCATGGCCAACACCTTGCATTTAAGGCTCCACAGTTCCTAGAGAAATGCAGAGAGACAGGACCTCTATCCAAATGGCATCAAGGAGATTATCTGCAATGGCACACTGCTGATAAAGTCAGGTCATTGTTCCAAGATAAGATCTTGTTTGTTCTCTCTCTTTCTTTCTCTCTCTCACTACTTTACTGAGGGATTAGATCAATTTTTTACTGGGAGCTTAGATCAGGCATTAGGGTGACAGGACTCTGAGCTCATAGAATGGGGTGGGAAAGTTGTGTGCTTGGTGGTGGGTTAAGAGAGGAGTTGAAAGAGATGCATACTCCAGACTTGGGCTTGGAGAGGGAGGGGTTCAAACAGCAGGTGTGCTGCTGGGTGACAGAAACCAAATGGCCAGTGTGGGAACTGGCTCTGTTTCACAAATCCCCTCCTCCCCTGGAGCACATGCTGTGAGTAGAGTGGAGTGTAAACAATGGGCTTTATCCCAATTTCATTTTGGTGGGCCCTGTACACACTGCCTTGGGAATGGCATCTCTCTGCTTAAGCAGCTCCTGTGCCTGTAGTAGCACAGCCACATGGTGGCAGCTGAGCTAAAGGCTCAAAAAATACTAGCATGGAGAACTGTGATTTATGCGCAGTGCCAGAAGCACATGGGGATGAAGTATCAACCACAAGCAACTATCTCCATCTCTACTCCCGAAATTTCAGCAACACCCCTGCCCCCAAAGCCACTATCAAAGAGCATCTGAGTAAGAGGTTTACAAGCAGAAGTCATTTCAACCACTGATAAGGAAAATTCCATAGCTTCCCCCACAGAGAGAGTGGATTGTTTTACAGCAGGGAACAAGGGCAGCTGGAAACACCACCATATAACTTAATAGGATAGCCTGGGAGTGGTGGTGGTGGGAAGATGTTAGGCCTGAAGGCTGAGATGGTTTTACAGGCAGCATTAAATCCCTACAGTGAGCAATTAGGGATGAAGAAGAAAAGGCTATAAGGGAGATTTCAAAACAACAGCTCCTATCAAAATGTGCTGACTCAAAACAATGAGGGCAAAGGCGCGGTTCTGGTATGAGGCATGGCTCAATGGTATGTACAGTCACTGTCTACATGCCTTCCGGTAAAGGCAATTTCAACCTTGAGAACATTCAAGTCTCTCCCCCACCCGCCTTTCTGAGAAAAATCATCAGCCTCAGGCTATTAATGCCATCAGCTCTAAAACAACCATTCCGGATCTCCAAAGTCCAAAGGTGCTAACTAATACAGCAATGTCAATTCCTCATCAGAAAATCCACATGAGAAACACTGTTTGCAATTTCAAACCAATCTTTTTCATACTATATCTCCTTTCTGAGGTATCCCCAGGTTCCTTCTCCTGCATGAGAATGAAAGGAAGAAATGGAGCATCTTGAAGAAGTGACTGCATCTTTTCATTTTCAAAGGCAGAAACTATGTGTATAAAAAGTAGTAATAAAGGATTCCTAGAGTGCCTAGCGGACTCTTGATTCAGTCAGAGAGGCTCCTGATTGGGGATACTGGGGCTGGTTCAATGTCCATGGGTTGAAGCTGGTAATGACCGAACAGTAACTTTATAGAAAATTATTCCTTGCTATATAGAAAATAATGTCTTAGGGTCTGGGTTGCCAAATTGGAAAGTTACACTGGTGGAGTGGGGATACTGTTGAAGGGGAAAAGAAAAAGGCTTTGAGAGAGTGTCTGCTTTCTAAACTTTGAATGCATGGGCCTATCCATGTATAAATTGCTTAAGCTGGAAAAGCCAAGCATGGTGATTTGGGCAATCATTATAGAGGTAAATGAGTCAGGAAAGCATTGTAAGGAACAGTGATCTTTTCTCTTATTTATTTAAGTTCAGAATCCTAACTCTTTCTTCTATGTCTACTCTAAAAGGTTCTATTAATCCTGAAATCTGCAAGAATAAACATCAAAAACAGTTCCTCTCAGGAAGAAATAACCTGATACCAGAGTTCCGTTCTTGTGAATGCCTGAAGAATGACACTATGCAAAATGTTTCCCGGATTAAAACTGTATTTTCACAATTAGTGCAAAACAGATGAATAGCCAGATTCCTATTTATGAGCCTGTGAATTTGGATATGTTAAGAGGATGCCATTTAGAGAAACTATTTTGGGTTTACTCAATCTTTGGTGAGTGTTATAGAAGATACAGCAGTAGGGGCAACGATATGTAGTACTCTTT
Organism: Lacerta agilis; assembly: GCF_009819535.1. Classification (NCBI taxonomy): domain Eukaryota; kingdom Metazoa; phylum Chordata; class Lepidosauria; order Squamata; family Lacertidae; genus Lacerta; species Lacerta agilis. Next base: position 16,654,254 of record NC_046321.1, read on the forward strand.
TGGAGCTGGGCATAGCTTATAAAATAAAATAAACCCCTAAGAAATCAGAAATAGATAAAATGAGAAGTCATGCATAAAGAGAGCACCCTTCAAGTGTGAATGCAAAGCTATGTAGAAAAGGTACTAAAATTTACCAGAAGAGCAAGAAACTTGGCTAAAGAAAACACAGGATGCTGCCATCTAGCTTAGTAGTGTTGACTGGCAGTGGCTCTCCAGGGTTTCAGGTAGGACGACCCTTCCCCAACAGCCACATGCATTTCATAGCTATTTTGGTAAACAAAAACAAGGCTTACAATAGGCAGAAAACCAGAGAAAACACGTTTCCCATTCTTACTCAATTGAAGTTACCAAAGAGAACAAGGGATTCTCCTCACCACCCACAATCTCCTTGTAACAGCTTCCGCTTTTAGGATAAAACTCCTGTGCAGACATAGGCAGCATACCTTGAACTAGCTAAATCAATGTTGGCCAACTGTGGGCCGCTATCAGAGCACACTCAACTTCCCCCATAAAGGAAGGTAGGCCAAAGATTTCTACTAACTGAAAAAAATAAAATAAAACCAAGGCAAGTGTTCTCCTGCCACCACTTCATGGATCACCAGAACTACCTGTGTCCAATATATTGCCACTTCCATGCTTACTGAACTCAGTAAATTTCTGAGCAGACGTATCCCAAAGCCAACAGGAAAAGTAACTGGGAGGCATATTCCAAAGAAGAAAGGCAGTGAGAGGATGAATGCAGACATGAATCAGTATCTATAAACTGGAAGAGCAGAGATAGGTTCATTTGTTTCTTTTTATAAAAAGGTGCACCAAAAGTTTCTGTATTCTCCCCCTCCCCACTTTCACACACTTCTGCATCCTCATGACTCCTTGGACTGACCGGGCTTGGCCCCCAGGCATGCTGCTGCTAGGGGGCTAGCAATGGCTTCGGTCATGATGACTCTTCAAGTGCATTGACAACTTGCTCCAGGATGTCAGGGCAGTGATCGGCTATCTGCTGTAGAATGGCATTGGCAAACTCTTGTAGCTCTGCACTGTCCCTCTCACCTTTTTCCAGCTCATTGTGAAGCTGCAAAAAAGAAAAGAAAAAGGACAGAATTAAGTAAACACATGTTTGCGTATTAAAATGTCACACCAGCAATTAGTCCTTAGTCTGTCCTCCAAATGTATACCAAACAGGGAATCCCTATAGACACAACCACATGCAAAATATAATTCCGGGCCCGGGGCAACCATATTGATAGGTGTTGCTTTCCAGTGAAGATTCATGCAAGCACACAGGAGATAAAAAAATTTGGACAGCATAGTTGCTGAATAACATTTTATTTGCTCTGAGCAGTTGTACCTATAGGGGCACCTTGGATGGAATGTTTTAGAACATTTGAAAAGTCATCTATTAATGCATAAACAAACACCCCCTCCTTTTTACAGCACCTTTCCACAATAAAGAACTACAAGCTGATTTACAGCACTACAAAAAACCACGTAGTTTTCATCATCCCTTTGCATGTCTGAGTAAAGACCATGATGATAAATTATGAAGCAAAAGAAAATTGGAGAGGTATAGAGAGATGGAGAAAGAGGAGGATTAAAAGGGGAAAAACCCCAATGTAAAAAGGGAAAAGTTCTTAACATATTGCCCACAAAAGGTTATCTTCTCAAAACATCCTTGGGTTCCTAGTTCCTACCACATTACTGTATGGCCACTACCATCTCCCAGGCTATTTATTTTTAAAAGGTAGTCGTTAACCTCACTCTGCAATTTCAATTCAATACAAACAATCCTGCCAGAAAGAAAATTGCCATGTGCAGATTCCAAATGTGTGCTAGATAAGATGCAAGTAAAGAGAACAAAAAGGTAGCTTTCAACATTTGAGGGAAGAATGATGAGATGTTTGCATGTGTAAATCTACAGAGGACTCAGCTATATAGCTGCAAATGTTTTAAGTGTGTTTTATGTGCATTATAATAATAATAATAATAATAATAATATTTATTATTTGTACCCCGCCCATCTGGCTGGATTTCCCCAGCCACTCTGGGCGGCTTCCAACAGAAACCAAATACAACAATATCAAACATTAAAAACTTCCCTAAAAAGGGCTGCCTTCAGGTTTTTTCTGAATGTCAGGTAGTTGTTTATTTCCCTGACCTGTGATGGGAGGGCGTTCCACAGGGCGGGCGCCACTACCGAGAAGGCCCTCTGCCTGGTTCCCTGTAGTTTTGCTTCTCGCAGTGAGGGAACAGACAGAAGGCCCTCGGCGCTGGATCTCAGTGTCCGGGCTGAATGATGGGGGTGGAGACGCTCCTTCAGGTATACAGGACCGAGGCCGTTTAGGGCTTTAAAGGTCAGCACCAACACTTTGAATTGTGCTCGGAAACGTACTGGGAGCCAATGCAGATCTCTCAGGACCGGTGTTATGTGGTCTCGGCGGCCACTCCCAGTCACCAGTCTAGCTGCCGCATTTTGGATTAATTGCAGTTTCCGGGTCACCTTCAAAGGCAGCCCCACATAGAGCGCATTGCAGTAGTCCAAGCGGGAGATAACCAGAGCATGCACCACTTTGGTGAGACAGTCCGCGGGCAGGTAGGGTCTCAGCCTGCGTACCAGGTGGAGCTGGTAGACAGCTGCCCTGGATACAGAATTAACCTGCGCTTCCATGGACAGCTGTGAGTCCAAAATGACTCCCAGGCTGCGCACCTGGTCCTTCAGGGGCACAGTTACCCCATTCAGGACCAGGGAATCCTCCACACCTGCCCTCCTCCTGTCCCCCAAGAACAGTACTTCTGTCTTGTCAGGATTCAACCTCAATCTGTTAGCCGCCATCCATCCTCCAATCGCCTCCAGGCACTCACACAGGACCTTCACGGCCTTCACTGGTTCTGATTTGAAAGAGAGGTAGAGCTGGGTATCATCCGCATACTGATGAACACCCAGCCCAAACCCCCTGATGATCTCTCCCAGCGGCTTCATATAGATATTAAAAAGCATGGGGGAGAGGACAGAACCCTGAGGCACCCCACAAGTGAGAGCCCAGGGGTCTGAACACTCATCCCCCACCACCACTTTCTGAACACGGCCCAGGAGGAAGGAGCGGAACCACTGTATAACAGTGCCTCCAGCTCCCAACCCCTCTAGCCGGTCTAGAAGGATGTTATGGTCGATGGTGTCAAAGGCCGCTGAGAGATCCAGCAGAACTAGGAAACAGCTCTCACCTTTGTCCCTAGCCCGCCGGAGATCATCGACCAGCGCGACCAAGGCGGTTTCAGTCCCATGGTGAGGCCTGAATCCCGATTGGAAGGGATCCAAATGGTCCGCTTCTTCCAGGCGTGCCTGGAGTTGTTCAGCAACCACCCTCTCAATCACCTTGCCCAAGAATGGTAGATTTGAGACTGGGCGATAGTTGGCCATATTGGCCGGGTCTAAAGATGTTTTTTTAAGAAGCGGTTTAATGACCGCCTCTTTCAGCGGGGCTGGGAAGGCTCCCTCACAGAGGGAAGCATTCACCACCCCGCGCAGCCCATCGCCCAGCCCCTCCCGGCTAGCTTTTATAAGCCAGGATGGGCAAGGATCAAGGAGACAGGTGGTTGGTTTCACTCGTCCAAGCAGCCTGTCCACATCCTCGGAGGTAACAGACTGAAATTGATCCCACGCAACTGGACTAGACAGGACTCTGGCACTCTCCCGCCCTGGCCCTGCTCCCACGGTGGAGTCTATCTCTTTCCGAATCTGAGCGATTTTATCTGCAAAAAACTTTGCAAACGCATTGCAGGAGATCTTGGGGTCCCTACCAGGCCCCGATGACGAAGGTGGCTCCGATAGATTCCGAACCACCTGAAAGAGTCTCCTGCTGCTATTTTCCGCAGATGCAATAGAGGCGGTGAAGAAAGTCTTCTTCGCCGTCGCTATCGCCACTTGGTAGGCTCGACGTTGAGCTCTAACCTGTGTTCGGTCGGATTCAGAATGGGTTTTCTGCCACCGGCGCTCTAGCCGTCTCAACGATTGTTTCATCGCCCTCAGCTCCGGGGAAAACCACGGGGCTGTCCGGGCTCCATGCAACCGGAGAGGGCGCTTCGGAGCCAAACAGTCAATAGCCCTGGTTAGCTCCACATTCCAGCGGGCCACCAGGGAATCGGCTGAAGGGCCATCAACATGGGATAAAGTATCCCCTACCACTCTCTGGAAACCATTTGGATCCATTAAGTGGCGGGGGCGGACCATCCGAATTGGTCCCACCTCCCTGCAGAGGGGAAGGGTTGCGGAGAAGTCCAGTTGCACCAGGAAGTGATCTGACCATGGCACTTCTTTAGTTTCACTTTTTTTTAATGTCAGATCACCAACATCCATAGAGGTGAATACCAGGTCTAAGGCATGTCCTCGGCTATGAATTGGACCAGACTTATTCAGGGACAGCCCCATGGAGGCCATGCTTTCCACGAAGTCCCGAGTGGCCCCTTGTAAGGTCGTGTCGGCATGGATGTTAAAATCCCCTAGGACGACCAAACTAGGTGACTCCAGGAGAACATCCGCCACGACCTGAAGCAGCTCGGGCAGGGAATCCTTGGTGCAGCGGGGAGGTCGGTACACCAAAAGGAATCCTGTACTGCCCCTATTGCCCAACTTCCAGAACATGCACTCAGAGAACTGGGTCTTCCCAATAGGACGCCTGGTGCAAACTAATGACTTCCTAAAAATCACTGCAACCCCCCCTCCCCGCCCAGATGGCCTGGGTTGCTGTGCGCAAGAGAAACCTGGTGGACAAGCAGCGGCAAGGACAGGCCCATCCGCTTCATCCAACCAAGTCTCTGTTACACATGCCAGGTCAAGTCCACCATCCACAATCAAGTCGTGGATGGCAGTGGTTTTATTCAACATTGACCTGGCATTGCACAGCAGCATCTTCAGGTCATGTGGGTATCCCTTGCTGAATCCAGTATCCGTCCGGTCAGGACCAGACCCGGAGGCAGGAATAGTCCTCAGACAACGACTAAACCTGCCTCCTCGGCAATGACATGGTCTGGTCTTAGCGTAACTCCTCCTCCTGCCCGTGATCACTGAGATCGGTTGTCCCAGTGCATCCCACCCTGTGGAACCTGCCCCAGCCATTTTGTTGGCCGGGACCCCCTCCCAGGCAGCCCTGACCCCACCCCTTAAGAACAAAATTAAACCTATATAAAAACAGAAAACAAAACACAACAATACAAACCAAAAATTATAAAAATTACAAGTAACCAAAATTATACAAAACTCAAAACCCCACTAAACATCTATCCCACCCCCACAACAAGAAAACTTAAAAAGATGAAAAGAAATAATAATAATAATAGAAACATTTTAAAACATTTAAGAAAAAAAAGTACTTTTATGTGTTAAAAGCAATCACCTGTTACGAGACGGGTGTGAGAGTGAACCATGGCAATTTAAAGCAGCATCATTAGGTGTTTCAAATGTGTGGTGTGAATTATACAAATGTGAACTAGATGGTGAGCTTATGGCAAATTCGATATATTTTTTCAAAATGTTTTTTGAAAAAAGCATTTTCACAGCATTTTTTATATGTGTCTAGATTCCACCTGAGTCTACCAATAGACTGGGGGAGACATGACTGAGAGCCCCAGTTTCCTTCCCCACTCCAAGCTATGATGAGAATTCCACGTATGCTGGCTTGTGGAAATGACCAAGGACAAGTGATAGTTAAGAGGTAATTTGAGAGTATAGGTGCTGACAGGTTCTTAACACATATCACAGGAAAAAAGAAACCACATTGTTTCAAGCAAGCAGCATAGCTGTGATCTATGTGACATCTTCATACTGCATAGGACGGTGGCACTCTGTGCACTTTTGGTGGGTAGTTAACCCGAGGTATGTTCAACAGATTAAGCAGCATTCTTCTGTAAACCCATATTTCAAAAGCAGTCAAAAAAAGTAGCAAAAGGGTTTCCCCCTGCACCAATACTGCAAGGCAGCTTACAAATAAAATAAAAACAAATAAAAACACCGGGGGGGGGGGACAGTAATTAAAAACAATTAAACATTAATAGAATTAAAACAATTATCATATATTTACATCTATTGTATACATAAACAGGCTATCCCGTGGCTGGCCATTTAAAATCCTGCAAAGAATTTCTGATCTCACCCCCAATATCTCTCTTATCTTCCACAAGCATGGTATGCATTTTATTATAAATTGATATGCAAGTACTATGTACTTTAAAGCAGAGTGGAATGACTTCAGGATTGTGGGATCTACCGTACTTTTTAATGCTAGAATGCAGAGATCCTCCAACCAAAGACAAGCACAAAATAGCACCTAAGAGATGGAAGCCTGATGAATTAATGGTGACTTAGGGGACAAAGCTAACCCACTGCACCTCCCCCATGATCGTGCACTTTATTAATGTATCTTAATAATTACAGCAACGTTATCACACAGGTCAGACAGCTCCCCCACCACCCCTTTTTGAGCAAAAAACATTGGAGACTTTTACATGAATATAAGCCATGTAAGCGTTTTAAGACTAGCAGCAACGATCCACCATCAATACTTCCCCCATTCCCCCCTCCTAGGAATAAAAACAACCAATCCTGAACTCACTGCTTACTGCTGCTACAACAGGGGGAAAAAAATGGGCAACTTGGTAATATATATTTAAAGGGAAAAATAAGAAATAATCTCCTGTAAGTGTACAAATGTAAATATAGCATTCAAAAGCAAACTGAATGGGGTGGAGGACTAATCTGAACCAATAGAAATTTGCACTAAGAGGAAACCTGTGCATGTGCTATTCCAGAAATTAATTATATAAATTCTCCATGACAAATCTGAAGACAGGAAGAATGGGATATAGGTCAAAAGTCATCCACAGAAGCATCAGTGAACAGGGAAAGATCTGTCCCTCCCTGGAAATGTAACTATGAAGTGAGGGGAATATCCTTATGAGCCACATCTGTGTCTGAGGAGGCATGAAAATATAATGTCAAACTCTATAACATATTACTGTTACCTTTGAGAAGAGACTCAAAACCCAGAGATGGATTGGGAGTCTTGCTATACAGAGGTATTTCCTTAAAGACAAATGTGACTATTGTAATTACTTTTTGAAGAAACAGTTGTGTCTATGAATCATACCCATGTCTGAACATTTGTCAACATTTAATGAGAAGCAGTTCTCCTTTCCTAAACAAAATCATGCAAAATCATAATTCTCCCTACGATGATTTCCCCTCAGTGAAGAAACATGACAAAGTTCAACTATTTGAGAACGTAACTATTACTGAAGCCCAACTCACGAGGAAACCATGGTAGGATGGTGGTAGATTGTGTTTTTGTTTAATGATATATTACTTGGTTTCTAGACAGTGCAACACTTGCAATTTTTTTGAAATATTAAGTGGTTTATAAGTGGTAACAAACAGACAGACAGACAAACCAACCAACCAACCAACAAACAAAACTTCTAAGAGATCCAGGGGAATTTACAGGATAGAACTCCCTCTCAGCCCAATATTTTATCGCATGGGTGCTGACAGCTGACTACAGTTGGTTATTTATTTATTTTTTTAAAGTAAGAAGTAACCAGCTGTGGGTGCAATTTGGTGGGGGGGATCTTTTTGCCTCAGGAATTCAATAGAGGACAGCATGGACTATTTCAAATCAATATGTGGAGACAGAAACTTATATTCAGATAGCTTTTCTTCCTTCAGATTATTGGACTTTCTTCTATTGGCGTTTTGGAATTTGGCGGCTGAAGTGCTTTCTCCCTCTTTTTTTGAAAATTGTTTTATAGTGAAAAGTGCAAGGAGAAAAGTTCAAACATCAGAAAAGATGAAAACCAGGAAAGATATATATATGTGTGTGTGTTTTTATGTGTGTGTGAGAGAGAGGGGGGGTGGGGGTGGGAGAGAGAAAGAGAAACAAAAACACACCAGGCTATAGAAACCAGATTATTGCTGTTGGTACAGAATTAATGTCCAGTAGTTTATGCCTTTTTGGTGGTACATGAGTACTGGATATATTCCAGGTTTGCATATAATATTGTGAATCATGAAATAAAAAGTCTCAAGCTCACGGATGAAATAAACTTAGTTGAATTTCCTTTGGTACAATAATTTAATTTCAGTAAAATGTACAACAGGTTAATTTGGATACAATGATTTAAGCATTTCATCTCGTTGCAAACAAAGCCAGTGAGGCAGAGTGGAAGAAAATTAGATAAGGAATTCAATTCTGATGAAGATAGCAGGAAGAACCGATGAAAGGTACTACTGCACAGGCTGACAAGGGAAAGGATGATAAATTGAATGACTACACAAAGAAGAGGGGTAAATGTTTGGGATAGAAATGAGTATTAGTAGAAAGGCTGGAGATACTATGGGACAGAGATTTTGCTGTACGATATAAGTAATGGAAGAATTAACATAATTAAACAAGTGCTTTGCCTGAGAAGAGTGAAAACTGGGCAATGATTATGATGTGAAAGAGGGCACATAAAATGTTATTTCCAAGTACTGTATACAAGTAAAACATCTATTTACATATGTCTGTTCCAATGTGAGCAATACAGAAACACACACGACAAATACTTCAGTGCATTTGCACTCTTGGCTAGGCACTTAATCTACTCCAGCTGTTTTAGTAAGCAAAATGAGGGGCTAGAATAATGAGAGCTTTGTGTAAACAGTAACTCTGAAGAGGTACCAAACCAGGTCAGGAGCTTCAAGGTAATGAGTTAAAGTAAAAAGAATGTGGGGGTGAAATTGACTTTCATGTTTGTAACTTGCTAAAGGAAATTTAAAAATCAGATCTATGCTCCCTGGTGAGCTAAATACTTAGTTGCCTAGCAATTATCAGGAGGAGGAAGAAAGAAAAATCAAAGTATGACATTTCTAGCAGCAAAGTACATTATGTGTGTGGCTAAGTTTAGGACTTATGTCCATACTTCAAGACCCAAACAAATGGCCACCTTTTCCAACTCATTCATCCATAAAAACATCAGGAAATTGTGCCATTTTGGCCACAATCCAAACAACACAGAACTAGGTGTGTTTAAATCCACCAATCTCAGTGAATTTAAGAATGTCCAGATTTCTGTTGGATTGTAGCCTATACAGCAATATAGGAGCATAACTTTGCTTCATTTAAACAACACAAGCACAACTCCAGGTCAACCAGTTACAAAAAAATAGTAGATATTAGAGTAAATTTCAAGCAGTGAAGTCAAGCACAGCATTATAACATTATGTGGGACATAATCAAGCAAAATATCTTCAAAGAAGCCCTGATCAGTGTAGCACCAATCCCTCCCACGTACCTAGTGTGTAATCAAGGCAAAGAAATGCAAAATCTCATTCCAGATAATTCAAGGGGATATTTTCTCGTAACACTTTAATAGTCAAGATTCTAGAGATCTCCAGTATCCATCTTAGAAGACAGCTAGGTGTGTGTTTTTATTTTCATTTGATTGTCTCATTCAGACATAATGCTAAATTATGTTTATCAGATGCCTCCTCTCTTCCTCTGGTGCAGCAGGCGGCGACTGGAAGCTTTCATTTATTTTCATTTTTTTAAAAAGACCTAACCAAAATTTAGTGTTATGTCCAAATCCAAACTGTGGCTAAATAAATAAGCTACTATTTACCAGTTTAGGATTTGGACTTTAAACTGTGGTTAACTGAAAACAGAAGGGGAAGTTTCCCCTCTTCTCCTTAGGGCTGCACTGGAGGAAGGAAAGGAGGAGTCTACAAAGGTCCTGCATACAACATTAAATCATAGCTTAGCATTACATCTGAATCAAACCATTGCATTTTCTTTGGTTCTGAGATGCAAAAACTTCTACCTTGAAAATTCAGTGGGTAAATCGGCCTTGATGATTTTCCACATGTGCCAAGTTTTTGCTGCTTTTGTTGTTGTTCCGTTGTTGCTGTTGCTGTTGCTATTCTTTAAATATAAACACCAACTAGAAGTCTGCATTCTAAATTGAACAATTTAAAGATTCTGAATGTTTCAACAAGAGGGAAATAATAAGTTATTGTGTCGTTAAAAGACAAAACGTGTTAGGAAAAATCAGAGGCAGGCTTTCATTTGCTTAATACTGAACTTGGTGTCCTCCTCATACCGGCAGTATTGGAGCCAAAAGAGCGCAGCTAAGAACCAAGAAGACACATTAACATACTTTCAGGAACCTCAGGTTCTGCAGAAGTGCAAAACAAATAATAAATCCAACCCCAACAAAACTCTCAAAGGTGACAGTCCCACAACATCCCAATGAGGACTGAGTGTGATCAGTAGTTATCAGGAGCCACCAAATATTAAATATCATTGGGAAAAGAAAAACTAGAATTGGAAGGAGAGAATGAGGCAACCAGCTTGAATTTCATACAGTTTATACTGTCCTAGAAGAAAGCATGGCAGGGTTGCTGGAAGCCTGAACTTAAGAGGAGTCCTGCTACATCAGACTACAGAATCCCGTTTTCCACAGTGACCAACAAGATACCTATGGGAAGCCCAGAAGCAAGACAAGCGGGACAGCAGGCCCCTCCTCCTCCTCCTCCTCCTCATGTTATCCAGTGAATGGCATCCAAACACATTATGTCTTGGTATGGCTAGTACCCATAGGTAGTCTTATCCTCCATGAATCTGTTTAAGCCCCCTTTTAAAGCTGTTCAATTTGGTGGCTTCTTCTGAAAGCTATTTTTCTAACTGGACACTGTATGAGCAAGTGTCCATGCCGAACACCCCAATTCAGCTTGACAGTATGATTCCAGGTTCTGGTGCTATGGAAGAAGAAGAAAATGTACTTCTATCCACTTTCTTTGCATCATGTACAATTGAATACACCCTTTTTCATCTCAACTAAATAGCCCCATATTGTGTAATATATATATTTTTAAGAGAAGTTGCTTCACCTGCTCCAGAGTCATCTTCTGCAGCTCCTTCTCCCAAGCTGCACGGTTGTCATCCTGGTGGTAGGAAGCAGGTGGGGTGAGTCCACGGAGAATCAGGGGGTCCCGGTCATGGCACAGGGCTGTCAAATGTCCAATATACAACTTCAACTTGCTGCGATTCTGATCAAGGTCTAAAAGGGGCTGAATTACCTAAAATAAAAGAATGCAAGTCAATCATAATCTGACACGTACGTAAGCAAATGGGACATTTACTTAATTATAACATAGAAAACTGGAGGAAAGCTAAGAGGAGTAACCAAATTCTCTCTACTTAAAAATATAATTGCATGGTGGGGTAGGGGAGATAAGAAGAGAACATGTGAATCCAGTCATGAGAAGAGCTGCATATAATTCTGTTTGTTTGACTTTAAAGGGCGCCCCTAAGCAAATTAACAGATGATGCAGATTTATTTAATTATATCATGTGCTTCCTTCTAAAAGAGCACAGGGATTTGAAAGTAATAATTGGAGAATAGAAAATTGAGAGTGTGAACATTCTGTTGATTACAACCAATTAAACACTGAGGAATAAGAAAGAGAATCTCTAACAACAAAAACAAGGTACAAGGCCTGCATCAGCAATGGTGAAGTTGCTGTGGCGAAGTTTTAGCTGTCAAAATGTTCACATCCAGGCAAAATCTGTGGTTGCACCTTCTGCTTGTCAGCAGGCATAAGGTATCTTTCCAATCATACCCTCTAACTCTGCTAATGAACATAGAAGTGTGATAATCTCTCAGTCAACAGAAACAGGTGCTGGTACTACTTTCAACATTGTCCTGCATACACAACTGTTCTGGCTCCTTTGCTATGTTTCCAACACTCTTTGAATGGATTAATGGTTGTGCAATAGGAGGAGCTGAAAGCTACAGATTAGTGGTGTCAAAATCCCTTCCCCAGTAAGACTGTAGAACCCTGTTTATAGCACATTAGGATTAACATTTTAGCACTGTAAAAAGAAACAGCATGGAATATTGCCTGTTACAGGGAATTTAAAATTAAAAAGGCATTGCTGTAAGACTGTAAGGGCTACAGGACTTGAAAGATGTTGAGGATGACTTGATAGGCAAAAATATGGAAAGGAAATAAATTTTCATTGACACAATGCTTGTGGTTGGCTGCAGACAATAGTAGTATTATTGGCTATCCTAAGAGACTTCTCAAAAACCCCTCAAGTTAGCAGGCCTGCAGTATAACTGATAAGTAAAGGTATGTCACACCCAGCAAGATAAGAACACTACAAATGAGAAATAATTCATTAGTAATACCATTCTTCTTTAAAGTTTGCTGCAAAATGCAAGTGTGTTTTGTTGTACACCCGTTGTTAAAGCTCCTGTAATTTAACCCCCCCCCCCCATGGAAGCCCTATATCAGCAGTTCTCAATTTACTTGAGTGCTGGAACTGGTAACTTGAAAGCAATATACAGTGTGGTCTGGTAATGTTTATTTTCTTGTGTTTACAACAGAATGAATTCAAAAAGTCATTCTTATCCCAAGAATCTTTATCATCCCTTTACTATGCACATCAGTTTTTGCCTATCATCCAGGACCATCGTTTCCCAGTTACAAATGTGTAATTTTTGCATGACACAGGATTTTAAGGAGCTCTGAATGGGACAGGGAAGGAAGTGAAAAATCTCCACCCTTCACTCCAGAAATGTATTACATGCCTTTCCCTTCGTTTGAAGCAGCTGATTTACCTCAAACATGATTTAGCACACCTAAAATTCATACAAATGGGTGGCTGACTGGAAAAGTTCTGCAATCATGGGTCTGATAGTTGTATAATTCTTTTTACCAGTTCTAAATTCTAAAAAGCATACATCAGATTAGGGCTGAGACCAGTGTTGGCCCCTCTTGGGTTGATATAAAATTTAGAATACACTTTTAAAATAGCGAAACAAAGGTCAAGAATGTAGAATTAGGATGAAGCATTGTTTGGTTGAGAACACAGTATTCTTTTTACAGAGATACCTATAAATTATGTATGTTTTTTTTTATAAAAAAAATTAAACAATCTGTTTATTTTTTTCATATGAAGATATTTTTGGGAAGGATGGGGATAAAAAAGGAATATACAATGAAAATGATGTTTGGACTCGGCTTTGAACAAAGCAGAAACTTTTTTAAAAGTAGCAACTTAATATATATTGTGGTTCATAATTAGAAGCCTTGGAGAAAGAGTCCCCACCCCCACCACTTCTGATGGCAGCAAATTGTTATATTTAAACGTTTATCAGCCTTAATTGCTAGTATTGATTTGGTGAGGAAGGAAATCAAGGCACAATTACATAATAAGTTCAGAAGAGAGCATTTAGCTTCAGATAACTTGAGAAGGAAGGTTCAGACATGGTGGCGAGGTTCAACTAGCAGAGGACACATCCAGGAGATTCTGCGTTTGCTTTGAAAGTCTGCAGTGCCATGAAAGAGTCCTTGGTTTGTGCCGATTTCCTCCCTTCCTGGGTAAAGGGAGCCAACAGAGAATGCTTTGCCAGTAGCCTCCAAAATCCTTGGGCCAGTGTTATGAAATACTATGAAAATCTGTTCCATTCTGTGGGTTCAAGGAAGCAGAAAAGTAGATGGGGGGAATGCTGGACTTGAATAGTTCAGCCGAGTTCTCACTGAGGTGGTACCTTAGTCTACTATGTTAAGGCTACATGTTCCAACACAGTAGACATGTCTTCTGGTCATCTTTAGGTAGAAAGGAAACTGTAACAGTATCCTTTGAAATAGTATCATTATCATTATCCAACTGAATATGAATGCTTGCTGAACTAGTTCCTTTCTGATGCCACTCTGTACTGTATAATGTTAGTCCTGTATGATGATACTGACCCCTTTTCCTTTAGTATAAACTACCTAAATTATAGGAACAGAACCCATTAAGTTGGAAACAAGATCATTTTATCCATGGATAAGCCACTTGCTGAAAGCATCCTAATTTGATTACTGCTGCTTATTTTGTAAAGGACTGATCCTGCTCTCTTGGAGAATAGTAAAGCTCACAGAGGAGTTCATTTCTTTCCCTTGGGATGCATTAACTCCACCAGTAAGTACCACGCTTATCTCTATGTTTCTCCCACATCTAATTTGAGCTGGCCACTTAGCAAGAGTCACAGTGCTTCCCGCAATTGCAGAGCTTATCTTAAGAGGATGCAAAAAGCACCTGCCAAGCAGAAAGGCAGAGCTGGCCAGGACAGATGAGCTGGGTTGCAAGTCTCTGTGCAACCTGAATGCTTTCTAGAGCTTATCCAAGATATGGGAATATTTGCTAAAACAGCCTTTCTTTATTAACAAGAAAATAGAAAATTCTTTCCAGTAGCACCTTAGAGACCAACTGAGTTTGTTCTTGGTATGAGCTTTCGTGTGCATGCACACTTCTCATACCAAGAACAAACTCAGTTGGTCTCTAAGGTGCTACTGGAAAGAATTTTCTATTTTGTTTCGACTATGGCAGACCAGCACGGCTACCCACCTGTTTATTAACAAGAGATATTGTGGCCATCCCTGTCTTTGCCCAAGCTAGCGGTATTCATTCAATGTCCAGTTTAAAACATTTAAAGCACAATAAAATCTGTCAAACATGACATAAAAAGTGCATATGAAAATATTGGCACAATGTACTGAGTGAATTTATTTAAAAACCATAAACAGATGTTGGCTCAATACAAAATGGTTATTTTCATTTCAGTGCTGAACACTGGGCCAACTAGTAGTATTTATTAACCCTATTAAAATGCAGGTTGGATTGAGGAACAAAATTTTTACTTTGACTAACTTCTATCAGAAAAAAAGATAGCTCAAATACACTACAATAAAGTAAGAAAGAATAAAAACAATACAGTTAAAGATTAAGACTAATTAAAAGCAGGTGACCAGAGATTTCTTTGTACCCCAAAGAATGAGCAAAACTTCTACAGGAGTGCCAGTCATGGCAACAATAAACTCCCCATGGGCAATCTGGAATCCTTCAGACATCATAAGCTTCTGAGTGCAGACTATCTTAATAGGTCTAACCACCCCCAAAGAGGAAAATGGGTGCTGAAAGTCAAAACCTCAACATGAAGTGGTCTGACCACCACTTGACACAAAATCCCCTACAATCAAACCCAAATTTCTGCCTAGTCAACACATAGTTTTGGTTGTGCCAATGGCATTTTGTTGTAGCCCGATGGCTTTTGTGGCAGTCAAAATCCTACACTGTCTCAAACCAGGAAACCCCTGATGTGAATATTGAGGTTCCTAAGACAGCAAGCCAGGGGGGCCCTCAACTCCAAATCTGAGACAGTTTCCATCAGCCCAGGCAGATAAACTGTCAAAACAGAACACCAACAGAATCCCAATCTGTCCCTTGTGCCCTCACACCTGGTACAGTCAAAATGTGGGCTGGACTGGGCATGGATCCTGGGAAGGGAATCTCTAATAGCTGTAGTGATTCTCCCTATTCACAGGGGAAAAGGAAAACACAAGAACATCCTTAAAAACTATGATTAATTTCCATTATAAGCATAGCTGTCAACTTTTTCCTTTTTTTAAAAAGGGAAATTCCCTTATTCCGGATAGGATTCCTCACAAGAAAAGGGAAAAGTTGACAGCTATGATTATAAGTTCTGAATCTTTTGGAAGAATCCACTGCAGAACCTCAACAAGAGGTTCAAAACCAACAGCAGTCACTTCCCCAGATGACTTTTCCTCCCTGCCCATAACGTTTCAACAGAAACCACTGTAAGGAATTTTGGCTGCATTGACAGTCCCATCTCTTCTGGTTTCATTTCTGCCAGAGTCAATCAGGAAATCATATTTATAAAGCAAATTCTTTCTGAAATTTTAATACACCATGAACAAATCCCATGGATTAATGATTTCCAGAGCTCACCGCCTTCACCTTGGGAACTAGCCAAACTTTGGGGGAGGAAAAAAAAAACCTGGGGAAAGATACAAAAGAATGAACACTGCTTTCTCTATTGACACTCCCAGAAACAGCTTCCAAAGAGACTATGAAAAAGCTTGCATTATATCATCATTAAAAAAAAGAATATGAATTAATGTACTCTTCTATAGATATCTGTCCACATCACAGAACTGCCACAACTGGCAGTGTACTTACAAAATGTTTCTGATCTTCACAACCAAATTCACAACAGTGGAACAATGTTTTAAGACTGAGATGCTTTGATGAAGATGGAAAACTGAATGTGCACTTGGCTGAATTCAGACACCATAATTTTAAAGAATTTCCAAGATGACTGAAATTTAAACTGGGACTAGAACAAGACTACTATTACCGTGCCCCCTGCCTTTTGCTCCACTTCTCTGAGAGTGGCCTGATCTCAAAAGCGGTCTGGCACCTGCCTAAGTGAAGCAAAACAGAACTGCCCTATACAGACTGAAGGGCAGATCATGGGAACATCAAATATTTTTTATGTGTCAGCTTTTTCTCCCCTGTCAAAATGTTTTGGAAACTGGCAGTAAACTAATATGATTTTTAAACAAAGTAATTTTTGGATATGAGTGCAGGAGAGGAATCTCTTGATGACAGTAATGAGGTGGCTTCATATTGTTCAATGTGTTATGAACCACAAAGCCTGGGACTCAGTTCTTCTAAGATATGTCAGATACTGTGTTAAAGCCTTTTTTTCTGTGTTAGCAACAGTTTTAACATTTATTTGAACAAAACCACAGAGTGAGGATGGACATACTAAGGTATGTGAAGGTATACAACAACCACCACTTCTTCCTAGTGAATTTAGGTAGTGAAATGGAATTAATTTCAAAGTCTTTGGCAAGATCCTCATTTTGATGTCAGAAGGCTGAAGCCTTAAGCATGGGACGTCTCCAGGTAAGTTTTCATGATGTTGCCTTTTAGGAATCCAATAGACTGCATTTTCAGTTTTATTTAAGGCTCACTATCATAGAGACAATTATTATTCAGTTTTTTCTTCACACAGAGGTCATGGTGGCTTTCAGTGCCTATTCTTCCACAAGACGACCATTATGATGAGTAAGATAGTAAAGGTGAGAGCTGAATTTTACAACTGTATCTTTATGGACCAAATACAAGTAAAAAAACCTTTGTTAAATTTCCTGAGTTTGCATCCAAAGATTACCGGTAGTCAAGATTAGTGTGTTGGGGTTAAGACTCCAAATCTCTAAACATACTGCTAGTTATTATTTTTTGGGACGAGGACGATGACACTATTTTGTATTTAGTTTTGACTATGGCAGACCAACACGGCTACCTACCTATAACTGGAACTATTTGTTCTTGTCCTTGAGCGATAGACACAATTCAATTAAAAAAAAACCAAAACCCTTTTTACTTAACACATTGTGTTAAGGGCTTTTCATGTTCATTCAGACTTCAAAGTGCCAGGAAATTTCAGTTGACTATAACTAAATGAGCATTGTTACATAAAAGGTAAATTCTGAATTTTTTGAATGGTGGTACCAAGCCTAAGTGGTTGATAAGGAGAATGAGGTGGGGGGGGCACTTGTTGAAGGGAGCAAGAGGCTTCTGTGTGGTTGATGGCAAAAAAGTTGGAAGAATGAAGGCCCTAAGCAAGAATATAACTAGACATAAGAGGGAGGAGGGCAAGGCCCTAGGCAGGGAACACTTGGGACATGAGTTACCCACATGGAGTATAACAGCAGTTTGGAGCAAAAAAGATTGGTAACCACAAAGAGAGATGACAGGATTGAAGAGCAACCCCCAGATGGGCCTCTGCAGGACCTAAGAGCTAAGGGGTTTCTTACTAGTACAGGCTCAGCCATTTAACATCAGCTGGTACTTCCTCCTGAAATAGGAAGTACATCAGGGACTATTATGGTAAGGTTTGACTTGACTCCTATGGTGTACACATTTATCTCTGGACTGAAGATGCAGCATCATGGTTTATTAACTACTTGCAGCCACAGGTAAGGAAGCTCACCTTGGGTGTCCCAGGCTGACGGAGCAAGTCCTTTCCACTCTAGAGCATTTGACTTGCTCTGTCCCAGTGGCTGACTATATACTATAAGGCACTGGAAAGCTGACCAAATACTTTGTACTCTTTGTACAAACAATACACATAACAAAGGCACAACACACTTTGTATCAGTATACTAAAGAGCTAAAGATTTCAACTTTCACACTTCAATAATGGATCAGATGTTCCATCTTCTCTCTTGTCCATTCCAATATTCATATTCTTTTCCTTTTTCTTGCATCCTCATGTCCTACCCTTTGCCTCTCTTATTATGATTTCAAATGTAAGATTTATACCACAGCAAATAAGTTGCAAACAACCACTAAAGTCCCAGTGATGTCATTACCCTTTTATCTGTTGTGTCAGTTCTTGTCTTCCAAAGTAACAGGAGCAAACACTTTGTTGACAGAGAAGCACATATGTTTCCTCAATTTTATCCTCTTTGTACATGCAGTGTTTAAATGGAAGTTCCTTTAATCAACATCTGCCACAGTATTTTCATTTTACCATGTAAATTAGTCTGAACTGCTCCTGCCTTCTAAGCTAATTCCTCTTCCCCCTCATTAACTTACCTCTCAGCTCACCCAGCTCCCTGGCATTCTTCAGCATGATACTTACTCTTCACCATCATGTTGAATAGTTTTAACACCATACACAAACACATAGACATGGCAAAGAAAGACTCCAAAGGGGTGTGAGATCACTAACGAGCATGAATTAAATCACCCCCCCAAAAAAATAAAGGGAGTGCCAATTCAACTCCCAGGTTGTAAAATTAAAACTTTGGCCCTATCACAATTGCTGTGGGTTTCCTACATAATTGACTTAGAACGAAGGATCTGATCAATGCAACAATATATTTAACAAGACAATAAATCAGGCAGAATGCAGAAAAGTTGGAAAGCTATTTCTTCTCTTAAGTTACTATTAATCTTATCCAAATCCTCATTTGCTTTATCAAACAATGTAGGTAACTGGGGCACCCAACAATCTTGCAGCAATATCAGCAGTATGGTTCATCGTGCTCAAATCCTGCAGAAAAGTGATTTGAGTGATTTGTTACTTTTAAAAAGAGAATCTCTGGATTGTTCAGCTTTATAGCAAAAGTTTTTTCTAATTGCAAATATTAGTTACCATGGTTAAACTGTACTGTTAAATTATAATGGCGACATTCCCTCTTACAACATGAATCATGCTGCTGCTTGCATATAAATCCAACCACATGCTCTGGGAGTGTATTCTCACAACGACACAAAACAGTAACAAGTTAACAGATTAAAAAAAAATACAAATAAGTAGGAAAACATTTACATGCAGAGGCCACATTAGAAAGGGAAAGGAAAGACACCCAAACCTCATGAATCACACAGAAGCAAGATGCAAGAGTGACCATGGGAAACTTTTCTACTGGTAAAGAAAGCTGATTCTCACCGTTCTGAACAAAATGGCTGAACTAAGAGCATCTGATTGGCTATGCCCAAATACCCTCCTCCTCATCCTATTGGTTGAGAGAAGACAAGGGGGAAAAGCCCCAGAGCAGCATGGGAATGAAATAAAGACTCGATTAGTATTTAAACCACACAAAAGAAAAACGTTCTAGTGGGAGAAAAAATAGCCACTAATTCCTTGTATCTTCTACTCTGCTGTCTTCAAATACCCTGAATCACTATAAGTATTCTTAGGTGATTTAATTTCTGAACATTAAAATATGCTGAAAGCACATCTGATTGGTAATTGTGGCTGAACTTCTCTACATTTGACAGATTGCCTTCATCTCATATGATCACTACCTTCTGCTGCAATCATATTTCACATGGACGTGCCCCTTCACCTCCTTTCAGTGTGCAAAACAAATATTCCCCAGGAAATTCAGAACTGCAGAGCATTGTTTTAATCTGCAACATCAATGCTGCTCCATCATGAGAAATGTTATGTCTGACATCTCCAAATAGTAGCTGGAAAGTTTTCAACTGCTGATAGCCTCAAATGGCTTTCTCCCACTGCCGCTGCACCGCCAGAGCACAATTTCTGTTCTATCCTGAAGCAAAGTTCTTAACCTGAAGTGTTATTTCTGGGTTAGTGGAGTATGTAACCTGAAGCGTATGTAACCCGAGGTACCACTGTACTTTGAAATAAATACCTTCTTAAATATCTTAAGGGCTGTCACATGGAAGATGGAGCAAGCTTGTTTTCCTCTGCTGCAGAGGCTAGGACCTGAACCAATGGATTCAAGTTATAACAAAGGCGATTCTGACTAAACGTTAGGAAGAACTTTCTGACAGTAAGAACTGTTCAATAGTGGAATGGACTTCCTCAGAAGGTGGTGGACTCTCCTTCCCTAGAGGTTTTTAAACAGAGGTTGGATGGCCACCTGTCAGGGATGCTTTAGTTGTGATTTCTGCATTGCAGGGGGTTGGACTAAATGACCCTTGGATTCTAATTTTAAAGCTTAGCATGATAGAAAGTGGTGGGGAGAGAAAAATTATGAGTGACCCTTCCTTCTTTTTCCCCCCTTTGTGTCCTTCAAAGGAAAGCACACACAACATACCAAGTCTCCCTAAGCTTTCCCCAGCTTCAAGATCACCTTTGGAAGTGGCTGAAGTATAATTTTTGCATCAGTGGGCAATTTCAAGCATTTTTCAACACACTTACATTTTTCATTTCTCCCCATAATCATTGCACAACATAGTCATACTTTTATATAAATGGGATACCTCTATGCTGGTTTTAGAATTACAAGAGGGTGCAGATCTCTGAGGTATTCACTTTATCGAGCTAGATGGTAACCAAATAAGGTTTATTATTATTTTTAACTAAGTTAGTGAATGCTGCAGTACTGGCAAGAGCTTTCTAGTTAGGAGGTCCTCTTGCATTGAATATGGGTTTTGCTAAACATCTTGTTAGTTTCCAAGCACGTCTCAGTTCAGCCAGCAACATCTGAAGTTAAATTGTGCATAGGAAATGGTAAATTGATTCTCTTTTAGGACAAGCTTCATTGAGCATGTACAGCCAATGATCATTTAGCGCACAGGCTGGGATTTCCTCGCATGGATGAAGCCACCCTTACAAACAAGCAATAAGGCCACAGATTTGAGCACACAGGTCTCCATAGAAAGAAGCAATCTTAAATAACTCTTCACTTGAGTTACACTAAGAATGATATGCCAACAAACCTCTGCTAGACAATGAAATCTAATGATTTGCTAACAGGAATTCCAATTTTATACCACAGCAAGGAAATCCATGTCATAAATCAGAACAAGCTAATTCTTTTAATTCCCTTTTGGAAGAGCTGCTTCTGGTCCTAGATATACAAATCAGTACACACCAGTAAAGGATCACTGTAAAAAGAAAAAGAGCAGGGTCTTACCTGATCTGGGGAGGGTTTATGGTTAGTTTGGTTCGAATGAGATGACGATTTGAGGTGATCATCCTCATAGTTATCTGCCATCAATTTCATGCGATTTTGAGTCTAAAAAAGAGACATAAGAATACTGAGTTTTCAATGTTTTATTTATAAACGAGATTTAAACAATATATTGAATATAACACGACAACTGGAGTATAAATTTCCTATTATATACAGATAATTATATGAAATAATATCTAATTCCAATTTCAAATGATTGAAGGGAAAAACCATTTTCGTATGGACAAGCCATTTGACATATCTGCTAAAAGCAAATCACTGATCAAAAATTAAACTATAAGAATATGATAGTATTGTATAAAATTACCTTTCCTATCACTTTTTTGATAAAACATGCTTGGTGGGATTAGGTAAGTTTAGACTTGGTACAGAGAACTTGTAATAAATGTGTGATCAGGAAAACAAATTACCGGTAAGATGACAGTAATATTGAATCAGAAACACAAATACAACCCAAGGCCTAGTATTCTATCAAGTCAATTCTCACAAACTTCCAAACTTTTAAGACTCTTTCCAGTTCGACACAAGAGATGCTCAAAGGTAAAATAAGCAAAACAGAATATGAGCATATGGAGATGGATCCCTTTTTGTAGGCCTTGTGCCAAGTCACCAAGATGTTAAGACTTTTAAAAGGTATTTGAAATATATGTAAGGCCAGAAGAAGCCCTGAAGGGTGAATGACTTAGCAAAGAGGAAGCAAAATGGAAAGGGCAGCTAATAAGGACAAGAGGCTGCTCATGGGCTGAACAGGTCAGAACCCCCCAAGTGGGAGGAATAAAGCCCAGGGTTTTCTGACAGGAAGTGTTTGTTTGTTGGGTGGAGGGACAGTGGCTGAACATGGGGGCGGGATGAAGAGGAAGAACCACCAAATCCTAGGACTAAGATCTGATATCAGAGAGTAAAGATGCCACATCTAATGCCAGTTGTGCTGTGGAACTCAGGAGCGCGCATGGGGGTGGGGGTGGGGAAGGAGGTGGCTAACTGGATGCGGGAGGGGGCTGCATGTTTTCTGGCATCTGCCCACGTTCCCCATTCACCCGGGCAAGTCACAGGACTTCTGTCTCCACTTTGGGCAGCATGACAAAGCAGCAGCCAAGAATCGGTTGGGGGCGGCGCTGCCTGCACACCCCTGGCATGGTGGTACCGGGATGCAGCAGCAACACCAGAGAGCGGAGAGGAGGAGGAGGAGGTGGCTGCTCTCAGCTGTGCTCCTAGCCACTGGACGCTGAGCCAGGCTGGCCAGAGCGTGCACGCAGTGCAAGTGCTCCAATACACCACTTGGGAATGTGGTGCCCGCACTGCCTCACCTGGACCTTGCTTGGGGTCATGCTTGGGATGGGAGGAGGGAGGGAAGGCGAGGGGGCGGGAAGGTCAACCTGCCCAGCATAGTTTCCCTCCCCCACGCTCCCCCCAGACACCGCCTCTCTGCGTGCTGGGGGAGAGTTGCCAACTTCCTAGTTTCCCTACTCTGGAGTCACATTCTGAGGAGCCGCCTAACTCCCAGCAGAGGAAAGGGATGGGAAGGAAGCAGTGGCAGTCACTGCTGGGGCCAAGCCGCTCACTCAAAATGGAACCGTGCACTCAAATCGGAGCATGTTCAGATTCCGAAAAAAGTTTGTAAACTGGAACACTCATTTCCGGATTTGAAGTGTTTGGGTTCCAAGTAGTTTGAGAACAAAGCTGTTTGAAAACCGAAGTACTGTACCACTGTATGTGTCTATTGTGAGGGCTCCTGGAGTCTAACATACTAATCATCAGAAGTGATGTGTTCTTTTGATCTTGAATTACAGCTTGTTGCATCACCAGCCACTTAACCATTGTGAAATAAAAACAGCACTGTGATAAACATTCTCAGACTTCAGTCCTTGTTTACAGAGCTGGAAAAAACACCTGCCCTACCTTTTGCCTTAAACTCTTAGATGTGGTGGTATAATGTCCAAAATCACACACCACACATCTCCAAAGGGGTTAGCCATGAGCAATTCTTTTAAAACAGATGCAGCTGGGGAAAAGCCCAAGTGGCTTTATATTAAATATAGGAATGTGGTATTTCACGCTCTTGCAAAATATGTGACTGGAATGGTGATGTGGGAAATAATTCTGGCCATCATTGTTTAGAAAACTGTTCAACAGGGCTCCAGAACACTATAAGGAAACATGAGAACTATTTTATTAGAAGCCCCAACTTGTGGCATGACACAAACATCAAGTTAATTTCAGTCTCCAAACCTAGAATCCAAAGGCTGACACACAAATATATTTATAAACAAAGAAAAGAAGCAATGTATAACTTTGAATGGAGTATTTGCTGTTTTATTAATTTATGCTAACCGGTCAATAATGTTACAATGGAAAATAAAAGTTACAAGGATACCTAAAACTTGTGATAGTTTGAGAAACCAGATGTTGCTTATTTTTATAAACTGTACTGTGCCATCTCAGACAGCAACCCCCTAGATCTCCAGGAGGAGAGACACCACCCAATGCATTTTTCCAAGCAATTTCTCATTGTGAAAAAAAAAGTTCAGAAAGGGTGACAAAACGCACCCATTCTCCAAATTGCATTATTTCCTTGAAATTGGAAACACCCAATCAGGACAGTATTATTTGCCACAATGTGCACAAACTGTCTTATTCCAGAGCAACACCCAACAATAATCCACAGCACACATTTAAAACACCTTCCTCAAGTTTACTCTGACTGGTGAGCCTGGAATATTCAGAATTCATTCAGGATGCTTTCATCATCTCACATTGCTCCTGCTGTTCTGTTCTGAGAGACAGGAGCTTAGCCAACACGCCACTTTAGAGACTGGATTGGAAGCAGCAGAAGGAGCAGGGGCAGAGAACCATGATAAGATGATTTGGTTTCTACACTATGGAAAAAAATGACTTCATTTTTTTGCAGGGCAGCACAGAAAGTCTCTCTGCATGCTTTACTCCCTTTCTGCCTCCACTCAGCCTCTAACATTGCTTGCTTCCCCCTAACCCTTCTTAACCAGTTTATTCTCCCTCCCAGTTCCTACCCTCACTATTTCTATCCTTGTCGACTTCTTCTCCCTATGCATCAAGCCTGTCTATGTGCCACCTGTGTTGTGCCTACTGTGACCCTAGCTCCACCTGCTGTTAGATGCCTTGCCCTGTCCTTCACCCCAGCAGCAGCAGTGGGCAGCTACTACCACTGCCTATGTTTTATAGCAGGATAAGTCTTTGTTGGTTTTTCCTTTCGTATGCACACAATATCACATTTTAAACCTTGTAAAATTGCTAGGATGCTTTCTTGTCTATTTTTTTTTAAATAAACTGCTGAAGTAAGGGTCTCTAAAAGACACATGGCAAGAAGATCTAAACAGAACTAAAATTAATGATGTGTCAGTAAAGTTGTCTATAATTTCAATTTCCTCATCTGGATTTTCTAGCACTAAGTAAATTACTTTAATGAAAATAGGCAATTTGGATCTAAAACATGAGTTATTCTGCCAACTGTACTGAAAAGTACAAGCTCAACTCTCAGGTAGAAGTTATAAGATACAGTTCAGCTGTCAAACATACTTCAGTGATGGGCAGAATATACAAAAATATGGGCCATTGCTGCAGCTACACTGCCGTGTATCTAAATTTACATCTAATATGAGGTAAAGCAATAATGTAAGAAGAGAACAAAAATTTATAGTAATTGCTTAATAGCCACCTAAGGAATATCATCTGTGCTAAGGTACTGAAGGGAGCTGGGGAATTCATGATTAAAATATATAAATCTCAGTTCAATTACACCTCCACTGGATAGTTTATTTATTTATTTCTATTTATTTATTTATTTGAAGTACTTACAGGCTGCCTCACAACGCAAATCCTCCCTAAGGCAGCTTACGAAATATACCGTATTTTCCAGTGTATAAGACGACTTTTTAATCCAGGAAAATCTTCTCAAAAGTCGGGGGTCGTCTTATATGCTGGGTGCTGAAACTTCCGAGCCGGACTGGAGAATCTGCGATCGCAGCATATGATGGAGGGAGCTCAAAAACGACCTTGGCCGCATCGCCGCCATTGCTGCCCACCCAGAGGCACCCGCGGCTTCTGATTCGCTGCAGGAGCTTCCTGCAGCCAACCAGAAGCCGTGCCAGCGTTGCTCCCCGCCCAGAGGCATCCGTGGCTTCTGATTCGCTGCAGGAGCTTCCTGCAGCCCAACCAGAAGCCGCGCCACCGGTACATACAGTATACAAATGTCCAACAATTAAAACCCCATCATGGCTCCACCAGCAAGAAGAAAGAAATCTGAAGCCAGTTTCAAACTTAAAGTTGTAAACTTTGCCATGGAACATAATAACTGTGCTGCTGCAAGACAATAAGGAGTAACAGAAAAGATGGTTTGGGACTGGTGTGTGTTTTATTTGGTTTGCGTTGGAAGAGGGGTAGTCTTATATGGCGAGTATATCCCAAACTCTATATTTTAACTGGAAAAGTTGGGGGTCGTCTTATATGCCCAGTCATCTTATACGCCGGAAAATATGGTAATTAGCTTCATATACATACTAAGAACATTGTGCTTCCAAATTATGTACAATACCATTTATGAACAATGCTTTTAGTTTTCACCCATCCAGGTACGGACTTCTTTGGTGCTGAGCTTTCCAGGCACAGGTCTGGACTTTAAAGCTCTGTGTCTGAGCGGTTTTCTCTTTCTTTCTTTCTTTCTTTCTTTCTTTCTTTCTTTCTTTCTTTCCTTCTTTCTTTCTTTCTTTGTCCCAGCACTTTCCCCAGAAAAAACCATGTTTTACCACTGAATCGGAAATCCTCAGAAACCCCAACTGCTGTTTGCTCTGATTCAGTGGTAAAATGCGTTTTCCCAGAGAACGCACTGGAACAAAAACAAATAAGCAAACAAAAATCTCTCAGACACAGAACTTTAAAACCCGAAGATGTCTAGAAACATGGCACAAAAGGAAGCCTGGATGAGCCCTTAAGTTTTGCTTCTTGTGACTACAAAAACAGGTGGGTTTATTAAATACCTCACAGGCAAAATACATGTACATCTGGTCCAGTGCACCACAAGTTTGGCTTAGGTCAAGATTTACCATCCATTTGTAAAATAGAATCACATTAACCAACATTCCAGTTCATGGAACTTATGAAGGGTTTCATTCCAGTTTTGCAAACTTGAAAAGTGCAGTTTAAACCTCCAATAGTTGAAGCTTCAAGGGCAGTCTTGTTTCTCTAATGGCAATGTCATTAACAACACTGGACAAAGTAATAGTCTACCAAAGGCAATGTGAAAAGAAATTTATCATAAAAGCTCAATGAAGTGGTTTCAAACAAATACAATTTTATATCATCATTTCTATTGCACCAACAAAGACGGTGCCTGGCTCTCCTTTCATCTATTTACAGGCGAATTATTCAGATTCCAGTAAGAGGGCACACACACACAGGCACACAGACACACACACTGCCATCTCATTGTATTGACAATAATTGCAGCTATACAACCTTCTTTTGGGCAACTAGGAATTCTTTCAGTAGCTATCGAACTGCTGAAATGGCAACAAATCTAAGTTACAGGTGGGTAGCCGTGTTGGTCTGCCATAGTCAAAACAAAATCGAAAATTCTTTCTAGTAGCACCTTAGAGACCAACTGAGTTTGTTCCTGGTATGAGCTTTCGTGTGCATGCACACTTCTTCAGTTACACTGAAACAGAAGTCACCAGATCCTTAAATATAGTGGGGGAGTGGGGAGGGGTATTACTCAGAGTAATACCCCTCCCCACTCCCCCACTATATTTAAGGATCTGGTGTAATTACCCTTCTGAGTAATACCCCTCCCCACTCCCCCACTATATTTAAGGATCTGGTGACTTCTGTTTCAGTGTATCTGAAGAAGTGTGCATGCACACGAAAGCTCACACCAGGAACAAACTCAGTTGGTCTCTAAGGTGCTACTAGAAAGAATTTTCGATTTTGTTTTAACAAATCTAAGGTGATCAACACTCACAGATTCACCAGAGCTTTTGTTTGTGTGTGTTACCATATGACCTAGAAATCTGCTTGCACCTTCAAAGGGTTATGTGTAGGCTGAAAATACTATCATCCCCCTCCCAGCCTGCCACCCCAATTCTAGGAACTGTTCCTAGGAAGGGGAAAAAATTGCTTACCAATAGATGTAAATTCCTGGATTCTAAAGTGATGGGGACTGCTCAGTGTCAGCTTAACACAAGCTGTCTGCAAGAGCCTAGGAACAGTTCTGGGTGCACACATGAATGTGCCTGTGTCTGCATCATATAAACACTGCTGATAGCAACATTATTTAAAGAAAGAAAACTATTTAAGCCTGCTATTACTTTTGGCAGAGTAATAATCAAAGTTGGAAGAAGAAGAAGAAGAAGAAGAAGAAGAAGAAGAAGAAGAAGAAGAAGAGTATAGTCCTCCTTCACTTCTTCCCTTAGCATTGCCAAATGCCTTCACAATATTTTCTGGAGTAACACAGTAAACCTAATTTCTGGAGTAGCAAGGAAGGCGGCGGCAGCCATATTAAATTGGGTGCTTACAGATCTACCTTAGAAAGACAACTAGTGATGGTCTCGTGTGCAGAGTGAGCACAGCTTTTCACTGTCTTCACTGTGCTTTTGACTCATTTGTTTATCACTGATTCAGAATCATGATATCATTCACACCAGTCTCCCAAATACTTCAGGTGGGCTGTCCACTTTTTTCAAAAAAGCACTGCTTGCAATTTTATTGTGTTCCACATTTGCTTGGTATGTAAAACACACACACACCACACAAGCGAGCTTTTTACACCACAACTTTTACAATTATATACCATGCACAGCCAGCTTCTGCCTCAAACACTTAGGAACAGGTTTCCCTAAGCTGGATCTGAGGAGACACAGTTGCACATGACAAGTACCTTTCAACAGTGGCTTTACAATTTGGAAGTACATATGCTTGCACATGTCCTCAAATTTTAAAAGGTATTTTCTTAATATTGCTAGTTCTTGCTGCTTAACACAAGGCTGAACAACACACACACATAAGACACAAACTGGCAGAAAATTCATTTTTTCATACAATTACTGAGGGAAGGCTACAGATGAAATAACTTAGCTAAATTACACCAGGGATGGGGAACCTGTGGCCCTCCAGATGTTGTTCAACTACAACTCCCATCATCTTGGACCACTGGCTGTGCTGGCTAGGGTTGATGGGAGTTGGGGTCCAACAGGTTCTCCACTCCTCATCTATACTATTAACATATCTTGTTCACTGGCTGAGTGTCCATTTACATGATGACCATATATATAGTCACACAAAGAGGCACAGAAAATTCCTGGCCGCTTTCTCTGTCACTTGTATAATAAAAGGGTTACTATACAATTTGAACAGTAGATGACTAGGAAATGTCTTGCAAACATTTGTACTGGTAAATGACTTTCATTTAGTGCCAATCTCTTCCTTATTCTTTACCAGTTAATTGTCCATAACATTTTGTGGAGAGGATATGTGGTCTTTTGAAAGTCACTTGTTCTCAGGCATTCCCTTCCCCCTTACCCACCCCTTTCCTGAATACATATCTTAGTTTGAGTCTGAGACGGAAGCAAGGGGAAAGCTATTATATCTAAGAAACATTGCCCCCTTCCCAATGCTCATCATTACCATAGGTAATCCCCATATAGAAGGACCCTTAGTGCTAGTACCTGAAGCAAGCTACAATTTTCATCTCCCTGTCCAAATTGTGTCCCAGGTTTCCCTTATTTTACTCTGTCTCACAGATCTGATTGAGACCCATCCGAATTTGGATTAAATTTCTTAGTGTGACACTCAGGTGTGATGGAACCCTTGGAACTGGCTTTTATGTAACACTGACAGCAAAGGACATAGAAAATAGTGTTGAAGCATTCTCTGATTAGAACTGCCCACCGTATCTGGTGTGTGTGTGTGTGGTGAATAACCTCCCCTGAACAAGAGAAACCTAAAACATTTACTCAGCTGTATGTCTTATGTCCTTGATGATAGTGTCATTCTAAGGCCAGCAAGCCAGATGAAGGAGTATCGCAAATCATAGACAGAAGCAAAAGAAGAGGTAGGGATGAAGGAGCTAACAGAAAAAGGCCAGAAGTCTTGGCTGATTTACTAGTAACTGGGGGTCCTGAGAAGGACCAGGAAAGCCAAAAGTTTATAAAATCCCCACAGTATCATAAAAGGCAGAAGACCTATAATGGGAAGGACGTCAGGTTTGATTATAGGGAGTGAGAGAGGAAACAAAAGTTATATCAGAATTTTGTAGTAGTTTAAACATCTGGAAATAATGGAGGAGAAAGATAGAACAGATGGTTAAAAGGGAGCTGATTTGAATCCAGATTTCCCAAGGACTTCCAGACAATGGATTCTTCAACCTCCAGTCAAGCACAACTTGTTGAAACCCAATCTGCTTCCTTTTGGGATGCAGAAATGGGCAACAAGTATTTAAAAAAAAACCACCTCATGCTACTTATTGCTTCCACACAGAGCACAGTCTTCCCATTTTAACTATGCATACATATGAGGATTTTTATCAATTTATTTTTTTTAAAAAAATTAACTTCAGAAGTTTGCAGAAACGAAAGATTCTGATTTCAGCACTAAATATAAAAAGGATAGATTATGTATAAGACTGGGCAGGCAGAGAGTAGGGAAGACAGCAATCTGATATATACTTATTTATTTTGATTTATAGCCTACTCTACATCAGTACCAATACCAGAGCTGGATAGAACATAAAATAAACTATTTTTTAAAATCTACAAAACACCCCAGACACATTCCTTCAAGAAACTACTAACAAACAACAAACAAACAAACAAACAAAATTAAGTAAATAGGTAACTCTAAACTTTGTACAGAAACAATGAAAGCACCTAGTTTTCATGCAAATTCTGCTATATCCTCTGTACTACCTTAATTAATCTCTCTTAGTCTTTTGGAGATTCAGAATTGTGCTGATTCTATGATCTCATTTTGTTAGCCACAAGAATGAATTCAGGATTGAAGCAACCACAGCTCCAACATGTGGGGGAGATTAACATACTTTGGAAAGGCAACCCTCACATTTAAAGTTCTGCCTGCATCATCTAAGAAAAGAATTTCATTGTGATGGTGACAATGCAAGGCAACAGACTGAAAATTTGAACTACCAGTAAATATTAATGTTACACTTTTTTCCCTACCAATTGACCGCCTATTGTTTATATGGCAATGTACCGCTAAGCATAATAGCAAAATAAACGAATTGTGAATCTGGAAGTCTGTGATTCAAATCTCACCTCTACTGTGAACTAACTAATTGACCTTTAGACAAACCAGTATATTTTCTGTCTCAGCAAACATGCAAATTAGGGGATAATACTAACCTCATTTACATGGTTGTTGTAAGAACTACTGAGAATTGGTCACTCAAATGCTATACATAATTTTTATTACTTATTATATATTTTTATCAGATTTGGGGGGTGGGAATTAAAAGCTAGTCAAACAAAAACAAAGCATAGCAGATAAAATAATCTGAAATCACAGAGATGAATGGGTTAAAAAATCCTCTAGAGCATAGGTTTTCAGCCTTTTTGAGTCCACGGCTTACTTGACCAATTACATTCTTTGTGCGGCATGCCTGTGGGGCTCAGGAGCCCAGTTATGTCACCCCTTTCCTGCAGAGCTGGCAGCCTCTCACCCTTTTCTAAACACCCTCTCAGCCCCCTCTCTTTCCCCCTCTCCTTGGGAGTCGTCTGGGCAGCTACTGCTGCAGTCCCTGGTCTGTGAGCTGCCCCTCTCCGCCCCAAAGAGATGCTTCTTCACACGGTCCCACAGGGGCCTGGGACTTGTCTGTCCATTCACAACATTAAGGGTTGGAGGACTGGCTGGTTGGGCTCCCTCACCTGCTTGCTTGCTTGCTTACTCTGAGGTTACATCGGTTCCTGGTAACCAGCAACCGCTGGCCAGCCCCAGAGGCAACATTCACGTGGGGAGCTTGCAGTCAGAGCTGCTGCAATAAACAGCTGTACAAGCCTTTGGGAGGCAGAGACATGAGAGGGCATCAAAGGAGGGAGGGAAGGAAAGAGGGCAAAAGCCAGTATTGCCTGCAGCACCCCAGCCATCATTCAAGGGACACCAGGGTGCCATGGCACACTGGTTGAAAACCACTGCTCTTTAGGAAAATAACCACTGCTTCAGACAGTGGCTATATGTAATGATTGGTTCAACTGTTGAAAAATAGGTCAGCCCTGGTCATTGATAGTTAGTTCCAGCTGTCCTGTCTGTTACTTTGTTGACTTTTTAAAAAACTTTTTATAAAAAGACTTAAAATTAATGGTGTGAAAACATAGACTAAGAGAGCACACGTGGTGCTCTCAAGTCAAATATGAGACAGAAAAACCTTATTGGCAGCAGAGAGCTGAAGTTCTTTTTGGTGAACCTGTTCTGAGTTGGAGACTGTTTTCTGAAGCCACACAATCTCCCCCTATAGGCATCTGCCTAAAAACAGTGTAGTTATATTCTTATTTTGTATTGCCATTGTTCATATTTGGGATTATGTTTTGAACCTATGCTAATATTGCTTATGAGAAGTTGCATCATTTGAAACCTGGAGTAAGCAATATACTCTTTGGGGAGGTCCAGATGTCCTCAAGCTATGGATACTCAACCCTTGCCCCAAACACACCCATTGGGCTTGGTTCATCAGTGTGCTTGTGTTCCACATCCTGTCCTAAGAAAGGCTTGCCTCACTGCTATGAGAATTCTTTAAATATCAACTAGCATGCAGATAGGGGCAAGTGACAGCTTTTGTCTTGAAGAGCTTCTGCTGGGAAACCTCAGAAATCTAAAGCACTAAAGACATCACAGGAAAATCTATCTCCCCATGGCTTCTACTGACAAAGCTAAGCTGCAGACCAGCACTTTACATGGTGATAAACTATAATCAGCATCTAATGATTTGAGAACTATGTTGTGACACATATCTGGTAGATAAACTTACATAAGCAGGCCAAGTTATTTAGATTTACATTAATTCCACAATAAGTGCCTCACCACACATATAGCAGGGCTCAACTATAACTTCTAATCCAAGTGTACCAGCTTGCACTCATCAGCACATCTGGACTTTGTTAAACAGTACTGCTTTCCAGAATCTATGCTACTCACCCTCCCAACTCCAAATAGAGCCCCCACAACCAGTATTGCACCAGGAACCAGTTAAGAAAAATTACGGGGGGGGGGCAGTTAAACTGTGGCCAGAATATATGGTGACAGTTGCACTTCATCCTTTGAATGATACAGGAAATACAGCATGAAAACTGAAAGTCAATCTGGAACAGGCAGCTCAGTTTACTGGAATGGCCTGGTCAATGCTAAGCATTTTGCTATGAATTTGTCTCTATATTAAAACCCATTCCTGCTACTAAAAGACTAGGAACTTTAAATTAAAACAACACTAATACCATATCCTCTTTCTGAAATACTTCTCCTCATCCAAAGTTAAACACAAGCACACAGAGAAATTAAAGAACCAGAATGTCTTTGCCAAAACTCTTCCCTTCTCTTTAACAGTAACCAATTTGCTAGTTGAGTGGGTGGGAATCTGATACTGTGTGAGGAATGCAAATAGGGAAACTGAAGGAATCATCACAGAATGCTACAAAATAGGTAGTCATTATTTGGTTGCTGAATCTAAGTTGTTCAAACTTTTTGTATGCATTCTGATGACTGAAACACTCTTGCAGAGGCTAGTCATGTTATGAGTTAATTTCTTTCTGCTGCTACCAAACTGAGTTTTCTAGTTTAGTTGTGTTTTTTGCAACAATTAACAGTTCATTCATGATTCACACTTTATATTGTTCATAGTTTGATAAATACATTGTTTTACTCATTAATTTTTATTATTTATTTATTTATTTATTTGCTACTCTTGGCTCTTAATATTTTAACCAGTTTCTGAGATGATATGCTCTCATCCATGGTTGCCTTATTTCCTTAGGGGTTGCTGGGGAGAGATTAACAGATTCATGAGGCATGAACTCCCCTTTACACAGCAAAACTGAATCTCCAACATGGAACCTACCTACTTATTGGGTAACAGAAGTTATAACAAGAAGTCTACATTTCACAGAACTAATTCTGAAAACGTTAATGTTACATGGGCTACTTACCATTCATCTGGGATAGAAGTTGTGAAGCATTTTCAAAGAGTAATTTTGCTTCTGTACTCTAACCCAAAGGTTAGTGTGGCTATAGAGTTTCTGGAAAATTCCAGTTGACTTCTTTGTGAACTTTATTCTATGCTAAGTTGTAAGATAAATTAGATGTCAAAGACCTGGATTTGAGAGAGCAATCTAGATGCTGTCCTAGCCCACGCTGCCAGATGAAAAACTTGAACTCTGGTTTTTATTTCTGCCAAACTATTTAATAACTCTGTTGCCAAGTGGCCTGTCTCTTGGGCCCCCTAATCAGGTCTGCTGCTTCTGGTCTGGTGGAGGATGTTATCCTGTCACCAGTGTTGATGTAAGAGCCAACTGCAAGTCCACCTGGCTTTTGTATATGGAATTGAAAGAGGTGCCATCTTGTACTTTGCCTTGTGCAACAAAATGTATTGTGTTGGTCCTCCATAGACAGATGTCTTCAGTTGTTGCTTTCATGGTGGTTAGAAAATGAGACAGAGCTTGTCCTGTGCCCATTGGTGTTAGCCACATCTCAAGTGGAATGTATTAAGCAGAATGATACTGATTGTTACAAAATGCTTTAAGCGGTTTAGAAAGTTACCTACTACGTGTATTATTTGGATTTTAACTGTTCTTTAGTCTATAAAAATGGAACTATGATACTATGCTGAACAGGTTAGTCAACTGATAGAAGGGCAGCCAAAAAGACCACATAAAAGGAAGTTTTCAGGAGACACCTGTTTATTAAAAAGTATTTTCTGTGTGAGTTACAAATCTCACATTCTTCAGGATAAAAACCCAAGAAGCTCATGATAGGAAAATACTCTCAAGGCTTTTACTTGGGTTTTTGCATCAAGCCTGCAGGATCATGGATTCTCATAATACTAGAATTCTTTCCTCTCCTCATATCGTTGAGAATGGATGTCAAATGTCAAATGCCAAGAAACATTTGATCAGCATGGTGAAATGAGAATATGTATTTTACATTAAAGTCTGTGTATCAAAGGCTTTTGTTGGTGAATGGCCATCTTGCTGCAAAGTGACAGTATTTATTACTCTTCCAGTAAAGCTGAATATTACAAAAACTGTAAAGTTGATTTCTGACCTGTTTTAATGTTGGTTTTAACTATCGGAAAAAGAACTTAATTGAGCAAACATTAAACATTTTATTTCAATATTAAATGTTAAGTGAAAAACCACTGCTACCAGAGTACCAGTGCTTCAGAAGAAACCTTTGGTGGAAAGGCTTTTTGGCTCCAATTTGCTGCCTTTGGCAATAGAGTAATTTAGTTGTAATAGGAGTGAAAGTGAAGTAAATGGTGGTGGTGGTGGTGATGGCTGGGGGCCCAAAAGTGGCTGTCCAAAGACGGCAGTTGCTGCTATCCGGCAAATGAATTACTTAGCTAAAAATCACCAAGAATAGTTTAAGTGACTTCTATAGCTTTTCAGAAGTATCAATTTTCCTTCAAACAGTTCTCCCATGTTTGTGTTAGCTAGAAAAAGGAGGAGGAGAGCATCTGTCTCATAAGTTGTACATGAATTTTTCTGACAATAAGCTTTGTTATCTACTAATCTAGGACAGCATCTTAATAATAGGCCTGCATGCCTACAACTCTCTCAAAATAACTTGTGGGACTTCTTACAGAAAATAAGGCTGGGTTTCTGATGTTCCTAGAGTTACTACAGGTAATAAGCGCTTTCTTATTCCTCCATGGAAGCTAAGCTGTCACTTACAGACACTATGTTCCTATTCAGTCCCAGGCACACATGGAATAAACTGCTTATCTAGACCCATTTTAATCCAACCCAAGCTGTAACATGGACTGAAATTCCATCCAGAACAAAATCAATGTTACTTGTCTGGATTGACAGGCCATCCACACAGAGCAGCTGTCTTATTTGGATTTAGCTTTCAGTTTATTAGTCCTCATACAACCCAGGCACTTGTTTCATATTGCAGGAAAATAAAATGATCAATGATTTTTAATGTGTAGGACTTACTTCAGTCTTGCATGTAACTATTTATAGGACAGATTCCTAACCCCACCAGAAACTGGTTGCCTTTAACCTTTGGCGTTTTCTCTTTTTGAGAAAGTCAGAGAGTCAGCCTTCATAGCTGGAAAAAAATATTGAAGTGGTGTAGTAGCTTTCAGTTTGGGGAAGGCATGACGTGTGAGGAGGTAGGTAGTAGCCGAGGGGATCTGCCTAAGGCAAGCTGCAAATTGCATGGCAGAGTCACATATTGAATCAAACAATATTCTCGTACCTGTTGCTTCAGCTGTTGCACCAAGCGGTCTTTCTCTCGTTTAAGTGCAGCTACTTCATCTTGGGTTTTTTTCTTGGAGGACGACAGCTCCAGCAGAGCAATATTGGCATCTTTTTCACTAATGGCAGCTAGAAGGGCTTCTTGCCTGAAAAAGAACAGGCGAACGGCTTAATTGCATGTACATTCAACAACATCTAATTGTACCTGGTCAAGATTTTAAGTTTATTACTGCTACCTGCCCCAAGTTCCCCTTTAAAACCATGCTTTTAAAAATGATTGTCATATGAATCCCAAGCTGCTAGATCAATGCAATGACCAAGAGTGGTATTATGTGGGAAATTTAAATGAAGGTGGCTCCCAGACACAGCTACCTAGCACTTATTGGGGTGTGGCTGGTGCTGTTTGCTCTTACCTCAAGTCTGTGTCTGCTTGTGTCCTCATGACACAGAAGAGAGGCCACTGGAGGATGCTTTGCTGTCACAACAGGAGCCAGGCCTGTGAGGCCTCTCCAAATTGCAAATTATCCACCTCTACCTGTATTCTAAATGGATAATATAAACCCAAATAGTCTGTGTAGAAGTTTGCAATCAGTCCTTAGTTCAAGGTGTGAACTCAATACACTTCAAACTACTCCCCCTGCCCCTGTACAATATGCACCTAGGCCATAAGTAGAAAAATTCCCCAAAATAAAGGTAATGATGTGGTCACATGACTCAGCTTTATTCTCAACATCTCTATAGAAATTCTGTATAATATAAAATAAATCAATATTTGCTTTCCCATAGCTACAATGTTTTGATCCTCATTCTTTTTTCAAGATTCTCAGATTATAGAATCACTGCTCAGGGCTAAGACAAGAGATAATGAATGCCTTAATCGCCACCCCAGCACCTTAGTCACTATATCCCCAACACAGTGTCTAATGTTTCAGGCCAACTTTTGTCATTTTTTAAAATAAAAAGATTGCTCATATTTTCATGATATAAACATGCAAGCTGTCAGCTGATACAGTAGTTCTCTTCCTAAGTACTACCGTCCACATTAATCAACTAAAGGATGCTTGTCCAAATGTGATATTCCTTTACTGGTTTTATACTTGAAATTATTTATAGCAAGATTAGCTAACCTGTGGCCCTCATGATGTTGTTAGCAAATGTGGTCAAGAATCATAGGAGTTGTAGCCCAACATTTGGAGAGCCACACAGTTTGGCCATCCCTGATTTATAGCTATAACCCACTCTAGATCTTAAGACCAGTATATGAAAAAATAGCATTAGCTTGTCCTCTCAGACCAATATGTAACCCAATATGAAAGTCGTTATCCTAGGCTTGTTGTATGTATGAATGGTAAGTGTGAATTGCTTTGTATAATTAAAAGAATGCCAATCTTGGGGTGTATGATACCAACTATGAACTAGAAATTTGACAAGCACAAAAGAGAGGGAGGGAAAACATGCTAGAATTGGCAGGAAAAGATAATGAGTGTATACATAGTCCAGCTACACACAGAAAGCTATCATGTCATGCATATTACACTTGAAAAGTTACTGTCAATTCTAATAATCTGGGCAGATCCACACATGGATACATGCCATTTGATGATATTTTGCCACTTGCTGATTTGCAGTTGAAAGTATCAACTGCTGTCTCTGAAAGCAATGTGTTTCAGCTGGTGCTAGTTAAGGAATATGAAAGCTCTGTCTATAATATTTGATCTGTGATAGCAGTTTCACAGGTGTAAGTAATCACTCAAAGTTGCTGTCATCAACAGATGACTAATGAATAAACACTAGGCATGCAGTTTTGGACAGGTTTTTCAATGAGTAAATTATCCTATCACTGACAACTGTAAGTTCTATGAACTGCAGATTTATTCTACTATCACAACTCTACTATCACATTATTCGACTTGTACAAAACAGTAGCAGCACAAGCACCGTGCAAAATAATTCCTGGGCAGAAAAATAAGTTGAGAGTGAATTACTGGGAGCCCTGCCCTTGAAACGTACTGATTTTCCCCTAACAATACAACCCTGTGTAAGTTAACTAAGAAATAAGTCCTAAGGCTTAACTCCCTGAAGCTTTTACTTTTTTTTAAGCAAGCCATTCAGATCTCGACAGATCACAAAGCACATTCAGGAAATCCGAGGAATTCCCTTGTTAACAGATTCCCAAGGCATACTGCAAAGGCATCTTGGATCTGGCTTCAAGGATATATATTGGCCTCCTAGTAAAAGGCTCATCCATGGAGCAAGACCATTTGCTCGTCACATTTCTCCCATTCCTGCTGCGGAATGATATGAATAAATCACTGGGCCGAGGTCAGAGCAGCCTGCCCATAAAGTGATTCATGGACCCAGCAGCGCCATCCCTCAGGACTATGTACTTTATTACAGTAAACCTCAGAACAAGATACAATTTCCTGTCTCAAGGAGCAGCTTTTAAATCAGGACACCTGGACAGCCCTGCAACCACTTAGAAACAATAGATCTCAGCCCTACCAGTGCTTCTTGCTGCCGGGCTCTGCTCACCAATGAGCTGCTGAATTTCAGTTTCAGAGGTAACTACAGTGGCCCCAAGGTGATGGAGTAAACTTCTTAACATGCTTGATGTTCTCCCTGTTCTAGATCTGTTATTTTTCCCATTAAATTAAAGAGACTGGTATGCTTTTTATACTAATTTAAGAATAAGGAATGCTCTGGCTGTACTGATCACAAAGCTGCTATGAATTTGACTTTTAAAGACTAATCTCCATCACCTATAAATCAATACAGGAACATTTTTGACAGTAACCCAGGTTTTTGATCATTACACAAACCATTATATTTTTCACAAAGGTTATATTTCACAATTCTTTGATAAGTGATTGCTATCAATGCTGACCAACGCTACCTATCATTCAAAGTCACAGAAAGACAATTATAATTACTGAATGGGGTCCTTTACCTTTTAGCTAAGTCTAGGCTTGCTAGCTCAAATTCCTTATGCTTGCAAAAAAGATAGACCAAAAATACCTTACTTATAAGCTAATTCAAATGCAATATATTTGATAACGATTCCAGTTTAATGTAAAAATAAAACTGTATTAAGAGATTACTGTTTATAGTACAGAGATTATTTATGGAGTTGATAATGATGCCCAATGGGGTCTCAGAGCCCTGATGATTCCTTCCCCCAAACTGAAAATCAACTTCATATAAGAATAAAACCCTTACAAGGTATTTGGGGTTACATCTCATCTTAATTGCTGCATATACATGTAGTACATATATGCACATATGTACATAGTAAAGGTAAAGGGACCCATGACCATTAGGTCCAGTCGCGAACGACTCTGGGGTTGCGGTGCACTTCTCGCTTTATTGGCCGAGGGAGCCGGCGTACAGCTTCCGGGTCATGTGGCCAGCATGACTAAGCCGCTTCTGGAAAACCAGAGCAGTGCACGGAAACGCCATTTACCTTCCCACCAGAGCGATACCTATTTATCTAGTTGCACTTTGATGTGCTTTTGAATTGCTAGGTTGGCAGGAGCAGGGACCAAGCAATAGGAGCTCACCCCATCGTGGGGATTTGAACTGCTGACCTTCTGATCGGCAAGCCCTAGGCTCTGTGGTTTAGACCACAGTGCCACCCGCATCCCTATGTACTGGTAAATAGCACATATAGTAGTTATTTACACTGAAAGTATATTGGGGGGGCCTTTAAATCCCCTCAGTATGTTGGATGTGGAATGTTTCTCCCCTACTTTGTTTAAAGTGGGGGTTAACCTTAATGCAATTTTAATTGAAACCCTAAACAAATTTAATGAGTGTACCACCCCTTTATTGTAGGAGAATGTATGAAACACAAGGTGGCACAGTTTGAGGCAAATATTTCACATATTTTATAGCTTGTGCAGGTTAGTTGTAACCAGCAACTGACAGGGATGTTAAAAGCGGCAGCACGTGGTCTCTGCTCCTCTTCTCAACTATCAAAGATTAGAAGCATGCTACAAAAATGTTGCCTTTGTTGTAATACAGAAGTCATTACAGCAGTCAAAGTTCACCACAAACCCTACCTAGGGGATTGATGCTAATAGCTTTCATGTGGTTCCAGAACAGCCAAGTTCCTTAGAGAGAACAGTGTTCTCAAATATAGGCCAAAGCCCTTCTCCTTCCTGAAGACACAGACAGAGGCCAATGCATGCTCAAAGCAGGGGTCGAGCCGAGGGGAGAAAAGCAATAACTGCTTGACAGAAACAGACACCTTTTCACAGAGATCTGCCATTGACATTTACTGTCCTGGACATCACTGTGGAAATACTCTGAGGCTAACTTAGAGTTAACAAATTCTTGAAACCAAGAATGAAGTTCAGAGGGGCAATAAAGATGACCTGAATGATCTTATTACAAAAAACTGTGAACACCATGACAAACACTGAAATGCAGCTGGGAGAGGGAATATTTTGAAACCCAAGCTTTCCAAAACTGGAAACATTTTAAGAAATGAAGCAAATGCAGCGAGGGGGAAAAGGGCTGAGAACGGTTTTAATGACAGGAGCCAAGTTTTCAGATAACCTGTGTGGGACAGAAGACTGAGAAAGTGCAGCCCTTCTATAAATAGCCTTAAACAAAATCAAATAAAAAAACTGCTTCAGAGGAATATAAAACGGCCTGCTGGTTCAGACCAACAATCCATCTCTTCCAACATCCAGTTTCCATCAGCAGTCAGCCCAATTAAGCCCTCAAACTGGGCATTGAGGCAACAGCCCTCTTCTGCTGCTTGCCCCAAGCACAGGGTATTCAGAGTTACACTGTCTTGGCATATGGAGGTTCATTTAATTGTTATGGCTAATAGACTCCCTCTGTAACAACTGTGTAGAACAAAAACAAGGCAAATCCTAGAACTGACAGGGAGCCTGGGCAAGCAACTGCTTACAATAAAAAACAGGTTTTTTTAAAAAAAGCTTCTGCATACCTCAATCTACCTTTCAGATTCAACATGTAAAACTAATTAGACAACAAGATTATTACAGAATTTCCATTGTAGGAGTTATGTCAGAGTCAAAATAGGTTTTAGTCCAACAAGTCACAAGTACTGAAACTAAGTAATACAGGCTCTAAAAAAGTGCTTAAAAACAAAACAAAACCACCCTGATGCAGGGTAGCCTAAGGTTGTTTCCTCTTACAGGTTCTCTTTACATGGAGAGTATGGAGTAGCTTTAAGATGGTTCCAGTTATT
The DNA here is from genome assembly GCF_009819535.1 of Lacerta agilis. Lineage (NCBI taxonomy): Eukaryota > Metazoa > Chordata > Lepidosauria > Squamata > Lacertidae > Lacerta > Lacerta agilis. The sequence continues at coordinate 16,695,265 of NC_046321.1, forward strand.
CTGAGAAAATGAGGATTCTCCCAGAAGGGATGTGTGTGAGATAAAGCGTTGTGTGTAGCTAAGAGAATGGGGCTCCATTTCTGCCTCAAAGCTTGTTTGCACAAATCTGCACCGACCTCACGGTGACTATTCATAAAACATCCCCAAAAGAGCTGTAAAATCTGCTTTAAGCCCAGGTGCTGTAATTGCTGTCTGTCAAAACAGAACTGTTTTCTCAGTAAACATTTCAAAGCGCCCAGTGCCAGGTTGATTAGTTTGAGGGTGGGTGGGTGATGGGAGTGGTGAATGAGGGACAGAATAAGACTGATGGCCTGTAGACACTGAGCTTTTATTTAGTTAAAGCACCCCAGAGAGACTCCAACCCCACAGTTTAGAGAGAATTCTTGCCTTTCTAGCAGAACCAAGCAAGCAACAGGAAGGAATTGTTACCAAAAACGTCTGGGTTCCTGACATGGGAAATGTAAAGCGGTTCAGGAATCAAGAACAGATCAACACAATGCCCCAACTGGAGTTATTGATCCTGCTGCTCCCAAAGCATCCAAATCTCAAAATGAGGTAATTCCTTTTAGCACAGGGTAGAAGACATTTCCCACCACATCCCCCTTCAGCAGAAAGTGTTTGCAGTTAAATCTTTCCCTGGTTTTATTCATGTCCTGACCTACTTATGTCCCTCTAAGAAGGTGAAGAAGTCTCCATTGGTGCTAGCGATGTACTTATGCACCTCAGATTGTGTTTAACCTCAGTTCCCATGCTACCGGGCTCCTAAAACAAACACCCAGAAATTCTATTGTAATTTTATTTATTTATCTAGTCATTAATTGATATTGTATTAATGAAAATATTATTTAAGTTGAGTGTATGAGAGAAGGGAGTACTCCAGCCATAATTTGAAGGTTATGGAATATGATGTCTGAATGCAACCACTGTCGTTTGTTACTGGTTAATTGTTATTTGTTCATAAACATACTGTATCATACAGTATTTATTGGTTTGCCTCCTGTGGTCAGTATAAAAGTGTTACTTTAATATCCATTTCTTTTGTCATTGCAACAGAGATTGAGTGCATTCTCATGACACCATGGCTGCCATTTTCTTTCCTGTTTCCTTTGTGGAACCTCAAACTCAGCTCTTGGGGGTTAAGGGCTCCTCCGGGGAAGATTTTAGGGGGATGCAGGGGGGAAGGAAACACCGGTCTTGCTGCAACAGTGGCTCTCCACTAGCTCAGCACTGGATACAATTCGTTGTTCTTTATTTGGCTTACCTTACCTTGTTCTGCAAGTTCAAGATTAGAACTGCACTTTCTTGGCTCATGTATTCCCATCCACATTTTAAAGTATTCATTATATTGTATATTTTTATTTATAAACCAACTTGAATGTTTACTATGGAACTTCTGTGGTTTTAATATGGAACAGTGTTTCAGAAGGACACAAAATATACAAAATGAAAACCTAGTTACTTTGGGTAGAAAAGAGATGAATAGTATCCTGCCCAAGCCACACCGTCATGGCTACTGAGTTCTGAAAAACAACACTTTATTTCCATTTAAGATAGTGCTCTTTCCCATGAACTCAGACACATACGATATCTTTAACAGAAGAAAAACCTCCTTTTTCACTTAAGTGAAAAACCATAAAACAGAACTTCACCAACACATACCATTTCATAATTGCTGTAGCTGGAGATACAACCTATACATTACAATATCAGGGGAGTAGCTCACTAATTAAAACTTTAATTAGGTCTACATTAGATTTTATCCATTTCCCCCACCTCACAGCCATGTTTAATATGAATCTGACAGAACATTTTAAAAATAGCAACTGATTTACAGAGATTGTGGGACTCAGCATGTGGCTTTGCAACTCTTGTTCCATGGAAAGCTTATCAGATCAAGACAGTCTTAATACACTTGTATCTCTAACCTTGATGGGCCACTCCTCCGTATCAAGGAAGTTGGCAAGTATTTTATGGGCCACTTGCAAAACACTTAAGAGTCTAATTCTTAGCAGTTTTCAAAAACTGTTCTGCATGAATTAAAATTGGGTAAGTATAAATTATTGTGGATTAATTCTCTTACTAAAATAGTAGCTATGAAAAAAAAGTCCTAATATGACGAAGAAAGGGTTATTCAACCTGAAAATGACCCTTTCATAAATATTTGCCAATGGTTTCAAAAAGAGTTTCCAGATTTGCACTAATGAAAAGCACAAGGCTGGTGGACAAGGAACAGGACAAGCAGAAGGGTGACATGGTTGTCTTCTTAGTCTCAAATAGGATCTGATAACTATTCATTCCTTGTTGGGAGTCCAACTGCAGGAAGCACTGGATGAAGGAATGTGTGAGCTGTACAAATATTTAACATTAAAAATGAGACAATACAAAACACTAATGCAGCTATTTATTCGTTTAACATTACCCCATTATCTGCTGTCTAAGGGAATTTGGAGGATCCTCAATCTTGCCCCTGACTTAGGCTGATCGCCGAAGAATTGATGCTTTTGAATTATGGTGCTTCAGGAGACTCTTGAGAGTCCCACGGACTGCAAGAAGATCAAACCTATCCATTCTTAAGGAAATCAGCCCTGAGTGCTCACTGGAAGGACAGATCCTGAAGCTGAGGCTCCATTACTTTGACCACCTCATGAGAAGAGAAGACTCCCTGGAAAAGACCCTGATGCTGGGAAAGATTGAGGGCACAAGGTGAAGGGGATGACAGAGGACGAGATGGTTGGACAGTGTTCTTGAAGCTATCAACTTGAGTTTGACCAAACTGTGGGAGGCAGTGGAACACAGGAGTGCCTGGTGTGCTCTGGTCCATGCGGTCACGAAGAGTCGGACACGACTAAACGACAACAACACAACAAGTAGTTCCACAAACAGTAGCAGTTAACAGAGCAGTTGTGGTCAGGGAATCAACTTGCATTAGCAATTTAATATTGTTTCAACTACAATATCATAAAAGAGATTAGTTGGGATTTTTATAAGTTCTGACAGATGATTTTACTGGTGCTGGCTCACAGGATCATAGGATTAAGATACCTGCATCTCAGGTTTTACTCTTACCTCCTCTTGGAATTCCTAAGACATTTCCACAGGGTTGTTTTTTTTAATGAAAGCCATTTCCACAAGAAAATTAGTCATTTGAAAACTCTGGTATGTTTTCTCTACTGTCTATCAAATAAGGGAGTTGCTTTTCAAGTATTAGCACTCCAGAGCTCCAGTTCTACTAATAATCAATAATTGGCTTAACAATCATTTTATTTTTTTCAACAGGAGTGGAAAGGCTTTCAAAATAAGATGGCATGTTGGAAAAAGTATGTTGTGGGGTAGGTGATTCCAACCACAGTACAGAACAGTTAGATTCCCATAACAGAAAAACATGAAATAGCTGAATTCATTATCATTTGATTGTCTTGCCAGAACTCAACTTCATGATATGATTATGCAGGCTCCAGTCCTGTTTTCCAAATCTCTTTAAGCCTGCAACTGTACTGATATTTTCTTTTCAAGAGAACATAAGATGCGTTGTGCTTAAGTACTTTTTGATGACAGAAACAATAAACTGAAATAGCCTTTGGAGCTGTAGAGCTAATTTTGAAATTTTAGTATTTGTGACAAAGAAAATACTGAGCAGCTATGGAGCAACAGAATGGTTGGTGTATGATGTAGAAAGAATGCCAATTAATCAAAATAACATTTTTTAATCAATATTCATTCTAACACCAATGCCTTACTCATACAGATAACTGCATTTCTGTAAGAAACTATGGCAGCTACTGAGGATCCAAAATCAGCTTGCTTGAATCTCTGCACCTGAATGTAATGCACATTCCTAATGAAATACAAGTTATTTTCTAGGGGCCCATATATCCATTTTCCTTCACTGTTGTACCTTGTTTTCGTGAAACATTCTAGTATCCACTGCCAGAACTCGACTATATGATATGGTTATGCAGGATCCAGTCCAAATCTGTTTTGCAAATCTGTTCAGCATCTTTTGCTACCACAATCCATGTTCTATATCTGAAAACTCAGAGATACTGGTACATGTTCACAGCTTTTCTTATATTTATTACATCTATGTCCTGCCTTACCTCTAATGAGTTTAGGGAAGCATATGTTGCTTTCCCTCTCTCCATTTTATCATCATAACAACGTAACAAAAGAACAGCCCAGCTGTATCTGACCAAAGGCTCATCAAATCCAGCATTCTGCTCTCACATTATGTTATTATAGTGGTTCCAGTTCTACCTTCAGGACCGAGTCCAGAAAGTTGCAATGGGGACTATCTTATCTCCAGTCCTATTTAATATCTACATGAGGCAATTGGAAGTGGTCATTGGAGGTTTCGGAGCAAGGTGCCATCAGTATGCTGGTGACACTCAGATCTATTTCTCCATAACATCTGAATCAGAAGAGGCTGTGTAGTCTCTGGGCCACTGCCTGGATGTTGTGGTGAAACGGATGAGGAAAAACAAGCTGAGCTTGAATCGTGGCAGGATGGAGGCAGTGTGGGTGAGTAGCTCTTGTTTCTGATAAACTGGCAAATTGCCTACGCTGGATGGGGCTGCACCCCCCCTGAAGGAGCAGGTTTACAGTTAGGGGTGTTTCTTGATTCAGCTCTGTCAATGGTGGCTCAGGTAGCCTCAGTGGCTACATGTGCCTTTTATCAACTGCAACTGGTTCCACAGCTACGACCATTCCTGGACTGAGGGAGCATTACCACAGTAGTTCATGCACTGGTTACTTCAAGATTGGACTACTACAATGCACTCTACATGTGGCTTCTCTTGTGCTTTATCATGAAATTGCAGTTAGTATAAAATGCTGCAGCATGATAGCTGACAGGAGTGAGACCTTGTCAGCATAGAACACCTGTGTTCAGAGGTCTGCACTGGTTGCAGATCTGCTACTAGGATGAGTTTAAAGGTGTTACTATTGGTATATAAAGCCTTTAGCAAGAGGCTTTATCGTAGGCTTTTACCCACGATATCACCTTACTCCATATGTGCCTACCCAGATGTTTAGAACATTTGTATGTGTTTTATTGTTTATTTCTGGTTTATTCTGTTTTTGTGTTTTTGTAATTATGGTTGTACATTTTTAAAGGAATGATTTTATTGTTTTATCTTTTTTTGTAAACCGCTTTGAGGTCTTTTCTACAACCAAGCAGTATATAAAGTTTATGATATAGATATATATATAGGGGTGTGTGTGTGTGATTGTTAAAGGATTAGCTGGTCCTTCCTTCCTCATGTCATTGCCTGCAAATTCACAAATCATCCTGCACAGTTAAGAATGTTGACAGACAAATATGGAAGTGTAACATCCACTCAGTTTTCTCACTTCAGTGTCTTAATGGCTGATTTTAAATGCTTGAATAATTTCCCCCCCTCTGTGACAGGCTACTAGCTGTGCATAATTAGAGAACACTTACTCCAATAGGTTTTAATCTCTGCTGGAGGTCTTCGGCAGTACCTCCAACCGACTTAACAGCATTTTTATTTCCCACTGCCTCAACTAGTCGTTGGGAGGATAAACTGTATCGGTTACCGATTAACAGGATTGACTGAGCACTGAAAAGCAATGAAGATGCTCTTTTGCAAATGTGCACAGAAACAAATGCATAAGAAAGAGGGTCAATAAGATCAAGTCTCTAGGAACATAATTTGGGGAATGGCCTGCTTCCTGATCTGCCCCCTTGTGGAATCCCAGGGCTAAAAGTAGGGCCAGAGCTATGGAGTGGTGAGGTGGGCCCCTGCCAGGGTTGCAGGCAAGACCCCCCCCCTGCAAAATCAGCTAAAAAATATGTCCATAAATATGTCTATAAATAAAAATATTGATCATTGCCTCATAAGAAAAGGTTTTAAATAGAGGGTGAATTGAATGGGTGGAAGATTGGAGACGCGGCAGAAATAAGAGCTAATTTGTCCATGGCTAGGGGGTGCAATCTGGATGGTTCTGCCAAGGGCACAAGATCACCTAGCTATGACTGAATAGCCCCGTATGATTGGCTTGGAATGGCAGTGTTACAATGAAGTTATGTAACAATGGGAAAGATACATGCATTGTTGCCCAGTTTGGGGATTCGTTCCCAGAGGTCCCTCTAATGCAGGCATGGCCAAACTTGGCCCTCCAGCTGTTTTGGGACTACAACTCCCATCATCCCTAGCTAACAGGACCCATGGTCGGGGATAATGGGAATTGTAGTCCCAAAACATCTGGAGGGCCAAGTTTGGCCATGCCTGCTCTAACGTCTTGATAAACATTGGGGGAGCTGCATAATAGCCCACATATGCGTGGGGGAGGGGCTTGTTCAGCTAGTGGATATTTTAGCTTGTTTTTCACTAAGCCTAATGGCCTAGAGCAGGTTACATGTCCCAATACATGAATAAATATGATATATTATATGAATACATGAATAAATAAAATTTTAAATACAAATGAACAGGGTTCTGGGCCAACTCACAATGAAGTGCAATACTAAGAAACTTGTCATAACAGCATCTGTTTCAATGAACTCCAAGAAGCCACCCTGATAGCCCAGAACTACACACACATGCAAAGCAAAGCATGCCCTCACATGCAATCCTGTACCCTCTGTGGGCAATCAACTGAAGATGAAATCTAATGTTTTGTGAATAGAAACTTGGCCAGACTGAAATGGTTAATTATACCGGCAACTCTGACCAAACTTTCCTCTCACGCATAGTTATATAAAAGAAAAGAAAAGAAAAGAAAAGAAAAGCGATTTCTGGGCAGATAATTACTTGGCATTCTCTAACCTATAATCAAGTTTAAAAACACACTTTGGTTTCCTTGAAATATGTCACGGGAAGCAAAATATGAAGGGGCTCTGAAAGCTTGGCAATATTCTTCGAAATAAACTCTTGGAGTGCTGACAAATACTTTTAATTAAGAGTCATATGTTTTTCCTTAATTCTTCTTCTTAAATATGTAGTTTTCCTTACTTTCCCAAGTCAGGCCTCACTGGCTTACTGCAGATCTACCTTGCACTGGAAATGAGAGATGAGAGAGAAATGTGTGCCGGATACGGACAACTCCTTTGGGTCAAACACCAGTGAAGACATAATCTGAAGATGAAACTGCCTTCTTCAGATGTCAGCTCCATGGTCTTATATATTGCTATTTGGGAAGCCCCCTTTTGCCATCTGGGGAACAAATGCATATACTGTAATGTGCAAGTCTCCCATTTGGCTTCATTGTCAACAACAGGGGGACATCAATAGCCTCCATTTTGGGCAGTCAGACAGACAGTCATAAAGCTATTATGATGAAAACCATACCAGCAATCATACAAATAAAAGTGTACAAGCACCTGTGAAGATGCTGCACATTTTGGGATTAATGTGAAGCAAAGCATCATATTAAGTGACGGGGATGGGGAAAATGAAGCTAATATGTCCAAAACAAAGTGCAGGCATTAATGATTTCATGGCTGAAGTAAACTGCCAGGGAAGTAGACAGGTGATCAAAATACTATGCTGCATATCTTAGCAACAAGAGCTATTTTTTTTTAAAAAAAAGTATTTATACACCACCAGTTCACACAATATAACATGGTAGTATACGACAATATATAAAATATAAAACAGCATAAGAACAGTAAATGAAAATCATTAAAATGACTGGCTAATCAAAAAAAATTAAAGAGTTATATAAGCCTGTTTACCATAGGCCAGTAGGTGTTTTATTTTCATGTGCTTAAAATTTTTATATTCTGCTTTTCACACATCTAGGTCACAAAGCAGCTTACAACAATAAAAACACACAATGCACAAAATTTAAAACATAAATTAAACCTCAAAAAAGGCACCTGAAACTCAACAGATGGCGCCTGTCTGCATTCCAGGGGGAGGGAGGTCTACAGAGTTGGGCCCACAATACTGAAGGCACAACTTCTCATTGATGTAAGTTTTGCTTCTATGGGAGACCACTAACAATGCTACTTCACTATAACTGGGATGTACAGGGTATGGTGGTGCTTAAGGTACTCTGGACCTAAGTTACTATGGGTCCATCTAGCCTATCTCACAGCTTCCAACCATGGTGTCTCCAAAAAGCTTACAAGCTGGGCATGAAGACAAAAGCCCTCTCTGGCATCTGGTATTTAGAGTCATACTGCATGATGCAACTGATGCAATGACTAGTGCTGTGACTTGGAAAACCCAGGGTCAAAGCTCGGTTCAGCCACTGAACTCACTGGGTGGCCTTTGGCAAGCCACTATCTCTGTCTAGCCTATCATGGTTGTTATGAAGATAAAACCCAATACTCTTATAATAAGGGACCCTCAGCTCCTTGAAGGCTGTGTAGGATACAAATCTAAGTGTACACACAGAGAGTACCTCTTAGGAGTTATCTAAAGTGCTAGGATTTGAGGCTGCAGAAAATTACACAACAGGAAAAGAGCCAAATGGTTTTGAGGGAACGACATTGCCAACGTTAACCACAGTTTTTTCACACATCACCTAGTATGCTGTGGCCTAAGTAAACATGAAAAAGTTAGTAGCAGTAGAAATGCAGCAAATTAAGTTGGAAATGTGGGGCAATTGGATGTAAAGATTAAGGACTGCTTGCAACTACTTCCAGAAAATCCAGATAACGTAAACTGTATGCTCTGCAAAATATATTCAGTAGTTAAAGTAACATTATGCATCTGCCTTTCATAAACACACATGCTGACCTCACTTCCCTCATTGCCTCCGCTTGATCAAGCTGTCTGGTAACTCCAGCTGATAGATGCAGAACACAGTGGATATATATTTTCATGCATTTCCTCAAGTACCTGTTGGTGGCAAGTTACATTTCTGATGTGCATCCAGGAAAGTATACCTGTTAACTTTTGCCTTAGATAGATTCTATTAAAAAGGGGGAAATCTTGGCAAGACCAAGAGTGAGACTTGCCCACTGTCTGGGTTCCCTTCCCACCCAGCCAAAGGGGCAGACTTTTTAGTTCATTATCACCTCATCAGCATTTCTGTCAGCTGCCAATGGTGAGAAAAAAGACTAAGCCACTCACTAATTCCTGGCTTTTCTGCCTCCTCCAGCAACAGCAAATCCAGAACAGATGGGCACTGTTTAACCCTCTACACCCAATTGCCTGCTTTGATCAGGTCAATCAAGCCAGTTAGGGTAGAGGGTGACTAACACATAGCATTTATACAACCACCACAATGAAGGGGGCACAGTGGGAAAGGGTTTTTAAAAATGTTATTAGGGAGCTTCAAGTTTTAGAACTAGAACAGGAAAATGAAATCACTGGTGGCTTGAGACCTGGAGATTGCCACCCTATATACTCCATTACAGTATAATCATAGACATTGCTGCTAGGAGGAGAGCCTACCCAAAGAATTCAGGTGCGAGCATAAATCCTGACTCTTCTGAGCAGCCTATAGGCTTGTTTGTTTTTGCTGTTCATTGTATAAATCTTGTTGTTTTCTACTTGTGCTCCTTTTTTCCTGCTGGTTTTTTACTTGAATATTTTTGTGCAGAGATCTTATACTGCACAGTGCCTAGTGCTTTTTAAAATAATTATTCAAAATTAAGTGAGAGGAATTAATCCAATATCTGCCTGAGGGCTCTTATAGTCAAAAGGTGGGATATAAATCTTCCAAACAAACAAATAAATCATTGTTACAAGATGGCTAAAATTGTGCAAATCAGGAAAGAGCAGTGAACTGTTAATTAAAACAAGCTTTTTTAAAAAACAACAAGCAAGCAAGCACATTCCTGTACACTTACAAAAGGAACCAGTTAGTTTATCACTCACAGGATGAAGAGTTCATTGAAATAAAATAGATGGACATTACCGAAAATCTAGAAACTAAATTAAGTAAAATGGGAAATTCAGAATAGGCATAAGTTTCTTGTCAACTGCAATAGGTTTTGATGGTTTTTTTTCAAAGCACTATTGCTACTAACTGGGATGCGCATGGCGCTGTGGGTTGAACCACAGAGCCTAGAGCTTGCTGATCAGAAGGTTGGCGGTTCGAATCCCAGCGATGGGGTAAGCTCCTGTCGTTCGGTCCCAGCTCCTGCCAACCTAGCAGTTCGAAAGCACGCAGTGCAAGTAGATAAATAGGTACCGCTCCGGCGGGAAGGTAAACGGCGTTTCTGTGCGCTGCTCTGGTTTGCCAGAAGTGGCTTAGTCATGCTGCCCACATGACCTGGAAGCTGTACGCCGGCTCCCTCGGCCAGTAGAGCGAGATGAGCGCCACAACCCCAGAGTTGTTTGCAGCTGGACCTAATGGTCAAGGGTCCCTTTACCTTTATCGTTGGTATATTTAATCCAATGAAATGACTTTGAAATGAGGCAATGCATCTATTTGGGAAAAAAATGTGCATTACACCCTAATCAACCTGATGGTTTGGATATAACCTTTTAAAAGTAGCCTTAAACTGGCTTACAGTTATATATAGTAGGAAGCTCTTGAGTAAAACAGAGTAAGAGAGCAAATAATAACTTAACTTTTACTCAAGACATATTTTTGCTAGTAAGTCAGAGTTCTGGTGGTCACTTCTGGATCCGAATATTTGTACTGCATACCTAGAGTACATTTAAGATAGAGCCAGTTCATAGGTTGCCATGACTGTTTCTTGAACATTTATATGTCATTTAGTGATCTGTTTCCCACATGCATTATTGTCTTGGAGAGGAGGAACAGTATATTGTTCCTGATGAGGAAGAGCATGATCTGAGTTGAATGATTGTCCTAAATAGCCATAATTTTAGCTTGTAAAAACAACACAAAACTTTCTTTGCAACTTGCTAAATCAAGAAGATGAAGAATAATGCTGCTTTGATTTTGCTTCCATTCTTTTTTACCCCATGCTGTTGATTTCTCCATGTGCTGTAGAGAAGCCTTGCTTGGTGTCCCTCTGACAAAGCCATAACTGATCCTTTGTAGGCAATGAAAGGCTTATTTGTTGTATTTTGAATGTAGTTCTGATTAATTCAAATTCTGTGTATTATCTACATCCTTCATTGGGATCTTGTGGGTTGCGAATTACAGAGCACTCTGCATTCAGAACACTATCGATTTTTTTGCCAGTTTGTGCCATGCTTCATTTGACATAAAGGCTATGAAATTATAGTGCAAACCAGCCTACATTTTTCAAAGCCAAGGTCCCCGAATTAGTGTGCTTTGTTTGCAGTTCAAATGAATATGCCAGCAGCTGAAGGCTTCTTTTACTGCATCTTTCAATTCAAGATCATCAATAATGTCTAACTCAACCCAAGGAATGGAGGTACTCAAGACCACCTCTGTGAAGACATGTCAGACTGCTTGTCACTATTCAGAGCAAAAGATTTTAGGTGATCTTAACTATTCATGTCTACAAACAAAATAAGCAATAAGCCTCAGTATTTTTACTGCACAAAACATGCTTGGAGAAAAGAAAAAGTAATACAAAACGGAACAGAATTCCAAAGTTAGGATGATATTTCCTAAACAGGATTATTGCAATTTGGAACAAAGAGCTAGTATTCAAGTTCATTAAAAATGAGTGGGATGATGAATACGTTTTCTAGACCATGTCCAGATAGCAGTTTACTCCATGGTTTGTTTAGTTCTGTGGTGCTAAACTGAAGAGAGGGTTAGGGCAGGGCAAGGAACTATGAGTCGCACCCAATAGAAGGCTAAATTTGCACACTTGACATCCCAAAATAGGAAGCAGCCATATATGTATAAAACTGAAGATCAAAACTTACAAAGCATTCTACAAAGAAGCGAATATGACACAAAAAACTTTGTATAAACTAATTCAATCACAATCCAAGGAAAAAGATAGTTGAGAAACAATATACTGTAACTTTTAAAAAACTGAATGAATGAATTCCTCCCAGCCATTCATAAAATAGAAATTCAAAAGCTTCAAAGCTTTTAAGTGAAGCATATAATTCCAGGAAAAAGGCAAATGGCTTGTTGGTTTTCTGCCTAACTAGTATTCACCTCAAGGTACCTCTCAGAACAAATTGATTCATAAACAAAAGTTCCTATAAAACCCAAACACAGTGTAGATATTTTGGAAAAAGTAGTATCAACAGTTTTCAGCCATAAATATTTACAAATCATTCCAGCAAACAACTGCCCAAGTATCTCTCTGTGCAGTCTAGACTCAAACAATAGCTTCCAATTCTAGCAGCCAAAGGCTGCAAGGTCAGCATAGTACTTCCTCCTCTTGCTCTGGTTGCTTAGCTTCAAGGTATCTGCTGGCAGAGTCAAAGGTCAAGTCTGAGGGACACTCAAAGGACAGATATAACAAGCCACAGGATAGAAACGTGTAATAGGATACTTCCTTCTTGATACTTCACAAGGTCCATGCATCTTTCTGCAGTTGAACAAATGTGGAGCAATTCAAGATGATTGTGGTGGGGAGAAAGCCATAAAATATTGGATCCCTAATAAAGTACCAACTCCTCAGCAAGATGCTATCTTGCATAAAAAACTAAGTTTCACAATTTACAATTTTAAAGAATGCAAACTGTAAATTATAAATCTGTATTTTTACTAAAATGGAAACTGGACTGGTAGATACATTGAAAAGTACAGTTTCTAATTTCCCCCCTCATGTATGATATTTTAATGTTGGCCTTGTCATGCTGCTGCTGCTCATAAAACTGTATTTTCATGCAAAATGTATCCTTTGGAGTTTGTAGAAAGCCAGCCTAATCTTCCCAACTGTGTTATGCCACCTACCATAAATTATTATAGTACACAACACACGCTTAATAATCCAAACAAAAGCTAATGAACTTCCACATTAACTCCAGAGAGAATGTCTATCTCACAAAATAATTTGGAATGAACTCTGAAAGTGCACATGGTATATAAACTCCTCGTTCTCATCTCCAAGTCACATTACCCCTTTAAAAATAATGACGACTTACATATCACACTCACAGGGCACTATATGAGCAGAACAACCACTGGGATTTCCCTCTTTACATCTTTAACTAAGTTAATGTCTTTTTGGGTAGGGTTTAGAACTGCTCAAAGATACTATTGTTCACAGTACATTAAATCCACAACATAGAGCAGTAAGATAGAATACTATTCTAACTTGGAACTTCTATTAAACAACAGAGTGACTATACTTAATGAAATATGCAGCAAACTAGCATGATTTATATGCATCAATGTTTTGCTATGAACATTTATGAACGGGGAAATGACACCCTGAGGAACTGGTGATGCTTTTTATTTCAAAAGAAAGCAAAACATGCATAGTTTGGTGAAACCAAACAAGGTCCATGAAGATCCCAAAAGTTGCAAATTAAAGGGACAAATGATTTACTTTGTCAGTAATGATTACAGGCATCTGTACATGAAATCTGTGGAAATTAAGTGTTGATCTTAAATTGAATAAATGAACACAGGTTTGAAATGGAGGTGAATTTATTTGATTCCTCTTAACAACATATGCAGATAGAAATCAAAAGTGACTTATAGTCCTCCCCCTTTAATAAACTGGACTGACTCTATTATGTAAGAGTCAGGAAATTCACAAAAGGAAAGAGGAGGAAGTAACTATAAATGTAACTGACCTGGCTTACAATTAGTGCAAGTGTGGGACCCCTATTCAGCCCAAGGACAACCTTACCTTGTGGGCCATCTTACAGGGGCCGCATACAGTGGTGCATGAAGCTAGAGGCAAAATGTGGGTGAAGCCCAAAGGTTGGCAGAGCAACAGGTATGTCTCTTACCTTTGTACAGTTGCCTGTATAATTGGGGCAGAGGATGGAGAGAAGCAGTGTTGTTTTTTTCTGAGGGTACGCATACCCCTAAACATTTTGTGAATATTTGTACTTTTGTACATCTACTGTATTTATTTTTCCTGATTTGAACTATAAAATGGTGATTTTCTTGAGTCAAAATGAGAGTACCCCTAAACATTTTTTTTTAAAAAAAAAAGCCATGGAGAGAAGAATAGAAGTAGATGTTGCTTCCCTTCCCTCCATAAACAAAAGAGCAACGCAAGACGGATAACAGCACTCCACAAGCTCTCAGTGAACAAGGTGGCATGTAAGGGTATCCTGGACCCCAGTTGTTCGGGGGTATGTACACAACAGTTTTGAACTGGGCCTGTTAGCATATGGGCAGCCAGTGCAAATGTTTTAACAGAAGCATCATATGCTGTGAGTCATCTGCCCATATCAACAGTCTAACTTCTGGACTAGGCTAAGAGCAGTCCCACAGAGCGCACTGCAGTAATCCAGTCTTGAGGTTACCAATGAATGGACAACTGTGGTCAAGATAAACTGATTCAGATACAGCCATAGCTGATATACCAGACAAAGATGGTAAAAGGCACCCCTAACTGGAGCTGCCTTTTCCCAATCCTCATCCTCCCTCTGTCAGCTAAAAGGCAAAATGTTCCACATCTAGGGGGGAAACAAAGGGAAGAAGAGGTATGACCCAGCTGCTAGAGAAGGTAACTATTCAGGATTGAGCTGAAATAGGTAAAGCAAAAGGTGCTGGAATTGCTGAGGTTTAAAAATGCATATGCAAATACAATTTCAGCCTCCCAAACGAATCACTTTCCCCCAAAAGCTCCTTTACATACGAAGGTTGGCATAAAGAGAATAACATGTGCCCACCCAGAGTGAGCTCTTCAGACCTCCAGCAACAGTACCAAACGTAGTATCCCAGCACTCTAATGCAAAAATAAATGCTTCCAAGCAGATGGGATTTTTCAAGTAGATTTCTGTAAGCATTTTATAATCTAATAATATGAGAGGAAAAATGACCCTGAAGTTGTGTAAACCTGACTGGAATGCAGACATCTGTTCTGGTTAAAATGTTTCCTGACTAGGGTCCTCCATCCCACTTTAAATATTTATAGTTTTTAACTAGATTAAAACATTATAAGAGGGGTTTTATTCTCAACAACCTGCGACTGGAATTGATGTGCCAGCTTTTTCCAGCATCGCTCTAAAGTGAGAACCCAGTTTTAACAGCACTGCCCCACTGTTCATGTACACCCTTGTAGAAAAATAGATGAAGAAATGGGACTGGGAGGGAAAGGAGAGAGAGAGAGAGAGAGAGAGAGAGAGAGAGAGAGAGAGAGAGACTCCCCTGAAATAGTATGGAAACAAGAATATAGTGTAGTTAAATCCCCAGGAAGTGATTGGCAGAAAGAACCTCCTTTCCCCACTCCTCCCTACAACATTAACAGCCTGAGCAATTACTGAGTGGAACAAACCCCTTTAACACCACCTGGTGCACTTTTTCAGCCGTTGGTCTTGCTCCCAAGCCTGTCATGGCTCATTTAGATAGTATAGTGCATTCTCTCTATAGGACTATTCTCAGGGACCATGGAGTTCAAAACATAATGAGATACAGAGATTTTTTTATCATGAAGTGTAGTATAACGTAACTGTGAGCCACAGTACTCAAGAGTTTAGTATTTGAGAGCTGCTTGGAACAGAATTTTTCTTTTTTCTTTTTTTGGGACTAGGTGGAGTACAAAAACAAATGATCTGGATTAAATATGTACACATTACTAATAGCTAAAGAAAAATGTGTTGGAGAGAAATCTGTCCAGGTTGATGAAAGGAGGTCTTATTTACAGGCACTTTATTTAAAAACCACATCTCCATATTTACCATTAACACTATATAGTTTCATATTCACAGTGCAGCTGCCCTAAACTATAATAATAGCTGGTTAAATTGTCACTGGCCTGATTTGTACAACAAGGCAAGCCAAAATATGTTTTTACCAGGACCTCACAATCATGCTGCCCCCTGTAGAAGAGCTTGCAGCTGCCCTGCTCTTCTTGGTTAACTCAGCATGGCAAGGCAGCTGAGCCAAGGTTTGGCTTGGCATGTCATCCAAACCTGAGCTTGTGGCAAAGCTCTCTGCTCCTTAACCACAAGCCGTAGCCAAGAACAAACCTGGGATACAGCTCACAGTTAAGGAGCAGAGTGTGTAACCACAAGCCCACATTCAGACAACATACCAAGTCAACCCATGGCTTAGCTGCCATGTCGCACAAAACTAAAAGAACCAGGGACGAACAAAGAAGTCTCAGTCTCCTTCTCAGAAGCCCACACATTCACACTAAGCCATAGTTTGGCATAGTGTTATGTGTAAACAGGGCCACTGTTGCATACAATTTTTTTAAAAATTACAAACACCTATCATTTCATGATGTCCCAATCTCAACAGCATGGAACTCTAATGATTAATTTTTTTGTAGGAGAAATGCAACAGCAAGTAGCTTCCAAAGGCAAGTGTTAAACTGGGAAAACCACATATCAGCATTCACTTCTCAAATTAAGCAATGTGTGAACAAAGTTGGGGTTTTCAATACAGTATTTCATAGTTCTTTAAAACTAAGATATAATGTATCAGAAGTGCAAGTTTCTGTGTTTTAAAATGGTAATCCTCTTAGTATCTGAATATGCAAAGTATAAAGATACAGAGACTGGCAACTGTGCAAACCAACCATTTGTTAAGACTTACACCTTATTGATCAAGTCTTCATTTGCGAAGTATTAAAATTATTTCTAGACAGCAAAAAAATGCTTAGAATCATAGAGTTGGAAATGACTGCCATGGTCATCTAGCCCAACCCCTGCAATGCAGGAATCATTTGTCCAACAAGGGGTTCAAATACACAACCATGAGATTCAGAGCCACATGTTCTACTGACTGAGCTATCCAGCAGCTAGAGGCTTGAAATATAAAAACAAAGAGAACAGAAGTAACTCCAAGAAAAGAAGTGGTTTGAAATGCAGGCTAAAGTGCAGAGAGCAAGTGGACAATATATTTTCTGACTTTCACAGGTTAACTTGCATGAACAAGAAAAGCTTTGATGTAATTAAATGTGGTTGTGGTTACTGGAGTACAGTGTGCACTTGTGGCTACTCAAATCTATTTCAAAAGGTATGCAGTACTTCCCATTCCTACAGTGTAATTCAGAATCTCTTCAAATCAACATACAAAAAAATGACCTACACAAGTTGATGTAAATTTAAGGGGCAGCACCTTTCCAACCAATGAAAAATCATACTTGTGGTACAGTGGGGGAGGCTTAATGAGTAGCCACCCATTCACCATGCTTAGTTTCTTTACTCTCTTGATTGCTGGTCAGCAATCCCACTGGATGGTGCTTCCCACTGGAGCAATTAGGCAGGGACAAGAATCTGTAGCTTTGCCAGGAGAAGGGACCGCTCGTCTCCCCTACCAAGCAAGAAAAACTATGCAATTTCTTGACCTCAGTCTGAAAGAAAATGCAGAAACTGCACCCTTTGCATAGAGGGGAACAATAATTTACAAGGAACATATGAAGAAACCAGCCATAACAATGAAGAGACAGGTAGAAACTAACCCAGGAGGTCTTATGTACAGTGTTAGCAGAAGCGGTAAACTAAAAGTAATTACAAGTTAAGCACTGGCCCCAGATAGAAGGGTGGGTGCAACTAAATGCATCAATAACAATTAGAGCCTCACCCGTTATTCTAGACCCACTACCAATTTTAGTTTGAAACAAAATTGATCCATTTATTCCCTGCCCATACAGCATTTTTAGCTCTTTGCTCAAGGTTTATTAAAAGAAGCCAAACATATATTCTTCCCACCCACTGTCAAGGGGGCTTCCCAGCCAAAGGAATGCCCATGGCAGATAGTTAACTATTTATTGTCAAAGATAACACTTAGAATCGCTTCTCCAGCTCTGGTTATCTACACACACCAATCTAATGGCTAGGCAGTTATTCCCAGGTCCAGGCTCTATGGAGTGGTTGCAGCAACAGGAGAACACTCCCCCACCACCAATTTATATACCTTTCCTTGACGGGCTATGTGCATGCAGCCAGAGACTGTGCCTGCGTGGAAACTTCCTATGCTCATCACTTTTCAATTACCTTCTGGTTCTGGGAGACAGTGGTGCAGGAAAGGATGGAAGAGCACCTGACCCTTCATTTGCCTGACTTGTCTCTTTGTCCTCTTCTCTCTACCCATCCTGTGTTCCACCCTTCAGCTCTGAGGCTGACCCTTCCTCTGACTATTGCCTCCTGGCTGGTACAGGTCCCTACAAACCACTGCCCCCATCTCCCAAGTTGGACTCCAGCTCCCCTTCCCCTGGTGCACACTTGTCAGCATCCTGCCAGTTCTTGACACCCACGCCAACCCTTCTACCCCAAAGTCAGAGAAGTGTTTCGTTATGGACTACAACACCCCAGCAAACTGCACCTCTGATTACTCTAAACTTCCACACTACACAAGAACCAAGTTGAAACCCAGTAAGTGTATTTAATGTGTCATCCTCACTGGTATAGGTTAGGAAACTAACTCATCCATAGCTTTTGCTCATTCTAATACATAACATTTTTAATGCATTCTAGTGCAAAGGGCCAAGAAACAGAAAAACACACATTTATAATTTCTCACCAACACAACCACATTCAGTTGCACCCACAATGAGTACCAGCCCAGACTGAAATATTTAAATGTTTCTGAGATGTTTTTGGCTTAGGCTTTAGGAAGTGTTGAGACAAAAGTTTTTAGTTTCAGCATATTTCCCAACAGTAACTAAATAGTTAACAACAGGTTTTCAATGAAGAGACATGGTTTTAGTGAATGCTCCCAAGCTCCAAGTTCAAAAACATTCCAGGATATACAACACAGCATGCATATATGTATACATTTTAATGAGAAGGTTTGGCAGAGCAGTTTGGCAGACAAATACATTGCTAGAGGACTGATTATAAGACATATCTCAAGTTGCTTTGGATTGCTGCATTAGGAGTTACTCTCCCCTTCCCCCTCACAAACCAGGCAAATTTATAGTGCAACAGTATTTTTTTATTAAAAAAAACTTTTAAAGAAAAGCAGACTCTTAGTGTCCTAGTGCCAGGTATCAGGTTGCTGAATATAATATTCGTAACATAAAGTAATGCATGCTCCATCTCTAAGACCCCCAAAACCATTTTTCCATTGTGCACAAACTGTTCTTTTCTATCTTAATTTCTCTCCCTCTCCCACCACCCCCAAAATAAAATAAAAGGCAATGATGTTAACAGGAAAGCTGAATATAAATAATGGCTCGCAAAACCAAAATCACTGTTAACTCTGCCAATAAAAATGTTCCTTCTCTTCAGGGATGGCTAAACAACTAAAAGTGCCTCTAATGATCTGCTGGCAGCACTTGCCAACACAGCTCTGAATAGATAACTGCCTCTCTGAAGACTGCTAAGTACTCACTTCCAAGTAAATCAGTGAAACTTGCTTATAAGTATTTAGGAATTAACGAGCAAATTTAAAATGGAAAATCCAATAGAACCTTACATTCTCTCCTTCCTTAGCTGCAATATGGTGTTCGTCCCCATTCACAAAAACCCATCACTCCTCCTAATTAGAGTTTGTGCCTTAAATGCATTTACCTTGTCTCCATGTCAATTTGATAATTTAATTCAAGTATCTTCCACTGTAATCTGGGGGTGGGTGGGGGTGCACATGTGCCTGAGTGCCAATACAAATAGTAGAATCCATTTATAGGAATGCACTTGAATGCATGAGGTGTTATGTGACGGTGGTGGCTGGGGTGGGAGGAGGAAGCCAGGTTTCTGTAAGATTCTCCTGTATTCCTAAATATTTCACATTTAGACTACACCATCCAGTCTTTTAAAGTGGAGAAAAGAAGCAACGACTCCTGTGATAAAGTAACACTTTCAAACAGAAATTAATATAAGACCTGGAAGACAGAGTAAAAACCTGAAAGAAATATTACAACATACTTCATCTCCAGCACCTCCTCCAAATGTTTCCTCCTCTCAGCCCGCAAGTTGGTCAAGTGGGTTTCCTTCTCAGCCAGAGATTGTTGGGTAGAGGACAGCTTTGCTTTCATAGATTCCAGCTCTTGTTTTACTTTCTCCATAGCCATCATCAATTCTTCCACCTAAGGCATTTGTGAATGATAAAAGAGGAAGCAGAATGTATGCAATTAAAAATATATATATATTTGCAATGCACCAGAGCTGCTGAATAATGGGTTGGGGGTAGGGGGAGAGGGAATCTCTCAAGTGATCCATTTAGCCTTGCATTTAATATTTCCCTGAATTTGAGTTCTACTCCATGTTTTAATGTAAAATTAATGTTGTTATTACAAAGTAGAGACAAGCACATCTTATAACTTAATCCCCACTGGTAGTGAGTCTTTGTGTTCTGTCTTTATGCTTATATTAGAATTTACACGTTACGTCACAAAAAATATAACTACAGACCAGTAATTCATAATTTCAACATTATCACAATATTGCAATAAACATCACAAGACAACATGCATCAAGTAACTTTTCAGTATGTATTACAAGAACTTGAACAGAACCTTTTCCCTCATGATTTGTCTAAGTCACATGAATAGCCGAAGTTATTAGGTACCATTTGGTAAACCAGTTTCTGCCTTCAAAGCTAGAGCTCTGTTACTAACACCCTGCTTGCCTGTACTAAAAGCAGCATTAGTTTGGGGCAGCACGAAAACAAACTTCCCCCCAAAGCCCAATATTAATATCATTATTTAATTATATGTACAGAAGATATTGATATACTCCTTTACATGATGTGTTGCCTTAATCTCTTTGTCCCCCCCCCCAAATGACATTCTGCAAGTTGAGGAAAAAATTCTTAAAAGAAAAAACAGAACAGCTTTTTTTGGGGAGGAGGTAGAGGGAGGTGTCCATAAATTACTGAGAATTCTTTCCAAGTAGAACACAAAGCTGAATCTCGTTTGGAGACAGAAAGTACAAACTGGAGCTGGGGATTAAATATGTACTTTAATTGCCCAAGTTGCATAGCACAGCAAAGAAGTACATTATGTGAAGTGCCCAGCACATCCAGATGGTTTCCTTAAAATCACAAGTTAATAAACCTTTACAGAGATACAAAGAAGGAAAAAGGAAAAAGAATTATAGTTTCACTTGAAGATCCAGTATTTCTAAGGAAGTGCTGGGATGTTTTAGATGCTGTCAAATATTACAGCCAACACGTTTTTTTTCAACTGCTTCTGTCCTAAGATACAGAACACCCAGTTTCCACATCAGTACTGAAGAACAAGTAAGCCAAGAACAAACCTTGGTAACAGCTGACAGTTGGTTTGAATAGAAACAAACCTTAAGACTAGGTTTGGACATTACTACTTGCCAGATTCTGGTTTATTTCCTGGCAGTGTTGCAGCAGCAAGGGCAGAGGAAGAGAGGAGCAAGAATTTCCAGTAGTGTGAACTAGTACCTTTCGTATTCACATTTAACTATAGTTTTTAACTAATGTGATGTGTGAGCCAAGACAAAGAAACCGATGCCTGTGTTATCCCAGGACTCTCCAGCTCCTTTCAGTCAACGCTTGTAGGATCATATAGTAACCTGGTAGCTTGGGGCAATAGCAGGGACAGGCTAGAGCAGGATCGTCCAACACCCTTTAGGCCTTTTTTGGCAGTCCTTGGCAACATTCGATGCCCCACTTCCTTGCTGCCATTGTGCTGCCTTGGGTAAGCAAGGTGCAGGACTTTGAGAAGGAGGCATGAGGGCTCTGACAGAGTTCTAGAGTCTTCCTGCCTCCTCTCCGAAGCCTAGTTAGAGTTTTCCCAGCTTTGGGAAGGAGGGGAGAGAGCTCTAGTGCCTCCTTTCAAAAGCTCAGTGCCTTGCTTCCCGGCTTTGGGAAAGCAGCAAGAGGGCTGTGTGTGTGTCTGTATCAAAGTATGGCCTTGCGCTCCCCACCCTGCATGTGGCAAGGCAGTGTGTGACCTGTGGGCTCTGTGTTGAAGGACTCTTGCGACCCACTTGGTATGAAAAGGTGGGCTGCCTTGGGCTAGAATATTAGGAGTAATTCAGAGCAGAACGTCAGTCAATTTTAAAAGGTATATTTAAGTTTCTTATTTATTGTAAACAATTTGTTAGACCTTAAGATGTAATGCTGTAATATAATAAGGAATGTATGTTTAAAGTATAATACAAAAAATTATTAAGGAATTATAAGCATTTATAGAATGTATATATAGTAAACACGCTTAAGTAAGAGCAATGTAGAGAAGCCAGAAGAGGGGTAGAGGGAAGTTAATTCAGATAAGATATAGATTTAAAGGAGAATAATATTGTTAAGCTATATTGTGTTTAAGATATTTGGAAAAAAATTAATAAAAATTATTGGGGGGGAAATAAGTTTCTTATTAGACATTTGAACAATACAATTAAAGTGACATTCAAATGAAAGAAGGGGGAGGCAATTTGGTTAAGGTGTTTTGAGCATATAAATTCGAAATGCAAATACACTGGATTGTCAACTGCAATGTGTGTGCGTGCGTGTGTACGTGTGTACACACACACACACACACACACACACACCCCAGACAAGCAGTTTTAATCAGAAAAGAAAAACACCCTCCATAAGCACATATATTTCTAGCTAATTAATGCTCTATTACCAATATTAAAGTATAGGCAAGTGGCCTAATCCCACTATATTATCTCCCACTTCCTTGACTGGATTGTGTAAGAGAAATAACAGTAGCTCAAGCATCAGCAATGGTTGAAAAAAAGGCAAAGATTTGTAAGACCAAAGAATTTTGATTTTATGGGTCACTGCATGGCAGTCTAGAGCCAATCAGAAGCTGAAATACTTTCTGTATTTCCCCCAGAGTACAGGGCATTGGGAGTATTCACATAGAGAAAAATAGGAAACGATACAGAGAGAGGAGGACTAGAATTCAGCAGCAAAATAGTGACATGCAGAAAGCAATAAAGTAAAATGCACAAAAGGTATAGAAAGGAAATGTTAAAACAAGCATACTTCCTGGTCAAGGGCCTTAGTAAAGAAGTGCCTTACTTCAGTAATACAGAATGTATCACCAAGACATACATGATATGAGAGCTTTTACCTCAGGTTTCACCTTTCTAACATACATGAAATACAATATGACCAGCTTGGTCTTTTGCCATCAAAATATATGTGGTCCATGGTCCAGGGCCCATCACAGAACATTCACTTTGCTGGAAGTAATGTACAAGGAACCAACAAGTGATTTAGGGAGACCTAAGGTTTAATGGGCCATCACTTGGCAAACAGAAGGTCCTTCATAAGGAAGGAAATATTCACTGAGAAATTCACATTTCATTGACACAGGATGGAAAGATCAAAGTGATTATTTGGTTGGTACAGAAATTATGTCTGCCTACACATGGAATAAAATACAGAATATCTAATAAAGAATATCTAAACAGGGCAAATAAGGCAATTTCCTTTACAATTAGATCTTTTTTTCTTTAAGGAGAAATAGGTCATTTTTTAAAACAGACTTTCTCATGCTCAGAGAAGTATGCTATCAATGCAAACTTCAGAGTGGGATAATATGACAATATGAATGCCCTTGCTCCTATGTGAACCATAAAGGAGCTAAATTCCTTTTCTGAATAAAAAGAGGAAACCATTCTTCAACTCTGCCTAAGTTGCCAGACCTGAAGAGGAGAACTAGCAGCTGTAGCTTGTTAAGAGTGCTAGAAAAATGAAGGAAGCCATGCAAATAACAAACAGAGCCTTGCTGGCATGGGAGAAGTGTTCCTGAGAAGGAAAAGGAGTTGTTCTGTGGTCTTCTAATCCACGAGATATTTGAACCAGGCCATGGGAAAACGAGGAACTAAACAACTGTATGTCTGGCTTTTGCAAGGGCCTACATATTGGCACCAAACATTGTAACCAGTAGGAGAACTGTTTTCAATCCCTTCCAGCATCTGGACCACTAGTTTGATGAAGCTGCCCTGTGGCTAAAGCAGCAGCTTATTTTACTCTTAACAGTGAAATGTTTACTTAAGTTATAATCACTTCTCTGTGTGAAGATGGCAGCTCAACATGAAGTAGATTGCCTGACTTGTGGGCGAGTTTAACTGGCAAACTGAAAGCCCACTGGAAAGCTTCAGAATGTTTCTCACTATTAACATGCATTAGCTCCTGGGTACAAACTTCAGAAATGCTTGGTAAAAATGCACTGGAAAAACAGAAATGTGTCAAGCCACAGTATTCCAAAACTGAATCCCTGCTTTAAAAACCAAGCTGATTCCAGGTATTGAACCCCGTTTTCTAGTATGCTTTGGCTCATTTTGCCAATTTCCAATAAGGAAGTAACTCAGCTTAAACAGCTTCCAAAGAAGAGAAGGTAAGCCCCTTCTGTTTATTCAGAATTCTTCAATGGGAGGGGTCTCCCCATTTCTCCCACTAGCATTCAGAAGAGTCACTGGATGCAGGAGAGGCTTTAGGAACTGCCTTGCTTCATGCTTTTAGGGAAGGGGACATTACTCTTTGGCAGAACACAGCAGAACACCCCAGGTTCATTCCTTGGCATTCCCAGTTAAAAGGGGCAGGTAGCAGGTAGCCAATATCGGTTTAGATGGATGCATATTAAGACCTGGTTGGTAGAAGGCACTGACCTATGTTCCTGTGAAAGGACAATGGAGCAAGAGCTGCCACCACTATCCCATGCTCACTTTTCTAAATTGCTTGGCTTTTTGTTTATTCATTTTATTTATCACATTTATATCCTAACTTTCCTCCAAGGAGCTAAAGATGGCATACATTTATCCTCACAAAAGGTAAAAAGGTAAATGACCCTGTGAGGTAGGTCAGGCTGAGAGGTAACTGGCCCAAGGTTACCCAATGAGTTTCATGGCTGATTTTAACCCTGGTCTCCCAAGCCCTATTCCAACATCTACACCACACAAAATCTTCATTTGCATTGGAAACTGATCTGCCCTAACTTGGCAAAAACTTAGTTGATAATGGATAAAATCAAGAGTTAACATCACAGCTGTAAACTTTTTAAGGCTATACAGGCTCCGGTGTTCAGCCCTGGAAAACTGTACCTGTACCTGGGATGTCAAGATAGCAAGACCATAGGGTTACACAGGGCTAGCTTGTAGAAAGATTAAATTTGGACAGAACAGTGGGGAATGTAAACAGAAATGAGACTTCTTCGTACCTTTAGCAATTTACAGTCTAAATGATTGGTCTCGTGCATTCTTTCATCTGATAGCTTCAACAGGCAACAAGAAGCAGAATGGTGGAAAACAGTAAATCAAAAAAGAAGGGAAAGCATGCAATTAAAATCAGAAAGAGCAATTTAAGAGTTTAAGTAGTACCAACATGCACAGAGCAATTCAAATCTAGGACTGGTAACACTTTTAATACAGTACATTAAAGGATTTGTCAGACTCTAAACAAAAACAGAGGTGCACATCATCACAATTGTCACTTTTTGCTTCTTACACAATTTTCTGTTTCTCACACAACTTTTAAACACATGGAAAAATTAGAACCCTTACAGTGAAAATATGGGAATAGTGCATTCTTAAAAGCAAGCAAGCAAACAAACCCCCCACTTGCAAACTTTTGATGCAATTACAACACAAAGAACATGATACAGCTATTACTGAGCAGTGCTAGTGGCTGCATTAACTCACAAGGCTAAACACAGGGAACCTATGATCCTCCAGATGTTGCCGGATTCCCAACTCTCCTCACCTCCCAGGCTTAAGCAGCATGGCCAACTATTAGCAATAATGGGAGTTGTAGTACATCGTCATCCAGGAGTACTGCAGGTTCCACATCTCTACAATAAATATTGATTTAGCTTAACTGTGATTTGTTTGCAGTCCAGACCCATGCCACCCAAACTACTAACTGAAACCATTACTTGAAGAAGGGGGCTTGAGAGTCCTTGCTTGCATTAGTCACTGCTTGTTGCTATATCTATTCCTAGTTCATTTTGTTATTCTGCTCCATATGATTTTCTGGCTACAGAGATACGAGACAACAGCACTTAGAATCCGAAATTGCTCACAAGGATAGGAGATTCTTGCTGGTGCTTACCAGACCTGCCCCTTCTCCTTCCTGGCAACAGGCCCAATTCCCCACCCACCTAATGCTCCACAACAAACTTTCAAGGAGAAAAAAACAGGTGATTACACGAATATTTATCCAGGAGAGCTAAACCACAACTTTTCTTCTTACAACCCATCCTTATTTTGTAAAGGAAATTTCCTCAAAACAGCTTGAAAAGATGTACACATGGGAGCCATGGCCACGAAGGAAAGAAGATGGCCGCTTAAACTCTAAGCTCTGCTCCAAGGCCCAGAAAAACAGCTTAGAGCAAAAGCCCCTGCTATCTAAACAAAAACAAAAACAAAAAACCCCTCAAAGCTTTAAGAAAGGAGAGGGTAACACAAAAGGATCCAGAAAAGGTGAAAACAAAAGACTTCACTCAATTCTTCCTGTCCCGAGACAGAAGCCTCACTTCAACAAGGACACTAATGCAGGCTACAGCCAAGATAGCACCACCCTCTTCCTTGCTGGAGAAAGAAAATGGTAACAGTATCTTAAGAGAATAATTTCCAGCACAAGTAAATAATAATAATAATATTTATAGCCTGCCCATCATAAAGGAGCTTATTAAAAATACTTTAAAACCTAACCCAAGGCTTATCTCCATAACTTATAAAAACAGCCCAGTTATGGTGATGTAGGATCTGGCTTCCAAAACACTGAAAAAAAGAAAACATCCATGTGCTTGCACAATTAAACTGCAAGAAGCTATGATTAAATATGTCTGGGGCTTTCCCTTCCATCTTATCTCCATGAGAGAATCAACGCAGCTCAAAGCAAAAAATAAAATAAAATACTGGAAGCAACAGATCTCCTCAACACTCTTGGCATCGATCGCTGGAATGGCAGCAAGGAGAGGCAACAGAAGAACACACTGAACTTTCCAATGGAGGTTGGGAGGATGCAAACAGGAGTAAAAGATCCTGCAAAGCCCCTTCCGCCCTTAAAAAGGAGGGGGGGTTGCAGCTAGCACGAGCCCTCCAGATGCACAGAGGATGGCTTCATCCCCTGGCACTATTGGCCGAGCCCTGGGCGCGGTTCCTGCCTGACCGGCCAACTGGCGCGGTCGGCAGGGGCGTGCCCACTGCATTTAAGTGGGCCTGCGGCCAGAGCTTGGCCTCTTCTCCTGGGCTCCCAGCTGATGCCTCACACATAACAACAGAGAAGACCACTGCAACACACCAAGCAGATTCCTAGGTCCTAGACCCTCCAGATATCACTGAAACACTTAACTTGTGACTTTAACCAAATCTAAAGGAAAACAGTACCCTGGTTGCAGATTAGCCTTTAACCCCACCCCACCCCACCCCTCTCCTGCACTGTCTTTACCCCTCCCCATTTCCTTGACTCCCATCCACCCAGCCTGCTCCTCCCAAGCTCCCCCTCCTAACATCCCAACCCTTATCTCCCACTTCTGCATCCCATTCAGCACCCCCCTACCCCCCACCCCCATACCCGTCTTGCAAAGGAAGGAATTACATTTTTTCTATCCTTCAGGCCATACTATGCTGTAGTACACCATATTAAACTACACCAACACCCTTAATTCTGAAATAAGGACATCTCCCACAGCAGGAATGTGTGTTCTCCAGCCAAACTCAAACAAAGTGTAATGTGAAGTGGGTGACAGCAGAGCCCAGATATCTTTAACTCTTACATTATGATTTATAACCCTCCCCCCTGTTTTATATTATATGTAGAATGCTTAGAATGTTTGTAAGCCTTTTGCCGATTTCCCCCTGCCACAGTTGGCAGGATAAGAAGCCTTCCCAACCACCAGACCAAACATATCGGTTGGAAAAATGTGTTACTCTGACTAGAGGTAAGAGATCTGTGTTTATATTGTTCATTATATGTTATAATTTACTAATTGTTAGGAGCCCCAAAGGGAAAACTTTAACATGCCTCATGTAGGTTGTTGCATATATGCATTATAATAATAATTTGTGGACATGGCTTCATTAAAACCCACCTTACATGAATTTGGACCAAGAAAGGCCAGAAGGAGAGTACCTACCATCTCTAGCTTTATCTACAGGCAAGGAACCTTGACTTGACCATGTGACCATGAACCCTGCTGTACAGTACACTAATAAATCTATAGTTAATAACAGTCTTGCCTATGTTATATGTGAGAATTTCATTGGAGGTGGTGGTGCAAGTGTGCTTGAAGAGCAACCATGAGATGATGTTACAGCTGCTGTGCTAAAAAACAATTCTGAAACATTTACAAAGCCTGTCTAGTGGATGAAATGCAATCCAGTACATATGGCGCAATTGAGAGAAGGGACTGGAGAATCAATAGTAAGGGAAACACTCTAGTAACCACATAAGAAAACCATTTACTGTCTGCTCTTGCTGTTACATTCAAGTATTTGTTCTATTGGTACGTCAATACCATGCATTATTCTTTAAAACAGAGTACTTGAGTACTTACCACTAAAAAAGAAGCAGTTGCCTTAGCACACTGGACATCATACCTTGGAAATATGTCCTCTGATACAATTTGTCATCGCAGAAGTGAGCATAGCCCCCGCCCCCAGTAATAAGATTATTATGTATTTATTGGTGTCAAAATGATTGTTTTCCCCAAGTAACTGCTCTAGTACTCTTTCAAAAGGAAGCAAACACTGTTTTGAAGTGTCCTGCGATAAACCACTACATTATGTTTTTGCTTGGGTACCTTCCCACAAACTGTCAGTCACTATTTCAAAGCACAAACGCTTGAGATGCTAGTGGTAGTCCTTCTGTGCTACAGTGTTCCTGTGCTGTTTGTGCCATCCCCAAAAAGAGCAATGGCCAACGCAGAATTCCAAGCTGACAACACTTGAGTTCAAAATGGTTTGTGGAAACAGCAGAGAGGAGGAGGGTGCTGCATCATGTAAGATCCTGAAGGACAGCCATTGAAGCCGCAGAAGAATGCTGCATATGTCTGTTAAAGTAACATGGAAGCACATGGATGTTGTTGCTCATTGCTCTAATGTACAGAAACTCATTATATGCTGTACAGTGGCTGCTGAAAGGGCACAAATGGTGATGATCACCACCACAACAGAAGACCATGAAATTATGTCAACTATGAATAGATGAGTCATCCTGAGAAGAGTCAGTATGGCTGCCGATACCTGATGTGGAGAAATGGGCAACCTTGAGTATGTCTTGTGCAACATTTAACAAGGTGGCAGAGATCAGTCCAATATTACAGACACAGGATGTTGTCTTATGCTGTGCTGTGGTTGGTGGGAATGCAGGACAGAGTCTTCTTGGTTGCACACTCACTGTGGAACGCCCTTCCCCCCAGAAGACTTATCAGATTCCTTCTTTATTAACCTTTTGCCAAGTGTTAAGGACCACCCTTTTCCTTCATGCCTTTGATATTGTTTGATTCTTCTCCCATTGTTTGGTTTTCAAGCTGCTTGGTTTTGTTGTTGATTCTGTTCATGCTTTCTCTGCTACACAGTTATTTTATATAATCACTTTTTTGCCGTTTCCTTTTATTGTTCTTTTTTGTTGTATGCTGCTTTGAGCACCCTATTTTGAGTAAGAAACTAACTCACAGATTGTTAATAAAATAATATCCTTTTAAAATAGGTATAAGTAGCACTGCCATTTCTAATGATGAAATGTTTTCCCCAAAGAGATTAAGGAATAATTTTCCACTACCAATTGCGGTTACATAGAAACAATCCACATGAGGTTTCTTCAATACTTACTTTTCAAAGAAAGATAATCTCATATTAGATTTTATCCAGTTCACCCACTGCTTTGTATGCATCTTTGATAATTTTGAATCCAAAATCTTTTTATTTACTTTCAAAAGGTGTCTATGGCTAATGTGCAAAAAGCACTAAAATGTTAAAGAAGTTTAGCTGAGAAAATCTTTAGAATGAAAAAAGTGACTTCCATCTTCTTCTGATGTCAGCATTGTTTCAATGGAAAGGGGAGGTTCAGAATATGTTTTTAAAAGGGCGTAAATGCAAGATATAAAAACCTGTTTAATGATAGCTATTCTCAAACTGGAATATTTTACTGAGTGGAACTTGAAGGCACTATTTAGAGGATTCATTTTCAGATTTCAAAGAGGCTTAAAATATCTGGTGGGAAATTACTTGAAAATGAACTAAATAAAAAAGTCTACCAAGGGCTTTAGGATTCTCTGATACAATACAGTGGTACCTTGGGTTACATATGCTTCAGGTTACATATGCTTCAGGTTACATACTCCGCTAACCCAGAAATAATGCTTCAGGTTAAGAACTTTGCTTCAGGATAAGAACAGAAATCGTGCTCTGGTGGCGTGGCGGCAGCGGGAGGTCCCATTAGCTAAAGTGGTGCTTCAGGTTAAGAACATTTTCAGGTTAAGAATGGACCTCCGGAATGAATTAAGTACGTAACCAGAGGTACCACTGTACTAAACAAATCAAGTTACAATACCTAACAATGTTGCCTAGATAGCAACAGCAGTGACTATAATTACGCAGACCTGTTTTTCAGACTGTATCCTGGCTGATTCTTCTTGAGCTAACACCATTTCACGCTCTGCCGTTATTTGCACACTCTCCCTCAGTGCCTCTTCTAGCTCCTCAATTCGATCATCCTTCTTATGCAGACTGTCCTGGAAAATGATAGGAGACCAGATAAAGTAGCTTGGATTTAAAAATCTGGCAAGCCAAGTGCTACGTCAACCTTAAGTTACTCTCCTGTGATGTAATTCCACAAGCACAAATCTTCGCATAGAGGAAGGGAGAAGTTGTAAGTGAAGGCAGAACTGGAGAAGGTAAACATCACAGCAAAGGAGAAAGATAGCAAACCAAGAGATCAGTGCTAGAAGTGCCGTTTGTGTAAAGAGCAGCTAGAGCAGTTGACAGATTATGTGCAAAAGATGCAGATTCACATGCAGCTCCATAGCAGGTTAGTATACAGATGTTGTGGTACAGCAGTAAGCGTTCAGAATCTCTTCTCAGGCACGCGCAACCTGACAGGCAAGGCATAGAAAACTGGAAGGAGTGCA
Source organism: Lacerta agilis (assembly GCF_009819535.1). Classification (NCBI taxonomy): domain Eukaryota; kingdom Metazoa; phylum Chordata; class Lepidosauria; order Squamata; family Lacertidae; genus Lacerta; species Lacerta agilis. The sequence continues at coordinate 16,726,169 of NC_046321.1, forward strand.
ACTTGCAGTTAGTGATTTGCTTGGAGACAAGAGCTCCTTTTTTTCTATATGGAGAGTGATACAAAGCACCATCCGATTAAATCAACATGGCAAAAGATCTATGTGAGATGGAAAGACGAAGGCTAGGGTGTCAAATAAGCAGTATTTGGAACCGAATCTCTTCAGAATGAAATCTCTTACATATGTAAACCATGTTGTCATAGACCAAAATGCTACATCCGATGCTTACTTAATGTTTGAAACATCTAGTACAAAAACAAGAGATCTTTAGGCTATAGACTAGGAAATGTTATTACACAAATATATGAATGTTGTCAGCTTCTGAAACTGTAACTCAGACACAAACATGAGTTGCCACTGCAACTCTAACACAGGAAAAATTGTCCAGATGCTACTCAAGTGAACGTCCCAACAAAGAAGATGATCTTCATACATTGGCTACTCTAGCATCAAGAACATGGTGCTTACTTTCTATATCTTCTGAAGCAGTGTTGATTAAACCCTTCTAATGTTGTTACAGGTGCTTAGAGTTAGAATTACCCTACCCAGTCTGCAACAGACAGTCCTCGAAAATTATAGTGTGCAGTTCTAATTGCAGCAGACATGGAAAATACTCATTAGGTTGTCTATGTTATGTCAGAATCCAGACTGTCATATTCAGAATCTTCAGTGGTGTCTCTACTTCTACTCTATAGAAGAATGTGTGTCTGGTTAAAGCTGATCTGAGCAACTGCATAGAAGGAAGCATAGTATAATGGAGGTATAGCTGTGTTTTTCATCTGAGATAAGCAGCGAGCATTTGCAATTCAAGTACATATAGTAAGTTTCCCTATTCAAAGGTATTAACTCTGGGGGACATTCTAATTCTAGTGAAAATCCAGAAAATGATCAAGTAGTGCAACCATCAATTCTATCTTAATATTGTAATGTAATCAATATGGAAATATAGCAATGTATTTTGAATATTAATGTTACTCATATATTATCACTTAAATATTCAATGAATTTGAAAAGGTAAGCAAATGCAGATAGTAAACAAAACAGATGTGTACAGCAAAACAAGCAGCTATTGATAAATCATCACCAAACACAAGCCATTCCTGTGCCTAAGTTATAACTTGGTGATACATTATTTTCCAGGATACACCTTTTTGGAGGTGGGTGGGTGGAACATGAAATTTCCCCTAACTTCCAATTCCAAGACTGTTCCACATTGGCCTCTTACAAAGAGAAAGTTGTACAATGCATACTCATGATGCTAAAATACATTTTCTTAGTAACAAAGAGCACCTTGCTTAACAGAGCCTGAGAACGTGTCCCACTTTTTTTGCATCCTATTATTAAAACTGAAACCTATGATTATTCAATGGTAGTGGCAATGTCAGTGGCAGAAGCTCCCACGTATTTTTCATCGAATTCAGATGCAACTCTGGATGAAAGACTAGTGATTTTAAAGTGCTAGATTCTATTCCTTGCAGCCAATAGACTATGTGGGAACAGAAGGAGTCAGTACGACCATTTTGTGAGCCCCAACTGATATATGGGTTTGGATTAAATATAAATTAAAATTAAAAAGCACATTATTAAGCACATTCAGAAGCTTGTTTTGTACTCAGAACTAGAGGGGGGCTATTGGAGTTTGCCTTATTTTTATAATAAGCATTATGAGTTACTGATTCATATTAGGTGACATCTCATTCTAAATGCTACTGTCTACGTACCTACTAGAAGCCATGAGAAGGAAAAAAGGAGAGGGGATCAGTTTTTTATCTTCCTGTTAGAGAAGCAAACTCTCAAATATGTATAAAGCTGTTATAAGTGAACTAAAGATGGACAATATTATAAATCCATTTTAATTGCTTCATTTTTAATCCAGGTAAATTGAGTTAATTATCATTATTGCTGGTTTTATTCCTCCAATCCTCTTATTGTTCTTTCCAAATGTCAAGTTTCCATCATCAGAAACTCCTGGTATAAATGAAAACTTTGATATTTGACTAAGGAAGAGACAAAACACATGCCTATTACAGACAGTGCAGTAAGAGCTTGGAAGCTTGTTTATTTGGCTGGATTGCAGATGGCTAGTTTAAGAAAATAGGGATCATATTTTTAAGCACTACATAATGAATTATTAATTCCAGCCAAAACCACAAAAGCCAAAATTATTTGAAATTGGTGCTTCTGTGTACTAACCCCAAAACCGGCAATGGTTGCTTATAGTATATCTATTTCTCCCTGTGCTTACTTTTTTATTTAACTAATTAGCTCCCAGGAGAATAAAGGAAAAGTAGCTGTGTTGGATAAACTGACTGGATTCTTGCTGGAGAAGAGTGGGGACAGAATTTTAATGAAAATATTCTCCAAACAAAATAATTATCCTATAGACTTTCAACATGTTCAAATGATATGTGATTATGCAGGAGAAATAAACCCAGGCAGAGCACTTTAGGATAGGCAGAGGATGTGAAGCTATTGCTGAAAAACGTAAGTTTTTATTTAATGTGATCATAAGGAACTATGACCAAGAATGCAAGTTGTATTATCCACATCAGGGATGGGGGATAATGCAGCCATCCAAATCTCTATCTAGACTTCAGGGCTCTCACCAGGTTATGCTCCTTTCCTCACTAGTCCTGTCCCGTCCCTTCATCAAGTGCTTTTCGTGGTGCTAGAACCCATTGCAAGGGGGTTGGGCTAGATGACCCTTGGACTTCTGCTTTCTTCAGTTGCTCTGCTGTGAATCAAAATATACTGTAGCTAAGGTGGCAGTTACAGATGATTGGCATTTACTGTAGCTGAGTGATGTCAGGTACAATTCCATAGTTCTGAACATCCCATTTACAGTGTACTGTCACTGCCACCTTGGCTTCAGGACTCTTTTGTTCACATCCAGAGCAACAGCAGGAGGAAAAAACTGAGCAGCTTTGCTGTAATAGTGTTCTAACCTGTCTGTACCAGGTACCCACAACGGCAAGGCAGGGCAGTGGTGCAATACCATGGGTAGTTATTAGTGAGCAACTTTATTAGATCACTGTTGGAAGTGGACTTAGGCCAGGCATAGGCAAACTCGGCCCTCCAGATGTTTTGGGACTACAACTCCCATCATCCCTGACTGCTGGTCCTGTTAGCTAGGGATGATGGGAGTTGAAGTCCCAAAACATCTGGAGGGCCGAGTTTGCCTATGCCTGACTTAGGCCTTATAAATCTCTTCCTCTGAGCCACCTTTCCCAAGGTTTAAGTTCTTGGACTAAAGACCGTGTGTCTTAAAGAGCCAACCCTGCAGACAAAAAAATTGTTCACCTTTCTCTAGTGGCCTGCTCCCTGCATCTTTTGGGAGGTGTGGTAGCATACGGAGCACTTGATTCTCTTACAAGTCAGGCTCAGGGGAGGGTCCTGACTCAGGTTCTAGGCAACCAGCCTCAGGTTCCATGGATTCTGATCCACTAGCCTTAGATTCTGTTGGCTCTGAAATACTAGCATCAGGAGGCTGCTCCAATTCCCCAGGTGGTGGTACAGAGCCAGATACTGAGCTGGCTCCTTCACTGAGCTTGAGGGCATGACAAATATCCCTCTAGTCACTGTAATAAATATGATTTTATGATTAACTGCATCCTTATGGGATTCAGAGCAAGCTGATTTGGTGTTTTAAAATTACATATCTATATATATCTACATGCCCATACTCACACACCCACACTAAACTACATGTCCAAAATAAGACCACCATAGAGGACTTATTTCACCTTCAAGTGAATTGTTATAGATTTTAGAAAACTGACATTTGAATGCCATTACATACCTATATGTAAAGCATATGGCCATTATTAGATTAATGCTGAAATAGAGCAGGACATTTAAAGACACATCTCCACCTACTTTGCAAAGGCTTACAAGTAGCAACACTTAAAACTGACCTATAAATTATGTTCCTTGAATTCTTCACTGTCCCTACATTGGCAAGAGGCCCAATGAACACTGGAAATTTGTATAAGCTATGGATGATGGATGCACAAGTCCTTGTATAATGAGCAGTTCATCAGCCTTTCTTATATCTTCTACCTGTTCCACATTAGCTTGCAACAGCTTCCCTAATGTTTATTTGTGGAGTTATTTCCACATGTGCATGCCAGAACCATGCCTCTTTCCCTTCCTGCCTCCCACAATCAGGCTCCAGATAGTATAGTCAATGTAGTCTGTACAGGGCCTTTAGAAAGTGCACCATCTCCCTTTCCCTGCACCCTCTCTCCATGTATCTCTGTGGTGCAATGGATCAGTGTGACTGGCTGTTAACCAGAAGGTTGTTGGTTTGAGCCCACCCAGAAATGACTGTGGGCAGGATTCCTGCACTGAAGGAGGTTGGACTACATGACCCTCAGTCCCTTCCACCTCTACCATTCTATGATTCCATGTGGATAGTCCACTTTGAAATGAGAATCACTCTGTTGCTACAAAACATGTTTCGAATTAATGAAACGGTAAATACATTTTATTTTTTTTTTTTTATAAGAATTTATTGGCATTTTTCCAAACAACATATACCCTCACCCACACCCACAAATACAAAACAAATATGACAAATACAAACAGTGTCAAGATTCTTATAGTATCTTTCTAAAAAGAAAAATTTCTTTTTCCATATCTTGACCATTGACTTCCCCTGCCTTTTCACCTTCGATTTTATATCCTTAATCTATTTTATAACCATTTCTTCTGAAAGAAAAAAAAAAAAAAAAAATTAATTACATCAAATTATCTTTTCAACACCTTACTAGTAAATACATCACCATAATAATACCTCATCCTAGTTCTTCTTAATTCAATCTTATCAATTTCTTAACTTAATCTAAGTCTTAATCTTGCTCCTCGCATCAAATCTAATTCTTCTATCCTTAAGATTACTGCTAATAACATAAAAACTTGAAATATCTCCTTTCATATACAAACAAAAATATAACAGAGTATTGTTGACAGTATTCACCCTCCACTTTCGATTTGCCGTGTTAGACTACTTTAAATTTTGTTTAAGACTTCACCCCACACCCCCTCTGTCCATTATTCTTCTCCTGGTGGCATCGGCACTGAACATCCGTGTAACTTCTCTCTCCCAACGTCCACAGATCCAGGCACAGTCCATGTCTCTTCTTGCCACGAGTTCAGAGGTGTCCATCTCATCATCTCCCTGCTTCTTCGGTTCTTTGTAACGTTCCTTTTCTTCTTGTAAATACCTTAATTCTCTGTCCCTGGCCCCCGAGCTCACACCCCGGGGACTGGATATAACAAATCTTAACGTCGCCTTGGGGCTGCCACCCCCAAAAAGCGAATTTCTTCTCCGAAGTTGCTCACTCAGTTCTCTCCATCTTTCCATCCACTCTCTCAGCTCATTAGCAAGACATTCTTCATAAGTGTCAAAAGTTTTAAAAGCCTCCTCTGTGGGCAATTGGTTCCCTTTCAGATCCCCACACAAGACTTTGACTTTTCTATAAACAAGTTCCACCTTCAAGGCAATGAGTCTCTGTTCATCTGTTAGTCCAGAGTTCAATACCAGTTCAAGGACAAAACCCAGCATACTGGCAGAGGAGGAGGAAGTGGGTGTTGTATTTCTGCTCTCCTCTTTGTTCAACGCCATTTTTCTGTGCTGAAGCGCAAACACCGCAACTTTAAATGGAGATATTTTCCTCTAATTAACTGCCCGAAAAAAGAGTTTGCCAGTCTCATGTGTCAATTTTAGCTACATTGAAACCAGTTCTGTAGCAGTAAACCCTCATTTGGTTACATTCTTCGGCTCGAAGGGAGGGAGGCAGGCTACCTTTCCCCTTCCCCCCGGATCGTTCCAAAAACGCGATTTTTAATCCAAATCTTTACTCACGACCACCGGGTTTTTAGCTCCATTCTTCGCAGGTAGAACTTGGACGCTCACCGCGGGCTTTGTCGCCGCATTTGCATCCCGGTTGGGGCATGTCCCCTGAAGCCCGGCTCCGGTTGTCCCTTCACCCCCACTCCCCCTTTACAGGGGGGGCAGGGGAAGGGTTCGGAGCCTCCGCGGGCACAGCCGGGGAGCCCAGGGTGCGGGACGCTCTTCCCGCACCCCAAACGGAGCCGCGCGCTGCGGTAGCGCGGCTCCTGACCCCCGGGATGGACAAGGCGCCTCGAGACCGAGGCAGCCTTCGACCACCCGGCGATGGCGTCGCCGCCGGAAGTCCCCGGTAAATACATTTTACCTGCTAACCCCCCAGAGAACTTTGTTCAACTAAAGTATGTTCATCAGAGCACAGCTTCCATTGCAAATTAACTTGGTACTGCAGATGATGACTTTCACAATATGCCTACTTTATGCTGTGAAATATTCCGTGAGGAGTCACTTATGACAACATGGCACTGTGTCAGTGGCTTTAGAGATGGAGGGAAATATGCAGTGAATAGGTGTGAAACTGAAGAAAATGATCTGTGCACAAATAAACAGAAACGTAATTCTGTAACTCCAAGAATACTTACTGATACATGTGTGCTTCTCAGGCTTTCTTCACTGAACAAAAGCTAAGTCCAAGTATCTCAAAACAATTAAGCAATATCATTAGAAGCACTGGAAGCCAGACTCTGTAACCCACTTGAAATCAATGGCGAGTTTGTAATGTTGTTCCAGTAACTTACAGCTGAAGCAAAGTCCTATTTGCTCACTTACCATAAAAGGGATCAAACTGTTGAAGCTTAATAGGCCACGCCCTTCCAGAATCTCAGAATGCTGTGAGGGTAAATCTCCTTTAATCATGAAGCAACTCCTTTATTAGGAATAAGTCTGAAAGCGAGGAAGCAACTGAGGCAGAAATCTCAAGGAAGATGGCCCTGTGTCAGACATACAGATTCACGTTACCTGCAATTGCTGGGAACTGTCATTAAGATTGTCTTCCCGGCGTCTAGCTTCTTCTAGCATCTGTGCACTCTTTTTCTTCTCCACTTGTTCTTTATGCTTCAGATTTGCTACCTTTTTATTCTGATCTTTAATTTGCCTGTAAAGGGGAAAGCAAGTATTCAAAAGCTTGGGCAAATCTACATTTGAAATTTGCAGTTATAAAATGCAGGGTAGAACAATTCTTCTGTATTTTCAGCAATGGTGTAGATTTGGCAAAGTTATTCACTGCAGCAACCCATTTTCAGTTAAGAGACCAAAGTTGACAAAATCTTATGAAATGAAATACTTCTGCACACAATAAATTATACAATGGAGTTCTAGAACTGGCCCCAAGGCTGTGCTTGAGTTCAAAAACTGAATATGCACTATGGTGACTCTTTTTAAAGACAAGATGAGAACATATTGAGATGAAGCCTACAGTGTTAAGTCTTCTGGAAACGTGGCTATTACTTCATACAACTTTAAGAAAAAATATGGAAACCACACCTTACATCACAATGAGGAAAGCCAAAGAATTGATTAAAGAGAGAAACTCCCACACTTTACAAGTCTGAGGTAATACTTCTAAATTCCTGGGAAGCAGCATCTCATTTTCTGTGCTGTGTATCTTGGAGTAAGACTACTACATCATTACTGTAGGTTAAAAAGGGAAGAAAAATGGGTGGAAATTCTTCATGAACAAAACTACTGAGAGAACCCACACAGTTGATTTAGGAACCCTTTAATCTCAACAATCCACCAGCAGCTGCATCTTAAGGGGGAGAAATCTACTATATATTTTGCAAAGTAGCTTGCCCTTTTGTTTGTTCTGATGTTGCTCGAGATATTGTTGCCACACTTGGCACAAGGTTTCCTGTGGTGCGGTTGGTGTCTTTGTCAACATTTGGATGCTAGACACCAATTTAATTCAAAATGGCAGACTTAAAACATGACTTTGGTGTGACTTCATCTGGTTTTTCAAGGTAACATTGCCAAACACAGTACAAGGGTGTCATGTGACAAAGACACATGAGAGCAGGAACAGCTGTTGATGCCTAACTGCTATAACTGTTGTTCAGTGCTATGTGACAGGTGGGTAGCCGTCTTGGTCTGCCATAGTCAAAACAAAATAAAATAAAAAATTCTTTCCAGTAGCACCTTAGAGACCAACTAAGTTTGTTCTTGGTATGAGCTTTCGTTTGCACTGAAGAAGTGTGCACGCACACGAAAGCTCATACCAAGAACAAACTTAGTTGGTCTCTAAGGTGCTACTGGAAAGAATTTTTTATTTTATTTTTAGTGCTATGTGAGTTACTGACTGGTACCTTGACTGTGGTGACTAGTTTCTCTTAGAGTGTGTGCCAGTATAGAGAAGAGCCTGTATTCTATATGTGATCTATTTTTAAGAAGTTTATTTGAAACTTAATAAAAGTTTTTATTTGTTTCAATGAAAACTCTGTTTAAATAATTCCCGCTGTGCGTCAAAGGGTACCTGAGATGGGGGTTTCATTGCTGTTTGAATGTTGGGTGCCATTCTGAATCAAGATAGCAAACTGAAATGTGACTTTGCCCAGTTTTTTTTCTTTTTTTGGCTTAGGTGAATTCATCTCTTGATATATCATTGTCAAACTTTGCATGAGGGTTCCTGAGGTGGGAGCAGTGGGGGCATCATCAATGTTTTGATGCCAGGCACCATTCGGAATCAAGATGACAGACCAAAACATTACTTTGGCATTACTTCATCCAGTTTTTAGTGTGGCAGATCCAAATTCACCAGTAACGCTATCCATTTAAAAATCACATTTTTTTTTGGTTTCTAAAAATTCTCAGGCAGTGCCAGGCACTTCCTGCTAGTAACCTATGATCCCAGATATGGAAATGCTTTGAAACAAAACATCTATCCATGTAAGCAAGTTTCAGCACTGCATCACTGTCTGGAATAGTTTAACAGCAGATGAGGTGATTAACCTGTTTATGTTTGTAGTATATCACTTTAGAGTGCAGATGGAAATTCACATGACTGAAATTTCTTCCATAATGTACATAATAAACCTTTACAAATAAAAACTTTGATAAGATTTCTAACTCAGCCTTCTTTACATGCTAGCTTTATTATGTATTGGATTTTTACTGATTGACATATACTCCCTCACATGGGCAAGCCCTCACTACAGTCTGACATGCTATAGTGAAGGCACAGATTTGCCACCTCATCTGCTGTTTCTGAGAAAGATGAACAAAATAACACAATATGGTGGCCAATAACAATGGCACTAAACACTATTTATAGACTAATACAAATGATCATAAATTGCAACCAAAGTCTCTAAATCTTCTTCACCAGTCACGGTAGAATAATTCAAAAGTTCGATATATACATAATAATTACATATATTGTAATTTCAGCTTGTTAAGAAATTGAACTGCATCCTTCTCATATTAATTCTTACAAGTCTGGCTGATGAAGAATTGCTCAAGATTGGCTGATGAAGCATTGAACGAAACAGATTGGTTATCCGGAAACTCTGTTCCGGCGATATTTGGTGACAGATTATGTACATATCGAACTTTTGAATTATTCTACCGCGACTGGTAAAGAAGATTTAGGTTTTTTTGAAGGATATTGTTATTGTTTTGATTCTGTAAACCGCTTTGATTACTTTATATTATGAAGTGGCCTGTAAATCTTTTGTTGTTGTTGATAATAATACCACCACTAAATAAGCATGTTCAGGTGTACATTTCAAGCTCAGTCCCTGCTGTCATTTTTAAGGTGAATGGAAATTAATGCTTTAGTGATGTTTTACACTTGGAATATGTCTCCAGAGGCTCAATCCACAGAATTCATAGTGTTAAGGCAAAGGAGAATTCCTTGGTAGTGGGTAGTGCTGCAGGGTTTGCACATGCTCAGTGTCTCAAAGATGTTTCACCTTGGCATTGTTATTCAGAATCTATTTTTATATCATTGTTGCCACATGGGAGGCCCCAGGAATTGTGTTTAGTGGCCTTGACATCCTGCCTCTTTTGTAGGAATGTAAGAGGCTCCTCTTATGTGCTACACTCACGGACTATGTGGCTCAACCACTGTGCAAAAGCTTTCTGAATGACTCTCACCCCCAAGATGAAGAATAAGCAAAATAGAACAGTAGCCTGCAATTTAACAAACTGCTGTTTTAAGATAAGAGAGGCTTTAAAGCTGTTAGCCAAAGAATGACTATTTAGTTATGTTGAATATTAGACATTTGGATACTCTTTGATTAGATAGTCTTTTGACCTTGTTTGCTCCAGCTGATGACCCAGAGAAGATTAGGCCATGCCTGCAGCCCATCTGTTCTGCTAACAGTTAACCTAAGAGGCCTTTTTGACATTTACGAGGCTGAGGAGCGTTCTCTTTGCAAGTATGCCATCTATGGAAGAAATGTGGAGGTGTAATGTCAGATTTATATCACACTCTTTTTCCACCAAAAAAGACTCCTATGTGGCCAGAGAATCAATGTATTCCAATGTTTATATTTCAATATATATGATCAAGATTAAGTAGTTTGCAACACACACTCTCTCAGGGAGAATGGCCACCTTTAGAGGTTAGAGAGCAGGTGGCGACTCAAATTCTGACTCATTGTTATAACAGCTATTGTTTCGTACTATTATTTCAATAGATCACTGTTCTATGGTTTTACTTCTTTACAAAATGTTTATATATGTTAACTTGCAATACATTCTTATTTGCATTATTTTCCAGTTTAGACTTTTTAATTCACCACACCACTAATTTACTGTAACAATAAATTAACTGCTACAAATAAAATGTGCATAAAGATTCCTTTCCACGTATTGGATTTACTCTTGAGTAGTTGTAAAGATCACAGGTGACACATGTGAGGTGCACATCACCTCACATTTCAGGGCATATGCGGCTACACACTAACTGTTGCAGTGCCCATTTCTATGGTAACATGCGAAGCAGGGAAATAGTGGGGGAGCAAACTCAGCAGACTGGCCTGCAAAAGTTCTGTCCCTCTGAACAAGAAGCTTCTCTTCAGCTGATAAAAACTACCTGTGCAGTCCCACTCAACGTTAGTGCCAGGGCTAAATGGCATTTTGGAATCATTCCTAAATCTTTTGGGAAGAACAGACAACAGTGTCTAAAGTATTAATTGGATGCTTTTTATAAATAAAATATTTATGTTAAAAGAAATTAAAACAGGGATTTTTAAAGCAACCCCCCTATAAAGTAAATAAGAAGAAGACCCATCCTGCAATGTCATTTAAAGAGAAGATGAATTCCTCTCATCATTTATGCCTCAGACACAATGCAACAACTAAAAAAAATCATTATGCTTTTGAAAGGAGTTAATGTAGCACTGTTAAAACAAATGCTAGCTAGTTCAAACAGTCCATTAGGAGTTCTGTTTGCGAGCTTCTTGCCACAAGTCCTCGTCATTTTCTTACACTGCTCTTCACTTTTCCATGGCATTTATAAGACAAGGCAACCAATGCCAATGAAAACAGTCCTTGTTGCTAGAAGTCATGAAAATATAACTAGCCTGTTGTATGTATGCCAGCAAGAAGCCCCAAATGGGTTTTCAGAGAGGGGTGGGTGGATTTTATATCCTGAAACCAAGAAACCCCAGGTTTTAAAAACAAATTCCATGTACAGATAAGTATAGAGGAAGGGGAAGGGAAGTAGAATTGAAAATTGAGATGGGTGGATAGGAGAAGTCAACTTTGTACCTAACCATTAGAATAGGTCTCAAGAGAGTTCAAAGGTGTAGGTAAGATCAAGCAGCAGATTAATTCTAGCCACTCTACCCTGTACTTATTTTCTCATTATTTTAATCTCATCAGTATTTTGCAAACTTCACAAAATTATATCATCTTCTAAACTTACTAGAGTTTCTGTGTCTATACATCTTCATCTGAAAAGTTTCATGGGCGATACCTAATCAGGTCCTATACCTTCTCCCCAGCACCCACTATCTAATCAGGGATTTGTAACTACCCACTTCCCCTTTTAATGATTCTAGAAGGGTTACAATCTATCCTTTGGAAAACCCTGATCCCTAACTATTTTTCCAAAATTAGACAAATTGTTTCTGTCCCTTCCTCCATATTCTTTCCAAAAATGTACTGAACTCCTTCCTTTGGGAGGCCAGCCATTTGAGAAACACAGACTGCATCTATGTGTAGTTCATTTTTAAAGAATTATTTAGAATTATTTTTTTAGAAGCGTTAGTAGTAGACTTCAAGAGGCAGGAAGGAAAGGCTAAAATCCTCCTTGGAAGGTGAAGGTTCCAACCCATCTCCAGGCTTGATAAGCAATTAAACATTGAGGTAGGTTGCTGTGTTGGTCTGATGCAGTCGAAATAAATAAAAATAAAAATAAAAAATTGACCAGTAGCACCTTAGAGACCAACTAAGTTGTTCTGAGTATAAGCTTTCGTGTGCATGCACACTTCTTCAGATACACTTCTTTGTGTATCTGAAGAAGTGTGCATGCACACAAAAGCTTATACCCAGAACTTAGTTGGTCTCTAAGGTGCTACTGGACAATTTTTAAGCAATTAAACAGTGAGTAATCACAACCAAAAACCTGTGTAAGAATTGGCCTAAATCTAGCAAAAGCAATTAAGAAAGCTAGGTTGAATTTCTACCAAAGCAACACAACAGAGTAGAGCCCAGTTTTTTCAGTCTTAAACAGTGTGCAAAAGACTGCATCTCTACTCTTAACAAAGATGTGAATCAGTATGCAGGGTGAGCAGAACAGTCTCTCCCTATAAGAAGAGGAATTCATCAAGCAAAAAATTATTTAGGCATTTGCCTGAACATGCAAAGCCTCCAAATATGGATGGGGACAGGGAGGTGCACACAAACTGCACCCCAAACATCTTTACACATCATGCTCTTCCTCTCCCACCCCTCCGCATGTTGTGTGGGTCTGCAGTGGGGCTTGTTCACACTTCTCTGTGTGACTGTGCTCAAGGGAATGCAAGCAGAAGTCTCCCACAGACCTTCACTATGCAGTCAAGGGCTGAGAGGGGCATGGTGTGTTGGGAGAGGGGTTTGTAAATGTGCCCCTGCCCACAGTTTGAATCCTTGTTCACTAGAGCACACCTCTTCACTGTTCAAATGGCAGTAGGCCAGTCATTGTTGGAGTCTCTAACACAGAACATCTGAGGGGGGGGGGGCAATGAATTCCTTACAGTCACATACTTTGCCAGTGACTGATCCCATGTAAGGCTGGAAGACTTTTATAATGCCTTGTAAAAGGTATGAACTTGTGGCTGCATCACACATTTCTTGCGTGGGGAGAAAATAACAGAGGCACCTGTGCCCCTGAGTGAGCTAGAATCTTATCTGGTGCTATAAAGGGCAATACAATTTCTCTGCTGACGGGTTAGAGTACTTGTGCAACTTCTTCTTTTAATAATGCCTAAAGTTAGCAAATGGGCCCAAATGCTGGCAAATGCTCCTCTTGCATTAGTGGCACAGAGATTGATAACAGGAACCCAAGTTCCTGAAGGTCTGAGGGTAGACGAGGTCACCACCTTGTGGAAGCCAAGCAGGTCTGGGTCGTGTTACTGCCTGGATGGTGACCTCTTGGGAACCACACATACATCAACTTGGATTCCATGATGGAAGGAAAGTGAGATTGAAATGCGAAAAAATAAATAAAATGAAATAAATAAGTAAGTGCTATTCCCTGGAACTCATTTTGGTTTAGTTTTGGTAAACCATAAAACATACATGGTTTATAGTGGGTAGGGGGACTCTACAAGCTATATAATGGCTGTCTACTTTGTCACTAATAGGTGCACATAAATCATCTGTTATTAATTTTTTTTAAAAAAAAACCTCTGGAGGCTGTATTTGCTGGAATAATCTGATGCACATAAATTAAGTTTGAATAATAACCTCAATTATCTTTCTAATGATGTCACACTGGATAATTTGTTTACTTTGGGATATGTTAACATGACGATATATTGTAATTTAAACATTTTACATAATGGTAAATGAAAGCACTGTGCTCTATCAAATTCCCTAAAAAACAATCTCTGCTGCCCCTAAATAATTTCCCATGTGGCGCTTTCAAAAGCATTGTGAGAAGTCAACAACACAGGGAGAGAATGAATGTGCATACATGTGCTGAACCCTACAATATCTGAAAATTATTTTAAAATAATAGTATAAATATTATACTCATTAAACATTTATTTGTAATGGTGTTTGGGTGAGTGTTGTTAAGTTGAATGTTTCATTTTAAACTACTGCTGAACTGTTTGGAAAGTCTAGAAAGATAGGAATAAAATTCATATTGTCCCAAGATGAATGTTCTAAAATGTTTGGGATATAGGGGTGGAATCTGAGGTTGTCCTATGCTACTAACCTTATGGTTGGAATTTGAAGACTGCATAAGTATGCATCTAAGTATGTCCTATATCTGGCTGATTCATACAATATTTGGAAGGCCACCCAATACAGACATATAAGGCAATTAATATCATGCTATAAGCTGATTGAAGAGAGAAGCAGTCATTCTAAATAGCCACACACCCTGCTTTTGGTTTGCTTGTATGTTTAATTTGTTATTATTTCCAGAGGGGTCTCAGTCAACCCCTACCATTACATATATTAAAAAATAGTTTGAGGCAGAGTGAGGAAATAGAGGATATATAAAAGAAGGTGTGGGCTAGAGGATGAGATGGTTGGACAGTGTTCTCGAAGCGACTGGCATGAGTTTGGCCAAACTGCGGGAGGCAGTGGAGGTTAGGGGTGCCTGGCGTGCTCTGGTCCATGGGGTCACGAAGAGTCGGACATGACTGAATGACTGAACAACAACAACAGAAGACTTATGAAGCAGCTGAATTTGAGGATAGCACAGAACCAGAATATTCAAAACTTGTGAAAAAATTGTGCATATGTGCATTTGCACACGTGTGCAAGAATGCTTACTTGGCCAGTAAGTTGCAAGACAATTACTTCATCATAAACTCAGCAGGGTAACTTTATTAGTGTTGCACTGAGACCATTTCTGTAATATGAACTAAAAATCAAAATATTTAAAAGGACTTTGGCTTTCAAATGCTGATTATCAGTAGGCCAGTACAGTAGCTGTCCTTAAGATATAAGAAGTTACTCTAATTCTGCTATATGCATTTCAGAGTTAGAAACTGCAACTATTCGTACTTAGAAAATCAGCTGAACATTTTTTCTCTAGAGAATAGAGATGACTTTTTAAATTAGAGCCTTTACACCATTTCCTTTTTTATAAAACTCCTTGACAATTATGCCATTTCACTGCAAACTTCTGGCACATGCCTTTAGGGCGAACATATGTTCAGTATTGCTCATGTCTAGCTGGTGAAATGTGATAAGATCTCTTTCCTGCTGGCTTCTTACCCAACTAGAAATTAAAGCACTATTTTGCTTGGTTTTTTTTTTTTTTAAATTATCCTTTATGGTCTTATGCTCCAAACTATTTCAGACCTGACTGGAAACATACCTGGCTAGAAGAACACTGGGATTTGCCAGCCCTGTCTTCCATGTTTCACCATCTTCCCCCATATGGCATTAATAAAGCCAAATGCTAAATTTTCTGGGGTTCTATGGCACACTCAGGATATGAATTACTGTAACAATGTGTTTTTAATTTTTCTCCCACTAGAGGCGATGAAATCAGGTAGTGTTACTGTTATTCTTGCTTCCCAAGTTTATTCTCCTCTATATATGGGTAAGTGGAGTTATTACCAGTGGGGATGCTGATCAATAGCTCAACACAGGCTTTTGTTGTAAGTTTGGTTATACAAATATTTTTGGAACTTTAATAACTTCCTTTTGATTATTCTTGCAACTTGCAAAAAAGAAACATGTGCAACTTTGGCATAACAACCAGAGTGGTCTTTCTGACAATAGTACAGCACACCATAATATCCTAAATTAGAAATATATCCTGCATACTCAAAATTTTGCAAGTGTTCAAATGTACATAAAACAAGTATTCACAAGTTCAAAGCTAGCCTCTAAATGGTATATTTCCCCCTCAAAGCAGCCCTCTATATTTGCAAAAGCATTGAAAACAATGTCCCATACAATCCTTATTTTAAAAATATGTGTACTGATCAGCTAATTCATTACTCTCATTGTTCTTGTTTAGTCATGTCCGACTCTTCGTGACCCCATGGACCAGAGCACAGCAGGCACTCCTGTCTTCCACTGCCTCCCGCAGTTTGGTCAGACTCATGTTGGTAGTTTCATGAACAATGCCCAACCATCTCATCCTCTGTCATCCCATTCTCCTTCTGCCCTCCATCTTTCCCAACATCAGGGTCTTTTCCAGGGAGTCTTCTCTTCTCATGAGGTGGCCAAAGTATTGGAGCCTCAGCTTCAGGATCTGCCATTCCAGTGACAGGGCTGATTTCCTTCAGAATGGATATGTTTGATCTTCTTGCAGTCCATGGGACTCTCAAGAGTCTCCTCCAGCACCATAATTCAAAAGCATCAATTCTCCAGTGATCAGCCTTCTTTATGGTCCAGCTCTCACTTCCATACATTACTACTGGAAAAACCATAGCTTTAACTATACAGACCTTTGTCGGCAAGGTGATGTCTCTGCTTTTTAAGATGCTGTCTAGGTTTGTCATAGCTTTTCTCCCAAGAAGCAGGCGTCTTCTAATTTCATGACTACTGTCACCATCTGCAGTGATCATGGCGCCCAAGAAAGCAAAATCTCTCACTGCCTCCATTTCTTCCCCTTCTATTTGCCAGGAGGTGATGGGACCAGTGGCCATGATCTTAAGTTTTTTTTATGTTGAGCTTCAGACCATATTTTGCGCTCTCCTCTTTCACCCTCATTAAAAGGTTCTTTAATTCCTCCTCACTTTCTGCCATCAAGGTTGTGTCATCAGCATATCTGAGGTTGTTGATATTTCTTCCGGCAATCTTAATTCCGGCTTGGGATTCATCCAGCCCAGCCTTTCACATGATGAATTCTGCATATAAGTTAAATAAGCATGGAGACAATATACAGCCTTGTCGTACTCCTTTCCCAATTTTGAACCAATCAGTTGTTCCATATCCAGTTCTAACTGTAGCTTCTTGTCCCACATAGAGATTTCTCAGGAGACAGATGAGGTGATCAGGCACTCCCATTTCTTTAAGAGTTTGCTGTGGTCGACACAGTCAAATGCTTTTGCGTAGTCAATGAAGCAGAAGTAGATGTTTTTCTGGAACTGTCTAGCTTTCTCCATAATCCAGTGCATGTTTGCAATTTGGTCTCTGGTTCCTCTGCCCCTTCGAAATCCAGCATGCACTTCTGGGAGTTCTTGGTCCACATACTGCTTAAGCCTGCCTTGTAGAATTTTAAGCATAACCTTGCTAGCGTGTGAAATGAGCGCAATTGTGCGGTAGTTGGGAGCATTCTTTGGCACTGCCCTTTGGGATTGGGATGTAGACTGATCTTCTCCAATCCTCTGGCCACTGTTGAGTTTTCCAAAGTTGCTGGCATATTGAGTGAAGCACCTTAACAGCATAATCTTTTAAAATTTTAAATAGTTCAGCTGGAATATCATCACTTTCACTGGCCTTGTTATTAGCAGTGCTTTCTAAGGCCCATTTGACTTCACTCTCCAGGATGTCTGGCTCAAGGTCAGCAACCACACTACCTGGTGTATTCTTGCCACCTCTTCTTGATGTCTTCTGCTTCTGTTAGGTCCTTTCCACTTTTGTCCTTGATTATTGTAACTTTGTACGAAATGTTCCTTTCATATCTCCATTACTCTCATACAATGGGATTATTTTGCAAACAGTCACAACCCGTAAGTATAGGGCAGGTTTAAAACTTTGTATCAAAGACATAAAACACACACACACACACACACACTGATTAAGAAGGACAACCAAAGCTCCTGGGTCTCCCAATAGTTGGCGATTCAACTGATTTTCTAATTACAAAGAGAAGTACCACTCAGGACCCTCTTATTTTCAGGTACAGGCTCAAAATGATAAAATTGACTAAAGTCTGCCCATGCATACAGATAAATCAGTAAGGTGTAGAAAAAGTGAACCTTTGAAAGATGTGGCAACGGGCAGACCATACGGATTCAAGATGGCCCATAGCCACTATTGATACATTGTACTCACACTTCATTGGCCTCTCCCTCACCAGGCAGAAGATGGAGAATCTGAACTTGGATGAGGTGACACAGAGGCTACAATGCAGATACTCAGTGCAGGACTGGAGGAAGCCAGACAATGTACTGGCTGTCCCACTCTCCCCTGCTCATCATACTGATAAGAATTTGCTAATGTCGGAACAAACAACAATAACTATTGTCAGCACATCCAAGTTTTGTGCTATAAACTGCTCTGTAGTCCAGCTCCCCTATATAGAGAAAGATATTTCTGATCCCGTCTTCTAGAGAAGAAAATTGGGTTTCAGTGTTTCACTACCTCAGTTGTAGATGTACCTGTCTAATAAAATCCTTAAATTAGTATGTACTGACCTTGAAGTGAGGCTGAACCAAGCAGCAAATCCAGGGTAGGAAATGTGAAAGAGAAAGTTAGAGAAAAGGTTAATGAGGATACACTCCAAAGTTAAGACATCAAGAAAAGTGACAAAGGAGCAGCACAGCATCAGAAAGCAAGACAAGAAAGAAAGGCAAGGCTTTTTCAACCAAAATCCTCCATTCTGGTAAACTTCCCAGCAACAAAAAGAATTATTTATAATTTTTTATTTAATTAATTTCTATACCACCCTATACCCGAAGGTCTCAGGGCAGTTCAAACTACCCAATTAGATTACACCATTCAACACACAAGGAGCACTCCAGAAAATGCCTTCTTTTTTACTGTTTTGTTTCCTTTCTTGGAGTAGTAGTATAAAGACAACTCCAAAGTTTGCATGAATCAAACAGGAAAGCAACTGTCTACTGCTTGAGAGAATATTTTATGGAACATAGACGTAAGCAGGATGACGGTTCTGGGAAATCAGACAACTTTATTCAGGCTGCCTCCCTATCAGATTTAAAATTTATTCCAAGAAAATATCCTAATTTATCTCAACAAGAAGGCCAAAATTAAGCGAATCAATACATCACAAGCCTTCATGTGTTGCTCATAAAACTTTAAGAAAATCCAGGAACTACTTATCATTTTGTATGAACTCTTCAAACACCTAAGAACATTTTCAAGCTTGCTGTCAAGTCAGCTATATTTTAAGTCTATATAATGAGGTGCAATCTAAAAAACAATAATGAACATGCTACTTCTAGACAGTTCCCTCCAACACTATGGACTGGTAGGCATGCTAAAGAATATCTGTTGGAGGTTACTGCACAGCCATGGGCCTCAGGAGTTCATTATTGCCTTTTTTTGCTAATTCTAACACCCTGTTTTCAGAGTTATCTATGGTCAATTTCACTGATAAATATGAGATTGACAGACAAAATCAAAGCAGCATTATTCTTCATCTTCTTGATTTAGCAAGTTGCAAAGAAAGTTTTGTGTTGTTTTTACAAGCTAAAATTATGGCTATTTAGGACAATCATTCAACCCAGATCATGATCTTTCTCATCAGGAACAATATACTGTTCCTCCTCTCCAAGACAATAATGCATGTGGGAAACAGATCACTAAATGACATATAAACGTTCAAGAAACAGTCATGGCAACCTATGAACTGGCTCTATCTTAAATGTACTCTAGGTGTGCAGTACAAATATTCTGATCCAGAAGTGACCACCAGAACTCTTGACTTACTAGCAAAAATATGTATTGAGTAAAAGTTAAGTTATTATTTGCTCTCTTACTCAGTTTTACTCAAGAGCTTCCTACTATATATAACTGTAAGCCAGTTTAAGGCTACTTTTAAAAGGTTATATCCAAACCATCAGGTTGATTAGGGTGTAATGCACATTTTTTCCCCAAATAGATGCATTGCCTCATTTCAAAGTCATTTCATTGGATTAAATATACCAACGATAAAGGTAAAGTGACCCTTGACCATTAGGTCCAGCCGCGAACAACTCTGGGGTTGTGGTGCTCATCTCGCTTTACTGGCCGAGAGAGCCGGTGTACAGCTTTCGGGTCATGTGGCCAGCATGACTAAGCCGCTTCTGGCGAACCAGAGCAGCGCACAGAAACGCCGTTTACCTTCCCGCTGGAGCGGTACCTATTTATCTACTTAAACTTGACGTGCTTTCAAACTGCTAGGTTGGCAGGAGCAGGGACCAAACAACGGGAGCTCACCCCGTCGCAGGGATTCGAAATGTCGACCTTCTGATCGGCAAGCCCTAGGCTCTGTGGTTTAGACCACAGCGCCACCCATGTCCCAACTATACAAATTGCTAAAAACTGAAGACTGCCACTTCAAAAGAAATGTGATTAGAAACATAGTGGATCTCATACTTGACAGACCACCACTAATGATACCAGTGAATTCAGCTAAAAAGTTACCTGCTGCTCTGAAAGTTAACTTTCAACTGCAAGCTGTCCACTTTAGATACATTTACAACAAGAAAACAGATTTTAAAGCAGCTGTGTTTCAAAAAAAGTTATCAGCTTAGAACCTACTGATTTTGGGTCAGTATTACACTGCAGCTACTTACTATTTACTCTAATATCTCAGAGGGATTGGGGTAAGGAAAGTATACAGTAGAAGTCAGAAAAGGATAATGAAACATCTACTTCGGATTATTTATGACCAAATTTATTTTTCCGCTGTAAAAATGTCCTTTTTTCTTTTGCCAGCATCAAGGACAGGGCCAGAAATGACTGATGAGATGTGCTTTATTCAGTTAAATGTCAAAGACCTCAGAGAGAGAAAAATAAACATTACCTATTTTGTTTTCTACAAGACTTTGTATTGATACAAATTTAATAGCAGGCAACAAAAATATAGCAGGCACTGGAAGCTTGTGACCTGGCAGTTCATCAACTAGCCAAAAACCCTGCTGATTGCTTTATACATTTAGAACATGCCTAGAATTGCAGAGCAGCTTGGAAACACTCCATTTAAATGTACAACATCCTTTTAAAAACCTACATCAGTGAAATTGACTTAAATACAAAAGAGCAAGCAACTTCCCCAAACAAAGCAGGCCTGAGCAAGCAAGAACAGTTAGAACGAGACAACTCATGTTACAAAATAATGCAACCATTATTGCAAGCAACATTTTTCTCCAAGCACACATGCTACCCACATTCCTTACATTAAGAAGCAGCCTCCAAGCTTTAAGTGTATACCTTGATACAATGTGTTACAAAATTGAGGGGAAATGGTACAGAGGGTGAAGTGATGTATTTCTAAATAAAGTTTGAGCAAAGTTCAATAATTTCAGGTCATTTCACTGCTTCAATATGAGCTAAGCATATGGCTTAAAGATGACACAATCCTCAAACTAGCATTTTAAAAATTCTGTTTATTTTGGGAAAGTCTTCCCTCCAGTCCCCTCCCTGGCTTCCAATGAAGCAGTCTTCATTGGATTCCCTGAACAGAACATCACTGGAGCTGCAGTTGCAGTTTGTCACAGTTACATGGGCAGACTCAGTATTGGGTCCAACTCAAGTGGCGGATGAGGGTTGGATTCTTAGACCACTTGGGCAGGGGGTTGGGTATCCCCCAAGGGAGCCTGGGAGGTGCTTCCTGTCCAAATACCCAAAAGGGGCAGAAAGGCCTTAGTATCCTTATTAGTGATTGGGGGGCGGAGGGTCTCTGGATATGAAGCATGTCAATAGGTGACCAGCGACAGTGGCCAAACCCTACTTCTTATCCATAAACTAGCAGGCAGGCTGGTTGATTACTAGATGCATACACAATGCCTATGCCCAAACCTGCATAAATCTATAATCAATACAGTTGTGGCCTTATCTGATCCCAGCACTGGTGCCTTGTGTCTTAACTGCCTGTTCACCCCCCACTCGTCATGGCTTCACTGCACTCGGGCCCGCAACTAGTTATCAACATCTTATTAAGGAAAAGTGAATGATGGGCACCTTGAAGAGAATGAAAAGTTACACAAAATACTCACGCTCATACAGGTTTATGTGCCTGCATTTGTGTAGGGATCAGTATCAAAGGCCCTGTTCTCTGACCTGCCAGCAAGAGCTGTTGAGTTAACAGGGCTCGCTCAGTGGTGACCCCATATCCCATGAGACCCAGGGTATTATCACAACTATGTGCTTTTCTTTTAATTAGAATAAAACCCTACAAAATATATATTTTTATCTTAGTTCCTGTTCAGTTGGATTGTGCCGTACTAGAAAAAAATATATATAGATGGAGCTGTAAACCATCTTATGGGGTGCAGTGTGCCTTCAAAGACAAATTAAATAAATATTTAAATAAATAAGCAAGATGTTTCAGAGTTGTGTGTTATCTTTCAGTTTTCTCATTCTAATTTAAAAAAAAAAAAACACACACACACAATAGATTTTATATAGGTTTGAAAGCACAAGTGAGCCAAACAGCTTGAAACTGAAATGGTCTGAAAGTACTGGAGCTATAGTGCGGGAATTCACAGAAATACAACCACCAAAAGAAGAGGAGGTCAAAATACAAGTCATTAAAAAATGCTGGTAATATGATACCAGCAGAACTAGTGCTCTAAGTCGTATTCCAGGGTCTAAAAATGTTGCATAAATCCAATTAAAGTGGCACATTGGCAGACATACACACACTGACTACAGCAAACCCCAGCAGAAATTGCAGCCAGTTAGCAGAAAGCAGCATTCCGCCAGCAAGAAACAATAGCCTTGTAAGAAACTCACTTTCCTAAAAAGTCCCATACAAACCCCCCTACAGGCTGGGATGGAGGGACAGACACCTGGTAGGGGGAGCATATTCTGTGCGAAGCGTGCCTTCTGAGAAAAGGCATTGCCAAAAAACCACAGGCACAAAACAACCCAAGGGAACCAGGAAAGACAGAGAGGGAGAACACAAAAGAAACATCAATGAAACATTAGATGACTGTGGGATGACAATACATAAAGAGAGCAAGTAATTAGTAAAAGGAACTAGAAAGCCAGACATTTGATACGCGAACAGAACTGCGTAAAAACAAAGCCATTCACAAATTGGGTGCATTCGTCGTTTGATTTTCAACTTAATCTATTGAAGTGCTTTCACCTGTTCAAAAAGAGCTAAGAACTAGCCTCTGATGATGCAATCCTAAACACGTTGAATAGGGAGTAGCTCCACTGAACATAGTGGAACACTTGCAGGATTGCAGGCACTTTGGGGGCCCTGAAGTTCTTAAGGAGGGGGCCAGGCTCCCTCAATATTGGGTGGTGATGTGACCAGCACATTGCACAACGTGGTGCATAATAATAATAATAATAATAATAATAATAATAATAATAATAATTTATTATTTATACCCCACCCATCTGGCTGGGCTTCCCCAGCCACTCTGAGCGGCTTCCAGCAGAATATTAAAATACAATGATTCATCAAATATTAAAAGCTTCCCTAAACAGGGCTGCCTTCAGATGTCTTCTAAAACTCCGATAGTTGTTTATTTCTTTGACATCGAATGAGAGGGTGTTCCACAGGGCGGGCGCCACTACCGAGAAGGTCATCTGCCTGGTTCCCTGTAACTTCACTTTTCGCAGGGAGGGAACTGCCAGAAGGCCCTCGGTGCTGGACCTAAGTGTCCAGGCAGAATGATGGGGGTGGAGACGCTCCTTCAGGTATTCTGGGCCGAGGCCATTTAGGGTTTTAAAGGTCAGCACCAACACTCTGAATTGTGCCCGGAAATGTACTGGGAGCCAATGTAGGTCTTTCAGGACCTGTGCATGACATCAGTCATCAGTCCCCTCAATAAGCGGGGGCAAGTTGGTGCTCCTGTAGGATTGCATTGTAATTCAGCTCCCTTCCACATTAAGTTTCTTCTATTCTACCTAGAGTCTGGCTGTGTTCTGCTTCCATCATTCTTTTTGCCATATACTGTATTTACTTTTATTTCTGGGAAGCAGCTATGGAATAACTAATTGATAACATCATCAACTCATTTCATCTTTTTCTCTCATTTATGGAACCCTGGTATAGAGGCAGTAGGTAGTCTGGCTCCAGCTTGGAAAGCTATTTTTATCAGCCAACTTCCCTATGGTAAGGTACTAGGTGTGTAAGTAAAAGCTGCAGGGGAAGCTAATGCTACAAATGTGGTGTGTCTCAGTCAAGTTAGTTAATCTAGTGGTGTCTCCTGTACAAATTAAAAATGTATGTTTCAGAATAATCAACTATGATTTTAAAAAAGTGATTTTTCTTGCTATCTCTTACAGATTGGAAGAATGTGGTAACAAAGGATGATCTCAAATACTGTACATTTCCCCTCCAATTTGAAATGGAACCATATTATCTTCAGTTTCAAATGGAGAGTAATAAACTCTATTGAGAATTCATCCTTCAAGACTGTAGGTTACACTAAGAAAAATGAACGATCCATTTACATTTATTGTACAGCAGAAATTCTGAGAGAAGACTAACAAAGTTCTCCATAATGACTGACCTTGGAAGAAGTGGAAAAGAAAGATGGTGGGATTTAGAAACATTTTAAATGTAAAAAGATGACAGGAAAAACTCAAAAGATTATTCCAAGGTTTTAAATCTCTATGATAAGGAAGGTAACAATATTTTCAACAGTGATAGAGAATTCTGCATAGATTTTTGCATCCAAACATGCATATTGGTAGGATACAGAGAAATGCAAAATTGGACCAAAATCAAATACTGGTGGAGAAAGTTAAATTTGGGAGATATCTATGTAAGACTGACAAATTAAATTTCAAGAATATTATGTAAAACTTCTGCAGTTCTATTTCAACTGTCCTAACAGACATTTTGGAATTCAAAAATAAAGAAAATTACATATTTTCCCCTTGTGGCCAACAGAACACCATTCATGGAAATGTTCAAAGTTTCATTGAAAAATAATGAATACTGTATTGATTTTCAAAGCTCTCTACTGTTTCAAAGAAACAGGAATAGATACCATCCAAGGTAACAAACTTGAACTGATAATCCAACTGAGAGGCTTCATGCCAGTTAATTATCTGTGTGTTCCTAATGAATTAAGAATATTGTTTTGGCATCTTTGAGTAGATTCTGCACATCAAAGAAGATAAAAATATGAAGCAGTAACACCAAGTATTTACAGATGTGCAAATTCTCCCTACAATAAATTCTCTTGATTATATTCTCTGGAGTTCTGAGTAGATATCTTTATACAAATGTTGCCCATTAATATGAAACATATTCAACATCTAACTCAACATTGAAATATTAAGTCAGATGAACAAATTTTGGGCAATGAGGGAGCGCCAAGCAGCTACTGCATTTCAAGAATTAATATATTCATCAAGGAAAATTCTACTCAGGTGGTGGTCTTAATTTATGTGATTTTCCTGGCACTTGACAAAATGCAGTTGAATCCATATGAAATAATGTTAAGGAAACCCATTCCGGCAAAAGAGGAAAAGTTAGTGCACGGCCAAGAAATGAGCCTCCATATTGTACCTTTCAAGGCAACTGTTGGTCAAACTGTAAATAATAATTATATGTCACTGTTTTAAAATGGACTAAGAGTTTACGACTGCAGTTCAGAACAAATTTTAAAAGCCTAATAAATGGCTAATAGTTTTGTTCCATTTTCCATCTAAGGTGTTGTTCCCATGACTTCTCTAATGACCCAACTGCTAGCTGTTCTAATCTAGTGGGGATATTAAGTCCTACCTAATTTCTCTCCATAGAAAAAGATTGGCTTGGGGAAACCACATTACTAATAAAGTATTACCAAGAAGCGCATTTTTAGTTGTAAGATGCCTTGAGTCTTTGTCAGGGAAAAAGGAGAGATGTAAATACATGTGTAATAATATAATAAGAAGTGGAAATTCTGTTTCAAAGCTACTAAGTGGTATTCTCCTGTTTAATTTCATATGGCTACAGAACAAGTTCTCATATAGGCAGAATTAGTCCTCACATCAAGTTGCATATTAAAAATGCTTAGTATTATCTGTGCTACTTTTACTATAGTAAATCATATAAATTTGTCAGGTTCAAGTATGCATGTACTGTACATGAAACTAAAGCCAGTTTCACTGAGCTACCATCGTTTCCTACAATTGCACTTTTGCTCCTACTATTTAAAAGAGATCCCAGAAACATCAGCATACCTTTTGAAACAGGCAGGAAAAAAGCAAAAACCCTTAACTAACTTTTAGAAACTCCCCCAATGCCCTATTTTGAATGGCAATAAGTTGAAAACCTGCCAACAGGCTTCTTTCTCCTACCCTTCTCACCTTTCTAGTTCTGCTATCTTCTTGTCTTTATCATTCTTCTCATTCTCCATCTCTTTCAGGATTTCTAGCAGACGATCCAGTTCAGCTTGAGCCTTACTGGATTCTTCCCGGTAGCGAGCCACATCTCTTTCCAATTGCTGAAATCGGTCACTCATCTCTGGACTGGCCCTAGCCTCCAATGTTGCTTCATGAGCCTGCACAAAAAAGTATTCCAAGAGTTATTCTTTGTATCCATATTCACATTTGTAACAGAAAACATTCTGTTCCCAAGACACGACACAGGAGTCCTGCTGTATCAAACCAAAGCTCCATCTAGTCCACCATCTTGTATCCAACTCTGACCAGTCAGCTTGTGAAAAACATGCTAACCCTGCAATCTCTTATCTTACTACTTTTCTATCTAGCCCCAATGACTGAGATGTTCTTGCCAGGAACTTTACCAGGGCACATTCCAAGAATCATCTCAAATGCACAGGTTTGACGGGGAGGGATAGGCATCCTTTCCCACTTCTTGCCTTCTTGTTGTTAAACAACATTTCTCTCTATGTGCAATCTATACCTCAGTCAGGAAACTCACTCCACTGAGCCTCAGACCCTTTGCTGCTACTCATGACCTACTTGATAAAATAAAATTAAAAAATACAGGAAGGCCTTTTGTCCCTATCTGTCACTTCCCAATGATCCTAAGAAATGATGCAGTAGAGCAGGATAGAGGGAGGAGAGCAGCGTTTCAATACTTTTTCACAGCAGGAAAAATTTGGAAATGGCACTTGCCAGTTTTGCAAGCTTCAGGCATTAGAGGACAGGTCTATATTTGGACATGACCACTGTCTTGGGGAGGCTAGGCCCTGGCAGTGACTGGCCCAAGGCCACCAAGTTACGTTCATCACTGATCACAGATGTGAACCCATATATTTCGCTACTAGCTCATGCATTTATTGACTTCTCTTGTGGTGGGGGTGGGTGAAACAGCGGCTACGGAATTTCTTTGGGGGGCTGTGAAGCTGTGCATTAAAAAAAATCCAAAGTAGATTTCACTAGCCTGAAGTCTGTTCACATCTGCTGCAAATTACTTATTACTATTAAAAGGAAAATATAAACTAAATGTGGTAGAGTGGGTGATTTTCTTTCCATAATCTAAAGTTCAAGGAGGAAAATAGTAGTTGTTCCATGTATTGTTTTTATCTACACCAGAGTTTCTCTTCTCTTATCCTTTCCCTCTTTAATGTATAAGTTTTGCTCTCAATGGGAATGAATATCAACTTGCCCACTTGCACCTTCCCCTACTTCCCCTTTGCCTTTGTCACAGCTGTCACACACTGAGTCAACACATTCCTGGTCAGGTACTGTCAGTTTAGACCCCATGAGGGTATATATGAAATTAAGATTTTCTTTCACCCTGGCATACACCACTCTACCATTGTTTACAGTGAACTGCATTTGCCATTTTACAGCGCATTCACTCAATTTGGCGAGGTCCTTCAGGAGTTCTTCACAATCTCTTTTTGTTTTAACAACTGAACAATTCAGTATTGTCAACAAGCTTGGCCACCTCACTGTTCACCCCTAAAGTCTGAGTACTGATTCCTCTGGGCTCCACTATCTACATCACTCCATTCAGAGAACTGCCCATTTATGCCTACTCTCTTTTATTCTGTTACTTACCGGTAGCCAGTTCCTGATCCACAACAGGACCTCTCATTGTATTCCATGACTGTTACATTTACACAGAAGCCTTGGTTGAGTTACCTTGTTGAATGCTTTTTGAAAGTCCAAGTGCATTATGTCAACTGGATCACCTCTATCTATATGCTTACTGACACTCTTAAAGGTAGGTTTATGAAACCAGACTTGCCCTTGCAGGAACCATGCCACCTATGCTTCTTCTATATGCTTGGTTATTTTATCTTTAACAATACTTCCCACATGTTTTCCCATCAAAAAAGTTAAGCCTATTGGTCTGTAATTTCCAGGATTCTCCCTGAATTCCTTTTTAAAAACTAGTGTTGCCTTGGCACCTTTCCAGTTCTCAGGTATGGAGAAAGCTGGTCAGAGGGACAACTTACATATTTTTGTTATAGGATTCGCATTTTCACATTTGAGTTGAATTCTCAGCTGGATGCCCTCCAGACTCAGCAATGTGTCAGTTTTTATTTTGTATATTAAGTCTAGAACTTAATCTCTTATCACCACTATATGCCTCAGTTCCTCAGACTCCCTTCCTGCAAAGGTTAGTTCAGGCACTGGGATCTGCTCTATATCTTACAATGTGAGGACAGGTAAAAATAAAAAATTCAGCTTCTCACCAATCTTCTTAC
Organism: Lacerta agilis; assembly: GCF_009819535.1. Lineage (NCBI taxonomy): Eukaryota > Metazoa > Chordata > Lepidosauria > Squamata > Lacertidae > Lacerta > Lacerta agilis. The sequence continues at coordinate 16,754,669 of NC_046321.1, forward strand.
CCTCCTTTAGCACGCACCCAAAAGTCCAACTTCCTTCCTAGATGGTTTCCTGCTACCAATATATTAAAATAACTTATTGTTGATCTTAGTCTTTTTAGCACTGTGCTGCGCAAAAATTTTTTAGCATCCCTTACTGTCTGCCCACATTTATTTTGCCAAAGTTTGTGTTCCTTTGTTCTCTTCATTAGGGCAAGTCTTCCAATTCTTGAAGGAATTCTTCTTGCCTCTGATAGCTTCTTCAGCTCTGCTCATTAAGCATGCCAGCATCCTCATGGTACCTTTCCTGATCTGCAATATACACTCTCAAGCATTTTGGAATGATTTCATAGACATATAGAATTGTAGGGTTGGAAAGGATCCCAAAGGTCATCTATTCCAATACACTACAATGCAGGAATTACAGCTGAAGAATCCCTGACAGAGCCTCTGTTTAAAATCCTTCAATGAAGTAGAGTCTACCACCTCCTATGATACTTCACATATAAAAAATAGGATCTGAAAAATACAGATTAGAAAAGCAACTAAGCAGAGAAGCAGAGAGGCAGCAGAACTATAAGCTGATTAAATTAAAAAACTAGAAAAAAGCAACAAGCCCACATCCATTGTCTGACCTAGGCATGACAGCCTTGAAATTTTTCACTGTCTCCTGGGCATGGAATACAAAGACACAAGAGACTACACATGCAGAAAAAGCACAATCAAATGGGGTTGGCTATGGCCTTCCAGTTTGTCATAACACTTACTGGCTTGGATGGGTGACTCAATAAGACTTCAGGATGCTAAGGAGAAAGACAGGAAAAGAGGGGAAGAATTGGGGAAAGGAACAGTGCAAGAGAGAGAGAGAAATGTAACACAATCTACAGAAAGATGTAGAGACATTCATTGTAGGAGAAAAGGAGCTGATTGTAGATTTAGGATTTAATCTGAAGTAGAGATTTTAACCAAATCCAGTCTTTATTTTCCCTTTAATGGATTTTTCTGCTTCAGTCTTTGGATACATCTCTTTCGGGTAGTGAGCAGAAGTCTGGATAACCACTGGCTATACAATACATTAAATACTTAAATCAATTAACAGTTGTAAAGCTCCTTAGGAAAAAAAGCCTTAATCTGACTAAGGCAACACCGAGCTATGATTTTATTGAACATTTAAATAAATATAGGATGAAAGGTTTCACCTCCTGACGGGCTTGTTTCCCCCCAATTTAAAAATGCCACCTCTGCTGAGTAAGTTCAGCAACCTAAGTATGTGAGTGTAGAAACCTCAAAAATGCTGTAAAAGATAACTTGATGGATCTACTCAGTATCTGAATGTATGAATATTTCAATGTTGCAACAGCTGTATTTAGAACATATACACACATTAATGTTTAACATACAGAGCAACAGAGTTCATTGACCAGGCAAACCTAGTGCATCTATACACTGGGAGCAACACTCTCGTGACATACTTCAAATGTTACGGAACACGAATTTTCCTACAATGACATTGAACACAGAAAGTTGTAACATCTTGAGTGAGGTTATTGGTCCATCTATCTCAGTCTACAATGACTGACAGTAGCTTTCCAGGATTGCAGCCAAACCTGGGAATACTAAGGATTGAATCTAGGAACTCTTGCATGTGCTCTATCTAGTACTGAGTACATATTCTCCGCACTATAAATATAAAATGTAACAGCTAATCTGTCAATGAAAGGTAACACACATGATCAGTAGCTCTGAATGCTGACTGCACAAAGCTAGTGAGTGAGAAGACCAGACTAGAAATTTATCCCCAACATGCAAGCTTTATAAATCTGTTTCCCCCCCCCCCACCATGTGAAAGCTTACAATGTAATGCAAAAAACAACTACAACCACCCACAATTCTACTGTAAAATGATATGTTGAAACTCTTCGTAGTTTATCTGCCGGTGCTTCTCCTTTTTAGAGGGTTTCTTCTTTCCATAACTGCTGCCAGCTTCATTTGCTTTTGTTTGAGTATCTCCAGAAGTTTAGATTCTTGTCTTGACAATTTCATCTGAAAGCTTTGTGGCTTACTTTGTGGGAATCACAGCAGGCCAAGAGAAACTCAATCACTATTGCTAATGGCTCCAAGAAAATTCCAGCAAATGGCTGAAATGTATCTTACCTCAAACGCTCTCCAAATGGCTAGTGCATTAAGATTTGAGATTTACTGGCTGGGCATAGTCAAAGTTTTTGATCCATCGGCAGAGCCAAATCAGTCTCTTTCCTTCCCACAATCACTGTGCCCTGGCATTTAAAATGGCATTCTACTGGTTGGTGGGAGGTGAGGCAGACTCAGTTGCTGGAAGACCTTGGCAGGTGGAAAGAATCAGGCTGATCTCCGTTCCTCTCTGATGGCGATTAATTATTTAACGTAGCCAAAAGCGGGGGAAAGGTTTGCATTTCAGACCAGGAGTATTTACATGAAGAGCTCCAGCAGGTTATTTGCATCTCTTTTTGTTAAAGCAACTGGAATAAGCCCAGGCATGGGAAACTCTTCAAAAAAGAAAAAACTAAAACAGGATCTACAACAGGACTAAGAACTGAAGACAAATCTCAGATGAAACTTATTTCAAGACTTGTGGAATGGAAAACAAACATTTAAAAGCATCTCCACAGTGAGTAGCTGCAAAAAGGAATATTAAATATTTTCTATTATTTTAGATTACTCTTCCACTATAGTTGCAGTTACAGGTGGGTAGCCGTGTTGGTCTGCCATAGTCAAAACAAAATCGAAAATTCTTTCTAGTAGCACCTTAGAGACCAACTGAGTTTGTTCCTGGTATGAGCTTTCGTGTGCATCTGAAGAAGTGTGCATGCACACGAAAGCTCATACCAGGAACAAATTCAGTTGGTCTCTAAGGTGCTACTAGAAAGAATTTCCGATTTTGTTTCTTCCACTATGTTTCTTCTCCAATTAATGGTTATTTCAACTGCTTTTTTCCTAACTTAATTGCAATGTGAATGCATTCCCTTATTCCACAACTCTCATCTCCTTAGTTTAGGAAGTTTACCCATTTTATACTTTGATGCCAGTTAAGATGCCCTTTTGCAGTAGAATTTTAGCCCCTCCCCATCTCAACACTTTATGAATTGCTCTGTTATAAATGCCTTTGCATTCATTCAAATAACTAATGTTTTCCTAGTTAGTTATTAGAATTTTGCTGACAGAATAGCTCTATCAGTCTATTTACTTTCTGTATTGCTTTGCATGATACAAGGAAACAGGTAGAGGAAGATAGAAACTTCTGCATATGATGGGTGAGAGAAATGGCATCTCTCTTCATCTCATCAAGGGAAATGTGTAAGCTAGGTCATACTATGCCCAAAAGCATGGAAAAAGGACATGAGTCACGCATGTATTCTCTATTGTCACTTTCTTGCTGTGTGCAAAAGTGGCTTGAAATGAACCCCAATCACTAATGCAATCATCCTACACACTCTTTTTGAATGACAATGCTTTGTTGACCCCAAAGTAATAATTTATTATCTAAAATTTGCAGGAGGAGAAAGGGAATGATAAAAGGAAGGTCAAGTCTGAGAAGGACCAGCAATTTTCCATTTGAAAGGATAAAGGTTTCTGGTGTTTACCTTTTTCAGCTGAGAGTCTAGTTTCAGACATTCTTCCTTTTTCTGTTCCAATGCAATTTCTAATGTCTTTAACCTAGAGTCTTTCTTCAGTCCTGATGATGCTAAAGATGATGCATGCTCCTTCAAATCCAGTAATGAAGTCTACAACAAAGGTAACACATGCAGCAGCATGAAGAACAAAACTATACTTTTCAGCTCTAGCACCAATATTTTGTTCCCAGTCGATATATCAATTTCATTTTGTTTTCTGCTCTGGATCAATACATTTCTTTAGAAGCTTATAAGCATCATATATGAAAACCTCTTTTTTCAATGGAAAGGAGTAGTCATACCTCGGGTTGTGCTCACTGCGGGTTGTGCGTTTTTGGGTTACGGATGTGCTGAACCCGTAAGTACTGGAACAGGTTACTTCTGGGTTTCAGGGCTCGCGCATAAACACTAAATCGCACTTTGCGCATGTGCAGAAGCGCCAAATTGCATCATGCACGTGTGCAGACATGGCGCTGCAGGTTACGGATGCTGCGGGTTGCGAACGTGCCTCCCACATGGATCGTGTTCGCAACCCGAGCGCCCACTGTACTTATAAATGTGTTAGATGAAATTATGTCTTATTTGAAGAAAAAAAATCAGCTATTAACTTCATACTGTCACTGAGCTCAGTGCCAAAAGGGATAGCTATGCTGAATCAAAAACAACAAGGAGTCTTGGGCCCTTAGAAACCAATGAAGTATATATATTGATTTTTAAACACAATTGCCAGAGAGTTTATTATTATTTTCTTTAATCCATATGCCAAAGGTAAAAGCACATTATGATCTATTGAACTGGACTCTTATTCCACCTTTTAAGGCACCACAAGACTCTTCCCCCCTTTCCCCTTTGCAGTGCTTCTGTTCAGGAGTCCGGCTATTACTATTCCATTCCTCCTCCCCAACAGGCAGTTAGCATTCTGTGCCCACTGAGCATGTCCAGAAATCACTGGCCTGCTTTCATTTCCCTCCCTCCATTTGGGTTATTATTTTTTTGGGATGGGGAAAGGGACCCACTAATGCCCAATCCCAGTTACATTTCATTATTAAATTTTGCCATTGATGTCTATGGCATAAAATAGAAAGACTACTTTCACACCAGCCATTTACTATGGAATAGCTGTGCTTTGTTCACTCACTTATCACAACATTCTCCTCTCATCCCCCAACCAAATTCAGCTTCACTGTTCCCCCACTACCAGCTCATAAAATCTGACTTTTTTTTTACTCAATTGAATAAAAGTGCAATTGCAGCCTACAGCCACTTTCTAGACTGCTGTAGTCCAGGGATAGGAAACCTGTGGCCCTCCAGTTGTTGTTAGACTGTAAATCCCATCACCTCCAATCATTGGTTTGTTTCTCTATTCTCCTGTTTCAACTGTTCCATTCTATTCTCCCTCCTATTCAGCTGTCAGTTTTTCCCAGTTATTCACGTGCGCGCCCCCATTCTCAGTGTTCCATGCCACTAGATGCATCTCTTTTGGGTGTGTATATTTGTATTTATATATTTATATGCATGCATATCTATCTATCTATCTGCATGTGTGTGTGTACTTGTGCATATCTCTGAGTTAACCCAAGTTGGCAACGTATCTCCCTCATGCTTGATTTTGAATTTTGGATTTATAAGTATCAGCATGGGAAGACCAGAAACAGCATTCATGTGTCAATGACAAGTAGGGTCCTGCAACAAAATGTTATAGTGTTTCTATTCAAAATTACAGCATGTACACACACACACATACCCCAGCAGCAGTCAGCCAGCCAGCATGGCAATGATTGCAAATATGCCCTCACTGAGCATTTGCACTAATCATTCACCTGTTTCAGGTTTCCCCCCTCTGTTCTGTTTCCCAATATCCCCAATTTCCCTTTTGTGCTGGTGGGCACACTTGTGCTCAATCCCAGCTACATTAAATTTTTCAATGTTTCAGTATCCATTGATGTCTATGTCTAGCTCTCACTTCCATTCCTGGGACAATGAAAAACAGCTTCTCATTGTGAAGCAGGAAGTGACCAATCCAGGCAATAAGATAATGTCAAATGTTGAAAATAAGCGATAAATTGCAGTTTTCACCAATATCAACAAACACATTCTAGGTATCAGCAATATTAAACTTCATCTGATTTTCCATGCATATTCATTTGAATGTCTGTGTTGTACATTTCAGTTTTTAGTGGATAAAATTGCTGAGAGAATCAAGAAAACTACCCTTCTTAACATGAAGATTCTTTACTTTATATGCCTATAATATATATGGGTTAACCTCTTTCTCAGAAAGATCTCCTTGCAAGGCGCTGACTTTCTCTTTCAAGTCTTTAACATCTTTTTTATAGTTGTCAATCTCCTCCTGTTTTTCTCGCTCATCTCTGTCGCGCTGCTCCTTCAGGCGCTCAATTGTACGTTCCTGACAAAAACAGAGCACTCTGTCAAAGAAATCCCAGCTCAGAGTGGCTGGACAAATGCTTAATTCTGAGAAGGTCTACACATGTTTACTCATTGACACAAGCCCCACTGAGTTCAAATGAGACTTGTTCCCAAGGGTACATAGTGTTGCAGACTTAAATAAATCTCTGTAACCTTTCACTTACATAGTCGTTATACAAATTAAACACACATGATAGGTCTTCGCTAAACTGTTTCCCTGGTAGAACAAGATCCACACCAATCATGTCACAAAGACAACACATTCACAGAAACTGAAGAAGTGAGAGAGCAGAAATGCTGCTTCTGACATAGTTTTCACAAGTATAAAGCTAAACAGATCCCTTGTCATCACTGTCCCCCTTCCAATAGAACTTATGCAGAGCACCAAATAAAGCAGTCTGTGCAATTGCTGCACCAGGATGACACTAGTGCAGGGGTAGCCAACACAGTGTCCTCCAGATATTGTTGGACTCCAGCCCTCATCAGCCCCGGACAGGGTAGCTAATAGTCAGGGGTGATGAGAGCTACAGACCAGCAACATCTGAAGGGACCCCATGGCTGCACTAATCTATATGGGCTGTTAATCAGAAATAAAATAGACCAAAATCAAAAATCCAACCTACAAATATGGAAAAACATTAGAGGCAAGATAAATAAATACTTTTAGGAATCTCAGAAATGACACAGAAACAGCATCCCTCAGATGAGCTGCACAACTCATCATACTATCATAGCATCACATGTTAGAAGTCATTTCCAGCTTCCTTATCTAATTCATATATTTATGAAGCAGTATATCCAAACTCAGAGGTGAACAGTTTTCAGAAGATTTTAAGTCAGCATGTGTTTGATTAATACACATACCAAATGCAATTGGAAGTGTTTTAAACTGCAGCACCTGATTAAGCTAAACTGATAGCATCCAACGAAAGTGGTATCTTCCTGCCTGAGACAGGACAAAGGGAAACTCTTCACAAGGAGAATACATTGCTGTGGCTTGGGGTGGAGGAAGAGGACAGGGTTTAGGCAAGGTTGTCTTTCTTTCATATTCACCTTCTCCGCAAGTGCTTCCTCCAGTGTGGTCAAGGCAGTATCGGTGTTGGTGGTATCAGCCTGCAGGGATTTTACCCTTTCTTTCAAACTGCTCATCTGTTTCTCCTTGTCTCTTAACTGTTCCTGAAGATTCTCAATCTTAAATAAAGCAAGATCAATTAAAGAATTAGATTGACACGAAACAGTTGGGCAACATGTTTTTAGAAAGACTGCACAGCATTCCATTCCTTACTAGAAGTGCCCAGTCAGCTGTGCCTTCCCACCTAATTCACTGAGACTACCTCTTTCTTTCGTGGCTGCTTCTAAATCTCTGTGCTGCTCCCAGTTCTCCAGTTCCCCATCATTTTTTATGCTACCCTGCAGTATTGATTGATTCTCTTGAGACATGTGTGGAAGGCAATGTACAATTCAGAAGAACACAGAAAATGACATCCAGTAAATTATAAAACAATTCATAGTAGGCACCCCTAGCAGAAATTTGTACATACAATACCGTAAGGAAATGTGCTAATAAAATTGCATTTCCCCTTCTAATCTATACTACAAATCATTTCCATTCTTCCACATCTCTGCATCAAGCATTCAAGAGTTTATATGAATATCTGCTATGGTTGCAGCACACACATCAATTGCAAACTCATCAAGTATTACCCCTGCAGCTTCAAGAGTACCATGAACACAATGTGTTACGTAAGTGTGGCAGTTAAGCCTGATAAAATACTGCAGTATTTTATTTATTAATTAAAATAGGTTAATGGTTAACCATCTTGTAGCCAATTTGTAGCTACATGCACATGTTACTAAGTTACAGTGAATTCAACAAGATTTACTTTAGGCTGTATATCTTTAATCAGATGGCCTACACTACAGATATTGCCAAGGGAGAATAAAAATTAATTTGAAGTGTCTTAGGAGCTGGATAGAAAGGGACTGATGCTGGCATCTGCAGCAGCAAGTCAGTCAAGCAGGAAGCTGTACAACTTTAACACAGGTTCTCAAAGAGGCTTTAATTCAAACATTCAATTACATTTTCCAAGTCAGTAATTTGTTACAAAGTTAAGAAATACACTGTAACATGAAACCTCAGGGGAACTCTTGAGAGGATGGCTTTTATGCTAATTCCTTGCAAGGAATGTCCAGCCAGCTACTATTGTCCCATTTAATTTATCTTATACAGGAAATTAAGCTGAAAAACACATAAGTGTTTATGTGTGCTGGGAGAGAAGGTGGGTGAGGGGGAGACATCAATCCTAGTATAACAAGCACTGAACCTTTAAAAGCACATATATTACACTGTCCACTGAATTACGAATATTAAAAGACAATTCCAAGCTCTTTTCTGCGAAGAGAATGATCATTTTAACTTTGACTAGTGCAAACTGCATGGAATATCTATCTATCTATCTAAAGTAATCTTCCAGGTCTTATTGACAGATTAAAAACTGACATGTCACCAGGCATAGATGCCATTCACCTATTACTTTAATTTTATTATTCAAAAATTGTAATAAAAACTTATTTAAAATTGCTTTTATTGCAGGAATGTTGTGTGTGGATTAATATTGAAAATTGATGGGTTTAAGCATTTTTAATGTTGCCATTTTGTAACTGTCTTCTAATTAAACTGAATAAAGATAGACGGGTGACTTCTCCAAAGTTCTGCCTGCTTTGAGCTAAAGATGCTCACCCCACAAAAAGCCTTGGGACACTCCAAATCATACACTCCCACAGAGCATCTTCTATGAGGCAGCATGCAATTAGATCTGGCCCAATGCTTCCATTGATGTTCCTTACAAGCATGGCACCCAATGCCAATAACGGCCTATGGACGTAGAAGTTCACGAGGAACTGTGGGAATGCATCCTACAAGCAGCTTTGCACCACTCTAAATATTAGAGGTGCTTCTCTACAGGGGTCCAGAAAAGTCCACTGCCACCCCTGCAAGGTGTACCCCAAATGTTCTGAGCCACACACAAAAGGCTGCCATACTGAGCTTGCTGGGAGCTCCAGTCCAAAACAGAAGGAAGGCATCAAGTTGGGAAAGGCCATATTACTGTTATGCAAACTTCTGGCCACCCATGAATGAGTCTACTTGTGCTCCTCGCCAAGACAGCACTGACTGTCATCATTTGTAGTGTGTGAAACTTAAGTTATCAAAAAAGAAAATTGTTATGTAAAGCCAATCTATTTTGAAATGAGAGTAAACTAAAGGCATTCTTAATAATGCAGACTCGTTTTTCCAGGAGGAAAAAGAAACCAACCTTCTCAAATCTGCTGCAGTCATGATGGTTATGACAGAACAGAGCAGGAAAGTACTCACCTTGCCCCTTCAGGCATATCCAGATTTGGGGGGGGGGGGGCTAAAGAAGAGGAGTTATGGGACAACACGTCCATAGCTAAAGATCTAGAATGTAGCCAGAAATTGCTCTGCATAGCTACAGAACCCGTGTGTGTGATTGCACAAGTGTATGAAGAACAGGCTTAATCACCAACCCTCACTTCCCCTATCATATTATTTGTTCATATCAATCACACAGTCATTCCAGGAACTTATGCAGACTCCACTACTTGCTATACAAGAGAGTACATATGAGATTTAACATTGTAGTCATTGCAAACACTAATGTAGCATTAGAAACACAGTGAAATATTTTTTGATCAACACAGTCTTGCTTTTCTGCTAATTATAAAACTGTGTTCAGGTTTATCATTACCAAACCTCCCACTGCAACAGAATGCTGAACCACAAGCCTCAGTAAACCAGCTATTGGTATTACCACTTTCGGACAAAAAGAGTTGGAGAGCAGAACTTTGTATACCTGTCTGACCTACCTTTTTCTGAAGAACATTAACCTTGCGTTCTTTCACATCCAGCATATCTTTGAGATCATGAATCTCTCCAGCTTGAGTTCCTTTCTCTTCAGCCATCTCCTGAATTTGCTTAGTCTTTTTATTCAACATGGTCTCTTTCTCTTCTAGACGTAACCGGAGAGCATCCACCTGAAATCAGTCAAAAGAAACAAGACTTCCAATTACCTTCAAGCAAGATAGCCTTTAAACAAGGGAAAACTCTGCTGACAAATAATTGAACTGTATTACCAGGTTCAACTCACAAGTTTATTTCTCTCTACTTCCCATCAAACATAAATCTTGCATCAAAAATGCTAAATTTATAGTAGAAAGTAGATGCTGAATTGTAAAAGTAAATAGTAAGAGCGCTGAACCACTTTTTTAATTAAAAAAGCAGTATACTGAGAAAGCAGTTGAAAAAGCAGATTTGCACTTTCCAATAAAACAGCTGACCTGTTATCTGGTTGATTAAGGAGTTGGTAGCTGAAGACACAGTTCTTTACCCTGGTCTTTATATAAACTGAAAAACTGATTTAGGTGGCTTCTCTGTAATGTGTTGTATGAATTACTGATTTGCGGTTTATAGGTAGGCAGTTTTTTTTTTACTGTTTTAATTGTGTTTTTATCATCTGTAACCTGCCCTGGAACCTTCTGGTGAAGGGCAGACATGAAATACAATAAATAATAATAATAAATTGCTTTAGGGATATGTTTCATCTAACTTTTTGTATTTCATCATGGACTACCAAATACAACATATATGCAAGCTTTATGCCTGGTAAATGTATGCTTAAACTGCCACTTTTCAAAGACTAATCTGAAAAGGACAAGTCCTATGCTTCCCTGTATTTTGCTGACAATTGCTGGCAATTTAAATCTAAATATGCTATTAAAAAGGTAAAAAAGAGGTAAAAATATGTTAATATGCCATTAACATAACCCAAACAGATATTTTGCACTATGGTATATATCCTGGTGTAAAAAACATAATGTGAGAAGCAGCTCCAAAGATCATTACTCCTGTGTCTTTTGAACCGCCTGGTATTCTGTGTTTCACAACTTCCAACTCCTGTGATCCTCCCCCCTTTGATCTGTGTACGTTTTCCTGGGAGATTAAAGATAAATAAGTAAATAATACATGTTCCCTCTCTTTTGTCTCCCCAAACATCAGCTACATGGCAAGTTGCAGTACAAGTTCAGCAAAATGTGTATCTATATAGATAAACAGATATCTCTGTAGGCTGCTACACTACACGAGTTCTAACCCCACAGCTGAGTGAGCATCTGGGTCAGACTCATACTGAAAGGGATGTTTGAAGTATTAGGATTCAGGGGGGGGGGGAGTATGGCCATCAACGATTCTAATAAATGAACATGCCATTAGAATAATGGACCTAATAATGGACCTAAACACTCTAATCTAAATTAATTCTAAACACTCAAAGCAGCTGGCAAGTAGGCTTTTTTTTTGTAAAGATATCATTGAAAAAAGCATGAGAGCACATAATCCCACATAAATTCACATAGGTGAGTCCACCACTGTACATAGTGCTTTACAACCTAAGAAAAATGTAAGTCCCTGATCCAAGAAGCTTGCAGGTTGCATTTTGACAGTGGGGAAAAATGAATGGGAGAGACAAGGCTAACATGGAATGAGTGTGGGCAAATGATATTACTGTATCAAATCCAAGAAGGAAATGCAACACCCCACCACAAAAAAGGAAAAAAAAAAGACAACACTACTGTGCATCCCTATCTAGTAGTCAGTATGTGACAGATTGGCCCTAGGGTGGAGGAGGTATTACATCCCAGCGCAGAAGGAGTTAATCCACCTTCATCTTGATGGACAGTTCATCCTTTGGGGGCTGGACGGTCCCCCAGTTTAAAAGGAGGGAATGGCAGTTTTGGCAGTTGAGAACAGGGAGGGTGTGTGTGGAGACAGGGAAGAAGAGGGGTGTGGGGCCAGGATAGTGGTGGTTAGGCTAGGATAGAATGAAGATTAGTCGGTTATACTGAAATAGTTTATACTTTAGATGTAAATAAGCTGATGAACTATTGAAGTACTGGAAACATGATGTTCTGAAATAAATAAAGACTTGTTTTTGTTGAGCCAAGAGAAAAGAGGCATTTATTTGGTCCAGCAATATATGGATGCCCATGAGGAGGTGAACTCAGGGAAAAGACAAAACTGACCTGCAGGGTGATAGTTTGTGTCTTGGAGTTTCACTCAGGAGGGGCAAAAGGGCAGAAACCTTGGTAAGGCTACACAGTTACTAAAAGGGTTTAGCTAACTGACACAGTGGGGGGATCTAATGAGAGAGAGACCCGGAACTGATAGAGCTGAGAGGTATTCTTAACCCAGGAGCCCAGAGCAAAATATATATATAACAGGCCACGACAGCTGGACAAGAGAACCCCGTTACTAAGTTATCCCTAGTTATAATAAAAGGGGATTATCCACACAGACAGACCTCAAGGCATCGAGGTGGGGTGAAGAGAAAAAGTGACCCGGAACACCTCAGAAGTAATACACTTAGTAACAGAGGGTTAGTTAGCAGGGAGGTTCGTCACACCCCCCACCAAATTTGTGTTGACATTTCAGAGAACAAGGATTAAAGCAAACAGCAGAATTGAAGTGACATAATGTATAGTTCACAAAGACTCTAGCAGCTCTGATAATTTGCAGAATATTTTGTTCTGTGTTCTCAGCATATGTATGTTCCAAAGTCAAAGGGGAGAGGGTAGCAGGAATGAGAACAGTTTGAACACCAATTCCGACTAGGCAAGATGGCCACCACAAAGAAAAGAACAATCTGGAAGACCACTGCAGAGTAGGAGTGAAAACACCAGGCCATTCACGATCCCAAAAGAAACCCACTGACCCTTATCGGTTTGGCTTTCAGAAACAGTTCAAGCTAGCTAACTTGGCTGTTAATCCTATTTGACAGTATCAGATTTGGTGCTTATTAGCTGAATTCATTACAAGACCATCAGTCACGGTGAGTAAGCTTGCTGCATTCTGAATCTTTGGCTCCCTCTGTGCAAGCTCAAGATGTTAAAGGAAACTTGGTCAATTCAAAATACAGAAAAGCTGTTTAATCAGACAATGAGTTAACTGCAGCTGATGCTCTAGGTTTTTCATTTAATGGGATGTTCCTCTTTTTTTTAAGGTTCCTAATTGGCCAAATCAAGCATAAATTTGCCTTAAGAAATGAGACCAGGTCCAGAAATAAAACTTCCTCAGTTAGAAATATTAGGAGGCATCAGCCATAATTAGAAATAATCAATTTGCCCAAATGGAGAGCAGGTTCCCTCCTGGCTATGAAAAACATGTATTTCTCCACCACCATATTCTTCAGCCTGTTCCCAGCTGATCTGAAGGCTGGTCTGGGGCCAAACCTAAGTAATATCTGATTTAAAAAAACCTACTTCAAAGGCACTCAAGGTTGGTTGATGCCTTGAGAAATTAAGATGCTGATCCAGCTTCCTGAAAAACTCACCTATCAAGGTGCACCATCTGTCCAGGAGAATGGAACATGATTAACAGCTACCATTTATCTTCTCAAAAATAATTTAAAAAATTAAGGTGTGTTTTTTCCCCTCCTACACATCCATGCTGGCTTCTGGACATTCTGTAGCAGTCAAACCAGCACTCAGCGACGAGTTGCTCAAAGTAAGGAGCCATGTTAAATAAAGCAGGCATATGAAGAAAGCCGGGCAACTTGCAACACTTTCACTTACATAAGGAAAGCCTCCTGGATCAGGCCAAGGGCCCATGTAATCCCGCATCTTGTTCCCATAGTGGCCACCCAATGCCTGTAAACAGGATGGAACACTCTGCCCTCTTGTGGTTTCCTGGAACTGTTGGCCCTGAAAGTTGTAGCACACCCTCTAACCACCTGCAACAGCTGTGCTGCAGAACAACAGTTAATCTCCAAATTGCCCTTAGTGTCCAGGGAGTTAGATGCCTGAGCCCTGCTACCAGGGCCTCGGGTTTGAGACACTTGGTGATTTATAGAGGGAATGTCCAGAACTTTATATCAAGCATACTTTGGATCCTAGGAAAAAAATCATTTTCATTGTTAGGAATTATTTCCCCTCCCCCTAAACCAGCATTTTAAATTATACCTAATTCCAATCAAAGAAGTCAATTTAAGTATATTAATAAACACCCATACTGCAATAGCAATATAATCCACTACTTTCTAGTTGGTGAGTCCCTTTGAACTCAATATTGATTTAATATTTGGGATGGCTAAAACTCCTGGTTTTATTTTTGTATGAGGTCTCATCTTAGAAACTACAAAATGTGCTTTCAGCAAAGTTTGTTAAGAGCTGGCAAGGCAGAGAGACATCATGTTAACCCTGTTCCTACGGGCAGAAATTATGCACTTGCTTATACATAGCAACACATTTTATGGATGCCTCACACAGAATGCCAGCACTCAATTTCTGTGGCAACCAGGTTAGTGCCAACTTCAACAAAGTCATTGTGTAACTTTCTCAGTATTCAAAAAACTATTCCAAAGAAACAGCCTTCCTAGTTTTGACTAGGAAAGTTATTTTAACCAAAAGTTGGCCTTCTTTCTTTTATGATATTGATTTATGTTTAATTACAGAGCAGCAGCATGGCCTAAAAATATTTATGGCTGATGGAACTCCTCCAGGATCCTCCACTGACCAAGGAAGGACAGAGCTGTTTGTTTATATCTGTCAGGGATGGGCAGGAACCTGAGGAATGGGCAGAGGAGGCAAGTGGGGAGGAAGAGGATCCAGGGAAATGGGCCAGTGATTTGTGGGGTTCTGAGCCACCTGTAAGGCAGTTGCCAGCAGAGGAAGAGGAGACTGCGTGGCAAGACACAAGGGGAAAGGATGTGGAGGAAGAGTTGCAGGAGGTCTCAGAGTCTGGAAAGCCAGCAACAGCCCCAGGGAGAGTCATGCCTTTGCAAACTCCTCCATCTGCCCCTCTGCTATCTCCATGCTCAAGGAGGGCATGATGAAGGATGAGAGCAGTTGGAGTTGCCATTAAGGAGGAGCCATCAGGTGTTTGTATGCACCACATCAGGCAAGGGGGCTTAAGAAAGCAGAGAGGGGTGAGGCCCTGCTGCTGCTCCAACTGTCCGAGACAGGGCACAGGGCTGCGGAGGGAGCTTGCCTAGACAGCAAGTTAGCGGCGAGTGGTTTGTATACCCCGTGCACCTTAGAAGCTGATGTACCCAAGTGCTTTGCCAATAAAGAACTAAAAATCCAGTCACTCATCCTCATGGGTCTGGGTGTGACCAGGACAATATCCCTCTTTCTGCTCCTTTCCCTGGTGCTGTGGGGCTGGATGCCTGAGAAAGGGCTACGAAGAGCACTCTGGTCACAACAGCTGCTGTGAGATCATCCCTCTTCACTGATTTAGTTTGTCTCTCCCACAATTAATCAGTTCCCTCACCAGTCGGCATTCCAATTCCTTCTCCTCAACGCTATCCTGGTGTGTTTCAAGTGAGAATACTGAGAAATCAGATAAGCTAATATTAATAAACTAAACCCAGAGTTCTGTCTGTTCTGACCTCCAAGCTTATGTGCCATTGTTGCAGTTCAGCCAACTAGAGAGCTCAGTTCAGGAGAAAAGTCAGACTGTTGTTTATCTCACTTTGTTCTTTTTGTGTGCTCTAATAACTATTTCAGGCAAAAAACATTTATTGCTAAATCTGTGTTCTGAGTTTTCAATAAGACAAGCAATGCGTGTCAAAACGCCACTAGTAGGTGTCTTAAAACTGTTCCCATACTAGGTGTACAGAGGATTAGAACTGGAAAATATGAAAATCATGTGGAATACATATAAATTCTTACATGATAAGAGTCTCAAATAGCTTAGTAAAGTCAAGGTAAATAACAAACCTCTTGGGTGTTTGATTCAGTTCTCAGTTGCATACAAATTTCCTCATTTGGCACTGGGTTGGGAGAGGGAAGGTCAAAGGACCAAGTAACTTAGAAATTACGGTGGTGAGGAGGACCCATATTTCAAGAGACTGAATTAGCCATATGCTTGCCAATGCTGAGCCAAGCAAAAGGACTCAGTAGGATAGTAATAAAATTGTATATGGATGAAGCATTTTATTCCAAAATAAATGTTGCTTTTTATTTTGCTTTATTTACAAAAATATTTTAAGTTTCTACAACTATTTATAAAGATTCCTTTACATATTGAAACTAACCTCAACATCCTCTCCACCTACCTGCCCTTAGGATAAACAATCCTAATACAAGGTCATTTTAGCATTTCAGACCCAGTATTACAGATGTCAACTGCCAAGCCTTGGATTCAGATGCTTTAAATAGAGAAGATAGATGTACCAGGTTTCCATGGTAGATCTTTAAAATAACTACACAGTTTTAAAGCAAATTTCTTATATCAACATGTATGTGGACAATTAAAGAGAGAGAGAGTGGCATCTCCCTAGCTTCATGCTTTTACTAAAAACAAAAAACCCACAGTTATTTGTTACATGCATCAGAGTGGAACAGTTGCCTCAAATATGTTATACTTTTCAGCAAAGGAAACAAATATTTCATGCCTGCATAACTGGAGAAAAAGCTGAAAAAAACAGACACATCATTTTAAAAAGAGCTTGGAATTTGAAGAGTTATTCTGGGAAGAGTGAGGCTTCTCCCTCCTAACTCCCAACACTCATGTTCCTACAACAGCTTTATAAATAAAGATCAAGGTGGCAGTACCCAGGGGTACCATTTAGCAATGGTGTATAGCTGCCCCCTCTTTATATTTTCAGACCCCATGAAATTATTGATTGGGATACCACCATGTATGACTTGTGGTCAGTTCTATACACTGAATGACTATTGTTATTTATTTATTTATTTATTTAAGCAGGCTCATAGACTAGGTATGTGTGCTCAACAGACATTGAATTCTTTCATTTTGAAAAAAATGTGACTGTCCTCTGTGATGACTTTGCTATTATGGAGCATAAGAAGTAAGCAAGCTGCTGCATGGCAAGTTATTATTGAATATATAAAACCATATAAAAAAATAAATAACTTCCCAAAAGCAGCTCTTTGGGCCTTTTTGAGTCTCCAGACCTGTCAACCCTGGGTTTTGGCTACCAGGAAACAATTCCACTTTGATACCAACTACCAGTCTACTGGTGATGTGTTATAAATTGGCAACCTTCCACTTTCTATTTTGTGATTTTCATTCACTCCACTCCTTACAGTAATTGGAACTTTTGGCAAAATCTAGAGCTTGCTTGTGGATTGATTAAACTAAACACATTCAGCAGCATACTGGACACACACAGCACATACATTTGGTTTCTTTGGCAAACAGTATGCATCACTTATATACTATCTGTTGGTCATGCACTCTAGTTAAAAAAAAAAGTGTCCTGCTACAGTGTTACTGACTAAAAAAAGTTCAGTAAATGTATACATGAATTATTCTTTTAAATGATTTAACGTGAGCATTTGTTAATACTGTCAGATGCTGTTTTGGGTTAGATTCCTTTCTTCTGCTCTAACTTCCTTCTAACTTTCAGGGTACAAATATCCACATGACAGAAAGACAGGAAACCTTAATTCTCAGAGCACCAATTTTTAAGATAATTTCATGCTTATTATACATGCCAGTTTTATTGACAATGAAGCAATATGTTCAGCTCATTAACAAAACTAGGCTAATAGAAGCAGAAACATTTGCAGTCTTACCATTGTATTATGTAATGTTTTCACTGTGCACACAACTAAAGTTAGAGAAACAATATTCAGTACACAGGATGCACATTGCTTTCTTGGACAATGACAATAGCACTATCAGGCTGACAACTATGATTGAGTTCATATTCTCTCTACAAATATAAAATGCAACTAATAGAAATGAGTAACTGATACCGGTACGCAGGCCAAAAAAGTTTTATGACACAGCCCAATTTGAACTAAATATAAGAGGGTGCAAGGGGAAGGTTTGCTAGTCATTATGCTCCTCGTCATGGTGCCACTGAACAAGCACATTTACAGAAGTTTCAGCACTGTACTGCATTTTGCAGGTGTCCTATACAGCTACCTTACTACCTTTATCGTACATTTTGGTCTCACTGGGGAAAAAGGAAAGGCAAGAGGAGAGAAGCCTTTGAACCAACATTTCAAGCAGTACCTGAAAGCACTGGAAATTGGGAAGGTTCAGACAGGTGCTTCTAACCTGCTTTATCTACTAGTGGTCCAAGTGGCTGTTTTAGAAGAGGACATCTTTGCTGGCCTGCCATTGGTTGAGAAGAGTGGCGGAGAGCCCAGAGGAGAGGTTGGCAATTGGGTCTGAAAGGTTTTTGTGCACAGGACTGGTCTGTGGGTTGCCAGTTTCTCACTCCTGCAGTAAAGCATTGCCTAAAGATTGCCCTGCCTTCTTTCCAAAGCAATCCAGAAAAGGATGCTAAATTGTAATCCAGCAGAACAGTCTATTGTAATATTACCGAGTGTTATGTCAGTCAAATATTTTTAAGCGCAATGCACTGAGTACTCCAAGTCAAATTAATCCCACATGAAGCAAGCATTATGGCATTTTGAGACAGGGTATAAAACAAAATTTATAGAAGCACTCTAATGTTTATACTTTTAACAACTCTTCTGTAACAAATGTAAAATAGAAGAGTTATTGAGGAAGCCATATCACTCAACAATTTTATTAATACAGCGCACGAGGTTAACACCAATTTTATTGCGCATGGTTAAGAAAATACTCACTAATAAAAGGGTTTCTGATGAAGCTTGAAATATTCATATAAATTATGCCATACTTTTTCATCTTCCTCTTAATATAAACATCTGCCATTGACTAGTTAGTTCATTCTGATGAACATTGGGAACTAATGTGCAGTACTGTGTTATAATAACCAATGCACTGGCGCCCTCTTATGGCGAACATATTTATTTATCCAAATAGAAGCAATAAAACTACGTGTTCATACAGAACAACTCTATATGCTTACACTTGAAAACCTTCCAAACTATGTTAATCAAGTCTGATAACAGGACATATTTTATGGATTTCTATCTAGTTAAAGAACAGGAAATGGGCACATTGGAGAGTGGCAGCTAACTGAGTTTTTCCCAGGAGCTGTAACAGAACCAGATTTTTGGGGGTTTTTTTTACAGTAAGCTCACAACTTATGCTGGGGTTATGTTCTGGGGATCATGCCTAAAGCCAAAACTGTGTATAGTCAAAACACATTGGGTGCAAATATGGGTGGGATTGCCAAAGTTTCTTCCCCCCCCCCCCGATGCCTGCCCTTTTTCCATTTTGAAAAATCCCAAGCATGTAAAGCTGAATGTGCACAAGTTAAATGTGCGTAAGTTGCGGGCTTACTGTATTCACAAATGACCTAGTCAGGAGTTGACAAGTTTGTGGATGACACCGTGGTATTCAAAATGGCGAAATCCAAACATATAGAAGAAATGCAGAAAGATATCTCCATCTTGGGTGAATGAGCAACAAAACAGCAAATGAGATTCAGTGCCACAAAATGCAAAGTGATGCCCATCTGGCCAAAACACCCCTAACTTCCCCTTATGATGATGGGAGCCTGAAGAGGCTACAACTACCCAGGAAAGATTTTGGGGTTGTCATGGTGGCAGTTCACTAAGAGCAGCAATGCAGTGTGCAGCAACAGAAAAGAGGCAAAAGTTACAAAAAACAAGCAGGCAAAATGATCATGGGATTAAAGCACTTTCTCTATGAGGAAAGGCTAGAAGTGTTTTTTTAGGGGAAAATGATTAAGGAAACAGTTTTGTGGAGAGTGCTGATAGAGATGTTTTATTCCTCTTACAATATTCAAACTCAAGTCACCTAATCAAATTGATCAGCAGTAGGTTCAGAACAGACAAAATGAAGTATTATTTCACTTACAGAAAATCACTGCACAGGATAAGGTAAAAGGTAAAGGACCCCTGGACTAGTCAAAGGCGACTATGGGGTTGCAGCGCTCATCTCGCTTTCAGACCAAGGGAGCCGGCATTTGTCCACAGACAGCTTTCCGGGTCATGTGGCCAGCATGACTAAACCACAACGGAACACCATGATGGAAACCAGAGTGTATGGAAACGCAGTTTACCTTCCAGGCGCAGCTGGTGTGCACTGGTGTGCTTTCGAATTGCTAGCTTGGCAGGAGCTGAAACAGAGCAACGGGAGCTCACCCTGCCACGGGGATTCGAACCGCTGACCTTCTGATTGGCAAGCCCAAGAGGCTCAGTGGTTTAGACCACAGCGCCACCCGCTTCCCTAGTACACAGGTTATGGTTATAGCCACTAGCTTAGACATCTTTTTTTAAAAAAAGGCATAGATGAATTCCTGGTCTGTCATAGCAATCATCAATAAGCCAAGATAGCCAAAATACTATGCCTCTGAATGCCAGTAACAATATGATGTTAAACAAGGTGTATTCACAGCAAGTGCTGTCTTTAACATTGAAGCTTATAGTATGCTCAGATATGAGCCAAACACATTATTGTTTAATTTAGGATTTTGATAATATGTCCATGTAACTTTCATCTGCTTTTTTCAAAATAGCAATTGTTTGCATTTGATGGAATTCCATGAGATGTTGCTACAGTTATATTGCTTTGATGATAGTAAATTATGTTTAATCAAAATGGTTGCAGAAGTCGCAATGTATATATTTTGGGTATATATTTTGGTCCTTTCATCAAGTTGGAGATCTTGTGGAATGACTTTTTCTTTGTTAATTGTGAAAGGTTAGAAAGGAAAAGGTGGGAGTAAATATCCCTTCCTTTTAGCCCCTTTCATTTTGGGAGGTCCAGCTCACCTTTTATTTGCTGCCCAATTTTAGCCTTGCTGATTCAGACAATTATGAACTAATTGGGGTTTCTCAGTTCAGCATCCATAATCAATATTTGAGAATTGTAATGGCAGCAATTTATAAAGTTTATTATGCTATTAACCTCATTTATCTCCTTTTCTGCAATGCTTAAGTTCTATTAAGTAAAGGAAATATATTTGCTAAGTGCCTGAAGATATCCTTGAACATTAAAGTTTCTACGTGCTTATAAGAAAGGGAATTAACTAACCTCTTTAATGCAGCAGTTGTTACAGTGGAAATTAAGGTGAAAAACTTAACTGTCACACTCTGATTTCTGATACATAGAAATCAGGCTTAGACTTCTCTAAACAGAGCAAAGTTGTCATACCATGTTCAAGAGCTCCATAGCATTATATTTCTGTATTTTATCTCTGAATTCAAAAGGCCCCCTTATAGTTAACAAACAGCAATAATTCAAGATTGTACCCTTCACCTCTGTTTGCAGGATGGCAGCTCTCTGCTCTTTAGCTGTGAGGGACTCCTTGAGAACATCAATGTGTTGCTTGCTATCGGAAAACTGGTTTGTGAGGGTTTCCAATTTTGTCTGTAAGGCCAACAGCTCTGTGTCTTTGCGTGACAGTTCCTGTTTCACCTGACCAATCTAAAGGAGGAACCAAAGAGAAAAATACAGGTTATCAAACTGTACATTAATCTGTCAAAGGAAATAGAACTATTTACAGAAATATTTCCAGCTATCACAAAGGCATGGCACCAAGCTGGCTCAGGAAATTGGAAAGGACAGTAAACTTAACTGAGCGCATGCGCCTTTGCAAGTACAGTCTTAAAATAATGTTGTAAAATGAAAATAGAACTGGATTGTAGCCAATATGCATATTATTCCACTACTACATTCAACTTCAGGCAGAGGCCCAACAATTGCTGATCACCCAAGAAGCGAAAGAACAAATAATAGGCCAAATAGTAAGCCAATCAGTTATTGCCTAAGCTTTTTAAAAAGCACTTGGCAGTGAATGGCAGAATCAAAAAACATTGATTTTAAAAAGGAGCTGTTCTGCTTTGTTGAAGAGTGCCAATATTATTTTGTTTCTGGCCTGCATTCCTGCTACTTAATACCTGTGTTTCTTGTGTTGCGATTATGTTTGATGGAGGAAAATATTTCAGCAAAGATGTGAAAAAATATGCATTTGAAAACTGAGGGAACTTCAATATTTTTCCCAGGTGGTACTTTAAACATTAACTAGTAACTATATTGACTTCACTCTTGAGTACTCTCAAGGCTTTGAGCAAATTATCAATCCTTTGTTCCAATAGTAATGCCAACGCTCCCTTCCTCCCCCATTTTGTCTTATAAACATTATTTATATTAATTATAGGTTTGGTTTGCACATAACTTTAAACCATGAAGAATCTATGATTTAGTTATGATTTGTTTGATCATCCATACTCTGCCCAGCAGCTTAACTATTAATTAATCACGTTTACATATGTCTCAAAGCAATTGACAGACACACCATAAAAACCTAACATTAATTTTTCAAACAGTACAAAAACAACTGAAGATTTGTACTGTTTTTAAAGCAACACTTCAAACAGAGATTGTTTCAACAGACTTTTCTAGAGGGATGAAGCAAACATTTATTTGTTTCCAGAAAGCACAGATAATGAGTGTCTGCCATGTCTCAACAGAAACAGAGATGGCAATTTAGTTCTGTGGAACTATGGTTTGCTTACCACCAATTAAACATGTTCTGAAGCCATGGTTTGTTGCTGGCTCATGAAGCTTGGTTTGTTTTAACCATTGGTATGGCATGTGAACCCAGTACCATTGGTATGGCATGTTAACCATGGTTTGTTTGGCCCCCTCACACTCACCAAGCTGCCAAGGCATGAGACAAGAGCAATTAGCAAACAAACGAAACTTTGCAGACCAAGCTATGATTTGTTGAACAAACTATGACTTAAAAAGGTAAAGGGACCCCTGACCATTAGGTCCAGCCGTGTCCGACTCTGGGGTTGCAGCGCTCATCTCACTTTACTGGCCAAGGGAGCCGGTACAGCTTCCGAGTCATGTGGCCAGCATGACAAAGCAGCTTCTGGCGAACCAGAGCAGCGCACGGAAACGCCGTTTACCTTCCTGCCAGAGTGGTACCTATTTATCTACTTGCACTTTGACGTGCTTTCGAACTGCTAGGTGGGCAGGAGCTGGGACCGAGCAATGGGAACTCACCCCATTGCGGGGATTCGAACCGCTGACCTTCTGATCAGCAAGCCCTAGACTTAGTGTTAAGTAAAAGCCAGGTCATTGTCTGTTTTAGATTATGAACCTGCAGGCAAAGTTTGTATTCTTTTAACTTTAGTACAAGGGCTTAAGATTGTATGAAACAGTGTCGCTCACATGGAGGGAAGCAATTTCCAACTGTTTCCTTGCCCCCTGTGGGACCCTATAGCACAGATTTAGAGGGACATTGGAGCTGTGTACTTTTGCCAAAAATGGGTTGTGTCCCCTCCCTGTTCTCTTACATTATTTTTTCATTAATTGCAAAATATTTTCATATACTGGTGCATCATGGTAGCCCATTAAAAAAAAGATGTATACACTTATACAATCTTCAAATCAGATTTATTTAAATACAGCAACAATCTCCAATTAGAAAGAAGCACTGTAATCAGGGTAAGGTCACAGCTCAGTTTTCATGTAGAAAAATATTAACTCTGTTGAGTCTATCATAAATATATTATTTCATTTCATCCTAGAAATTGAAGCCAAATACATTAACAAGTAAAAAAACTTGCAATCCAGACATGTTTTAAGATTAAATGTGCAGCACATACTTCAAGGCAGGACAGGAAATGAGGACATAACAAGGTCTGCATTTCTGCTCCTAATCTCACACAATGTTTATGAAAATACACAGCCTGACAAAATATAGTGTGGAATACAATCAAAGTCATAACATTTTACTGTGCATTTTCAAAAGCTCAGTACATGCATCTCAGACACATCTGAAGCACTTTGAAAGAATCTAAGAATATAGCATGACACCTTAGCTGAAGTCATGAAAATTGGGTGTTTGAAGTAGAATATAGATTGTGATGTTACTTATATCAACCATAAGTAAGCTAAAGACAGATGCAGATTTATAGTTAGTTATAGTGCTTTTCACAGCCGCAGAGTGCAAGGTAAGCAAAGTAAGCTACCCAGAAAGCCAGCAGAGCCCAAGTAAGCGGCACTGCACACAGAGAAGTCAATCTTACGGCAGAGACCTCAGTCTGAAGAGAAGTCACTCTCTTTTTCAGCTCCTCTCCTTGAGCCTCTTTGGCATTTAGCTCTTCCTTCAGTTGCTCTACCTGCCACGACATTATTATTCTTTTACATTAAATTTTTTCCTGTCAAATGTCCTCAATCTGCACGGAGGCAAATCGTAGCAAAAAAACAAAAACAAAACAAAAAACCAGCCAGCAGATTCAACACTTGCCAAACCCTCCACCCTGGCAAATATGCAAGATCTCTAAAATAAAACAATTCTTCCTAAGCTGCATACAGGAAAGATTGCACATATAACAACAAAGATGGCGTGTCATTATCTAGAACACACCACCGGTTCTTTGGTAATGAGACAAACTGTGGTAATTGAGAACAATTTGAGAAAAAATTAGCAGCTTAAAGAGCCAAGTATCAAACACTGCTGAAAATAAAATGCAGAATGTTTTTAATTTGATTATTATGCAGTAGATCAATAACTGGATCTCCTTTAAAAATAATAATCAGGTCTTTTGAGGTCTACTGCCCTTTTGTGTTGCATTTAATTGTGATTAATTTCCCCAAGAACACTGGATGGTGCTTCTGCATCAGTTTATGAAATAAAAATTGCTACTGTTTGAAGAGCAATACTCAAATTATGAAAAAGAATTAACTTTATTTCATCATCATGAGGGAACTCCATTTCAACAATTTGAGTGTGTGTATATATACTAGTAGAGAGGGTGGAATGCAAGTGCCTCATCTGCTTTGTGATTAGTTGGTTTAATTAGTTTCTTAGAGGAGTATATCATTGCCTAACAGATTGTGTTCACTCATTACCTTGTTTTTCATGAATTTGGAATGGCTACGATACACCTCCATTTGTTTCATTTCCTCCTCTCGTTCCTCTGTACTGAGGGCTCCATTTGACTTCAGCATCTGTATCTCTTCTTCCAGATCTCGGAGTCCACGCTCCATGGAAGAGATCTTAGAATCCTTCAGACACAGTGAACAATTGGCAAATTAGTCTTTCATAAATTGTGAAATCACCCTAATTTGGCAAAACAGAAAACAGGCCCTCCTACAGAACACTGTCAGTCAGTGAAGAAAGACAAGATGGGAGAATCTTCCATTTGTTGAAACTTGAAGCCCCAACACTCTGAAAATATTCCAGCAGTAGTAGGAAGAGCAAATAGCATTTTCCGTAATCTGGCTGGATGAAAAGGTGTTGCAGCTTGGCTCTCAAGCGAGATGGAAAGGATGGGGGTCCTCAACACATTCTGCTCATCAACTTCTTTGTAAAAATCCTATCTCCTGTGTAGTCAATGAATGCCTATGGTTTAATATACCACAGTCTGCTACTTATGGTTAAATATTAAAACCCGAACAGCAAAAGAACAAGAAATATTATGCCCTTTGCTCTGAATAGGCACCTCCTCTTTCATGTAACTGTAGAATTCTTACCTTCATCTCTATAACAGTCTGCAAAGCTTTAGTCTTGGCAGAATCAGGTGCATTTTCAAAACGACGATGCATTTCCTGTACAGAAAGAAATACAAGAAGGCTAAGCACAACAGACTTCATTCAAAAGAGTAAGAGCAACATTATCCAACTATTTTGGATGACCTTTCACATCAAATAACAGACATCTACAGTCCACTGAAATGAATCTACACACAAGTGAAATAGTTATTAATCATCTGCCTTTCCTTTCCAACGACTAACACTCTACAGCAGGCAGCTGAAGCAACTTAAAAACCCCAATACCTTTCAGCTAGATGATTCCTTATATGGTCTTTTCAAACTTTATCTTCTGGTGGGAGGATAAAAATACTTTTTAAAAAGAGGATTAATAAATAACAGCAACAATCTGGTATGTACTTAACAAGCTGATAAAGCATCTGTGCCAATAATACTCCTACACGCCCAGAGTAGCAACCACCTAGTTACTGATGACGACAGCTTTCTCCAGAGAGACAGCAAGGGATGAGAGAACGTTCACTAGGTTGTTCATCAAAACAGCCAACATGCAATGGGTGTAAAAGTGAGCACCTATATTTCTGTAAGTATTGCAGAATAAGCATTTCTAGCATAAAAAAGCTGAATACAGGGCTGCATGGTGCCAGAGAACCAATTTTTCTTTGTATTTTACAGAGTAGAAGCAAACTATACTGTATTTTCTTCAGTTTTTCATAATAATCTTCCACACATAATACACAGGAGTTAAGGAAGCAAGGGATTAAGATAGTGGGAGGTGTCAGAAATTCTGGCAACTAGACCCACACACCTTATTGTCGGCAACATTGACACAGATGGCTAGGGAGTAGCACACCAGCTACTAGCTCTGTAGGGGCCATGTAACATATATTAGCAAGGGCAGGAATGTGGCCTGCTTGCCTGCAATCCTGCAGCAGTTGGGCCAAACTGAGCAGCATAGCAAAGGCCCCTCCCCATTTTGCTACCTGCAATGACTAAAGGAATCTCCAAACAGGAGCAGAACACAAAGGTGTCATCAGTAGCAAAGGACATCACCCATGACACCAACCTGGCAACAGCAGGAATCAGGAAGCACACTTCCATGTACCGGTAATCTGTCTGTTCTGCTACATTCCTTTATTTTGGCTTTCATTTTTATTATTAGATTTTGTAACTGTGAAATAACACTAGTGTTTCCAGTATGAAAGCATTTTATTGGAAAATCTAGAGTGCAGTTGATCCTAGCATGTCTTGAAGTTATCACCAGCTGATTTGTGTTGACCTTTAAGCCCTATCAGCAGTCTGACGTATCATTAAAGAAATGAATGGGATGCTGAAACTACTGAAAGCCTAGAGTAGATGGGGTCAATTCTTTCCCCAGCAACTTCTCAAAATAGGATGCGGAAAATAACTTAGCATTCTGTCGGTACCATAAATTTCACTTTGTGTATGTATGGCTACAACATTTCAAGAGCACTGGAGTAAGTTTTTATACTGCTTTTATACTGCTTCTGTTCATTCCTGTGTGTTAACCCCCCCTCCCAAACTTTACAAAACACTACAGGGGTTCATTGTACTCCAGAAGTAAATTTTACCTTAGTGGCTTTATCTTGATATAGGAAGTAACACTTTCATAGTGCAATCTTGCAACACTGATTTCTTATGTACAGTGTTCTTTTGGGGGGAAATGCTTACTAGACTACTGAGGTACATTGGACTCCTTCCATTATTTACCACAAGCATTTCATGTCCACAAATTTTCATTTGTTTGCTTTCCCTTCTGTTTTCTCCTCCAGTGCTTCCTGATAGCCCAATAAGGTTTGCCAAATTGGTGGGATGTATATTTTCCCTAATCACAGTTCTGTTTGCCCCTAACAAAACAACAAGAGACCCAGCTGTACACAGCTAGAGACTCAAGAGCTGCTCTGCACACACTGTTTATTCAGCTAGACACAAAGAAATGGACAGATGTCCTATCTGCTATAGAAAAGATAACAAATCATGGCAGCAATGCCATCATTGAAAGCTTTTAGTAGTTAGCTGTAGAATATATGTGCCCTCAGCTTTCTATTGTAGAATGATGGAATTCTGAAAGTGCTTTCCCTTTACTTTTCAAGTGGTCAACTGTCATTTGAAAAATGTCTATCTATACATAAATGTAATTTATGTTTTTAAAATGTGGAGTCTGAATAATTCAAATGTTTTCATTAAAAAGATTAAGGTAAAATTAAGTTTTTGATTCAATGTTAAAATATATTTTTGGAATGCAATAGTAATAAAATCTGCTTTATGCTAAACTGGAGTTATTCTGAAATCAGTTATATCTTTACTTCCAGCTCAGGAGTCAATTAGATTGTCAAAACAAATGGTGTAAGAGGTGGAAAGCAACTATACCAATGATCCTAAACTTTGCCAAACCCTTTTTTTGGTCCAGTCTTGCTGTATGATGAAGAACAAAGCCATTACATTCAGAAGAGAACAATTATAATATCGATTATTTAATTTCTATACCACTTAATATATTTAAAATATCTCTGTGGTGTACACAAAACTGGAGCAACAACAGAGAAGTTAAACAAAATATTACAAAAATGCACAGTTACATATAAAAATGTTACATTTATACAAAGTTACTAATGTAGATATAAATCAATATCCGTTCATTTTCCTTCTGGCACACCCTCCCTCTCAGCCTCAGGGAGGGTCCAACAAACTCAGAGGGTTTCCCAGAGGGTCCAAAGGATGGGAAAAGGATCCGCCTCCACTCACAGCTCTTTCTTCACCCTCTGTCCTTTCCTCCTCCAGCTGCAGCATTTCAATTCCAAGTAATATAGTATTCCAATTTAGCAATTTGCAGGTAGCTTGAAGAGACTAAATAGCAGCTTATTTTAAGGGACAAGGAGAGAGGAATGTGAGGAAGCACCCAATCCACAGCAATTTAATGATGTCCCTTATTTCAGAAAGCCCTATCTCCTTTTTAACTCCTTGGAAGAAGCACTGAAGTTCCATGGTGTCCCTTCTTTCTTACGTGGCAATCTAACAACAATGGTTATCAATATAAAATTTCTACAGATTTCAAATACATATAAACAAATACTGAGATTTCCTCATCCCATTTCAGTAAGCTTGGGTGAATGTGAGCAAATAGGAGTTCATGATTTGTACTGTATTTATTCATCAGAGTAAAGGAAGCAGCAATAATGTCAAACTTGAAGAAAATAAAAAATGGAAGGCTTTGGCATCTACCATATAATTAATAGGCTCTGTTTTCAGGCCACAAAATTCCATGTGTGAGGAACTTCTAGCTAACCCAAAGGTTTCTATGTGCACTGCAGAACAAAGAAAATCTAGATTTGTAATTTGTTAACAGACTTCACATTGAAGGAGCTAAGCCATAATTAAAGCTCTAATTAAAAATATAATTAATTGTCCTGAGAAGAACAGCTTCTAAAAGAATTTCAAGCAACAAAGAAGAGCCAATAAAATTAAATAGATCCTTATTATAAAAGTAATCACTAAAATATTTGGAGGGCATTTCTAATCATATTCTACAGGATAGTTTCCCACTAAACCTGCATTTGCCTTAAGCAAGGTCAAACATTATTCCTCTATAACAGCAGCAACAAGGTGGGAGGCTGCAGGCAATACACCACCATCTTCTGGACACTGAATACGTGTGCAGGAAAGACAAAACTGATGCTCTTTGGACTTAATGCTGGTTGTACCAAAGTATCTCTCCCCCCACCCCCCACCCCAAAGAAGAGTTAACTGGAAGAGAAAACTTACTAAAATAAGTTCAATATTTATTTGGAGCTTCCAAAATTGTTAGTAATGTGATGTCATTAATTAATCTATATATATATATATAAATGTTCAAGATGGGTGCGCGGACACAAAGGCCTTGCTCCGTAACCGCTTGACCGGGTGCCTTCAAATTTGGACACAACATTCCTTGGCATATGGGAAGGTTCTTAGGTACCTAGACTGCAAAAATATCACACCTTTCCCAGGTTAATCCGTGAATTTGTGCAAAACAAACAAACAGTGCCCTCCAGTGGACGTCAAGGCAACACACGCTTTACAACAACAGACTTCAGAAGAGGGTGGGAGGGGGAGCGGAACTTGAGGTTGCCTCAGCGAATAAGCTGTTGGCAGGGGAGGGGCCGAATCAACCTTTAGCTACCACCACCATAACAACTCCTTGCCTCAGGCTCGGCGGAAGTTCATGGGCAGAAGCTGTGGGAAACCAGGTGAGAACCGGGGGGGGGGGGGGGAGGGGGGGAGAGCCACAGCAAAGCATGGCCGGGCCAGCTAGTATACTGATAATTGTTTTCCACAGATTCAATTAATGCCTGTGCTGCCCTTGAAAAGTATTCAGGACTTCTGTCATGGAAGCTCATCTGTTGAGACACACAAGGCAACAAGGAAACATCTGCTTGGTTTTGTGATAGTTGTAGTGACCACCTGTTTGCTGGGTCTAACTCAAGGTGCTGGCCTTCTGCTAATATGAAGTGCCCTTCTTCGTATATTGTCCCTACCACTCACCCTTTAATACCTGCCCAAAAGGCCCTACTTGAAATTTCCTTCACCAAGCTACCTAAAATTTGCATGCATGCAGCAGAGCTTTGGGCATCATAGGACACAGCAACAGTTATGTTTAACAAATATTAGGATGAAAAAAACTTTCTATTGTGCTCAATTTTCAATTGAATCTGAAAGTGTGAATACTAGTGTATCAACCTAGTCCTTTATTCCTTCATCAGACCACACACGTCACTTTCTACCTTACTTTCTGGCAGTGACTGTCTAACCAATATTATGCTTCTTTGTTTACCAGGAGTGCTTATTGCCCAATGTTATTCAGCTACATTTAGCTATTACTTTATGAATTATTTACATCAAAAAATTATAAAGAATACAATACTATAAAGTGCAATACTTCTTCACTTTAAATAGTGTGTTTTGGACTATGCAACCAAGGCAGCAAATGATTTCTTCAAATACCCTTCATAGCAAAGTGGCTGTTTCCATGGAAATGGCAGAGCAACCATCCATTACTGCTGCCAAGATTTCTCCTTATTCTTCTAAACACAGGTAGATGCTCATTTCCAGCTTTCTAATGAAACTACACACAAACACACAGGACTAATATATAGCAGCATCCTCAGATGGTTACACAAGTAGTATTTACACACAGAGAGAAAATAAATACAGCTTGCCATTCTGCAAGCACAAGTTCCTGGCTGCCACTGGTGATTCTCCCTCCCCCATCAGAGGATTGTAAGGTACATGAAGGCCAGGTTCCAACCATGTATGTCTGATCTCAATTTAAGACTTATGCTCTTGGGTGCTACTACAAATCTCCTCTCCCTAAGTCCAGGTCTAGAAGTGTGTGGATCTCCAAAGCCCAACATTTCAAATGTTAGCTTTCTAGCTGTTGTGGAAGGAGCTTTACTATTTTTATATTACTGCCAGAAACACCCAAGTCGTTTGCACGCATACATCCACACACGAAGAATATACTGGATCTTGTACTGAGCACACTTTGGTCCAAATGGAATTATGTGTAGCTAGACTACAACTCCTTTCATTCCCAACCACTGGTCATATTGACTGGGGCTGGTGGGAAATGGGAAGTGAGACTAGGGTAATGTCTGCTGTTTCCAGGAACTCTTCTTGTTGTGAGACTTTTGTGGGTGAGCTGAGAGTTTGGACCCTCAGGTGAGAACCAGGAGGCTGAGAGGGAGGGTGTGTCACAAGGAAAATGAGCAAATTGATATATATATATTAGTAACTTTGCATTAATGCAATTTTTTATGTTACTGTGTATTTTCATAATATTTTAAATTGTCTGTAGATCTTCCTTTTTTATCCTTTTTAATTAAATAGACCCTTCCCACCTCTCTTTCCCTCCAACCTTATACTGTATATATCTGGAAACAGAGACTATGTAAGTACTTTTGTAACCAAATAAAATATTTAATAAAAATATTTTTCTAAAAAAATAAAAATTAATTCAATAGAAATTAATTAAAATCAAAACTATTAAGAGCTAATTATTTCAAGTAAACCTGGGTTGACAAGAGAGAAGTCTGAACTGCAAGTAATAAGGTTAGACAGTGGAACAGAATCTCATCCCAACTCACCTCCCTTAGCAAATTGTTCTCCTTTTCCTTCTGCTCTAGCAAGGTTTCCAAGTGGTGCACATGCATTTCTGCCTCAGCCAATCGTCTAGTCCGCTCATGATCCTCCTCTGTTGCTTTTGCTGACAGCCCCTTGCTCTGCAACATTTCCAACAACTTTTTGATGGACTCATCACGAGCATTTAAGGTCTGCTTTTGCGTCTCAATGCGCAGCTCCATTTCTTCCAAGGTTTTGCGGAGCAAGAAAAGTTCCTTGGCCTGGCGCTCATGTTCTGCATGAAGCCGTTGGAAGTTCTCCTCTGTAAGCTCTGTTACAAAGTGCTCACTGGATCGACTGCTGCTGTCTTGCTGAAAAAGCTGGTTCAGGTCCCTCTGGATCCTAAGCTCATCCTGAAGAGCTTGGATTGTCATCTGCATATGCTGGAAATAATAAACCCAAATCCATGAATTCACTATGTTAAAAATGGAACTGTAAAGAAATGTACAACATGAGGGGCCCAACTCTTTTGCATAACAAACATATTGCTTCCCCAAACATTGAAATATGATGAAAAGACAGGCTAATAAAACAAAGAAAAAATAACATTTAATCCCATGTTCTTTGTATGAAAGCAGCTTTCTAAATCTTCAGCAACCAACCTGAGCAATGCATTGGGGAAAATTACACTAATCTGCTCTGAGCTTGTGGAATAGAGAAGTCTTAACAGAAAGACATAACAAAAGAAAAGGGGGGTTGGGAAGGAGAAGGTAAGACCACAGGGCCAACACACCCAAAAAATAATTCTCCTTGTAGGTCTTTTTTGCTCCAGAGCAGAAGAAATGGGCAAGCAAGAGTTGGACACTGCTGTTCAATCTGCCTATGATGCCTTCAGGCAGCTGTTCCCAACCATCCACTCTCACTACTAGATTACCTTGGAGCCTCATCACAGTACACAAATTGTCAGGGACTGGCTGAATGAAGAAGAGTGGTGGTAGGTACCAGCTGGGGAACCCCGAAGGGAAACCCCAGAACAGGACAGCTCAGAGCCAGAAGATTGGTGGTGGAACACAGAGAAGTCAGAGGGAGAAGATTGTAGGGAGGTGTCAGATGCTGAAGGGGCAACAGGGTTTAGTGAGCAAAGAGAGCCGGTGGCAGGGAGCTGTTCCGACTCAGAGGTTGGGGGGGGGGTATCAAGAGCTTGCTGAAGAATCCTGGGAGTCTCCCTCTCCTACTGTGACAAGCTCCCCCCCCCCCCGATCTCCAAGAATGCACAGGATAATGAGAACAGACAGTGACCAGAGGTGCGTAAGCATAGTTTGAGACGGCTTGTGCAACATCTAGGGGTGGAGACTTAGAACAGTGCAGAGGGAGGGAAAACCCTCAGTCCTGGCAACTGCTCTATGGCAGCAAGAGCTGCTGGGAAGTGTTCTGCGTTGCATACTATTTCCTTGAATAAATAGCTAACTTCACTGACAACTGCCTCTGCCTCTTCATTCTGACCTGCATCTGACTCCAGCCTTGACCATAGCTGTCAACTTTCCCCTTTTTGCGGGAAATTCCCTTATTCCAGCGCCGTTTCCCATTGCAAACAAAGGGAAAGTTGACAGCTATGGCCGTTTCCCAATGCAAAAAAAAAGGAAGGTTGACAGCTCTGGTTGACACATATTGGGCTTTTAATTTTTTTAAAAAAGTAAGCAGGAGCCCTTGTGCAAGCCTTACACTGCAATCCTAACAATATCTACTCAGAACAAAGTCCTACTGAATTTAATAAGGCTTAGGATTGCAGCCTTTCAATTAAATATCACCCTTGTGCAAGACATCCATATTACTTTCTCAGAAAACAAAATACATGAAAATGGACACATTCCACCAAGCTTCACCCACTGGTATAGAAAACAAGCAGCAGAACAGCAATGAATACTCATGAGTGACTGAAAGAATGGGCATGTGTGGAAGCCAACATGTCAAAAGCGTACCTGGAAAGCTGGTTAAGCAGGAGCAGCCATATTTTTCTTTTTAAATAACATTTGGGGTGGAAGAGGAAGGATGATGCCTAAAGCATACTACAATGAACTAGAAACACTAAAAAGACTTCAATTTCTTTTAAAAATATCTGGCTAATCTGCCCTTAAAATCAGTTTGCATTATCAAAAAACAGAATCTGCTTAATGCATATTGGAAGCAAAGACCTGTCTGTCCGAAGGGATTCCCTGCTGACAATCTGTTTCCACCCACTCAGAAGAGCTAGCAAAGGAGCTAATGTCAGGTGTCCAACAGGCCCTTGCTGATGTAGAACGTGCCAACTCCAACACATATTGCCATTCTAACTTTATAATTGCTCTGGGACATCAGACCTGTTATTTTGTATTTCCATACAAAGAGCTATTTTTGTAGTGTTTGAAAACTTCATTTAAAAGCAAAGCTATGATTTTAATAGGGTTTAATCTATCTGGCAATCCCACAAATCAACTTACATTTAAAGAAGTTCTTGTGCTGAATTATCTCAAAGGCAGCAAAAAAGGAAAGGGATTAAAAATTCTGCAGATAAGTAGCCTGCTACTAGTACATTTCTCAATTCTGTAAGGCTCAGGAAAATGACTCAACTTGGTTTAAGGGCATACAGTACATGTCAGTGCATGAATAGAAAATACAATCACTATACAATCACAGAAAGTAACTACAGGATGCAGGAAAGAGGAAGCAAAGGCAATTTGTTCTATTTATTTTTATTTTATTTACTAAATTTGTATACTGCCCTTCACGTGAAGATTACAGGGTGGTTCGCAACATAAAACTACAAATGCCCCAGTGAGCAGCCCAGCTGCCAAATTTGCACCAGCTGAAGTTTCCAAACTGTCTTCAGAGGCACAACCCTACCTTGAACCACTGTGATTGGGTACTCTCCTACTCTCCCCAGATGGGCACATCCCACACCTTTCAATTTAAAAACAACAAAGTCCCTGAATTGAAAAACACATAAGTTAAATCAGGTTCTCACAGCCAAGATAGTCACAGACCTCCTCAGCAGCCTCAGCTTTTGTAGCTGCAGTCAGTCAGGGCCCTGTCCTCTTAGGTCAGCTGGAAAATGTCTGCAAGGCAGGAAGCAGGTCCCCCATATTTGCATATTTCCTGTGAATAATTTGTTTCAATTGTTTTTAATTCTGAATTTTAAATTGATGTAACCTGCTTGGGGACCTGCTGGTGAAGGGTGCGTAATAAATTTAATAATAATAATTTATTATTTGTACCCCGCCCATCTGGCTGGGTCCCCCCCAGCCACTCTGGGCAGCCTCCAACAGATATTAAAATACATTAAAATATCACAGTTTAAAAACTTCCCTAAACAGGGCTGCCTTTAGGTATTATCTGAATGTCAGATAGTTATTTATCTCCTTGACCTCTGCTGGGAGGGTGTTCCACAGGGCGGGCGCCACTACCAAGAAGGCCCTCTGCCTGGTTCCCTGTAGCTTTGCTTCTCGCAGTGAGGGAACCGCCAGAAGGCCCTCGGCGCTGGATCTCAGTGCCTGGGCTGAACGATGGGGGTGGAGACGCTCCTAAAAATTAATACCATTTATGAACATGTTTAACTCTATAATAGGTGGGTTTTAAAAAGACGTTTTCGTATTTTTTAGCTGAGAACTATATTGCAAAAAGCAGGTAAGTACAAATTTTTCCCCAATAACTATTAGAAAAATTGTTGGAATTGTCTTCCCAAAGAGATAAATAAAAATGTACTAACTTATATCCTTTCATAGGGCATTCATATAAAATGAAATGAACAGAATTTGTTTTGAATGTATCTATTTGGCAATGGTCCAACATGTGTGTTGGTGCTGTAGATAACTGATGTTAAAACAAAAGAAATTGCTTACAAAATAATGTATTTCTGGTATTATATTCCTTACAATTTGAGAAGGATGTATAGTTCATGAAGTTCAAAATGTTGACAGAGTGATACAGTGGAAACTCTACCTGTCTGTCTGGAGGCTGAAACAGGTCGCTGGGAGAGGAACTGTTGTGCGCAGGTGTGGGTGGCAATTGCCCGCTTCTGCGCATGTGCGAACAGCGGCAAACCCGCCGGTTACTTCCGGGTTTGCCGCGGACATTGGGCGAAATGGATGCAAGCAGAAGCGGACGTAAGAAGAGGTTTGAATGTAATCTGATTTATCAACTTTATTTGTATCTGTTAAACCTTTGTAAGAATGCAGGCCCCTGCTGGATCAAGCCAAAGGCGCAACTGGTCCAGCATCCTAGTCTCACCAGAGGCCTGTAGGAAGCCTGCGAGCTGGAGATGAGCGCAACAGCACTCTGCCCATCTGCTATTCCCAGCAACCTGGTATTCAGAAGCATTACTGCCTCCAGCTGTCAAGGCAGAGCATAGCCACCATGGCTGTTCTTCATGAATTTGTCTAATCCTCTTTTAAATTTCCGTGTGCTGCTCTGATTCGCCAGAAGCAGCTTAGTCCTGCTGGCCAAATGACCCGGAAGCTGTCTGCAGACAAACGCTGGCTCCCTCGGCCTATAGAGCAAGATGAGCACACAATCCCAGAGTCGTCCGCGACTGGACTTAACTGTCAGGGGTACCTTTACCTTTTTACTTCTGGTTCATTTACTTGCCTGGAAAACAGGCTTTAACTTTGTTTGATGTCATCAATTCAGTTTTAAGAGACTGAGAGAAGATTTTAAAACATTTGTATTGTGGTAAATTTATATTTCATTTTAAAATGAAGGCTGGTTTG
This sequence comes from Lacerta agilis, assembly GCF_009819535.1. Classification (NCBI taxonomy): domain Eukaryota; kingdom Metazoa; phylum Chordata; class Lepidosauria; order Squamata; family Lacertidae; genus Lacerta; species Lacerta agilis. The sequence continues at coordinate 16,791,037 of NC_046321.1, forward strand.
AAAGATAATATAATTGATGTTTTAAAAATCCAAAACAAAATGTTAAAAATCATAATTTAAATCTATTTTTATCCAGGCTAGGCTCTATAAAGGAAAGTGATGGCAACAACAGTTCAATGACAAACATGGAACTTCGACAAAATGCTAATCAGCAGTATCTGAGGAGGGAAATCTATGACTGAGTACACCTGAGGAGATTACCAATATGCTAACATATGGACACTTTGTAGCATTATGTTGACAAGACCGTCTGCTGGTACAGATGCCAGATGAAGACACAGCATGGAACTTGTCAAATCACCACTGATAAGCCAGGGGGGGGAAATGCCTTACATATTAAATTAAGTGTAATCAGATGTTCATGATTTGAAGATTAATCAGAGTCATAAAAGATTGAAAGACTTCGTACCTAACAAATCCCTTTTACTTGCGTTATTACTTTAAAAAAATGTAGGCTATTCCTTTCAAGAGATTGAAGGAGGACAGCACCATTGGGGCGGGGGGGGGGGGGTAACAACTTGGTCCTTGCATAAAAAAGAACACAAATAAATCGGTGGTATTTCTAGTCCAATACTGACCACTTGGTCCACAATTACACAGAAAAATAAGAATGGTGCTTAGAAACAGTAGGAATAACAAACAAATATTTAATGAATTAAGGAAACAGAAGTAATTTGCTAAAGGACAACCATGTTAGCCTGCTGTTGTAGTAGGATTTTACACTTCAGAGACAAGAAAATGTAGCCCACAAGAGCTACCAAGGATGGCACAGATTCTGTCCTTCCTTGTTCTGGTCAGCATCCCGTTTGTCTTCTCTGGCTCAAGTGAATGTGCCTCATGGCAGGTGATGAGATCAAGTTCTAAAGATACTGATGGGGGAACTCTGAAGGAGTGTTTGGGGGTGGAACAAATTATCTTTTCTAAATATAAGGTAGCTGGGATTCCAGACTAAAACCAAAAGGGACAGAGAGGGCATGCAAGGCTGAGGTGGATTTGTATTTTTTCCCTCCTTTAATCTCCAAGCTTTCCAGTCACTGCTGAAGTCTGAACACTTCAACTTCTAATGTTTCAAACTGGTAGCTTGAAGTGTAAGAGACTAAACACTTATAAAAGAATAAATGAGAACTGTGATGAAAACAAATGTAATGGTCTGTTGAAATATTCTATTACAAAGATGGGAAAAATTCACTTGAAAAATGTATGCTTGTATCAAGAGATATTTTCTTATTTTAACACCTTTTATAATTTTTTAATGTTATAAAATTCCTGAATCTAATTGCTATGGCTAAATGCCCTACTTTTCATCCTCTACTATAATACTGTTACAGATCTGTGGTAACAAAGGGTACCTATATAACTGCTAGAGTTAGTAAATGTTATAAATTAATGAAAGGGTAGGATGTAGCTGATTTTTGGACTATTGAAGGGAAGATGCCAGGCCAGTGGAAAAATACAGGCTAAGCTCCCTTTCCAGGCTAGGGCATCACCTGGGATAGAAGCCGTTAAGCATGATGAAAGGTGTTGGTGGCTCATCACATGGAAATCCTTGCGTCTGTGCCAAAGGAGGTTGCCAAGGTTATGCTGAGCAATGCCGTAGGTTACAGGAAAATTATCACCTCTTAAAACTAGGCTTGGAATAGCAAGGAGAAGGCGGGTGAGCAGACAGAAGGGGAAGAGATGCTTGGCAAAGGGTTTTCTGGGAAGGAGAAGCAGGAATTGGGAAGGCTCCATGTGGGGGGCTGAAGGGCAGATGCCATGCGATGCTGGCTGAGGAGGCTGCATTGAGAGGCTGGGGGCCATGACTGACTGCTGCTTGGGATCCAAGCTCACTGAAGTTATGAGAGGATCAAAGAGGGACATTATTTGGGTGTAATGTTTTGGAATCTTGCTACTGCTCAGCAGAGATTGTGTGTAGTGCACAACACAACCCTTGTAACAATATATTTCTAAGACAGACATCAACACAGGGCAGGATTGGCCATTATCTATTTCTTTGTTAGGTTTCCTAGCTGGAACAGCAATTTATGTTTTCTTGGCTAGAGTCCACTTCAGCTGTATAAGGTTACCTAAGAAGTTTATTACTGTACTGTCAGAGAACTCAAGGAAAGAGACCATCTATTGTTTCATTTCACATGGGGCTTTTACAGAAGGTAGAAGCAGAACAGGGCCTGTCACGTGCAAAAGACTCAGGAAAAGGCTGATAATAGCTACCTGTTAAGAAAACTAAAACTTGTGGACCCCTGATATCTGAATCTTCTAATATAGCCAGACCATTTAGTATATTAATGGAATCAAACTGACATTCTGAGTGCAAAGACTGAATCTATGCGCCTGGATAATTGATCACGTACCAATTTAATCAGTAAAGACAAGTCAGTCAACAACAAGAGGAAAAGCTACCTTGCTGCATGAGCAGCAGACAGTTCAGCTTATAGGGGTGGGGGGGCAGAGTCCACACACGAAGGACATGGGTGTGGAAATATTTTCCAATAGTGGGTGGGGCCAGACCCACACACAGACCCTAAACAGATGCACAAAGCTATATCCAATGGAAACAGAAGCAAATATTTAATTCCAATTAATTCCACTCAAATTTCACCTATTTTCTCCACAGATTTTTAAAAGCTTTCCAACACACTTTTATCTGTTGTGACAGAAAAAACCAAGAACTACTCAGTAATCCCAGGAGAATGTAAACAACTTCAATGTACAGTTGAAATGCAAAGTCCTGCTTTTAAAGTCTCAAGCTTTAAAATTTAACTGCATCCCATAAACTGTATGTTTGCAGTTGCAAAAACCACACATGATGTTTTGTGTATTTGCAAATAAACGTCTACCTCTCTGCTTACATTTCCCCTCTCTTCTTGTAGAGGAAGGAGGTGCAAAAGTTTGCACAACATTAAACTCTGTTCCCGTCTCAGATGTTCTCTGCTAAATAATGGAGGGATGGGAGGCAGGACTGCCCCTGCCACTTAGCAGAGGTGGTTGCCTCAGGCAGCAGATACTGAGAAAAAGGAAGCAGCTGTGAGGTGCTGGAGGTGTATGCCATACAGCCTGCTCTGTGGCCTGAAGGAAGCCCACTGTCCTCAGGTTCACTTTTCATAATGCCAGTGCTGAAGTAAGATTCAGCCATCAGTTGGGTTGGCTTTTTTCCATGGAATGGTGGAGGTGCCATCTTGCCCTTCATGTCAGGCAGCAAAATGTTTTGGGCGAGCCCCAAAGAGATCCAGAAGGTTAGATGAAATCCAGCTGCAGCCTGCACCCAGCAAGTGCTTTCCAATCCCTGGAATAGACCCTTGAGAGCTAATTTTGAATGTTACCGGGGGGGGGGGGTTCCTACTGCTATCAGAAAGCAGTGTTTCTATTACTGATGAGTAATTGCATTATTCTGACTATAAATGCTGATGAAGTGGAGAATAGGGAACACTCATAAAACAAAGACTTGGGGCTCTCATGCTGCTGTTCACAAAGGGGTGTTCTTAGCTCCCCAAAGCAGTCAATGTAAACTGCATGCAAACCAAATTGTGGCTCCATAGAGTTTTTAACCTACACCAGCCAACCTAATTAAAGCCTTGGGCTGCAGCTGTTCAGAAAGGGGTATTCTGAAGCCCCAAATGTCCTCCATGGAGGCCACTCATGAACCAGGTGGTGGTTCTGTAGAGTTACGGCTTTACAAAACCACCTTCCCCATCAGAAACTATTTCCTCCCTCCTCAATGCAGTGGCACAGGAAACTGCTCGGGCACCCGGAGTGGCAAACATGACGTGCACCTGGGGGCAGGGCGTCACTATGTAGTGCGTGTGTGCAGCGTCGCTACGTGCAGCGCATGCGTTGTATGCAGCGATGCTGCACATGCGCTGTACATAGCGGGTTGCCGGCGGCGCCACTCCAGTGCCGTTCGGACGGTGCCGGGATCCTCTGCTTGTGGCTGCAGCCGCAGAGGATCCTCTACATGCGGCTGTAGCCGCGAGCAGAGGATCCCGGCATCATTTGTACGGCGCTGGAGCATAGCTGTCAACCTTCCCTTTTTTGCGAGAAATTCCCATATTATAGCATTGGGAAAAAGGGGGAAAAGGGAAAAGGTTGACAGCTTTGCGCTGGAGCCTTGAAGATATATTTTTTAAATTATCAGATTAACTAACTGATAGGACGAAGTGTGTCCACAACTAGTTCAAAGAAATCCCTAGCCCAAAGCCCTAGGTGGAAAAACCTGTTTATAATAAAATTTAGGTTGATCAGATTTACTTTAAAGGATACAAATGGACAATAGATATAGATGGCATAAAACAAGTTAATTAGAGGTGGACTAATTAGCGTGCCTGGTTTGTGTATCTCATTACATATTCTACATTGCTTTTAAATAGTACCATTTATTTTTTGGACTACAGTTCTACCATCCTACCATTATAGTGGTAATTATAGTGGGCTCAGAAAATAAAGCTCTAACAGTTTACTTAAATGAATAATTAGAATGGGTGTAAGGAATGACAGAAAGCCAGCATACCCCTACCTCTCATTGAGTAAGAAACATTTTCAGTGATGAAAAAAAAACCCAGTCACATGTTTACATGCAAAGACAGTTCTATTTTTTAAAATAATATTCACTTTCAAAGTTCCAAAGCATCCTATTTATTCCAGTTACTATTTAGATTTCAAGAGGTGTCCTTTCAGACAGATTCCAAAGTAGTATTTGGAAAAAAAATTGGTCTTTCACAGCCAAAGTTCTAATCAACCACAAAATTTTCAATAATTCTAGAGGGACAGTCCATTTAAAATCATTCTTTTAGATTTTGCCCTTTATCCATGTATTATGAGTTATATCAAACTAAGTCATACTTAGAGCAGACCCACTGAACTCAATGCACTTAAGTCCATTGGCTTTAATGGATCCAAGTACAGTGGTGCCCCGCTAGACGAATGCCTCGCTAGACGAAAAACTCGCTAGACGAAGGCATTCGTCTAGCGGAAGGCTGCCCCGCAAGACGAATTTGTCTATGGGGCTGCCTCGCAAGACGAAAAATTTTTTTTTCTGTCTAGCGAAAACCGCGGTTTGCATTGGTGCTTCGCTAGACGAAAAAACCGCTAGACGAAAATATTCGCAGAACTAATTATTTTCGTCTAGCGGGGCACCACTGTATGACTAACATTGTTTATTTATTGCATTTATATCTAACCTTTTTCTCCAAGGAGCTCAAGTGGTGTACATGGTTTGCCCCCTCCTCATATAACCCCCACAACAACCCTGTGAGGTAGGGTAAGCTGAGAGGGTGTAACTAGCCAAAGGTCACCGAGTGAGCTACATGGATGAGAGAGGATTGAAAAACTAGACTCTCGGGTCCTAGTCTGACACTCTAACCACTATACCATACTGGTTCTCAACAATGCCTATCACCCTATGGTTTTCCTTATTTGAACTGTGAACTAGAGAATTAGTTCTGATGCATACAAAATAAATCAAAAAATCAAAAAATTGTTCAGTAGCACCTTAGAGAGCAACTAAGTTTGTTCTGGGTATAAGCTTTCGTGTGCATGCACACTTCTTCAGATACACTGAATGCATAGTTTGGCACTACATGAAGAAACTAGACACAATCCTGCAGTTCATATTCACTCTCTCCTTCCTTAATACACCACTTACTCCTAGGTTCTTGACAAACAATTGTGGAGACTGACTGACTGGTCTGACACAATTCTCTCGATTAACAATAGCTCCTGTCAGGCAAGAACTCCAACACTTGCAGATTAATTTTTAGCCAGGTAGGGAGCAGCCACCACAACTTGTCTGTTTCCCCCTTACTCCCCCCACCCCATTTGAATAATGTAGTGTGAAAAATTATTTGGTTGTCAAAAGTATACAATGATTCTAGATTCAAAATCAAAATATTAATTCAAATTAAGGATAGACATGAGGGAAAAGATAGCATAAAAAGAAACAAAAAACCTTACACTAAGTTAGACAATCTTAAATAACTATTTCAAAGGCACCTGTGTGGAGCAAGGATCACCCATTATGTTTAGCAGATTTCAAATTTTCATATAAAACAGTTTTCATTTAAACCAAGTGGAATTAGGGGAGGTAGATCTTCCATTCATTGTATGGACATGTGAGGTTGGGTACACGTGTAGTAACAAGCTTTTGAATGCAGAGGAGCAGCCAGGGAAATGGGCCACTGGTACCTTTCAACAAACCCAGGAAGGCTGACATAAAAGGTGAGACTAGGGAGAAATTTCCAATCTACACCTGGTAGAAAATGACCAAGAGTATTTCCAGCCTGTGTGCATGAAGGATACTTGAAAGGTAACTGTTTTTGTTACATAAACAAATATATTCTTCAACTGAATATGAATCTAGGTTTTATTCTGAAAATATTTTAAGACCTTGACCTTGTCAAAAGAAACTTCGACTATCTTTCAAAGGAAGTCTTTCATCAACTGTTCCCTACAGATCTTAACAACATGCAAGGAGTTGTTGGAAGACATACATCTTAGTATTAAAAAATATACCCTGCGGCCACAAATTTTGTAACTAGATTGTGTATTATGAAGAAATACTTCATTAGATCTGTGTTGGATCTACTGCCAATGGATTCAAGTGGATTTAACCAAACTGAAATGCAGCGAGAAAGGGAATAGTTTCTCTTCGATTTTTCCATACTATTTATAATTTTATAAGCCTTAAAATCTAGAGTCTAAATATTCAGCCATATGTCACACAAGAATTTGACAAACTTCCAGGAATATTTGCTGAGTAAGTGTAACTATTCCTAGACAGAGGGCCTTCTTAGTAATAGTAGCCAACACATCCAACAAATTCCACATTACAAAGATATAAACCTCCTGCTCACTTCCTGACAGAGAACACTAGCAAAGAATCCTAGAATTATACTGGATTGGGCTGGAATAGTGAACTGATGGGAAAGGACTGGATGCTCCCCCCCCCCGCCCCCCGCTTCACTATTCTCTTATGCCATTACCTAAAGCAACATAGCTGCAACGTAGATACAAAATCCGAGACAGGAAAATTGTTTTTCCATGTTACATAGTGCTACTTGGAACTGAATATACTAACTCTAGATCAATAGAATAATTTGTCTCAAGTTCAAGACTGCCAAGGAAAATTCTCTGAAACACATTCATTAAAACAATTGTATTTACCCTCCCCTTGCAGAATTCTCTTTAGGTTACTAACCTGGTTTTCTTCCTGCACAACTCGATACTGTTCTTTCCAAATAGTTATTTTTGATGCCTCATCTTTCCTCAGGGCTCTTTCCTTCTTGAGTTCAGGACTCCAGAATGTCTTGATACTGTTCATGGAGGAGCTAAGTTTACTTTCTTTCACCTCTACATCCTTGCGTAGTAAATCATTTTCCCGCAACACTTCCTTGAGCTGCGTCTGCAGGTCCATTATAGTGTTGTCCCTAGCCTGGCGCAGTGAATGAGGCACTGTGGATGCCATGCTGACAGGAGGAAGGTGATGCTCTCCAAATGCTATAGTATCACTGGCAACCCCACTACTGGCAATGTTGGGGCTGCTGCCCATAGCAGTCATCCTAACACCGTAAGGCAGACGCCCCCCAGATCGTCCAAGAGTCATGGTGCTTTTAGGCGTGTCTGCACCCACGTTCTCATGGTCACTTAGGTACATAGGGCCCGAAGTGGCATAGGCAGCATTTAAGGATTGGATATTTTCCATAGAAAGAGTTTTGCCACTGCCACCCCCAGTACTACTTCCAGAACTGCCACCTGTGCTGTTGGTCCGACGATGGCCCAGCCGTGGCGATCGTGGCAGCCTTGGTGAACGCCCAGGACTCTGGCTACTTGGCTCAATTTTACCAACTGACCGAGCACTTCCATACATGATTGAATTTATGATACAAGGTAACCAGGTAAGGACGAGTTCCACTAAAGTTTCTTGACTATAGTTTCTAGTCTACTTAAGGCCGATCACTGTTTATAGTAGGTACAAGCTTTCATTTCTGAAGACATAGTTTCTTGGAGCCAATCATCATCTGTAAGAGAAAGAAAGATATTCAGTTTCCATTCTCCAACAAGTGTTGGTTCCTTATTTTCTGTGAAGATTCAAACATGCAAATGGAAAAATGTCTCTCCAGTACTTCTGATTGCCCTTTCTGTTCAAGCTCAACAATATGTTCAGGCCTCAAATTATGAAAACATATGATTCTACCAAACAGCATGGATATGTAACTTTCAATATACCAGTATTCCCTTCCAGAAAATTCAATCCTATGCATTTTTACTTGGACGGAATTCCTACTTTGCTCAATGGTACCAGTTTCGATTGAACTTTCAAGTGAACTTGTTTAGCGCTGTTACATGCATACAGAGCAAACCAAACCAAAAATTATCTCGTCCCCTTGCTTCTAAGAAATGTAATTCTGAATTACGGCATGATCACAAGCTTTGCATTAAGTGGTCCAAGAAGTGGTTAATGTGTTTGGAGAGGGTGCCTGGCACCTTGAAGGCATTGCATGGCTGCTCCTAAAGAAACCATCCATCACAAATGCCCCTTAATTGGGTAAGGTGCTCAAGAGGATGACAGCAGCCACTGATAATCACTGAAATTTATTGTATTGGCCCATTTCAGGTTTAGGCCCAGTTTTAAGACAGACTCTGTCTTGGTCACCCTAATGGATGACTAGCAGGAGTGCAATCTTCTTGTTCTTGTTTGATTTCTCAAGTAACTTTTGATACCATTAACCATGGTAAAGGTAAAGGTAAAGGGACCCCTGACTATTAGGTCCAGTCGTGTCCGACTCTGGGGTTGTGGTGCTCATCTCGCGTTACTGGCTGAGGGAGCCGGCGTACAGCTTCCGGGTCATGTGGCCAGCATGACAAAGCCACTTCTGGCGAACCAGAGCAGTGCACGGAAACGCCGTTTACCTTCCTGCCGGAGTAGTACCTATTTATCTACGTGCACTTTTGATGTGCTTTCAAACTGCTAGATTGGCAGGTGCTGGGACTGAGCAACAGGAGCTCACCCCATTGCGGGGATTCGAACCACGGACCTTCTGATCAGCAAACCCTAGGCTCTGTGGTTTAACGCACAGTGCCACCCGTGTCCCTTATTAACCATGGTATCCTCTTCAATTGTCTCAATGAGTAGCAGGCAATGTTAGTGGTTCTGCTACTACCTACAGAACAGCATTTGGGGATTATGTGTTTGCCCCTTTGCAGTTGTGTGATGGAATGCTACAGGGCACCATCTTGTTCCAAGTGCTCTTTAATATCTATATAAAACTTCCGGGAATGGTCATTAGGAGATTTGGGGCACCGTCTCATGCCTCAGGAGAGATTGTGATCTGAATACAATGGTGAGCTGGATGAGGACCAACAAACAGACTGAATCCTGGTGAAGGAGAGAATTGATGGGTGAGCAGCTCCCAGGTCTGCTAGTTCACCAGTTCTGGACAGAACAGCACCTATTTCTTCAAAGAAACAGGTGCATAGTTTGGGGGTACTCCTAGATCCATCTGGTGGCAAGGAATGCTTATTGGTATACCAACTATGCCCTTTCCTTAGTACAGTTTTTATTTATAAATTAAATTTATAACTTGCCCTCCTGCCTAAAAGAGCCCATAAACAGTCACAGGCAAAAAGGTTAACAATATCCCTGCTAGTTGAAGGGAAATCTAGAGTTTAATATAACAAGTGGGATGGACTTACTCTTCAGCAGGTCTATAAAACATAATGCCCAGAATCTTAATAGAGTCTCTGGGGTTCCCAATGTGGTCACACCTACCACACCGGTCATTGCAACATCATCAAGGCAAGGAAGCAATGCTCTTAAAAGGGAAAAGGGCTGACCTACCAAGAGTTGCAAGTGCATTCTTTGACATTAGCCTCTCCCTTAAATTAGCAGCCAGGGTAAAAAGGTGTGCGGTGTGCAGTGTCTGACGGGCAGAGAAGGGTGTGGAATGGGTGGTGGTTGCTTAAGGAGCAGACATGGGTGACAGACATTTAGGCAGGCAGGATGTAGGTGGAACTAGTTTGGGATGCAAGGGGGTTTGGGAGTGCAGGTATGGCAACCCACAGTGAATTAAGTTTGATAACTATGGGTCACACTGAGCTATGCAACCCCTGATAGTTTGGGCTTCCAATGTGTTGTGCTGGTGCCCTTGATGAGTTAACCAGTAGTGACTGCAAATCCACTTTGGCCCAGCCATGTCTTTATCTGCCCAATACCTGATGGGGTGGCCTCACCTAAAACACCTCACAGACCAAATGGAGAGGGCTGGTAGGCCTGATTCAGCTCATGGGTTAGAGATCTCCCTATCCCAAAAATAGGACATGGGAAAATGGTTTAACTTAGAAAGAGCTTGGAGTCACAGGGTATGCTCTGACTGCAAAGGGACAATTATATTGGTAAATGGATTTTGGCAGACAAGATATGGATGAGTGGCATGCTAGAATTGGATGAGAAGGGTCTCTACACTGACCCTTTCCACCATCAAAATCAGTTATTTTTCTGTGAAGAATTATGTCTGACATTTGCTGAAAGATGGCTGAAAAAGTGTGGAAGAGTTCATCGCAAGGTCAGAACATCTGTTGACTGGGAAGAAAGGAATGACACTGATTGCATTGTCTGAGGACTGACTGTTAAACCAATTAATAAGAAAACTACCAGGTATTCAGAATAGTAGTAAAAATTTATCAGTATCACAGTGTTCCACTAAAATTGAGAACATCACCAACTTCCTCTGGAAGTTCACCATACTTCCCCAGATTTTGTGTGGTAAAACTCAAGTTGTTTATGCTTTATACCAAGGATATGGGGAGGGGGAAAGCATGTGGGGAAAGAGCAGGAGACCCCAAAAAGCCACACAGGCTCCTACTGTTTCAAGGAATTTAAAAAGGAAATTCAGTATTTCCTTAATCTATCCTATTTTTAAAATCAATGCCAAAAAAGAAAATGAATCACATCCTGACAGCAGCAACAAAACGAGTGGTGGGTGTCATACCATCTGCCATGATGAAATGGGGGTGGGGTGGGATCCCTAAATATATAATTACATGAGAGAATGAAAAATTATTTCACTGCCATTTAGTCACAGGAAAAAAATGGAGAAAAAATTCTGGGACAACCATTTAGGTCCTACCATCAGATTTGTAATGTAATAGGGATGAAATTTTGATGGCTGCTTAAATGAATTGGCCCAATACAACAGGCAATACAATTCCAAATCTTTTCTTTTTTAAAAAAAACACCCTAAAAAACCCACCAAAACTACACAGCAAGATATTGGGTTGGATATAGACCAGGGAGGGGTAAGGAACCCTTTTGGCTCAACAGGCTAGATCTTAATCAGTCCCCATCACTGCCAAACATCTGTGACAGGTAGGCTGGAATGCACTCAGTTCAAGCTCCAATAATCTGCAGTGGCTGGCTACACTTCTGAGTTCCTCATGGGGAACTCAGTGCAACTGACCTAGCTGGCTTGCTCTCACTGCAAATCAGCAATGTCACAATTCGAAGCACATTTTAAGGTTTCCAGTCACACACTGGCAGCCACACCTCCACACATTCCTCACTGGACATCACAGATGAAAGGAGGTAGATGTGGTTTGGGGAAAACAGCCTCACAGGCCAAACTGGGAACTCTGTTGGGTCAGATCTAGACTGCCATTGCAATTCTTTACCTGCCTGATCAGAATGAAGTCTCAATATCCCATTGAGTTCAATGGGGCTTACATCCAGATAAGTGTGTAGAAGAATGGGGTCTAAGTTAGTGTTACTGAAATCAATGGCACAAGCTAGTCATGACTTAAGTCCCACTGAGCCACATCACTTTTACCTTTGTCACCACAGCTATATATTTCAACTGCCATAAAACAAAATAAGAAAGGTTATACCCACTGCTTAAGATCCACAAAACTAAATTAAAGAAGTGTTTTTTGGTTGTTCCTTTTTAATTCTTCCCTTGGATATATGTTGCAACAAGATTTATAGAGTTGCTACATTTTGGTTCACATCATTCCAGGTCTCCCTACTTTACCAAGTATACATAGTGTTTGGAAGTTACAAGACTGCTACGTAAACTAGCTGAAACACAAGAATATCTGCCCTAACAATACAGGTGAAACTTGAAAAATTAGAATATCGTGGAAAAGTCCATTTATAAAAGCAATTGTTTTCATTAGCTACTGGAGTTTAATATATAAGATAGACTCATGACATGCAAAGCGAGATATGTCAAGCCTTTGCTTGTTATAATTCTGATGGTTATGGCACACAGCTGATGAAAACCCCCAAGTTGAAATTGTTAATTTGGGGTTCTCATCAGCTGTACACCATAGTCATCACAATTATAACAAATAAAGGCTTGACATATCTCGCTTTGCATGTCATGAGTCTATCTCATATACTAGTTTCACCCTTTAAGTTGAATTACTGAAAGAAATGAACCTTTCCACGATATTCTAATTTTTCGAGTTTCACCTGTATATTTAGAAAAGATAGAGAAGAAAAACACGGAACTACAGTCAGACATGGAACTGGCAACCCTGGCAGAGGTGTTACGAAGTGAGAGGATACAGTTCCTGCACAGAAATGCAACTGTGAGATTTGCAATGCACACCACTTATTTAAATTCCAGGGTATGGTAACAGGTCCTTTAAACTGTCCTTCCAAATTCCAGTATCCACAGACCATAGAAAACAACTCTGAATGTCAGAACTACAGACGGTGTCACAACATTAAAAAACAACAACACCCCCCGTAGTTTCCCAGAGAAAGCAGATTCACATGATATAACAGGGGTAGGCAACCTAAGGCCCATGGGCTGGATGTGGCCCAATCTCCTTCTCAATCCGACCCGTGGATGGTCCAGGAATCAGTGTGTTTTTAAAGGAGTATGATGTGTGCTTTTATTTAAAATGCATCTCTGGGTTATTTGTGGGGCATAGGAATTAGTTCATTCTCCCCCCCCCAAAAAAAAATAGTCTGACCCACCACATGGTCTGAAGGACGGTGGACCGGCCCACAGCTGAAAAAGGTTGCTGACCCCTGTGATATACAGTACTCTTCAATGGTTGATATGAGGAAGCAGATGGATTGGCAACTGCCTGTGTGCTGATAGATGTTCTACACATAAACTCACCACTGTAAGACAATGATAGGGACCAAATATATACCTCCAGGCCTCTCTGTCTGGTCCTCAGAACTCACAAGGCCATGTCCACTTATGGCTTGTTCTTTGCCCTCCTTTAGAGTAGCAGAAATGTGACCTGAAACTAGTATACCTCTTGCTTGTTACTCCTGACACAAGGCCATTTGGCTGAGAGAAATCAGCACCCTGAAGTAAGACCTACAGAGCCATTTCCCCCCTCAAAGCTTAGCTCATTTTCCCCTGCAAAATAGTTTGACCTTCAATAAATTATCAGATTAAAACATCCCACAAAGCTGTCTATTTTCCCTCATGAGAAGAAATCAAAAGCTATCTCACTTGTCTTCCTTCTAAACCTTTACCAAATACTTACTGTATTTACTAGTTATACGCAGCAAAAATATTCAGGGACTGTTGTAGCTGGGAACTTTTAATCTTTAGAAAGAGACTTGCGGGCAAATGGGCAAGAACAACAACAACAAAATGTTAGTGACCCTATCAGCATTTTCCAAAGTACCGGTATATACAGGAGTAGCCAACATGGTGCCCTCCAGATATTGTCAGACTACAACCCACATCAGCCCCAAGCAGCATGGTCAATGATCAGGAATGAATGGGTATTGTAGTCCAACAACTAGAGGACACCACACTGGTTACCCCTATTATATGCTTTTAAACCTGGAGCAGTTGCTGCGGGCATCATGCAGTAGCTTCTTTCAATGCTCCATTCAAATGCATGCATAATTCCCACTTTTAAAAGCCACACTATTTTCTTCAGCTCTCCCCAGATTTCCCACTCCTTCACACACACTTCACTGGTTTATGCTATGCAACCGGGATAAGTTTTTTTAAGGAAACAAAATCAAATCATTAGAATCAGAGCTGGTAGAGGAGCAGTCTCCAGTCAAATGCTCATCTCAGATGCAAACTACAGGAAACAGACAAAGCTGTCTTATAAAGCTGATCTATCTAGATCAGTATTGTCTACATGGTCTAGCAGTGGCCCCCTAGGATTTCAGGTGGTGATATTGATGGGTGCTGCTGTGGACTGAACCTGGAGCACCACTCTACATGAAAACCAGGTGCTCTACCACTAAGCTACCATCCTATTTAGCCTAGACCCATTGCACACCCAACATTTTTGGATTATAGGCCTACTTGAGGATCAATTGTGGATAGCACTGGCCTAAGTTAGAGTTTGTGCAAGGATTAATCCTCATCCCGGCAAGGTGCATCACAAAATACAACCAGTCCATAGCTGTCAACTTTTCCCTTTTTTAAAGGGAAATTCCCTTATTCCGAATAGGATTCCTCGCAAGAAAAGGGAAAAGTTGACAGCTATGCCAGTCTTGTGCTCATTATTCAAACTTTCTGTGCAGCTAGGTACACATTTCCTTCAGCTTTGGATAACATGCATGCCTTAAATCAGCCTTTGCCAATGTAACGCCCTCCAGATGTTTTGAACAACTCCGGTTGGCCCCAGCCAGCCCAGCTGGTGAAGGTTGACTTATATACTATCCATCATATGTTAAGTACATGAACTTAGGGCAGTTAATGATGCTTGGAAAATGGATTCTGACTTTCCTAACTCCTGAAACTGGTATTTGCTTGCTCTCAGGATGTGCACAAAAATACCATCTTAATTATGCCACTGTCAGCTTGTTCTTAAACACAATCAGGCAAGGCGTATTCAAACTAGACCTGTCACTTGATTCTTCTTTCCAGAGGCATTTTTGCTTCTTACTCACTATTTAAAAAAAATGGATTGCTGTGGGTGGAGAAGTCTGTGTTGTGTAATGGATGAACATGCCTAAAAGCACATCCCTGCAAAGCAACAACCAGACAAAAATAACAAAATACCAAAACCAGTACAGGAGGGGCTATCAGTGCATGTACGTTTATCAATTCCTAGCAGACACAAACAGAATGAACAGTATAATACTAATATACCAAAAATTACATTTAGGATGAGGAACACCAATGACATTATGACATGGGAGGGGGGAAATAAGCCACCCCTCCCTGTACTGACAGAAGGACTCTGTACATGGGTTTCTCTGGCTCCCAAAGTCCAGAATATAACAGTTTTGCCCGTTTATTATCTTATTATTTTTTTAAAAAAGTGTTTGGTGCTGTAGATGACTTTTCAACACCATGCTATTATTCATTATTTTGTTGGATCTTTAATTAAAAAAATTAACACCTCTAATATTTTTTGCACTCCAGCCTCTAGAAATATTTAGGCACCACAGTGTCTTCTATCATGAATAATCAAAACTAGTAATGTTCTTATGTTCTCTGCAAGATACAATCAATATATCTTTACAGAAAAATGGATTTGTTGTAAAAATTATTTATGGCTTCATCACTCAAAGGGGGGGATGGAATCATATTAGACCAACAGCTAAAACATTTCGAAATTTTAATTTAAAAATGTGTGCTATACAAAAAAAAAATTTTTGTTCAGCACACGATTAACAAATAAGTAAAATATAAAAATGCTGTTTGACAAAGGGAACACACTATATTTTTTTCCTAAAAACTATTCTAAATAGTTATGCTATACTGACAACATCTAACTCAGATTGTGCAAAATCAAAGTGTTGAAATCTCTTTTGAGATTGCACTGACTGTAATTCTGCTTCATTTTCATTTAAAATCCTCAGAAGCAGTTCATGTACAGCACAAAAATGATCTCAAGTGACAAGTTATGCCAAATTCTAGGCAATACTTCTTAAACTGTATTATATAATGATTAGGACAAACTCTGCAGACTACACACTTTCCTAAGGGTGAATATTTCTAAATATGTGAATCTACCACATACTGAGGTAGGTTAATAATTCATCTAGCCAATATATTTTCAATGGCAACAACTCATATACTTCAAAACAGATCTTTCCCAACCCATCTGAGAATTTTTAAAACAAAACTGAAGATACTAGGGATCACCAATCCCAACCCTTGCAAGGAAATTCCATCTATTTCTCCTACCTCCACAGCATGAGCCCCATCCCATTATATTTGATGGAATTACCAGAACAAGGCAGAGTTTCACAATCCAATCAGAGTTAAAGACAAAATGGAATTATGAAAGATAAGCTACTGTTTAAAACTCTTGCTCATCTTATGCACGGGCTTCAGAAAATATTTTATTAGTACACTGTTCCAGTAAAGGATAAATTTGTCACCATAACAGAGATTTTTTATTTTCAGGTCCTGTACCTAGATGCATTGCATGCCAAATTCCTCAAGAAAGCTGCTTGCTTTCCATTCTTGCAATGCTTTGAACCATCAGCCCGCTCAAGGAAGCAAAAAGAGAGCACCTTGTTACACTAATGGACTGCCAGCCACAGAAAAAGATGATGATCGCACCCACCCCAAGGTTAACAGTTACTAACATGAGGCAGTGAATAAGAGACTACATGATCCACTGTGGATTTATCAAGCCACCTATCTAAGAGTAGCATCAGTTGTCAGGATGTGCAAAAGGGCTGCAGCGCCAGGCGAGAATCCGCAACAATAGGTGCGCCTATGTCCGCAAATCCGTTTTGCTATCCTCCCCCTAACAAAAGAAAAAAAAATATTTCACTGGCTGTTGCCGACGAGGCTGAGCCGAGTGCGCAGGTGGGGCTCGTCCACCTCCCCGCCACCGCCTCCTGCTAACGGGGTGGGGTCGAGGGAGAGGCCACGGTGCTGAGCAAGGCAGGGAGCCTGGGCAGAGCCAGTTTAGGGTGGGGGGTGGGAACCGGGGAAGAGGAGGAATCCTGGATGGAGCACCTTTTCCCGGAACGTGGATGCCCGGCTCGTGTGGAGGGGACGGGCCTCTCCCTCCTGCTTCCGTGGAGCAGCTGATAGGCCCCGGGTCAAGGGGTGCCAACTATGACCAACACGCCCGGCAGAAGCAGGCTGGCAGGCCCCACCCCCACCCGATCCTCCCTCCTTCCCTCAGCGACACAGACCCTCGCCCTAAAGTCGCCGCCGTCCTCGTCTCGACCACCGTCGGCTTCACCCCACACGCACACAGGCCCAGTTCTCTGACTTGCCTCCGGGTGGGCTGAGCGTCCCTGCCACTGTCTGTCAGCTGTGGCGGCGGCACCAAGCAGGCTGGTCTTCCTCCGCCCAATGCTCCCCTCACGGCTGGCGCTCCGGCTCCTCCTCACCCGAGCGAGCAGCTCCCCGCCCGCGCCCCCGGCGCGAGGCGAAAACCAAGCCCCGCCTCTCCCCTGGCGCGAGCCCTGCCTCCCTCTCTCTTCGCCGGCGCGCGCGACACGCTTAAGACCTCTTCTTCCCTCACACGCCCGCCCCGCCCGCCTCACGCGACCATCGATGGGATCGATCGATTCACTCGTACTACACCCAGCATGCTCCGCTTACAAGCCTTCCCACTCGCCCCCCCTCCTTCCCTCCCTCCGCCCGCCAACCACCACAAACTCACCCGCTCACGACCCTCTTCTTAGCCCCTCCGCTCTCCGTAGCACTTCGTGTCCCCGCCCACCTTCCCTGCCAGCCTTTCAGAAGCCAATCGCGTTGGTCGCGCGGCCGTTCCTCCCCCTGACCAATAGGCGTTCGCCTGCCGAATATCGTTCCCGCCTCCCCCACCAATCCACGCCACTTTTTCCCAGACACGTCCCAGATTCCTGGTCTGCCCTCCTGTCCCCCCCTCGCCGCCGCCGCCGCCACCATACACCACTGGCGGGGCCACTCCAATTCCGACTCGCGCGGGTGCGCTACGTAAAGGCTCCTCCCACGGGCTCAGGGCGAGGTATTGCGCAAGCGCGCCCGCCGCGGGCGGGAAGTTTGCCTTCGTTCGCTTGCCGTAGCGGCGCCCCTGACAGGAGATTTGGCACTGGGACGAGGTTCTGCGGTGGCTGCCGTTCACGTGCAGGTAACTGGAGGGCGGAAGTCACCAAGTTTACACAAAAGGGGGGGGGTGTTGGGTCTCCCCGACTCCTTCATTGCGCGCCTTTGCCCACCCCGTCCCCCCGCAAGAGGCTCTCTCTCCCTTATTTCTATCTTCGACGCCCGAAATGGTAACGCCGCCTTAGTCAGGGCGAACCTTCGTTGGGGTTTCCGAAAGGAAAATCGTCTGACGGGGCCCCGGGAAATGTGGCCTCTGTGAGGGTGGGGTCGATTAATATTCGGCACCGCCGCGAGTTTGTGGGGTAGGGGGCTTAAGAGGTAACCCTGCTCTGCAGCGCACATCCCCAGAGTCTGTTGCAAAGTCAGTGCAAATATGCATAGCTGTCAACTCTCTCTGCTGAAGAAGTATCTGAAGAAGTGTGCATGCACACGAAAGCTCATACCAAGAACAAACTTAGTTGGTCTCTAAGGTGCTACTGGAAGGATTTTTATTTTTTATTTTTTATTTTATTTTTTTACTATGGCAGACCAACACGGCTACCTACCTGTAACTGGAACCCTCCCTGCTGTTCCCTACTGCTATAATAAGGGAATTTCCCGCAAAAAAGGAAAGGTTGACAGCTATGAATACTATATATATATATATATATATATATATATATACACACATACATACATACATACATACACGGGTTGTAAATATATATATTTACAACCCGCCCCGCCTTTTCCCCCCTGACAGGGACTCAAAGCGGCTTGCAGATAAAATAGGAACAGTTAAAAACATTGGGGGAGGGAAATCATTTAAAAAACAATTAAGCATTATTATAACTAAAGTTCCTCCCCTCTAGCGAAGTTTACAACAATGATTAACAAACATATGCAACTCAACCATATAAATCAGTGTTAAAAACACAGATCTATAAGGAATATAACTCTCTCTCTCTCTCTCTCTAATTTAAAAGTAGGTTTGTGGTGGGGAGAATGTCCAGAGTTATATATGGTTGCAACCATTAAGAAATTATCTCAGCTATGTATTTATGCATAATGCAGTGGTTTGACTTCACCCCTAGAGGCACACTCCATTGTCTCTCCAGACAGACAGATGCCAACAACTATGCATTTAGCTGAAGCCTCCCAAGAGGGAATTATGTAATCTTAATTATTCTCATAGCTAGTCTGTAGTATTCCTGCTACTTCAGTTTATGGTAGTATATTATTACTTGGTTTGTTTAACTCCATTTAGCAGTGGTTAGACAGAATACCGGATATGTTATCTGAGCATGCTTGGCAATGAGTGTGAGATGAGTTGATGTATGAGTGGTTTTTGTCACTCCCAGACGGATGCAGCGAAGAGGTCTGCATCTGGCCCATTGCCCTTACATTTCATGGGTCCCTGCTGGCTACCTCTGCTGGAGATGTTGTGGGCATAGGAGCCAACTCCTAGGGGCTGAGGTCCCTTTGACACTCCCCCCCCACCCAGTTGATAGCCATTGCCATTCAAATGGTGTGTGTTCGCAATATCTTGTGATCAATTTGTGTGGGGTGGGGCTTACCTGCCCCCCCCATATTTTATTCAAGTTGGCACCTTTGGTTGTGGGTGATAGCTTATGCATATTGTTTTTTGGGGGGGCGGGGACATTGGAACACTTCTCAGCAGGGTGACTTCCCTACCAACAGTGGGGTGGAAGATGGTGAACCACAGTGGATTGAAAAAATAAAAAAAAATTAAAAAAAAATTCCTTCCAGTAGCACCTTAGAGACCAACTAAGTTTGTTCTTGATATGAGCTTTTATTTTTACTATGGCAGACCAACACGACTACCTTCCTGTAACTGGAACCGCAGTGGATTGAGAGTTTCAGTTATTCTGTTAGTCTCATACCTTATCATGCAAAAGATTCACCCACATTAGCCAAACCTACAGCCAAAGATTAGAAAAGCACTGCAAGTGGCAGAAGTGAACCAAGTCGTGAGCTATGGGGAAAAGATAACACAGCTTTTCAGTTAATGGCTTCAACACTGCCTTTGTTTAAAATAATGCTATGGTTATCCCATAAGTAATATAACTGATGGCTTCTGCTTTAAAGAGTACCATGTTTCCCGTTAGACTGGTGACTTCTGAAATAATGACTACAGGAAATGCAAGTGTAAAGATACTGCGCTCCATCATAAATTTTCAGCCAACAGCTTTTATTAGTCAGTTCTGGGAAATGACCCAAGTGATTATTCAAAGAGCTTTTAAATTCTCATCAATAGGAAATCCTCAGCTAAATTTTTCTTATTGCAGAATATATTTGTTTAACACAATTGTATACCTATTTTCCTTATATCAAAGCATTTTGTAAAATAATAAAAACATCTAAAGCAACATAATATAGAAGTATAACAACAATTCAGATTTGGTAAGCTTCATGGAAAATTTCCACAGCCTACCATTAAAATCTTCAACCCCCAGGTCATCATATTAATCTTAGCTGCCAACCCATAGATAAGCATTGTGTTTGAATCATTGTGTAATGATTACAGCCAACATAGGGATTCATGGGGATAGTTACCAGTACTCCACAAAGCAATCTGTGATTGTGTCAGCGCATTGAACTGAAGCTGGAAGCTCACTGGTTACCTCTGCAGTTTCTGTTTAATATTTTGTAACCCATAGGTCCTCATCAGCAGTTTTCCCATAGGGCTGCTTTGAGACGGAAGTGAAGCATGACAGGCCAGGATCTCAGCCATTTACAATTTAAAGTGGCGGGTCATCAACCTCTTTTGCCACTAATGGAATGAATGGGCTAAATTACAGGTGGCTCTTGATTTACACAGGGGTTACATTCCAGGGAGGGTGCGTAATGCCAAATCGCATATACCGGTACTCAAAACATAATGAGTTCAGTTGTGGATGGGATTGCCAAAACTTTTTTTCCTGGATGACTGCCCAGGAGCGAGCGGCGGCGCGTGGGGTGACAAGCGGTGGCCCCTCCTGCCACTCCCCATGCTGCCGGTCACTCCGGGAGCAGCAGCGCTGCATGGAAGGGGGTGCTCACTTGCCCATGCGCTGTTGCTCCTGGGGTGACGGAGGGAGTGGCAGTGCGTGGGAATGGCGGGAGGGGCTGCCGCTTGCCACCCCCACGTGCCGCCGCTTGCTCCGTTGCCCCGGGAGCAACAGCGCACGGCCGAGGGAGCACCCTGTCCATGCAGCGCTGCTGCTCCCGGGGTGACCGGCGGTGCGTGGGGAGTGGCGGGAGGGGCCGCCGCTTGTCATCCCCACCCTCCCCTGTCACCTGGGGTGTACCGCCCCCACCGCCCCCCCTAGCGACGCCCTGACTTGAGCATATATGCCTGTTACAGTCACACACACACTAGCGCAGAGGTTTTGACTGTTTTCAATCAAAAGACTGCTTTCCTTCATGGGTAACTTTCCATTGGAGTACAGAGCCAAAGCCACACAGATCCACAGAAATGAACTCATTTACACACTTTTCACCACCAGTTTACACAAATTCAGGATAATTCTGTCTTGATAGCCACTGAGAAAGGGAGCTCTCTCCATGCACAGTGTGAAAACACAGCAAGCTGCTGATGGAGAAAGAGAACACTTTCTAACTCTGTCGTGAGCTGAACTCTAACCATGCCACTCTTCCCTCACTGCACAATTATTTCCTGCTGAGCAGTGCAGGCATATGAGGTTACAGACTTTCCAAGATCCCCCACAGCTAAACATCAGAAACTGCTGAGCAGCAGACGATGCAGAGCTGCATAGGGGTTGGAGCTGAGAAGAGGGACATGGTCTAAGAGGTAATGGCAACAAGACAGAAAGACAGGTTTCAAGGGTATCCCTGAGTGCATTTATCCCTTTATGTATGCTCTCATTCTTATATTCACATCTTATGTAGAAGTGAATAGCTGTCGTTTACTCGTTACTCCTATTTAGACAAGTAAAGAACACTTGGCGGGGTGTAAGAGCAAAACCTGTCTGATACGCCTGCTACTGAGTATCCTGTCCTGCCTACTCACAATGGGGTACAGTGTCTTTAATATGATTATTAAAAAATTGGTAAATAACTTTCTATTTTGATCAGATATATTGACGTTCCTATTTCTTTCTTTTAGGAATGTCTGGAACAGAATTGACAAGAAATGGAATCAGCAGCAGCAATGCTAGCTCCAGTATGTGGTTTGGACAGGTCAGTTTACCATCACCTTCAGATTTGTGTGAGATTTTCTGGTGGGGCTTCAGTGCAAAATCTACTATGGCTAACGGCCCAGTTGAGACATAATGGGAAACCATGGCTTCAAAGTATGTGAGTGAATCTGCACAAACCTTGGTTTCTTATGCTTCCTACCCTGGGCATGGAGAAGGGGTTAGTTCAGGGGTCAGCAACCTTTTCCAGCCATGGGTCGGTCCACCGTCCCTCAGACCATGTGGTGGGCCGGACTATATTTTGAAAAAAAATAATGAACCAATTCCTATGCCCCACAAATAACCCAGAGATGCATTTTAAATAAAAGCACACATTCTACTCATGTAAAAACACCAGGCAGGCCCCACAAATAACCCAGAGATGCATTTTAAATAAAAGCACACATTCTACTCATGTAAATACACGCTGATTCCAGGACTGCCCATGGGCCGGATTGAGAAGGTGATTGGGCTGCATCCAGCCCACGGGCCTTAGGTTGCCTACCCCTAGGTTAGATGCTGCTGCTTTTAAATAAACCACAGTTCCCTGTTACGTCCATAGTTGGAGAACTGTAGTTGGTTTAAGCTCTACATAGGCAGAAGAAACATGGATCAAATCCAAAATATGGTACAAAGCCATCTTTATGAAAAGATCCCAATGTGTTTTGAATGTAAAAAGTACTCCTTTTTAGAGCAGAAAGCAGATTTGTTTTTGTATAAAAACCATTTCCCTAGAGAGGAGCTGGAAATCCAAAATCTATTGGGATACTCTTAATATTTCTTTGCACTCCTTTTGCTCCTGTTTATCTTACACTACATTGCAAGAGTTATTACTATTTAATTCAGTTGGTGTTTGGTGACAAGGGTTGGGAAAATATATACCAGCTGAGATTTCTTTCTGATTTGGCTGAATTATACTTAAGAGCGCACAGAGGAGAACTTGGGGGAACTCATGCAACAGAGTAATTACCATTTTAAACAATTCATGGTATTATCATAATGAAGGAACTACCCTGTGAGGTACAATATTTCCTTTTGGATACAGATTTCAGAGTATAACTAGATTAAAAGTTCTTGTGGGGGATGAGACTGATTGAACTAAATCAGTTGCAAGAAAGTGGGGAGAAATTATGGTAGTTATGAATATACTAGAGCTTTCCATGATGGTGTGTGTGGTTTGCTTAAGTGTCAGTATACAGCAGATGAGTACCAGGCCGTCCAGGCTGCCCTGCGACAGAGATTGGGCCCAGAATACATCAGTAGCCGGCAAGCTGGAGGAGGACAGAAGGTACAAAAGTGTGTACACAGTTTTTATTTACTTGATATTGAAAATTACCCATTGTCTGTTGGTTGTGCATATTTCCCTGAATCCTTTTGGGCAACAGTTTCCTATGCCCTTGCTTTCTCAGGAGGAGCACCATAGTGTGGGGCAGGGGTGGCCAACTAGAGACTGCAATCTACTCACAGAATTAAAAACTGGCAGTGATCTACCCCCGTTTTTGAGGGGTTCAGGTCAAAGTTGTTGAGCTTTTTTTAGGGAGGAGGAAAGCCACAATTTTGGGAAATTCATGCCTAAGCTCAAAGGGAGAAAGGGGAACAGCCACTCGCCAACAAATTACTAGGGAACCAGACAGCCTCACAGAGTAAACTCTGACTTCCATTCTGCAGATCATGCAACAATGGAGGGTGGGGTGAGGGGGTGGGGCCGGATTCTGTTTTACCAATGCTAAGGAAAGGGACCCAGCGATCGACCGCAATCTACCAAAACCTTCCGGGAATCTACCAGTAGATCGTGATCAATCTGTTGGACATGCCTGGCATAGGGTTATCTATAACTGGTGCTTGCTGAATGCTGCAATCTGCCAAGTCAGAGGCAAATTTGGTGTCCGCAGAGGTATCAGCATTTGTTAACATTAGTACTTCCTGGCTCTCCAGTTTGAAGAGGTGGACAGCCATGGCCCACTACCTTTCCTCAAAGTGGCTCTTCCATTGCTGGCTAGGGATTTAGAGAAATAAGTGCAGTACAGGGCAGACCTGGGGTATAGGATTCTTTTTGCATGTAATAGCCTTCATAATTTCAAAACAAATGTGCTGAAAATCTGGTGTGCCATGCTACTAAATCATAAACCCTAGAATTTTGAACATGATGCTCAATGCTTCCTTGCCCATCTCCCTTGCAAATGCTCCATACCACTGCCTTGTGCAAGCATTCTCCAGCTGAAAATTTAATAAATTCATATCAATTTAATATCTTGAACTCAGAACAATTAATTTTAATTTTGGTTAGCTGTTTGGTACTGTAATGTGGAACACACTTATAAATACTATGTACTGGTATATTGTGTGTTCCAATTTTCTTTTGATATGATGATTCTTGGTCTGACACAGTACCTGGAAGCCATGTTGCAAGTAGATGTAGCTTCTGCAATAATTTAATGAGATTATGACTGACCAAGAAGGATTTTTGTCACTTTTGTGCTTTCTTTATACTTTCAGGTTTGCTACATTGAAGGGCACAGAGTCATCAGTCTGGCCAATGAGATGTTTGGCTACAATGGCTGGGCTCATTCTGTCACTCAGCAGAATGTCGGTGAGAACCAATTTTAAGCTTCTTCCAGCTGCTTCATATTGCAGGTTCTATAAGTGATCGAAATGTTCTTGTGAAAAAGACTATCCTAACAGAGTGAAACAATAAGCAGTTAGGTGCAAATAATGGCATTGTTCCACTCAAGGTTTTTGATCCAGCAGCAGCTTTCATGAATAGAAAGCGGAGAAGGCATTTCCCCCCTCATTCCTCCTTCAGCTCCTGCTTTCTTCAAAAACCTGCTCTAGAGGAGTGGGGTACCCCCCCCCCCCAAGAACATGAGTTATGTGGGAAGTGGCATGGAAAGCATAAATGAGAACTGGTGAGAACCTTGTGCCCTGCCCCATTCATTCATGGAATCCTCTGCTGGATCAGAGTTTTCCATGAACAAAATACTTCTGCTAGATGCAACACAATATGATTATGAGTTTCCAGGTCTTGAGAAAAAGTGCTCACATGCCACGTGGAAGCAGAATTTTCCATGGCAGTTGGGGATGCACAGCATGAGTTGGCATGGGGTAACCTTGACAACAAAGGGACCCAGGTGGCGCTGTGGGCTAAACCACAGAGTCTAAGGCTTGCTGATCAGAAGGTCGGCAGTTCAAATCCCTGCCACGGGGTGAACTCCCGTTGCTCGGTCCCAGCTCCTGCCCACCTAGCAGTTCGAAAGCATGTCAAAGTGCAAGTAGATAAATAGGGACCACTGCAGCGGGAAGGTAAACGGCGTTTCCGTGCGCTGCTCTGGTTCGCCAGAAGCGGCTTAGTCATGCTGGCCACATGACCCGGAAGCTGTCTGCGGACAAACGCTGGTTCCTTTGGCCTATAGAGCGAGATGAGCGCCGCAACCCCAGAGTCGGACACAACTGGACCTGATGGTCAGGGGTCCCTTTACCTTTTACCTTTTAACCTTGACAACATATTAAAGTGGTTTCCCCCTAAATTTCAGAATTCAGTGTATTGTCAGTTACACAGTGAATACATACAGAAAAAAGAATCCTTGTCCCAGTGGTTAACAGTTTTCATTAAATAAATAAATAAAATTAGCTGAAAACTGCAATCCTGTACAGACGGGGGAAATGTCCCCCAAAGTTATGGCTGCAGCTGTCTCATCCTCAAAAGATCTGTTGTGTTGAGGGAGGACTTTTGTGGCCTAGCAACAGGAGGTTGAATGGAAAAGGCAGAAGGGAGACACTTAAGTCTTTCAGCTCAGTAACGACAACTGGAAGAATAGAAACCCCATCTCAAAAATTTCATCTAGATCGCCTTAAGGATCTGAAATGATAATTAGGTAACAAAAAACCTACAGAGCTGTCAGAAAGGCAAAACAGAGTGAAAGCCCAATACTATATAAGCTATACTTCATTATAAACTTGCTTTCTGTATGGATAGATTTTCCTGTAAAAAGTATTTCAGAAAAAGATCCAGTCTGCACATTCATATTTTGAAACCTATTGTGATTTTACCTGCTTTGCTAATGAATATCTCACTTTTTTATTCCATCACATACTGTACAAAACCTTAATCCCCTCCTAGAAATTGGTAGCATTCTGTGGGTTAAAAAATAAAATATCCTGGAGAATAACTCTGATCCTACAAATGTTTATTTATCGATTCTTAGCACATATTCAGTTTGTCAAGAGGATAGAGTCATAGAGATTTACAAAATAAAGACCAGTTCCTAGGGAAGCTGATTCTGTCATCTTGAATGTGATTCAGATTATCAGAAGCTGAAATTCCTCATAGAATATTACTACTAATGAAATTGTTTGATTTAAAAATATTTTTAAAAGTTGATGGGAAACATTATGACTTTATTATTGCAGTCTAAAACTGCACTACTATTTTCTGCAGCTGCGTCACACTGCTGACTCATGTGACTCTTTGTCCATTTGGGTTTTTTGTTTCCCCTGCCTCCCCCAAATGCAGGATTTAGCATTTGCCTCTGTTGAGTTTCATATTGTAAGAATGGGGAGCTGGGCCAAAGCTATCAAGTTCATTCTGAATTTTACTCCTGTTTGCTAAGGCATTAGTGATCTATCCCAGTTTTGTGTCTTCTGCAAATACGGTAGATTAGCATTCCCTCCACGCCTTCATATAAATCATTGATCAAATGTTGAAGATCCCAGGACAGAGCCCTACATCACCTCACTCAAATCATTCATCCAGTTTGATGAGAAGCCATTGATGAACACTCTTCTGAGTATGGCTTCCAACCAGCTCTGAATCCAGCATTATTTATCAGTGCACCTTCAACAAGTCTGCTAATAAAACATCATGATGAGCTTTGTCAAATGTTGTGCTGAAATAAAAATAAGTGGGGTACACAGCATTCCCACAGTTCACTAAGGTCAATGATGATATCCAGTAATGTCTTAAGGGTAATTTTCTGGTCCATGTACCGTATTTTGCGCTCCATTGGACGCTCCGGACCACAAGACGCACTTAGTTTTTAGAGGAGGAAAACAAGAAAAAAAAAATCTGAATAAAATGTTGTACTAAACAACCGTATTTAATAAACAACTGGTATATCACCCCCCAATATTTTATTAAAGTTGGAAGAGGGAGGGAGGGAAGGAAGGAAGGAAGTGCCTGTTTGTGACGCTGTGATGCTGGAACTCCGGAGCAAGAAGTACTGGTACAGGAGCCCAGAAGCTCTCTCTGCTTGCTTTACAGAGAGGCAGCAGGAGGGGAGAAAATATCACTGTGCCTATTAAAGCTACAGCCCCCACTTTTTTCCTTATTCACTTCCTTTTAGCCTTGCAGAGCCACCTCAGCCAAATGGAACCCTCTGCAAGGCTCATTATACCGCCAACAAAACACCTCATTAAGAACTGTTAACACTGATAACACTCCCGCTTAAGAACAATAGGGTAAAGCTGTTAGCTGTCAAATCTTCCCTGAAAGGGGATACAAATGTATCGATCTGAAAATAAAACTCTGAACCTTAAGGAAAACTTGTTACGCTTGGGTACGCATTTTTGTCTTTATTCTTGGACACTGTATCTCTGAAATGTATCCCTTCATTGCACTTTTTAAACTTCTGTATCCCAGAGTAGGTAAAAACACACAGATCCATCTGATACAGGAAAAGGGATTTTATTAGTGAACAAATAAAACTAGGGAAGTCAAGAGAATGGCAAATGTACCAGTACATGCAAATGTTCAGTTCCCCCACCCACCCAAAATCCTGTCAGGCGACAACCACATTTTTGTTTGTAAACAGGACAATCAGGAATACCTCTCCCTTCCGACACCCTATTCATCCGCTTTATTCCCTTCACCTCACCCAGATAAGGATATTTGCTCCATTGTCCTTTTGCCGGGGTAAATTTTTTTAAAGCAAGATTTCCTCAGCTTTGTTTTGCCCCCAGGGCCCCAGCCTTTTCTCTGATTGCGACGATCAGGAAACTTTGAAGTTTAAAAGGAGTTTAGGCAAAGTGGTGGAGAGCCAGATTGATGCTGCTTCAAACCAGCTCCGCCCCCCCCACTTGCGTTACAGAGAGCAGGGACGGCTCTGGCTAGCTGAACGCAAGGTGGGGAGCCGGTTTGCTGCCTGTGAACACTGTTTTTCAAGCCTGTTTTTGTGAACGGAGGTGGTGGGGAGGATCCAGCAGCTTCTCTGCTGCCATCCCCCACCCCCAGCCGAACTTGGAGAAGGGGAATCTGCAGCAGGGAGAGCAGCAGCTGCTGCTGGATCCACCCCACAACCTCCGTTCCCAAAAGGAAGCCTGTTTTTGTGAACGGAGGTGGTGGGGAGGATCCAGCAGCTTCTCCGCTGCCATCCCCCCCCCCCCCGCCGAACACGGAGAAGGGGAATCTGCAGCAGGGAGAGCAACAGCTGCTGCTGGATCCACCCCACAACCTCCGTTCCCAAAAGCAAGCCTGTTTTTGTGAACGGAGGTGGTGGGGAGGATCCAGCAGCTTCTCCGCTGCCATCCCCCCCCCCCCCGCCGAACGCGGAGGAGGGGAAGTGGCAGCGGGGAGGCCAGCAGCTGCTGCTGGATCCACCCCACAACCTCTGTTCCCTTGTTTTTGGGAACGGAGGTGGTGGGGAGGATCCAGCAGAATCTCCTCCGCTGCCCACCGCCGCCCGCTGCCTCTCGCAGCTTGCTCGACAGGGAGCCTTCGCTCCATAAGACGCTCCAACTTTTTCCCTTACCTTTTCCGAGAGAAAAAGTGCGTCTTATGGAGCAAAAAATACGGTACTCTTTTATCTCAACATTATCCTCACAAGCCTCTAGTTCAGAAACCAACATTCTGCTTGGGAAATATCTCTGTATCCTTTCTGGTTAATTTCTTTGACAAACATTTGCATCCATGCCAACAGTGTTACGACCATATTGTAAATTCCCTGTATTTTCTCCTACATCTCTTTTTACGACTGCCTAGCTATCAGTGCACAGTAATGATAGGCAGACCAAGCATCCGGCTCCCTATGTTAGAGTAAATGTTTTTGTTTGTTTGTTTCTGCTCTTCACAGATTTTGTGGATCTTAATAATGGCAAGTTCTACGTGGGGGTCTGTGCCTTTGTGAAAGTCCAACTTAAGGTAAATGGGGTGGGGAGATATCTTGGTGGTGCTGGTTTTTCAGAGCCATGAAAGTAAAACAAACAATATGCAAAAGGTACATAACAATATTTTCCTGTCAGACAAAAACACATATTTATTAGACCTGT
Source organism: Lacerta agilis (assembly GCF_009819535.1). Lineage (NCBI taxonomy): Eukaryota > Metazoa > Chordata > Lepidosauria > Squamata > Lacertidae > Lacerta > Lacerta agilis. The sequence goes on from NC_046321.1 coordinate 16,820,462, forward strand.
TACTGGTCAAAACACATATCTGTTTTTTAAGATGAAATAAGATACTGTAGGAATAAATCCTGACTTATGCATCTGCTTTTAAACAGTGACAGGTCTTAAACTGCAGTGCATATATCCAAATGCTGTTGGTTTCCATTTTTCAGGCTGTATCTGGCAGAAGATTGGAATAGTTTGAACTAGCATAATAATTCGTAGATTGACACTTGAGTCCCTGTAGATTCCATAAAAACTGAATATACTGCAGTCCCTGCTTTAGCTGCTTTTGCCACAAAGCAAGGTTCATTAGGATGAGTACAGTCAAATCCAAATAGCCATTTTGTTGCTCTTGCATATTCTTAAATTGCAGGATGGCTCATACCATGAAGATGTTGGTTATGGAGTAAGTGAAGGCTTGAAGTCTAAGGCCTTGTCCCTAGAAAAAGCAAGGAAGGAAGCTGTTACAGATGGACTGAAGAGGGCACTGAAGTAAGTGGCAATCAACACAGACATTTTGCTAGCCTGAAAGCAATGAAAAAGGGGAACTGTGTTCTAAAAGACGACTAACTCTCATCCTTTCTCAGGTGCTTTGGTAATGCTCTTGGGAATTGCATCTTGGACAAAGACTACTTGCGATCAGTGAATAAGCTTCCTCGCCAGGTGTGTTACTTGGGACTTGACTTCCAAAAACTAGAATTCTGCAGTAAAAATGCCAAATTCTGCTTTGAGTGTAGATAATACAGACAAGAAAGGCTCCATTCTTTATTCTGCCATGCAACAGTACATTCTTCTTGAATAGGTAATTTCATTGCCTGGATATTCCAGTTGAAAATTCTTCTGATTATTTTCTGACGCACCATATCTCTACTGTTTGTGTCTTTGCTTACACTTTTCCTGCTTCAAAACTCTCAATAATTTGTGTGTGTGTGTGTTCACTTTCCAGTCAGAGCTGTTCAGGAGCAAGCAGAAAATTATAGTACCTTCCAACAAACACTGAAAATCAGAGCTTACTTTGTTGTCCTTTTTTATATAGGACTGTCCAGCCCCCATCGTTATTTTTAATAGTGAAATGCTGAAATGCATATTTCTTAGGATAAAAAGGTAAAGGTACCCCTGACCATTAGGTCCAGTCGCAGATGACTCTGGACTAAGCCACTTCTGACAAACCAGAGCAGCGCACGGAAACACTGTTGACCTTCCCGCCAGAGCGGTAGCTATTTATCTACTTGCACTTGACATGCTTTTGAACTGCCAGGTGGGCAGGAGCTGGGACCGAACAACGGGAGCTCACCCTCGTTGCGGGGATTCGAACCACCAACCTTCTGATTGGCAAGACCTAGGCTCTGTGGTTTAGGATAGATTCCCTTAAGCCTGTTTTCACAAGGATGAATGGCCAACGAAGGAATCTGAGCCCCGTTTGGGCTGGGGATAGAGGGGGCTTGGATTGGTTGCATGTGCCCCTCTGCCAACCACCGCCTTCAGAATAGTACCAGCATTACTCCGCTGGTACAGAGCAGAATGGAATTCCTGCTGGTGGCAGCCAACACAAAACCCTTAATGGGGTGTGGTGATACTTAGCCATCCCTGGAAACATTGGGTTCTAGGGCCAGCCCTGCTGCCATCTCACAGCAGCATTGGGCTTGACCCCCACCTGCTGCCCTGGCTGCTGTGCCCAAGAGGTCTGCAGATGCAGTAGTAGCCCTACCAGACTATAAAGCCTTACTGGTTTGGATTGCTCTCTAAACCATTCACTTAAATCTATCTTAGGTGTTATATCCTTTTTTCAGAAAAAGGTCCTTATCTTCTCTTGCCTTGAAACAGCTTCATCTCCAGTCATGATTACTAACTTGACTCTTCTACAACCACCCCACCCCAGTGAATCATCATTTAAGCTGCTGCATTCTGGTTGACCCATCCTTCACACATCTACAGTATTCCTTGCTGACTGCAGCCCATAGTGTGTGTCACCTAAATTGGCATTCCGTCAAAGAAGGCAGAGCATGCTCTTGGCTATGCTGGATTGAAAGCTGCAGATAGGCTGAAATTGTCGTGTTTACTGATTTCTACAGCACTCCCAGGCTGTTAAACTGCAGTTTTCTTCATTCGTTCTTTCTATGTCTGTTTTAAAATAACACCTAGGCAGCTTTAAGGGGGGGGGGGGAATCAACATCACTGAGAATTGCAAGGAAACAAAGCTGATCCACAAAGTCCATGTTGACAGAGTTGGTGTTGGTTACTAAACATGACAAATCTCCACTAAGTTAAGAGAAATAACCACATTGGTTGAATTCACAGCACCAGGCCAAAACTTGGTTGTGAACAGGCAAAGTGTTCCAGGAAAGCAATTTGTCTCTTGGGCAGCATGACAGATGAGTGTGTGAAATGTTTCCATTACATTCTGAAGTTTTGTAGCTACTGAAAGGCTGTTTGTTTTATTCCTATTACTAGATGCCTCCAGATTTTGATTTGAGCAATGCTAAAAGACAGGATTTTGAGCCTGCTATAGAAAAGGCAAGATACAATAGCTGCTTGAAGAAGACAAGCGAAGACCACCAGCAGTTTTCTACAGTGACTCCTGTTAAAACTGAGCAGTTAGAATCTTCTTTGAGTACTGTTGAACAAGATCAGCAAAGCAGGTTGGAGATCTAATACACTAGATACATAAGCTTATACAGTAAGCCCGCAATTTATGCACATTTAACTTGTGCCCATTCAGCTTTACTGGCTTGGCAAAAATAAATAAAAGCAATGAAAAAGAGAGTGGCTGGCCAGCCGGGGCAAAAAAGGCTTTGGTAACCCCACCCACCATTTAACCCAGTGTGTTTTGACTCCTTGGAACATAACCTCTGCTTAATTTGTGAACTTACTGTAGTCTTAATTGCTAATGCTTTGTATATTCTGTAGCAAAAAAATGGATAATTTTGCTTACCTTCATGAATTCTGGTTTTTTGCCAAACAGTAGTCCATAATACTGAGATTCTTTCCACCCTGTCCACGGGAGGCAGGCTCTTTTCCCTAGAAGAACAAATTTGGTTGGGCTAGGAAATGCTTCCCACTTCCTTCCTCAAACCAGACCCTGACAACACAGTGAGAATAAGAGAAGCAGACTGGCACCTAACCCATGGCCTAGTTTCCATGCCAGAATCCAGACCTGAAGAAACCTGGCAAGTAAGGAAAATAATCTTTAATGGAGGTGTGCAATTTTTTTTTCTTTTCTTCCAACTTGTCACCTTCCAGTGGTCTCTAACCCAGGAGCTTAACAAAGCAGTGCCCCAAATGCCCAGGGAGGGAGGGAGAGATCAGGATTCTGGCTACATTGAAGCACCCTTTGACTAAAGGCTGCATCTAAAGATGCAAAAACTTAAATTCTGTGCAGGGATGAACAGGTGGCTTCTCTATGCAGCACACTGGAGGCTCAAATAGCCCATAAAGTAGCATATTCTTTGAAGAAATGCAGCAGGGTACCAGGTCTGTTCAACTATCTAGTGCTCAGGAGCCAAGCCAGCTTCTGTATCTTTGCTCGGGAAATAAAGACCTTGGCTTGTACTGAGTTGAAGATTACTTCCAGATGTTGCAATCTGCAGTCTAAATGAAGGTGGTCCTTGACACATCAAGGACCTTGGAAGGGAGACAGTCACCAGTTCTTTCTACCTCTACCTGCAATGAAACTCTGCCATGGTGGGCTAGGATGACTCCCCAATGAATGAGGCCTGCTATGAGTACAAGAACTTTGGTTAGTACATGCAGATATGTGTTCTTGAGAGTAATCGAAGTAATAAACTTTCCTTCAGATACACAACTACAAGATTGGCTCAGCGTTCATTTGAGTACAACCTGCAGACCACAGGTTTAATCTCAACTCTTTTCCCTGAACAATTTTTAAAAAGTCAGGGCAGACTATAAACTAGTGTTCATTCACAGAGATGGCAGGAGAAAGACAGGCTTGTGAGAAGTACTTCCTAGTATAACCTTAGGCCAAGTCTTTTAGGATAAAGCCTTCTCCCTTTATGGATTGCTTTATGGACCACTGGATGCATGCAAGTAGACAGAATAGGAAATCTGAGGCAAGCGAAGGGCTGTAGCTGAATAAATTAGGCAGATGTGAATGTAGTTACACAGCCCTGGGCTATTGCCATATATGCTAAAGTGTCACCCACCCACACCTGCGGTTATATTGTCTGCTCTTCAGTGAGTATGGTTATGAAATGGGGAATTTAGTGGTAACATTCCCTTGTCCTGTATTCTCTTGTAGTGAGGTCTTGCTGTGTGATGCAACATACCACCGAAAGTTGCGGCAGAAACAACTTCAGCAGCAGTTCAGACAGCAGATGCAGAAGAAACAGCAAATCCAGTCAACTACTCCAGCTTGTGAACCTAGAGATCAAGGTAAAATGCTAGTTAGAATCTGCATCCGCTGCACTGCAAAGAAGCTCAGAATGGGCAGATGAAGCGCCTAAGTAACAGGGCTAATTTTTTCCTGCCATGTTAACTGTGTCACTGTAAGAACTGTAAAGTGAGATATTAAACAAGTGTGTTTTCCCTGGATATGACTCTTTTTAAAGAGGTCAAAATGAGGGCTTAACCCAAACTTTAATCTGCTGCTCCTGCCTGACTAGCATCTGAGGAGGGGGAGGGGTTAATTTTTGAAACTATCTCATTTGACTGGTTTTGTATCCATTAATTTTTATGCAGTGCTGCATTTTTAGAGATTGAATTTTCTTGGCAAAATAAATGGCAGCAGAAACTTTTCTGTTCCATATTGCTGAATGTGTTAAAGTAGATATTTCCTTCCAATGCTGGTGTCAACTTTTGTTTGTTAAGTAGTTACGTCTCACTTCATTTAGCATTGTGAAAAAGGCACCTATTACTGAAGGTTTCATAAAATGTAGATATAATTATTTAATCCATCAGTTCACTCAAATCAACAAAAAAAAATATAATCAGCAGGCAGACCTAATATATTTTTGAAAAATAGTGCCTTGACCCAACCTGTAAAAGTAAGTAGCAATATTAATAAAACCCATTAATAAGGTGATTGTCGGATTAGGGACTTGTTTTAATGTGGTGTTTGTAAACCCAATTCATCTGTAAGCCCCAACTAAGATAGCAGAACAGTGAGAACAGTGCAGCAGTCAGATTTGTGAGGGAGATGGGGAGAGCAGCTGGTTTATCAGTCTGGGTCCAGGCTAGGTTAGAGCATATTAATAACAACACCTATCTGTTGTTATTAATAGTTGAAACAACCATCTTTCTCCATATAGAGCTAAATTCATATATGCATTATTTCTATGCAAATAGTCTAAATCCAGAGAAATTTGTACTCTTCCACTAATCTCAGTAATATTAAGCTTCTCTTTTATCTTGTCCAGAAGCATGTGCTCTTCCTGCTATTAAGCACAGCACTTCAGCACAGCTGGAACCCGCAGTGGAAGAAGAGTTCCTTGCAGGTGGGTGAGGGTTGTTGGTTCTTTTAGGCATTTTATACCATCTTTTCAGGGAAACATACTATTAATATGGGTCACAAATAAGAATCTCAGGGTTGTGGGTTCAAGTACCATGTTGGACAAAAGATTCTCGCATTGTCAGGGGTTGGACTAGATGACCCTTGTGGTCCCTTCCAACTCTGTGATTCTATGATTGTTCAATTACAACAGCCAAGTCTTTAAAACCTGTTCAAAAGCAGAAAACAAAATGCACCACCTCTGGGGAGGAGATCCATGATGACAGGTCTTCCACTGAAAAAAACCCATCTCTTGTGCCCACCAGACTTGAAGTCCTTACCAGCACATCTGCAGGAAGAGCCTCTGCAGCTTATCTTACTAACTGGTCCCAAGTCATTTACAGCTTTAAACATAATAGTCACTTTAGCTCCCCAAATGCAGTAGGAACCAGTCCAGCTGATATAGTCAGTGTTACATGCTCTGATCCATTGGCTCCCATGAACAACCGGTAGCCACATTCTGTAAGAACTACAGCTTCCACAAACAGCCCCGCACAGTATGTATTTTAGTAAGTCTTGCTGTAACTTAATGACTGTGGCTGGTTCACATTCTTGCAGCATTTCAGGTGACAGTTAGTGCAGGACACACAAAGAAGAAATTTGCATCCTTTTTCTAGATTCTCCTTCCTCCCTAACACCATCTGAGAGGAGAAACAGATGGGAGGCCCTTTGTAAGGCAAAAATCACTGGGCACAGAAGTAAGCACCCCCTACCCCCGTGTGTTCCTATGTCATTGCAAAACCCAAGCTTGGGATTTCGTGTTTGCTGACATATTGTCTAGTTCCACCCTGTTACAGTTTTGGTCCAGTGCGAGTCAAGACGTGGAACGGAATGGTCAGCAGCTGACCCTTCATTGTTAATGTTCAATTTCTTCCAGATGACCTTGAGCTTTGGGACTTATCTTTGGAGGCCACGGACCTCAGTGTTACCAATCACAGCACAGCAGCTGTGCCAGCCCAACACCCAGGCACATCTCGTGGGCAGTATGACATTATGACACGCAGCAGAACGCCACAAAAAATAAATAACCAGAGGCCCTGTGCAAAACCTGCACCGCAGCATCCCTCTACTAGCCCTCGACCTCACATACCAGGTAAGTTTAAGAGATGGAGAACAAACGTAGACAGCAGCAGAAACTGGGTAATATAGGGTGGTGGTTTGCAGACAATGGGACAAGCATGTATATCTATTTTAGCTTAGCACACTCAAATTGCAAATCATCTAAGCTACCTCTGAATCTTGTGGTGCCCAGTGACGAGTGGTCAAAGATTGTTTGCTATTTTTTTGTTTTTGGTCTCAAAGCCGCCTCCAAGATTTCTGCAACTTGCATCAAAGTAAAGGTGTTTTAAAATGCAGTTCTAAGTTCAGGCTTTGCACACTGTATGGGGAAATGGTATCTTGAAGAGAGAGAACAAAAGTAGGTAATATCTCAGTTGTCTAAGAGACTTGTTAAGAAAGTTCTCCTACAAAGAATTGTTTCCTGTTTTAGCTGAGTGCAGCCCATACAGAAGGAGCCAAGGGATGAAGAAGAGAAGGCTGGAGCCTGCATAGCAGAAGATGAATGACTTGACTGTGGTACTTTATCTGTTCAGGTTTCAGAATGCAATTTGCACTCAGAAGTTTCAGAATGGAGAATATTCTTCAGACCTCACTATATCCAGCACTAAACAGGAAAAAGGTTGTGCTCATGATTTTTCAGAATTTGAAAGTTTAAAACATTGCTTTCCATCACTGTAAAGAATACCAGTATTTTATCCCGTTAAGATTAACAGATGAAATTCCATATCCAAATACAAAACATTGCTTTATTCTTAACTTCCTTTATTGTAATAGGAAGGAATCCATTTTAACAAGGCTGCATCTTGTAAAGCAAGGCGAACTATTTTTGTACTATTTGCCCTTTCTTCAGGAAAAAAATTAATAGAAGCAAAGCTGAAGGAATCTAACAGCATTTTTAAAATGTACTCTGAAACAAGATTAGTGTAATAGGAGTAGTAATTAACTTTTGTGGAATGAAAAGTTTTTTAAGGCTAGGATGCCAGTGTGCTAATTATGCAATGTGAATCCTGTTTATTAAAGTGGTTAAATTAAAGCTTTTCATTCAGAAAAGCTGTGTGTTTAGATGTCCCACTGTATGAAGACTGGAGCCAGCCACACATACACTTTTATCATATTTCCCTTGTTCTCTTTCAAATAAAGAAAAATGTTGGAGGCTAATAGTTGGATATGAAGCTTACTAAAGAGGTTCAGAATTGATATACAGGCGATGTCCATTTTGCATGTATCCAATTGACGTGTGACTCCAAAAGGGGACACCTGGGTCCTTTTGGACCCAAAATGGGGCGGGCCTTTGCATGCTCTGCTGGCGCTTGTGGGGGTCAGGATCGGAATCAACATGCAAAATGGTTGCTGCCTGGGTTGAATCTTCCTCTTTAGAACCAGTCAAGAGCAGATAAAAGCTGCTGTATTTTGGCATCTACAGTTTAGAAGTTATATATGTGGCTGTAGGACTTTTCTGGGTAATTAGGACTATCATTTCTTCAGTGTGTTTTGGTAAAAGCAAATTATTTAAATTTGATGAGGCAAGGCCAACAAAACATTTAATGGGTCAACAGCAACAATTTTAGGTAGTTTACTGGCACGACCTCACAGTGTAAATTGATTACTAACAAATTGCCCATTTTAGATTTCTATCATGGAAGTGTTATCTGTGGAAAGATCTTTTCAAAAAGTATAGGTTGGTGGCCTTATTAGGCAGAATGAGATAACTACCACGGGCAGCAGATACTGCCGGACACAGCTGTGTGGCCCATGTGGCCCCATACTAGCTTGCTATTCTCAGGAGCAGTGGAAGATGCTGTGTTCTGTTTCTACTGTTAAAAAAATGATTGAACTTCCAGCTTCTGTACATAACTTTTTTATGTATCTTTACAGCCTACGAAGGAGTAAGTAGCTGTCTGGTGCCATGCAAACATTAAGTCTTGTATCTCAGGCATACGTGTGCAAATCTTTTGAAATATGTTCAAGTACGGCTGTATGTGATAGAAGCTCAAAATAAACAGGCATGCTATGTTTCTACAAGAGTGGAGAAAAAGCACAGGTTGTGGAATTCAGTTTTCATATAATTTCAGGTTTTGTTTTGATTAAAAAAAAATCTACCCCTTATTGTTGCAAAAGATGTGCTTCTGTTGAAGTCTCAGAAACCAAATAATAAATTTTCAAGTATTATTTAAATATTTGGTTGAAGGCACCTGCACTCCTTCAAACTCAAATAACTGTTAACAATAATGCTAGTGGGAGTAACAAGCTCACTAACAATTGTTAAGCTTCGGGCACAGGAGGAACCAAGGCCATTTGAAAATGAAAAACCACAGCTCAACAAAAGCAGGTTTGGTTTATTTGAATGATTTCATTAAATATCTACAAAGAAGGTAACAAACTGCAGCACAAAGCGCAATCATACAGGAAGCGCAATGCCTGGATTTAGTGCAAAACATACCATTAACTACGGCCAGGGAAGCCCAAGGTTTGAATTCATTTTATTTTATTTTTTTACAGTGTACATTGTTAAATAATGTAAAGAAAACATCTGTAATTCAGAAACAGATCTTGTGGAAAAAGGTATTCAAAGTGTAATAACACAAAATAATTTAACAGTTCAGTAGCATTAGTTAATTCCTCTAGACCTCAGTTATTTCATCCACAGGAGGGAAATCAATGGTAAATAAAACCAGTACTTGCATAACTAAGTGAAAACTCGACCTCAAACATATTAAACCAAAATACTACCCTTGTGCAACACTCAGCTGACTAGATCCTCTAACATTCGGTGGCATCTTTTCATCCATTGCTCCTTCTGCTTTCTGCACATCAACCTCACCTTGAATTTCCCATCACACCTGTGAGGACTTTTTTTTTTTTTTACGTCTGAAAAGTTGTTGAATCCCAGCCACCTAGACTTAAGTCTTTTGTTTTCAGCCACTGGGTCCAAATCCTACCACTGCCTGACAAAACCACTGTAAACTTCAACTTGAGGCGAAGGGAAGAAAAGAAAGAAAGACTTGTGCATATGTTTGAGGGAAGAGTGAAAGAAATACAGAAAGAACAAATGTCCTTGCTAACTTTAGAGGACTTCCGGGGGTGGGGAAAGAGAAAACAGACTTCCAGACCAAGCAGTAAAGCTGCTTCCAAGTCCAAAGCAGAAGTACTTTGACTTCACAGCCTGCTGCTGCAATGCAAAGTAATACTAGTTGGTTGCAGTTATTTCATTTGATCGGGGAACCAGTATTTTAAGTTAGAAAGAGGAAGGCAAGTAGGAGATATAGTACACCTACTAAAAGGCAACACAGTTAGTTACAGTCTTGGTACCAGTTTTAAGTCCTTTAGACATAGAAAGAAAAAGTTCTTTTTGATGCTGGCTGTTTCAAGTGTATCCATCCTTAGCAATGGATGCTGCACCAGGAAGATGTGTTCCTGGCCTTTCAGGACTGGATTGACAGGCAGGGCAGGGGAGGAGCCAAATCCCAGCAAACATCCTCCCTCTCCAGAGTGATAGCTCCTATCCCTTAACATACATTACCGTTACTAAAAAAAAACCTTTATAGCTTAAAAGTCAACCCACCCGTAGGTGCTTACCCCTTCAAAGATGTCCCTCTTTCTCCCCACTTCCCCTATTCTCAACAACCCAGCTTCTACTCTGGTCACTGTGTTCATTCTCTTCAGCACCTCCGCATAAATCCCTCACTACTGCTGCTGCATCAGCCACATCAGTTTCCCCCACCACTCCATAGCTTTACTCTTCTGACACAGAAGCTGCAATAGCTCCCCCTCCAACACCTACTCTCGACACTATTACAGTATAAGCATCCAATGTGTTATGCCTTTGGTATTCCAGTGACTATATCCAAGTAACCTCCCTCTGCCTGGCTAAAGTCTGCTGGGAAGGTGATGCTAACTGTAGAAGCAATAAAAGTCCAAGGCACTAAAATATCCAGCAAGCATACTGGGAGAACAGACAAGTATTCAAGTACATTAATTTATACAATTATACATTCACATTTATCTAATACAATGAAAATACAAAGGAAAAAAGTTAAAGTGTCTCCAATAAGTATCAGGATATAGCTAGCTTTTCCCCCATTTTTTTTCCTTTTTAACTGTTTAACCCTCTATACGCCACTCATTTTTTTTTAAACTACTGTTGTCCAACAACATTTATATATCACAGTGTTTCCACATCAAAACTGATGGTAAGTACATGTCCGCAGGGAACTTTTTAAAAAATTTGTCTTCTAAACAATTTAAATTGCTCTAATGCTGCAGTCAAAGCTGTTAATATCTTTTACTTAAAGCAGTAATGACCTATGTCAAAGCATGGGCTGTTCTGCAAGTCCACTTGTGTGCCCCATCAGCTCAGGAACTTCGGTGTGATGGTCTGACGGAAGGAAGAGACATGGAAATAATGGACAGCTCCCCCCCCCCCCCGGCTTATTTCCTCAGAGCAATACAAATGGCATACTAAAGATTCATGCTAAAACTAACAACAATTCTCCCATCTCAACCCAGTAGATTCAGTATCTTAAGCCAAATGAATTTTACAGCACAAAGCCCTTGGCTTGTGTGGTAGCTTTCATCTTTACACACTTGCCACAGACGAGAGGAAGCATGTCCCATCGTGGAAGATCCTGATCACTCTTCTCCCCATATTCAAATGGAGGGCTTTTCTTACGGAGAGCAGAGAGCAATGGTTAGAGGAGGAAGTTCACCACCACCCCTTTGGGCGCTAATAGCCAGTTCACTGCAGCCTAGTGGTTGTTTCAGGGCCCCATCTCCCCCCTCAAGTCTACCCAGCAGCATGCCTGGGTCTCATTAAGTGGTCCGCAGATTAGAGCCAGGGGGGTTGCTGATGGATTTCTGCAAGTTGCTGATGTTGAAGCTTTGCAATGAGGTGGCACCTACAGGCTGGAACTGGCCTAAAGGCTGCTGTGCTGGACCACCTGTCCCGCTCCAGGGAGCTACAAAGGGCACTGCTGGGTAACCGTATGGCTGAGGGGGGCACATGGCCTTTGTGAAGTGACCTAGGGAGGTAGCTGACGCAGCAGAGATGGGTGTAGCACCGAGGGAGGACGTCATCGAGATGCAGAGCTGACCTGGTGCAGAGAACTTCCTTGCCATTCCTGGGCCCTAAAAACAAAACCCAACCCAAGAGGTTATTTCAGAATTGCCAAACAATGTTAAAACAGTCCTTAGAGGCTTCTCACTCAGAAATGCGTCAGATCCTTCCATGAATGACTTATAAATCGGCTGAGTGCCTACAACCAGACATAATGCCCCAAGCAAGTACTTACCTCATAATTGCCATGCCCCTTGCCTCCTTTCTTGCCAGAGAGGCTCATGGCGTCACGAGCCCAGTTGTCTACTAGCTTGTGCAGGTCATCCGTAAAGGTCCCTTTTCGACTTGAGGCAGGAGGCTGAGACTGAGGTGCCTGGCTGTTCACTGTACCCGCAACAGTGTTTGTACTGCTGGTCCCTAGAAGAGCAAAGCAATGGCTGTCATTTAAACCTGACTGTATGATAGTTCCTGAAGGTCATCAAAACTATAGCTACAATGGAAAAATAGGAGAAAGCAAGAGTTTAAAAAGCCATGCACATGAATTCTACAATTCAGTACCAGGACATAATGAAGAGGAAGGGATTTAGGGCTCAGCTAGCAGTTTCACTCCTATTAGGTTAATCATGTAATTGTGTGTTATTTTCCAGATCAGTGGGTGGTCTGCAACGTTGCCATTTTCCACTGGGGAATGAACTAGCTTTTGGTATCAATGACAGGTCCATGATTAATAGGTTCCTCTACATTGTCAACAAGCACCTATTATATCAAGTTAATGCTACTGCCAACTCTGCCCACTCACTCAGCACGGACAGCTGCTCTGCTCTGCAGATGGAAACTAAGAAGCCCCAGGGACTCGTTATTGGAACGAGACATTTTATTACTGGCAGGTACTTCCATCTGAACCTGCTGGCTTACTGTCCAAGCACAACAGTGCCAAAGGGAAGCGACAAACAATCACCTGGTGCTTCCAACTCAGATGGCAGCTTCCAGGAGAACCTGCACATTTGGGTTTCACACCACACAGAACTTTATACAGCTCTGCAAAGAGAAATGCAAGGAACGGTTTCAATTTAGAATATGGCACCTGGTAGGATCAAAATCTAAGAATGAAGGGAAATCTCAAGTATCCAAGTTTCTGCTCTGATGGCCATTCTATAGCAAATCTGTAGTGAAATGGTGTGAAAAAGTTGTTTTACTTGTCCAAAATGGTTATTACAGTGGTACCTCGGATTACATACTCTTCAGGTTACAGACTCCGCTAGCCCAGAAATAATGGAAACAAAATAGAAAATTCTTTCCAGTAGCACCTTCGAGACCAACTGAGTTTGTTCTTGGTATGAGCTTTCGTGTGCATGCACACTTCTTCAGATACCAGAAATAATGCTTCAGGTTAAGAACTTTGCTTCAGGATAAGAACAGAAATCGTGCTCTGGCGGCGCAGCGGGAGGTCCCATTAGCTCAAGTGGTGCTCCAGGTTAAGAACAGTTTCAGGTTAAGAACGGACCTCCAGAACAAATTAAGTACTTAACCAGAGGTACCACTGTATTCAGGAAGCAGCAACCTAAATGCAAGAGTTTAAGAGTGTTGAGAACCCTACATGTGCTATGAAACAAGCACCATGACCACTGAGATAGGACACTGTTCTCCAATGTATAGAAGCCAATGAGCCTATTGCATTGCTCAAGACCAGGCTTCCTCAAAATCGGCCCTCCAGATGTTTTTGGCCTACAACTCCCATGATCCCTAGCTAGCAGGACCAGTGGTCAGGGATGATGGGAATTGTAATCTCAAAACATCTGGAGGGCCGAGTTTGAGGAAGCCTGCTCAAGACTGTACAAGAAGTGCATCTGGGAAAGCCTGAAGTACAATTCAAGTCCACTGAAAAGGCCTTCCTATTTCAACACAAGAAAGGAATGAAGGTACAACGATGCAAAACAGCTTAGGAAACACTAATTAGACCAGTAGAAGGTAGCACATTAATTCCACCAAACTTGCTCCTGGGACTGTGAGAATAATGGAATCAAAGCTTTAAAGGAAGTCAAAGAGGGAACCAAGAGTTCCCACTGCACAAGACTCAAATCTAAAAACTCTGATAATCCATTCCCACTGCTCAAGAACTTGCTGTCAGAAGCAAAGTCATAGGTACTGGCAACTTAACTGGACCCATGATTCTTTGGGATAAAACTGGCCTCCCTGAATCCAAGCCAGATTAGACAAGAATTCAAAACATTGTAATTAGTTAGAGCAACTGAGCAAGGTGCCACTGCATTGTGAAATACAAACAAGCAGATAAAACTAGCCAAGGTGGTGAAAGACGCAGCAGCCCCCCCCCTCAAAAAAAAACCCTGTACTAGATAAGATGGGAGTGGTGCTCATGCAGAGAAGAGGAGGGAGGAAGAATCCTCTGCCCAGGTGAGAGGAAGGAAAGCAGAGTTAATAGTAATAAGATTGTAACTGTCTAACATGCAAAGGAAACTATACTTGTAAAGCAACAAGATTCAGCCATGTAGTGTGAGAGAAACTGGAACACAAAAACACATCTAAGTAAAAAAAAAAAAAAGAGCAGCCTGAAAAATAGTACAGGGAACAGGCAATAGAGATTTTTAAAGAGTGGTGGTGGTGGTGGTAAGAATCTTGATACATGGTACCAGTAAAAATATCAGTGCATTCTTCTGACAACAATTTCATGCAGGGACTAGCACATATCCATCAGCCCCTTCCTGATGGCCAGAAAACACAGCTCTTGTTGGTACGTGTAGTACCCAGACACTGCCCTGCTTGCATCTCTAAGCTAAATAGTAAATGGGGGTGGGGAGAGAGTTTCAATCCAAAAGTGATAGATCGGGTCTGTTAATGCTTGGCTTTTTACTTTACAAGCTGTTGAAAATGCACCAGATTGTCTCAGGAACCCTCTAAAACAAAAATATAAGAGGGTATGTCATATTAAATGTGAGCTGTATTGAAAATACTCTTGTGTCTGGTTTATTATGAAGCCAGTTCTCGAGACACTTCATCTACTGAACCAGCCATCAAGAAGAGTCTGACGAGCACTTAGGTCAGTGATCATGGGAAAAAACCTCCCTCCAATCTTGCTCAGTCACAGCAAACGTTACAGAAACTTATTTCGGCTCTTCATACAACTGAACAAATGCAGAGGCTTTGTCTGGCCCTGTGGGTCACATCACTGCACACACCGCTGCCCCTTCCCCACCTTAATGCTGCCAATTTGCTTCACTCCCATTTACTGACTTCATCGAAGATGTCACTTTCTCCTGTTGCAGGTACTCTCTAAGGACATCTGGGTCCTTGCCCTTCCTCTTAGTAAGATATGGAAGCTCCTTTTGAAATTGGATCGGCGCTTAGGGCAAACCCCTTCCGCTATGATCACTGCACACAAAGCCCATGAACAAGGGAGATTTTGCCTTCTGACCCAAAATGCTGCAAATTATTTGTGCTAATGTACACTTTGGCATCATTACTCGTCAGCAAGGAGGACACAGGTGACTGATAGTCAAAACATGACATTCCAGCAAGGAACCGCCGTCGTGAGGTGGCCAGGCCTGTTGCAGTGTTAGTGCAGAAACAAGTTAGAAAGGGACACAGAGACAGATGCTGTGCTCAAGACAGATTCAGGGAGGTTAAGCTTCAGAGATCAGAGGAAAACTTAAACACAGCAGCTTGGCAGTCAGAGTTCAGAAGTAACCAAAATGCAATAATTACTACAGAGCTGGTTGCAAGGGCAGACTTTTTTCACCATCTTCCCTGAAGCACAAAGAGAAAGCATTTTGTTAGGGAGAAACAGTGAGAAACATTTAGTGTCAAGCAAACAGCACAAATAGCCTGGTTATAAAGAGGGGAGAATACAACAGGACACTGTCCTTTGGTGACACTGCTTTTGATTATTTCAGGACTTTTCTAGCAAGACACACAGTGGCAACTGGAGGAGCTGCATCAATATTCACATTTAGTTTATGCACCTGTATTTCTCACATGTATTAAGATTGTGGCCTAATCATTTCATCCAATATTAAGTAGGTTTTGGTGAGTTAGACTGAGTGAGTCCCAGACAACAGTTCAGGTACTCTTATTGATTGGAGGAAACAAAGCTTCAGTCCAGTTTGAACTGAAAGTCAAACAAATCCTGAACTGAACACTGGACTAAATCTTTAATTTATGCCCAGCTGATCAGATTTCTCCTTCTGACTGAAAAAGGAATGGCATAAAAACTTCCCACAATTTTGAGAGTGCATTATAATGGCTCGATTCTGACATTCTCCAATTCCCTACTGGAACATCAGTGCCACCAGAGGTAGGGACATACATGTTGAATCTCTTCCAATTTTTCTCCAGCTATCAAGAAACCCACCCTTTAATTGTGCCCAGTCTTCTAACTTCTAACAGAAACCTTTTCCCACCATCCCAGAATCTGTGATAGGAGGTCGGGTCAAAATCCAGTAAAACAAGAAACCTGTAAACAAACTGAGCATCAAGCTAAGCCGTGCTTCTACAAGTGCTGCCTTGTTTTACAGGACAGCTGCAATAAACTGAGGGATGCAGCTGAGGGTACTGCACATATGCCATTACTTCCAGAGACCAAAGTAGCATTTTCTGTCTCCCCATCATGGATCTTAGTTCACAAAGGTACCTCCCATTCAACAGCCACATTAAAACTAGAGCAAGTGTGCAGCAAGATTAGCCAAATCCTTGCTATTTATTAATTATCCACCACAATAACAAAGGATGACTACTCCTTGATCTCTTATTAATCTTTTATTGCAATTCAGTGTTTTCTGGGAGAAGCTAGTTCTTAGTCCTTGCTTTATCACTATTTTTTTGCAGATCCTTTCAGATCTGCCTTATACTGTCCACATTAAGATTTCCAGTTCAGAAGCCTGAGATGGGGAGAAGCGCTGCATGTTGTTCTGTGAGTTTTTAGGATGGGGGCTGGCCAGCCACCCTATAGATCCATATGGATTGAAAGGCAGGATATAAATACTTTAAATAAGAATAAATATGCATGACTTAAAGAGTACTCCAGTTGCCCTAAGCAACTAAAAACCAAGTACAATGAGGCTAAAGCAGTGCTGGAAGTTCTAATCCTACAAAGGTAGTTTCTTTTTAACTTCTCTGAAGTCAAATATTATCATCTTATGATTTTCATTGTAGCTGTCCTTGTGCAAGGCTGTCTTGGAATCTGCTGCTCGGCTCATTAGGTACAGGCACAGAAAAATCCCTGGCGTGGCTGAGCTGCTGCTCAGTGTACATGGACAGATGCTCTTCAAAAATAGGATCCAAAGATCCTGCTTGTTTTTTTTAAGTTAGGAAAAAATATTCTATCTACCCAGGAAAAAAATATTCTATCTACAGCATAAGCACACAATTCAATAGACACATGTTGTTGGCATCTGTCTGTCTTGAGAGACAATGGAGTGTGCCTCCAGGGGTGAAGTCAAACTGCTGGAGAATCACAGCACAACCGACCCATCCATTTCCACCTATTTCCATGGCCCTGTCTAGTTCAGTAGAGGTTGGAGACAGACCCAATCAAATGTATGCAGAACAGCTATTTTTAGAGCTCAATTCCTATGGCTATAATTTTAATCTGTTTATTAGGTCTATATTATCTGTTAAGTGCCTTATAGTGCCTTAAATGTCATTAATTTCAGAAGTGTAATACACAGCTCCAGCAAAGCAGGCTGAACATGTTTTTATACTCCGCAAGGACAGTGTGCCAAGCAACACATGAGATGCTGCACAAGAAATATTTATGCTGGAAGCATCTTAATCTCAATTATTAAGGGATTACATTTCCCTTCCAAAGCACAGGAAGAGAGAAGGAATACTGTACCCTTTCTCAAACATTGGCCCTTCCTATTCAAGAATACATTCCCACAAGTCACTCTTCTAACTAAAACTGATGAAGCATGAAGTAGGTTTTGCATGTCTAAACCTGAATAAGGCACCCATATGCTAAGCTGATCATATATCTATGCAACTCATGAGCTAATACAAATAATCCCTTCCCAATGTCTTATTTTAGTCAAGGGACGGGGACCTTAAACATTTTCCTCTGCTAAGAAATGAGCTGGTGGGGTGAGGTGGCAAAAAAGCTAGCAATTCCCCACAACAGGAGTAACAACAAGGTACCGTACAATGCCCATAGCTCCAAAAGTAGATACTAGTCACACTGCTATCTGGACTGTTGTCTTGATTTCAAGTCCTTTGGTGGAAAAGCAGCAGACATCTGTCATGGATGCTTTAGCTGAGATTCCTGCATTGCAAGGGTTTGAGCTAGATGACCCTTGGGAACATTTCCAACTCTACGATTCCTCGATTTTATGAAGTGTTCCATGAGCACCAATTCAACAGTAGACACAGCCCTCAACCCTGAATTGCTGCTATGCACGTTGAAGCAATGTGACAGTCACTGCCACATACACATTCAGCCCAAACAAACAAATAAACGGCTGGCTATGCCTCTTCAGAGTTATGCAAACTGGCCCAGGTCTGCAGCAGAGCCCCAATTGAACCACTAGGAAAGGTTCCATCATGGCCTTCCCTGCAGTTACTACAGGGAAGTCTATAAACTGAGGAAATGAGTTTGCTACCCAAAGCATCATTAAAACTTGAAACACATAAACCACTATCATTGTAGCCTTTTGGCTGAGCAGCACAATATTTTTTTTAAGACAGCTTTCCGGAGGATATACTTAAGAGCAACTCAGCCAAGCCCTGGGGTTGGAGAGACACAAGAAGGCAGATGTGAATGGACGGCATGTGACAACAGATCCAAGTAGCAGAAAACAAAAAGACGAGGAAGGAGTAAAGGTGTTACACACAAAGAGCCAAGCAGGGCGTACTCAGAAATCGGGTCCTCCTGCCACCAGGCTTGAATGTCACCCGCTCAGATGCACAGTTAAACTTCACACACCCTGTGATAAAACAAAAATAAAAGAGGGGAAGAACAAGGAGAAGAGAAGAGAGACAGAACACAACTACAAGATGTTAGAAAACTCTTTAAGCTGGTGGTGAAATGCACTAGCAAGACACGAGAGAAAAGAACCTCTCCGGTACAGCAGCATTTGCAAGACACAAGGAGCCAGGACTCTTCTGTCCCCCACCCCTACTCCCAAAATCATGTTTGTTTCTTCAACTGGAACTCCAATAAGTTAATCCAGCAGAACAGGGTTGCATGCCACAAGTGATGTAAAACAGCCAATGCACACATTGATATAATACATTGCACAACTTGAAAGACACATGAGGTACAGGTTAGTAGGGCTCATATGGTTAAAAAGGAATGAGCAGAAGCTCCCTTCTCATTAGGAAGGTGACTTCGAAGAAGCAGTAGCCTATTCTATTCTTGTATTGATTTACCCACCTCCTTGTCTTGAAGCAACATACTGCCACTCCACCCACACCATTAATGTGTGTGTCAGAAATGAGAATGTTATGCATGCAAACTGCAAATTCAAATATGGTCTCTTGGGGACCTTGATAAACTTCTAATTTGTGCAAGTAAAGTTGACAAGCTCCCAATTTATCCAGGGAGAATATATTGCACTATCTGCCTCAAGCTTTTCACCTCCATCACATCATCTGTGGAAGGTGCAAAAACATACAGGGCAACCTTCACTGTCATACCCTTAATTTTACTTGCTGGAGTGTCCCAGGCCTCACAGCTTCATCCTACGAAGGAGATAATCTGAAATGTAGCAGGATATTTAATCCCCACCTCAGCCCCCAGTCACGTTTCTCTCCATGCTAATCTACAATATTTACCTTGGCATGGCGCAGAAATGGCACCATCACTAGTAAAGGCAGAGTAGAGGTTCTCACTAGAAGGAGATGGTTTCAGAGGCTGTAACAGATGGTTCTGTCCTGTCTCTTGGACAGTGCCAGGAGGGTGGAGGGTCTGCTGTTGGGGCAAGACCGAAGGTGCACTCTGAGCAGACAGATTGCCTAGGGAGAGAGGGAAGCAAATCAGGACACTGGCAACATGATGGGTACTTAAGTTTTCCCATTCCAAATGCACAGTGTTCATATTTCACTTCTTAAGGATGACCTCTGCTGGCACATAAAAGGAAACTCTAGATCAGGGGTAGGGAATTGGATCCAGCTGGGGGGCCTAGTTGTGGGTTACCTCAACTCCAGTGGCCCACTTTTACTGGTGGGTGCCTGCTTTCTGCAGAGACCAGCTGTGCTAGCAGGAAACATGGTAGCAAATACAATCCAGTGGGCTTGAAGTTGCAGCAACTTCAACCCTGCTTTTTGCAGGGATAAGCTGCACTACACTACAACAGAGACAATTCCTGCAGAAAAAGGGCTTTTAACTACCAGATACCAGCCAATAGAACTTCCCATGCAGGGAACAACTGTGCAGCCCAACCCCAGTAGGCTTGCTCTTCCTGCCAATCAGCTCTTCGGCCATGACAGCAAATCTCCCTTGCCAATACACAACTGGGAATGCACTTTAAGGCTCTACCTGCCCCTCACCTGACATCACATCTGATTATGTTGTGTGTGCGGTAGGTCGGCATGGCATGGAGGGAAATGGCCTTGTAGGCCAAACTGGGAGTTATGCAAGGCCTACCCCTGCTTTAGATATTAAACTAGGCTGAAACCAACAACAGCTAATGGGAGAAATGAACACAGGCCAAAAAATGAAAAGCTTTCACAGGACTGCTACACTGCTGGTTGTGGCTAACAATGGAAAGAATACTCCGTCAACAAGGGCAATACACACAAATTAAGACTCAGCATCCACCTGTTTCTACTGGGTATGCTAATGGAGGACTAATTAGTTATATTTACATTCCACATCTTAAAAGTAAAATCTACAAGGCAGTAAACAATAAACACCTTAACTGCATGTCTTCACTGCACATACCCCACAGAAATATGCTGCAGGAAGCCTTGCTTTGCCCAATACAATCCCTCAGCACTTCTTGAGTTTTCATCTAAAGTCTAAAACGCACAGTGAAAAGGCTATGTGCAACTTTGGTGCTTATGTTTTGCGTAACACTTGAGTGGTGTTGCAGATAAAGACAGC
This sequence comes from Lacerta agilis, assembly GCF_009819535.1. Lineage (NCBI taxonomy): Eukaryota > Metazoa > Chordata > Lepidosauria > Squamata > Lacertidae > Lacerta > Lacerta agilis. Next base: position 16,841,102 of record NC_046321.1, read on the forward strand.
TGAACATGAGCTGAGGAGACCTGGGTTTCTGGGGGTGGGGAACCTCTGACCTGCAGGCATATCTTGACCCAACAGGGCCCCCAATTTGTCCAGCCAGGCTATTTCTTCAAAATCACACCCACCTGCCAATCAGCTGTTGCCACACTGATGGGCAGGGAGGCACCAGATGACTGTTGGGGGCATGGGGTTGCCTTCTGTGTTAGCTGCACAAACCATTTCTCCACAGGGAACTGCAGAAGAATTTAACTTTCTGCTCATCAGCTGATGGAGAGGGGAGTTAAATCCTGCTGAGAACCCTGCAGAGAACAGAATTGGAAGTCTCCACTCATCCGCTGAGGAGTGGAGACTTCAATCCTGCTGCATGCTGCTTCAAAGCACAGTGCAGGGCTGTTGGAAAGCCCTTTTACAAAGAGCCTCAAGCTGCTACTTAAACCTCCAGTTTTCCCAGGTTTAAAAAGCAGCACTGGGCTGTTTGCAAAACACTTTCCAATAGCCTTGCAGTGTGCTTTGAAGGGCTTCAAAGTGCAATGTCACATGGCATCATAGTGACATCAGGTGATTGAGAGGTAGGCACTCCGCACACCTGCCAAATTTGGCTCACCAGGTGTGGGGAAATAAGGATTTGGCTGGCCAAGCACAAAAATATCCCCACCCCTGGTTCAAGTTGCCAGTGAGACATAAAGCTCACTATGAAACAGAAAGCCAGCCACCTACTTTCAGCTTAATCTACATTACAAAAGGAAGAGAGAGGCAGCAATCATGTGCACTACTCTGAGCTCCTTGAAGGAAGTGGGATAAAGATCAGTGGCAGTTGGAAGGAGAATTTGCAGCAGGAGATTTCATGGTAGCCAGTCGAGCCCATATTAAGCAGTGCATATTAAACAAAAAGTCACAAGACACTACACAAAGCCAACATCAGAGCCGTCTTAAGGGAATCTGCCGCCCTGGCGCAGCTATCCCTCCGGCGCCCCCGCCATGCCGCCTCTCCGCCGCCTCCCTCCCGCGCTTGCCGCCCCTTGGGAGGGGGGTGGGCGAGCGGGGGGGTGAGGGGCGTGGCGCTGGAGCGGCGCGGGGCTCTGCGCGCCCTTCCAGCGCTTCCGGGATGGGAGGCGAGGGCGGCCGGCTCGCGCTCCGCGCGCAGCTGGACGGCGCGGCGCTGCTGGGCAGCTCGCGCTGCATCGGGGGGCGGCCGGCTGCGCGCGGGGGCGGGCGGCCGGCTGCGCGCGGGGGCGGGCGGCCGGCCGCCCTCGCCTCCCAGAGCCCCAGCTGGAGTGCTGGAAGGTCGCGCAAAGCCCCGCGCCGCTCCAGCTGGGGCTCTGGGAGGCGAGGGCGGGTGGCTTACAGCCGGCGCGCGAGTGCCCGCCTGCCCGTGGGGGCGGGGGCGGGTTGGGGAGGAGGAGCCCGGTATGCCGGCGGGCTCGCGGGGGCGCCCCTGGGGCGCCCAGCGCCCTGGCGCACCGCGCCACTGGCTTCTATGGATGAGACGGCTCTGGCCAACATACCCAACTCATGGCCATTTCTAAAGTGTCTTACCCAAAATTTGAGGGCTCTTGTTACCCTGGGAGCTGCTGCGGCTGGATCTGCTGCCTTTTCCTTTAGTGGGTCTTCTTCGCCTGCCTGACAGAGGAGCAGCAGGAGGGATGATTACTGCTGGAGGTACTTTGCCCAGTTTCGTGTAAAGCAGTTCAATCTCCATCTTTTGGCGACTTTGAAGCTCTTGGATCTCTTTAAGGTGCCTAAATGAATAGGAAAGGAAATACAGGTCACTTTTCATACCACTAAATCATCCCAATAATGGATGGACAAGAAGTGAACCCAGATTAGAAGCTATTTATCTAGGCATTATCCTATACCACTAGGGCTGCACACAGTATGACAGTGGATTACCACCCTCTCAGAGGAGTGCTCCAAACAGCATGCCACAGTGCAGGGCAGTTCAGGGCAGGCTAGGGAAGGGGGAGAAGCAAATAGTTTCGGGAGGAAAATATTCCACCCCAGCATTTCCCTGTTGTGTTAAGGATTTTATAGCTATATAAAGGAGGCGGGGAGGAAAGGAAAGTGGGCAAAGTGGACATTTACTGTAAAACACATGGGCCATCGGTAGTTAAATTCTCTTCCCCTGCCCTTCATTTTCTCCCACTGCCACTGCCTACTCCTAGAGTTAACTGATACTGGATGAAACTGGTTCCTTTGGATCAGAAATGGGGAACCTTGGACTACCATGTGTTTCAAGAACATTAAGGTTTGGCCTATATATAATCAATTGTGTTGATTTATTTTCTTGTGCTTCATTATGTTTTAATCACTGCAACCTGCCCTGAGTCTGGTTTTTTTAAAAAGAAATAAATAGATAATACACTAAGCTCATCAGCCCAAGTCATCATGGCCAGTTGACAGGGATGATAGGAACTGGAGTACAAGAACATCTGGAAGGTCACAAGATCCCCACCCCTGGCTTCAGATCCATTTTTCTCTCTTGGTTCAACTGCCCAAAGTATCCTGGAAGCCCAGAGGTTCTTTCCAGGCAGTTTTGGAACTGTTTCTCTAATTATTTTATGAACGCCAAGGCCTGGTGCCTCTCCCAACACAGCATCGCCCGGGATTCATCACTCCAGTCTCCCGTCACGCTGATGTGGTCCATATCCAGGGACATGAGCACATGACAAGCAGAGTTCAAAACAGAAGCTCAGCCTTAAGGAGTAACATCTACTTCCGGTCGAGCGCCGGCCATCACGGACGGAGCTCCCTTCGGCTGAAGGGGACTCAATGCTTCAAAGGCGAGGGGGAAACGCTACAGCGCAGCGACCCCCTGTAGAAGCCCCAAATTGAGCGTTTTGGGGACGTGGGTACTGGCGGACACCAGAAGTGGGCTCTACCCTCCCCGGTAAGCTCATGTTTTGAGCTTCAGGAGAGAGGGGTGAGCCGCGGTGTATCGGTAACAGAGCTTCCTTTGAGGCATGAAGCTGCGGGACTGTGAGGCTTGAGCGCTTGATTCTTCCAAAGACTCTGAAAAAGCCATCGCTCTCAAAGTGAGTATTAATTTGAACTGATTTGCTGAAATTGGCTACAAGGTAAAGGGACTAAAAAAGGAAGTCAGTCCCTAACCACTGATGAAAGAGGAGGGCAAAGAAAGTATCCCGAATCCATAGACAATTGCTTTTTAAAACTTCAAAACTTCTAAGGAGTAACAGTGAATTCCCCCCCCCCCCGGAACAGGGGAGGGGGGAGTGGAATTTTTGTGTCGAAATTCCCTGTATTAGTTGGATTATTAGACTGAATAAAGCTACACCTGAATCTGGGAATAGATCGCCTGATCGGAAGGTGAGGTTTAAGGATGACTTGGTTGGAATGCAATGTGTATTTGGAAAGTTACTGAAGACTCCACCATTTCCTGTTTTTCAAACCCTGCGGTGTCCTTGAAGCTGAAAGGATGGGAGACACAACAATGACAGCTTTCCAGCAGATGGTGTTAACAAAGTGCAGAGCTCTTCAGCAGATGATGACAGCAAAGTTTGTCCAAATTGGAACTGCTCTTGCAAACAACACGCAAAAGGCTATGAATTTACTTGATGAAGTTAAGAACACCATTGAACAGAATACTCAAAAGGTTGTAAAACTGCGTAAAATTATTAAAGGAGAGGAGGGCTACAAGGATGAAGAAGAAACAGCAGAGCAAGAAGGACTTTTTAAGCGCGAGAGGCTTGGAGTCCAGAAAGAAGAAAGATTAGAGAGCTCTTGGAGTGAGAGATCAAGAGTTCAAGAAAAACAACAAGAAAAACAGGGTACAAAGTAACAGGGTACAAAGAGAAAAAACTTTATGGTTATGACAGACCAGTAGCCCAAGAAGAAGAAAAGAGATACAACCTTGAGAAGAAGAATTCACAAATACAAACGCCAAATCCAGAATTGGGCACGCTAAAAACAACAAAAGACACAGGAGCTGGAAAGAGAGGACTTTGGGGGGGGGGGAGATCAGCGGGGGATGGGAAGAAGAAAGGGAATGGTTAGAATGGTCAGGAAAGGTGTGGGGTGAAGAAAGATTATTTAAAGGAAAATAAGATAATTTGGTGTTGAAAAAGGATTGTTTTATAGGACTTACCGACCAGATTGAGCGATTTGTGTACCAGAGAAGGAGACAGTGAACTCGGAATAAATATTAGATTGATGATTTAAATGTGTTTTTATAGATAATAAGATATATGGATAGCCTTAGAAGGGAAAAGGAGGTAGTAGGGAAGGTATTGTTAGATTAGTGATATGTATTTAGAATTATTGGAGTAAAAATTAAAATACTATCTTCTGTATGAAAATGGGTTGGAAAATAATTTAGATTGATAGAAGATAGGGGGTGAGTAATTCTTTTATTTTTAAGATGGAAAAAAAATATGAAATAGAAATTGTCAAAGTCGTTTTATAATGAAAATCAGAAAGGGGGAGGCTTTGGGGAAGTCCACCTAAGATAAATATGAAAATAAGGAGTTGAAAATGTACAATTATATGTTTTGTTGAGTTATTGTTTGTTTTAAGATGTTCTTTTGTATTGTTTGTATTGTATTGTATTGTATTGTATGTTTATTTTTCTTTTTTCTTTCTTGTTTTCTCTTTTTCTTTCTTTTGTGTCTGAAAATCCTAATAAATTCTTTTTTTAAAAAAAGAGGAGTAACATCTAAGCCTAATTTATTGCAAATTAAATCAAACATAACAGAACAAAGAAAACATGGCTCCTCTCTGTCTTTCTTCCTCGGAAAGAGAGCTGCAAAAGCTATATAGAGCGGAAACAGCGTATCTCAATTTCCTCTCACAAGACTCCAACAATCAGTGCTGGAATGTAAACAGACATGTGACATGTAACAATCCCACACACACATCTGCAGCTCGGGAGGAATGAAATTCTCAACACTGAATTTGCAATTAGCTAAATCAAGAAAGCCAGAAGCATGGAAGCTCTGTACTTTAGTCCACTCATAAAACATTAAAGAGCTAGACTGTCTAGTCCACTCATGCATTTTAGCACGTAAGACTGAACAGTGTCCCAGACATCTCCAGTTCAAATCTTGCCTCTGCTGTGAACTCTCAGAGAAGCCCCTATTTTCTCATCCTCAGCTGCCTATCCATTAATAAGGAGATGTTAATTGCAAGGAAGCACTCACTCCGCTAGAAAAACAGGGGACGAATATTGTAGACCTCACTATACAGATTCCCTACAAGTGTTGACTGCAGATAACTGTTTTTAGTCCCACTACACGGGGTAAAATTTTCAATCAAGTAATGCTTCTACTCATTATGTCCTCTTTAAAAAGTCCAGGGGGGGAGGAGGACTTACTTCTCTCGCAATTGGCGCAACTCGCACTTCAAGTCTTCATCTTCTATGTCCGACTCATTATCACTGCTCATGTAGGAAGAGTTGAATGAGTTGCTAAGGCTCTGAACTGGAAGACTGATCTTTGACCCAGGTGGATGGAGAGAGTCTGGACTCCTTGAGCCATCATCTCGCTCCTTAGCTGCACCACTCAGGAAGGCAGCTTCCAGCTCAGACGATGGCCCATTCAGGTGCAGAGAATGCCTTCTCCCTATAAGCCCAGGTTTAGGAGTTGTGATGGGAGAAGAAATGTGCTCAGAGTTTACAGTCAGAGGGACTATTGCAGGGACCTCTCTCTCAACACAGGTCACCTCATCTTGAGTTTTGGACACAGAAAACCGGCCCACTTGGTCTGTTGCTGTTGTTGTCACCTGGAAACGTCCAACCTTGGTTGGCTGCAAATGGGCGGTGGAAGTGTGTGAGAAAACTCCATCCACCACATCCACAGAGGTAACAGCAATGGCCTCGGCTATCTCACTGGAGGTTGGCTTCACCAGAGTACTCTCAGGGCTGCTGCTGCTAGACAAAGATGAGGAATCTGAGCTGCTTGTGTCAAAGTCTATGGGCTTACTTCCACTCTCTTTCTGCTCATCCACAGCTACTGACACCTAGAGACAATAGAGACATACAATATTATAGCCAGAACACCTTTACAGAGTGGCACTTTACAAAGTGTAAGAGGATAGGTTCCTGCCTTGAGCAGTTTACAGTCTGAAATTTGATGCAGAGGACACAGAACAAAAAGGAAAAGAAAGTGGAAGCAGGGGTAAACCGAAAAATATGTGGATCTGCTTCACATGTATAGGCTTAGTTACAGTTACAGAAAGGCACAGGAACTAAGGGTTGTTTGTGCCAAGGCTTCACATTAAAAGTCAGAACAATTTTAAACAGTTCTCCCTCCAAAAGGAGCCAACCACTGCATTAGATCATTTTCTGATAAAAAGTTGTGTTCACACCAAATACCATAGCCACAAAATGAAAACAGAAAACGGCTAATGAGACAAGATGGGCATCTTTTGAAGAACGCTAGTAATGCTTAAAGGGCAAGAGTGTTGTTGAGATGCTAATGGGCCAGAGCAGCCATAACAGTTGTACAATATTGTCCCAGTCTCAGCTCCCTGTCTATAAAATAAGAACCATAAAAGTCACACAGTAGCTAGGGTAGACGCAACAAAATGCTGTGAAATACCTGAAAACGACCCATCTTAAGAACTGCAACTCCTGAGGTGGTAGTTGTGGAACAGCTTCCTGCATCCTGAGAATCTGAAATGGGAAAAAGTGGGAAGAGGATTTGCAATTCAAATTTTTTGCCCACTGTGTTTGTGAACAAAATTCTCTGAGAAAAGTCAATCATAAATGTATTCCTCTAATTAGATCAAAGGAAGCTCCTACAAAACTGCTTTAACAGTTTCAGTTAAATTGTCGTACTTTTTTTCTAGTTAACCAGGGGTAGGTGGGGGCTTTGTTTTGGGATCATGCAGTATTCAGCTTCTACAAAAAGGCATGTAGTACCTCATTCAAACATTTCCTTAACAAAAACTGATAATTTTCATATTGGCTTTGACAACACATGATAGGATTCTACTTGCAGAAATTTTGCTTGTCTACCCAAGAGAAACCTAAAGGAATTACTAATATATTAACTCATTAGGCCCTATTGGAAGAGAAGAGCTAGCAATTCTTACAAGAGAAAATAACTTTAAACTAAAGTTGCAATGGGAAAACAATGACCTATTTCCTAAGGCTGTGCATGCCCCCCCCCCACAAAAAACCCTGGGCTAATGTGGGAAACACCAGGCCCAGATCTAGCCCCAAATCAACTGGGGGAGTGGAGAGGAAAGGAGCAAACTCTGCATCTCCTCCTACCTCACCCCAGAGCAGGAGAATTTAATTCTGCTGGGAGCTGCTTCACCAGACCTTTTCCCACAGGGAGCACACTGGCAGAGCAGAGCCTGAAAGTCAGCGGGACTGAAACCTCCTGTTCATGGGTGGGGAAAGAGACACAGCGCTCACTTCCCTCACCATCTGAGAGGTGCTGCAAAAGCAGAGGCTGGCAAGGAAGATGCAGTGTGTTCCACTTGAAAGGCCTCAAGGGGCAGCTGGGTGGCAGCAAGGAATGGCACAGGTGGGAGAAGCCTGAACTCCCAAGACCCGGCAGCATCCATGGGTTCTGCTGCAGAGAAAAGGCATGTGCTTGGTGCTTGCTTAAAGGGTAAGATAGGCAGGAAGGGAACTTGTTGAGGCTGATGATGGGAGCAATGAAATAGTGTGGATGGAGGCGGCAGAAACCAGACCCACTGTAGGCACTTTCTTTATAGGGACTTGTATGGCAATGCAAATCCCTGTTCAGTTTCACCAGAAGGAGCTGCTGCTGTGCTGGAGGAAACTAGGTAAGATTACAACAGCAAGAGAGACTTGCAAAATGAATACTGTTTTAGATGCTTACCAGAGAATTCAATCCTTCAGGGGTCAGCTTCCCCAGCACATTCCCTGTGGGGAATGTGCTGGAGAAACAGACTGCCTGCCTCTCCTGCATCCCAACCAATGCCCCACTCCCTAACAGCCTCAGATTGTTCCAGGCAGCCCAACCTGGCTCAATCTGGCGCTGCCTCTACCCAACTTGGGATTCTCCTCCTCCCTAACTGGCCCAATTCAGTTCAGGCTTCAGCCAAATCTGGTGCACAGCCTGAATATTTACAATGCCTGAGTGACCACAGTACAATCAAATCATTGTTAAAGAGCAAAAAGGAATGTGCTACCCATAAAAGCTACAGGGAAAAGAATGAACTCTACAGATCATTTTAGTCATTGCTTAAGAGCAATCATACTTTCACCCCGTGTCAAACTATCCACATAATCACATTTTTAAAAATTATTATTCATTTGTTTTGAGGTAGAGTTCCAAAAGCCAATACTTTTGAGATTATAATCCTTTTGCACAGGATTCATGAACAAACCTCTAGTATACCAAACAGCAGACAGCAAGTGTTCTTGTTAAGACATTGTTCGTTCCAAAAGATTCTTACCAGTATTTGTAGGCTGTTCTGGTGCAGATGCCATTCCAGTAACTGTTGTAGAAGCCACCGATGGCAGAGGCTATGAAAAACACAAACAAACAAAATAAAGTTCACCAGAATACTCCAATTTCCTTTTCTTTTTAAGAAATTCAGGGCACTAATTTGCCTGTAGTTATTCACAGGATCACATCAATTCTCTTAAGCTTCAGATACCAAAGCAAAGTACTGACAAGTATTCACTGTAGCAAGTCAAGGCCTCTCCCTAAGCAGCCTTCCCAAATCCAGTATTAGCATATGCAAGGCCATCCTGTTTCAAATGGTTCTGCACACACCACAACATCTTAAAGTTGGGAAAGGGAAACCCTGAAAAAACAGCTTCACTGTTGCTAATACAGTCGTATCTTGGTTCTCGAACGCCTTGGTACTCGTACATTTTGGCTCCCAAACGCCAAAAACCCGGAAGTAAGTGTTCCAGTTTTCAAGTGTTTTTCAGAAGCTGAATGTCCGACGCAGCTTCTGCTTGAGTGCAGCCTTGGTTTTTGAATGGTTTCGAGAGTCAAAAAGACTTCCGGAACGGATTAAGTTTGAGAACCAAAGTTCCACTGTACAGGCCTTATAGTTCATATAACACAATTTGTTTTCCATACAATTCCATTGCCTATTTTCACAGTTGGAGAGAAAATGCTAGTTCTCACTGAGATGGTAAAGTTGTGTCTGGGCTGCAGGTGGAGGTTCACATGATTGAATACTATTTATTCCACATACAAAAAGTGTCAACACAGAAAACTAGATGTCAGGGAGAAAAGTTGTGGCACCAGATTCGAAAAGAAAATCCACAAATAACCTTCCAGTTTAACTTATTGAGCTCATACAACCTCTCTCAGAAAGCATTCACTATTTTTGAAGCTCAGAAATCTATCTAAAGAGTAGAGAATGGAGTATGTAATTTTGAGGAGCATAGCACAATGTAGGGCCTGCACATACAGGGAGGAATACATACACCTCTACATGTATACAGTAAATTGAGTCTAAAATAAGGTATGTGGTGCCTATTTTATAGTGAAGGGGTAGTATGCCGGGGTTGATGCAAGTTGTAGCCAACAATATCTGGAGCGTAGCACATTGACCACTCCTGCTTTTCCATTTAAAAAAAGAACACCACAATTAAAATACTACAAAACAAACAGTATGGAAACAGGCAATAAGCCAATGACACCTTTGTTCTAAGCCAATAATCTATTTTGTCCCTGGAGCCTCCACTCATCATAGCTGCAAGAGACGACTGCCTCTCCCAATCTCTAAGCAAAGAATCCTGCTTCCCTCGTTAGCCGCATATATACTTGTACTCCAGAGCTTGTGGTGGGCCAAATGAAACCAACTGCTTCCTGCTCACCCCTCCAGCCCCTGGAAATGAATCTTGCAAGATGTAAGCCCTTGGTAAACATGTCCCTTCTGCCCTGGGCTTCCATCACACAGACGCAGTGCAGACGCAGATGGGCATGTTGAACTTTTTGGTCACTAGTTCAGCAAAACTTACACCGGCAGGAGCTGATGTTGTTGGAACATTTTCTGGACTCAAGGCTCTTCTCAACTGGGCATCCAAGTCTTCCAGAGGTTGCTGGGACTGCAGGAAGTAGGAACAGTTAGCTGTTGCCCCTTTAAACCTTGCTATACATGTAACATCTAAACTATTTTGAATTCTACAACAGAATTCTGAAGTGACATCAGAAATTCAATGATTAAGCAGAAGACCCAATATTATCATCTTTTAATACTAGAACATTCATGAATGTGACTTTACTTCACCATAATATCAATTACAACAACATACAATGCAGCAGTCAAGCTTCTCTGAAGCTAATCAATTTCATGTTTTTAAAGAAACCTAGTGAAGAGTCCAGAACTCTGTGTTTGTGTATTCCACAGCCCACAGCCACTTAAGACATAGACACAAAGCCTCCTTCAGAAGAATCCTGTGTGGGCACCTTGGAGACTATTTTATTGGGATAAATGTTTGTAGCCAACAGCCTACTTTAGGTCTATAAAGTGAACTGAGAATGGACTGTTGCTTACATTATATATACCCAGAGCTGAGGTGCACTAAACTTTTAGAGTACAGTTATTTCCAGTTTTCAACAGCTATATGGCAGGAAATAAGAGGAGAGATAAATGGGCACATTGTATGGTATTCAATTATGCCTTACTCAAGAGTAGAACAATGAAATTAATGGACCTAAAGTAGTCATGTTCATTAATTTCAATTGGTCTACTATGAGTATAGCTTAGTTGAATTCCACCCATAATACAAACAGCCTTGAGCCAGTCAGATACTCTGGGCTAAATTTTTCTACCCGTCCAATATTTAACACACTGTCATTTACAAAGTTTCCAAAAGAATCACTCCTTATTGCTCAGTAGATGTCTGTTGAAAGCAAACAAGCTACATGATGTTATTACATGACCAATGCAAAAGTCAACTACAGTCAAATCCATTCAACCCATGTCTTGGCACCTCCATATAAACCTCCCTACAAACCAGTCCTTAGCCTTCATAGGCAAACACAGTTGTTTTATCTACCCAATAATCTAGGAATCAAAGGAACCAGCTCATGTGCATTCATTAAATTTCATCCTTTACACTTCAGCCATCTGTTTCAGACCTTGGGAACATCTCCATGGATTCATTTTGTTTCCCCAAAGTACTAAAATGTTAAGAATCTGGCTCTAATCATACATGACTCTGTATTGGTGACTCCATACCCCAATCAACTTACGATGGAAGTAGAATATCTGCTATTAGGCATGGAATGCCACATAATATCAGACTAATATTTTTGAGATGTTTCTTTCCATCATGTTTGTAGGACAAAGCCTAGAAATTGCTCTCCAGATAGGTATGAAACCCATTACTGGCCATTGTGGAAACGAGACACTACACTTACCCAAAGTGTGCCTCATCTTACATTTCCTACAGCATCTTAAGCATGGTTAGCATTGTGTTATAAAGCAATAGTATGAAAACAGAAAGAGAGGCCTAAGTAAAAGTATAACAATATACCTTTAATTGCTATAATTTACTCAGGAGTTTGTTTGTTTGTTTACATAGCCAGCCATGAATATATCATAGCAGCATTGACTGATGAGGCGACCAAGGTTAGTTTAGAAGAGACATCCCCAAACTCGGCCCTCCAGATGTTTTGGGCTTACAATTCCCATCATTCTGACTACTGGTCCTGTTAGCTAGGGGTGATGGGAGTTGTAGTCCCAAAACAGCTGGAGGGCCGTGTTTGGGGATGCCTGGTTTAGAATGTGTGATGGTGACAAAAGTTACACATTTCATCTCACAGTGAACTGTATATTTAATGCACTTTTTCATATTTGTCAGAAGCTTGGTTTATTTTTTATGCAATGAATGGCCCTTGGCTAACTAAAAAAGACTTTGAATTTCCTCTTGCATATAGCTAAAATTAATGTTTTATTACGTTCTCTGAAAAGTCTTACACACATATAATGCTGCTGTTGATCCCTTCAGGTTGATGCTGGAACATCCATTCAAGTTGGAGTCACAGGTTCATCTCTGCACCTTGACCTGGTCCTTATACCATTTGTAGTTTCTCAAAAACTGACAATTCTAGTAACTCAAGGCCCCCAAGCAGTGGATATAAAACAGCGTTGAAGACAACGGTGTCTAACAGAGCTAATTATGTGCCAAACATCTGAACTAATTTAGGAGGAAGCAAATGCTGACCCCAAGAAAGTACAATTAGCTTTAAATTAGTGCTCATGAAGTTCAGCAGCTTTTATTTCTTTGTGGGGCTTGCACATTAGGGCACGGCAATCCTCAAAGGAAAAAAGGAGCATCAAATGAAGAAACCATTTCAATTTTTATAAAAGAAAAGGTTACTCGGTGTAAAAAAAAGTGTAGAAAGAAATAACATGCAATAGAGTTTAATTTAAACATGCTCTTTGAAAAGGGGGAAAAAAGAGAAGCAGATATAGCACCTGAGTTAGTGTAGGTCCTGGAAAGGGTGGCAGCTGCTCACTGGCTGGAGTGCCAGCTGGAAGTTCAGAACCTACCAGTGGCCCCTATGAATAGATGGTAAAATTCAAGTTCAGTCACAGAAGAAAAAGATCGTAACATCATATAGAAAAAAGAAAATCCCTTGTAGGAGCTTTAATGCTGAAGGAGTACCATTAACAAAAGAGAAACAAAATTTGAGACAATGTGCTTTGACTCAACCACCACAAATAGCATATTGTCCCTGAGGATGGGGATACGCTAAAACATGGTCCAGCACTTAAGACGCTTTGCCTCCTTCTTCTGACTTCCCATTTCCATAGTGTTGCCCCTTCTCTGCTCACTTCCTGGCAACTCCTTATCTCTCACTAACACCTGGTACAGATTTCCTACCCTCCTACATGCTACTGGATTGATAGTGGGATCTGGGTTATTTGACTGTAAACACGAAGTGCAGCGAAAGCTATCAGAGGGAACACAACCAACCCCCGTATTTAAGGGCAGTTTAAACAAGGCAATACACAGCTAAGTTTTCACAGAATCATAGAGCCATTAAATGAATGAACGTGATTAAGGGAGCAACTAATTTCAACAAGTCTACTCTGAGTAAAACTTAGCTGAATACCACCCAGACCAGGTAAAAGCTCTCGAAGGTCAATGCCAGAGTTGCCTTTATACTCATTTCATACATGGATCTTTTTTTCTACTCATGTTACCTTCCTGTATGAAAACTACTCTACAGAGAAGCTTGTAAACTCATGTGGCAGTTTTTGTTTTGTTTTGTAACACGTAATAGTGTAGCTAGTTTTCCAGCAGAGTAATTGTGGTCCCTTGCATAAAATAGTCTCATATGTGATATACTGTAGCCCCAAGTGGAGGAAAATACTTTCAGCAATCTTCTCCAAACAATTCTTAAGATAACGCCGTTATCTCAGATACTGATTCATGAGACATAGTTAGGCACAGCAAACATTACAGAAATCCACAGTGCCTAGCATTACAATCTTATGGCATTCATGTTTAGAAACCTATTACCATTTTACAACAAAGCATCTGTTGTAGCCATTTTTATAGAAAATACTGAATGTGTATTATTGTTTACACACCATGCTATACTGAGAGAATAACCTCTCTTCCCATGCAAATAGTTTGCAATATGGCATGTCTAAGCCATCCTCTGATGCACAAGTACATTCGGTTACTGTAATTATTTGCAAGGCTGATCAACCAAAAGTGTAAAAAGGAGAACAAATGGACTGATGGTGCATGTTTGGGTTTAGTTGAATTCATAAAAACTAGCAGTCTACTGGGTGTTTTATTAAAAGAAGGTTGAACATGCAAAATGCAAAGAAAAACTCAGCTAAGTTCAAAAAAAGTTGTTAGATAAGAGGCAGTAGAATGAAGCACATCAGTCTCATAGCAAAGTTAGACAGAACATTCCAGCGACTTCCGTATGTAATAATAGAAATGAAAGTTTAAAAGGTAAGGTGCGGGATCTCTGAACACTCTCTCAACTCCCTCTTAAAAATACACAGCTGTACAAATTTCAGTCTGGAATAATCACTGTGTACAGTACTTTATGGCAACATGAATGAAGTGAAAGTCAATGCTATTTACTTGGACACTGGATAGTTTTAGGTAACAATTGACTCTACACAATCTGATACAAATTTCTGTGAATATCTTTTAGCCATCTCTTTTCCAACTGTAGTTTCCCCTGTAGAATTTATATTGATGGCACAGCCCAAGTTTATCATAGGACTACAGTTAATATGGCAAGTGTGCCATCAGACTACAAAACCTACTGCATACTTTGGCACTTAACATCTTCTCTATTTACTGAATGTACATGTCACAAAACAGGCCTCATGTGCCCATCCAAAAACAGCTAACAATGTGTGTACATGCATGCTCCACACAGCTTCGTGTTACATCTTAATAAATTGATGCTCAGCAGCAAACTGCAACAATTGTCTCAATGCTGGTCAAACTTTGCCTTGCATTTGAAGAAGTTGCCATGGCTATTGGCCACCCAGAATGTGAATTGAAATGAAAACAGCCCATGGTGCTAGCGATACATTATTTCTTCCTTGCTTTGTACACAATGAGGTCATACAGAAGCCATGGCAAGTACTAATACTTAAGAGGTATGCAAACAAATGGGGGAAAGAACAGCTGAATTAAAGCACTAAATGCACAGAACTGACCATGGAAGGAATAAATGTTCCAGGTCAGTCTTAGAAGACATCCTAGCTTAGGATATTTTAAAAAGCATTCATAAGGACACTGGATTCCTTACCGGTGCCCTGCTAAGAGGTGGCTTTGAAGGAGGTGTCCCTGATTTGGCTGTTGCTGATGGTGTACTGCATGTTGTAGTAGTAACACAACTGACTGGAGTGCCTGCTTGCCCAGGTGTGGCTACTGGAGTCGCAAGAGGTAAGCCTGTTGGACCAAGAATCAAACTGGCTGGTGGTATACTGGTACTTGCAACAGGTGCTGCAGGTTTTGTGGGTGCAACAGCAGTGGTTGGCAAGCCAGGCATAACTGTAGTCTCCACCACCAGTGATGTCTCCAGGGATACCGATGGGTGAGCTGCTCCAACACCACCATGCTCACTGAAAAGAGACCGGAGCTTTTCTTCCAAAGTCTTTATGTCATCTATGCCGGGTGCTTTGGGTTGACTGTCAACATCCCCTTCCAGGCAGTGAGTATGAGGTTGATTGGCTAATGGAGCTGGTTGAGGCTGACTATGTATTAAAGTCTGCTGGACTGCAGGGACATTCGTTACTGGTTGTGCCAATGGCAGAATGCCAGGTAATACTGGGGCAGAGACGGCACCTGCTGCCGCGCCTAAGCTAGATGAGGTAACTGTGGGTGGGATAGGTAGTGGCTGTGAGATGGAGCTAGATATGCTTGATGCTACTGCAGAAGATATAGGTACAGAAACAGGCACGGGCAGTCCACCTCCGCTGACTTGCTGTGGTTTTTCCGGTGACTGTTCGGTTTTTGACCTTGGCTGCAGCACACTAACTACCACCATTTCAGCTAGGCTGGGTACAGAGCCGCTGGTGTTCAACTGAGAAGACTGAGAAACCATGCTCTGTGCCGAAGACACAGGGACCGATGTTTGAGAAATGGCCGGGGCAGCACTGCCAGCACCAACCTGTTGAGATGTCGCAGGTGGTGCCACAACTCCCGATAGTGTAATGCTAAGCCTTGTTGCTCCGGCTTGTGGCAATGTTAAAGAAGCAGGGGTGCTAACACTGGGAACAATTTCCCCAACAGCAGAAGCCGCCTGGGATGCAGTTGTGGACAAAGAAGAAGGTGCACTGACACTGGAAGGCACTCCGCTAATTGACTGTGACTGCAACCCTGGTGGTGGAGAGCTGGAGCCTGGCAATTCTTCACCTGACGGAAGCCCTGCTGTCACTTTTTCTGTTGACTGAGTTGATGGTAAAGAAACACCAGTGGTAGAAGGAACTGAGGCAGAAGGAGCAGGCACCAATGTTGATGGCAGCCCCCCATTCATACTTGAACTTAGGCATGGAAAAGGTGGCACAGCCTGGTTAAAAACTGGGGGGGCTGTGCTTGGTCCTTCTGTCATATGAGCATGCTTGAGCTCGGAGAAAGCTTGTTGCAGACTGAGTGAAGATGCAGAGTGAGAGAGATTCATTCCAGGACCATGAGATGGAGAAGCAGCAACTGCAAGGAAGAGAGGCAAAGTCAGCTTCTCTGAAGAAACTTACTGGGTGGTAGTTAACTAAGTTTTACTCAGAGTAGCCCCACTGAAATCAATGGGCCTAACTTGGATTTCTGAAAGATATCAAAGGCCATAAGTACTTTCTATAGCAACAGATTTTTGCACTGACTACATCTTCATTTTCTTCCTAAAGGAAACTTGGGAGTAGGAGGGACACAGTGGCACAATAAGTTATTTTCCTGACTCCCTTGCTCCTACAGGTTTCAGCAATGGTGAACTACCACAAATTCAAGTCGCTGAGGCTTATAATGTACTCGAAACAAGCATATATATGCAAGACAGCTTATGGATGCAAGAGGCAGCTAGCTATCTCTTTATGACTAGGAATTGTAAATTTTTATTTCCATCAGTATAACTTTCACAGTACTGCACACTCAAATAGATGGCAACTGTTTATGCCATGCTAATAAAGAAAGAACGCAGGTTTACTTTCATTTTACCTATATATTTTACCACAAAGATGGGAAAAATGCAACCCTTCAGATGCAGCTGATCTACAACTCCCATCATCCTTGGCTCTGTTAGCTGGGGCTGATGGGAGTTGGTGTCTAACAACATCTGGAAGGCCAATGGTTCCCCATCTTTGATTTACAACGTTTACAAGCCACGCTACAATAAAGTTCTCAATGCAGCTCACAATAAACAATAAAACCATTCAAAATTCCAACATAAAAAATGCAAAAGAGTCAGATGAAATAAAAACATGTTAAAGCTACAGCAAATGAAAGCACCTGGATTTTTTTTTTTAATGCATCTGCCTGGTGCTGACACCAAAGTGTTCACCAGGCAAGGGCATTCTCTCCCATAGCCACTGCCTGCAGCTCATTTGGCTGGAGTCACTGGGAAGGGCCTCTGAAGAAGAACCCAACAGGTACACATGGAGAGAGACATGCTTTTAGATACAAATAATAAATTCATTATTGATACAAGCCCTGTAAAACTGTTTCCTTGAAATTCACAAGTTCTGTTAGTGGTAAGAGCAGGCTGTGTTGGGAATGGTGATTAACTCACCTATATCAAGCAGCTCACTTTCTGATGGGATAGAAGTGAAAAATTTCTGTTCTCGTAACCTACTTTCGGGTACAGGGCTGACAATAAACCGTCTTCCAGCAGAATGGACAACCTGAGTCAATGAATTAGGAGGAACACCTAAAGTAACAGAGAAAAATGTAGGATTACAGTTGCGCAATTTCCTACTGAGCTATGTACAATCTACCACAAGGTACTGAATCACGCCATGACTGTCTTATACTACACCTGGGATACAAACCAGCCATAGAAGATTGTTAAGAGAATTCAATAGCCCTTACCTATTCTTTGTGGCATGGAAGACACAGGATCTGGCTGTTTGAAGTCTCCATCCAATTTCTGCAACAAATGAAATGATTATTTTTCTGCATAATCCCAGCATTCGACCACTAAATACACTGATGGCCATGTCTGGGTGAAATGGTAAATTCTGGTTTAGTTCTATGTAAACCTCCTCTGGGGCTTGTGAACTCCCTTCCACTTACGTGGCCAAGGAGGAGCTGTTTCATGGCTTTCATAATTTCTTTATCGTTAAGACTTTAGCTCAAGTTGATACATAACTTTTGCCAAGATTGCTTGATGGAAGAAAGAGCAGTAGAAAGACGCATAGACTTTGTGGCAGAAGGCATGAGTGCAGGCAGTAAGATATACCCTTACCTGGTTATGTATACTGTCCATGCTCTGGTCTCCTTCTGGTTCCCCACTTGCATCCTCGCTGAGCATTTCATCTGCCTTTTCTATTATGTCACGCACCTGCTCTACAAATGAATCTCTCTCCATTGCCAAGATGAATTCATTTTGCACCTGCATAAAATTTGGAATTGTGGTAAGTACAGACATATCACCTTCCACTCACCTGAGCAAGTAACAGCAGCAGTTCAGGCGGAAGCACCAAAAGGAAAACTATGCAGCACTATGGCAGTTACAGATGCTGCACTTTCTCTCCTATCCTAAAAAGGGAAACTGGCCTTCCAATCTACAAGTACTAGTTTGAACACTTTTTGTAAAATCACTTTTGAGGCATTTCTCTCTTCTTCTTTTTCTACAATCAAGCAGTGTATAAATTTTATGAAATAAAAAAATAAACTGGTGAGATAGTGAACTCAACCATGCCCAGCTTTTGTCACAGAAACACTCGCCACATATGCTGCTTTCTGTCTTCTGCAATAGTGACCGCATCTCTTGCAGTGATAAGAGGGAGGGATGACCAATCTAAACAGAGGATGAACAGCTATATTCTCAGTAATCATGGAGTTTGCTGGGGGCCTTCCATTATGTTACTTGGAAGACTAAATACTTTGTATATTATTTCCCAAACATTACAGTAGTTATGGAAACAAATATTAGATGTATGATTTCCTCAAAAAGTAAAAATATGCATTCTGCTTTTGGGCTAGCCAGTTGTTGCTTCTGGATCATGGCCCTTGAGTGCAGAAAAGCTGGACAATTGTTTGCTTGAAGAAATGATAGTTCTGAGAAAGAAGTTGATTCATATCTTCAACTGTTTGATTTAAGCAAGTACTAGCCCACACACAGCAACTTCAGACATTTGTTAACCAGCAAACTGTGGCAAACTCAGCAGACAAATTACAACAAGAACTGTGCTAAAAACAAGCACTTGGAGAAAGCAAATTCAGTAGCAATTAAATATTAGGTACTAAAGCTAATATTTGAACACAGAATTAAGCTTCCATCTGAACTGCTTACCATGATAGAGGCTATTTCCTCTGGATTGTCACCATCCAAGTCGAATTTGAAAGTAACCATTTTTCTATTGTGCGTTTCTAACTGGCATTCCACAACACGGTCTCCTTTATTTGAAACCTGGAACACACAATTCTGTTATTCAAGATGAGAAGTAAATAGAATGGAAGAGAATGATGGGCTGGGAGCAATATAGAGAGGCAGGAAAATACACAGATGAAATTATCAAGAACCACTAGGGGTTTTCCTCACAGCCATAAAGGGACTGAACAAGACATTCAGGGGTGTGGGGGGTTGAATTCAGTCTTCTCCCCTAAAAGAGAAATTCTATATATTACATGGGGACAAAGTTGTCTGGTTCACACATAACATGAAGCCATGGTTTATTAAACACAGGCCAGTAGTATACAGTACTTACAGTGCGTTTAGTGCCAGCAAAGCAGGATCTGAAACCATAATTTGTTACTGACTTGCAAACCTTGGTTTCTTTTAAATATGGCTTTGTGTTATGTTTGAACTTACCACCTTCCTTGACCATGATTTGTCTGGCCTCTCCACCCCAGAAGCTCACCAAGTTAGAAAGGTATGAGAGCAGCTGGAAGGAGGTGAAGTTGGGGGAAACAAGCAACAGTTTGATTGTCTAACAGCTCATAGTTTGTTAAATGAACCATGGCTTAGCACTGTGTGAATAAGGCCATTCTCTTCCCCCCTCCCCCCCCCCATACATACACAATCCTAAAATATGGTGGAAGTTTGATGGGGACACGGTGGTTACACAACTCAATATATGCCAGCTTAAGCAAAACAAACGAACACAAAGACACACAATAGTATAACCCAATGTTAGAATCTAGGACAGAAAAAGCAGCACAGGAGAACAATTTGTCAAGAGGTTAGAACAGTGACTGAATTCAGATATAATGAGAAACCTTGGTTTGTTGTTATGAAGAGGGACAGAGACAAGCCCTTTGCTCATACACTCCCTCCTCCCCTTCCTCTACATGCAAAGTGAGATATGAAGGTTTAGATTCTACTCAATAGCAAACCAAAGCTTACCTACAAACCTGGATCAAACTATACTTTATAATGCTGGTTTGAGCAAATCATAGCTTGCTGTTAACTAAAAAGCAACATTTCTAATCTCCTCCCCTTGCATGCAGGACAATGGGAGGGGAGAACACATAAGGCCAAGATTTTTGCTTAATCTAATAAACAGAGTTAGTCGAAACTATGATTTAGTGTTATGTCTGAACCACCCCACTATGCACTAAAACAGAGGTTTTAAAACACAGTGGACTGATTCAGATGTAACACTAAACCATATTTTAGCACTATATAGTGCAGTATCACCAAAAGAAACTCACATTAAGAATTCTCAGTTTGGGACGTGTAGTTTTCTCATGCCGAGAGCGGCTGCGCACTGACTTCCGATAATGCCGTTTCGTAGTCCTCCCTTCATGTCTACCACTAGATGCTGGAACACTTTCATTGCAGTCACTTAAGCCTGAAGCAACATCTGAATGTGCACTACAGAAAAACAAGTAGGAAAAAAACAGCCATCTTTTACCTGTAAATTTCCCCCCCCCCCAATTCTAGTATCACTCTCAGCAAATCAAGGAATGTAAGTAAACTGCTCTTTAGAAAATCCTACCACTACATGCTGATAAAGGTGATTAAATCTGCACTAGTGAAATGAGGCTCAAATGTGTTTTTTAATTAGTCATTAAATGCCTCTCTTGTATATTTCATTAGGAGTTTCCAAACTGTGGCTTGTGGAACACTAGTGGTCTGTGGTCTTCATTCAGGTGATCCACAGCATGTTTGTGGATTTATGGTTGAACAGGGGAAACAGTACTATTTATTGCCTTAAATATTCATAATGTATTGATTATTAATTGTATGTTTATTGCTTCTTTTATTTCTTATATTTTATATTACAGTCTTAATTCCATAGACTTCAAATTGTAATACTGTACACGCAACCCCCCATTTACACACATTCAATATATGTGCAACTGCGCACATGTGCATCGAGCCAAACCCTCAAGGAACATGTGCAGTAACTCAGAACATAACCCCTCAAAAATGGAGGGTTGCCTTACATTCAATATATAAGAAATACAAGAAGCAATTAAATGCAATTTTAAAAACGTACAGCATCTAGCACAGCACATTACAATTGCTTTAACAAGCATAAAAATAATTAAGTAGTTCACCAAGACCCTCACCAATTTTCAAGTGGTCTGTAGGGGGGAAAGTTTGGGAATCACTATGCTACATGTTTTATTTAAGAAAGAGTCGCTTTTTGAGTGACTCACAGGAAAGACATAGCCCATTTTTAATAGGGTGCTGCAACAGGTAAGGCATAGTTAAGTTAGAACATTATGAGCCTGGTACAACTAGCGTCTGAGCAGCCTTTTTGTAATTCAGGAAATAAGTAATTAGCTACAATTAGAGATGGGTAACTTGTGACCCTCCAGAGGTCTCATCAGCCTTAGGCAGAATGGCTGATTGTCAGGGAAGATGGAACTGGAGTCAAACAAGTTCCATGCCCCAGCTTAGATGTCAAGGGCAGATGTTAAGAGTTCACATGCAAAGAGTCCGTCCAAATCAGAAACAGATTAACAGAAGCACCATGTCTGTAATGATAAATATCCAAGTTGAAATGCAATAATTTACTATTCACCTATCTATTGAGGAAACCAAGGGGGTTGGTTGAGAAGGTGGCGGCGGCTGCTGCTGCTGCTGTACTGGTGGTTGAGTCTCTGCAGGTGCTGTTTGAGTAACTCCAGAAGTACTCTGCAAAAGATAAAGCATTCCCTACATGCATCTTTTTAAAGAGCTCTTTTTCCAGCCCCATCACAGTCCATCCATCTAGGTAACTAGAAGCTGAAAAGCTGTTCTCTCTAGAACATCTTAAAGCATCTAAACATTTCAAATTTTTAACCCCAATTGAGGTTTTCGTGCAAATTTGAAACAAGTTGCCTGGTGAAAGTCAACCATTTTATTCACTAGATGATGGTGGCACTACAGCTTGCCATGCAACCAGAAATCTTACTAGCAGAATGTGCAACAGAGAAGCCAATGCAGAGTGCAAAGTCCATTCAAATCTCTCCCAGCTACAGCAGGGCTGCAGGGAACAAGTTTGAGGAGAGATTTTTTTTCCAGTGACTATTGAGTATAGCATGTCTTCAACACAACGATCGGCATTACTAGCCAGAAGAGAAGTGCTAGCAAGTGTTTTGCATCTTGGGGGGCCCACTCACTTCCCAACAGCATAGCCAGGGGCAACAAGGTCTCCACATTGGCATCACATTCTGCTGTAAGAGAAATTCATTTTGACGATTAGCATATGATTTTTCAGCTTGCTACCCCAAATGGAAGTGAATTCAAAATTCATGCCCTGAAACTCAGCTTTTAGAATGCACACACACAGCAACATGCATAGTCCATTTACCTCTAATGCTGTCTGCTGGGAGGCTGAAGATGAGACCTGCTGTGCTAAACAGGAAGCAGGCTGTGGCACTTGAACCTGTCCGCCTAGACTGCCCAAAGAAACTAAAACATTCTGCTCCACATAAGGCTGCACCATTGCAGCAAGATAGCCTGGCTGAGCCAGTACATCTGTGGGTAAGGGAGGGGATAGTACTGAAGAAGGGAGGCAAGCAGAGGCCACAGAAGAAGCAATGTTTGAGTCTCCAGTATATTGTGCTGGTAGCCGAGGTGGGAAGCCCTGCGATAAATGAGGAAGCCAAGTTATTGTAATTTAGGGTAATTCAGGGGAAAACAGTATGAAACAGATAGGAAGGGGGGGAAATGCAAGCCAAGCTGCATAGGATTTTTAACTCCCTCCCGCCATGAACTCCTTAGATTTGTTGCACAACTTCCAGGGTACCTTATTTCAAAAAGGAACAAAGCCTACTGCCTTGGGGTCAATGTTAAATCCCAAGTCATCATGGACTCTGGAACAGCAGTGCACCACAGAACTAAAGGGACCTTAAAGCAACCTGTGTACAAAAACGTCCTCCCCATCATGTTAACTATAAATGCTACACCAAGTTACCAGGTCTGCAAAGAAGGTGTCAGATGACTGGGCCCCAGTCAAGTCAGAGCAACAGGGCTCCATCTCTTCTAATGCCTGCTTGCCAGTCTCTTTCCAGAGACAAAAATAGAGGTTTCACTTGTTATTTATTTTTGTTGTGCTGCCTACTGAAGAGTTCAACATGTTTTCCTAAAATTGGAGCATGGGAAATCTGTTTGCTTGCCATGTGTATATCATGCTGCTTCTGTACCTTTCACAATTTAAGTATTGTTAAGCTTTTTATGCTGTGCTCCAGCTGACAGTCAAAACTGCCTGGCAAGCACTCCAGCAAATTATCACTGCAGCCTGGCAATCTCATAGCTTGAATCTATTAACTGAGATGAAACACCTGATTTGCTAGATGCCCTCATCACACCCAAGCATAAGGTAGTAGTGGAATGGAGAACCTGTAGCTTCCAAATGTTGCTTGACTGCGACTCCCATCATACCTCATTGGCCATGCTGGCTGGAGCTGATGCAATCCAACAACTTCAGGAGAGCTACAGGCTCCCCATCCTGCACTGGTATTTGAGTGGGGAAACTGTAGCCCTTCAGTGATCTGACAGTCATTTACATGTCAGTTGACATTACTCTTCCAGCTCAGTTGGTTAGAGTATGGTGTTGATAACACCAAGGTTGCAGGTTCAAGCCCCGTATGGGACATCTGCATATTTCTGCATTGCAGGGGGTTGGACTAGATGAGCCTCAGGGTGCCTTCCAATTCTATAACTCTTTGAATCATTCCTCAGTAAAACTACCAATGCAAAAACAAAATACAATTTTGGTTT
This sequence comes from Lacerta agilis, assembly GCF_009819535.1. Lineage (NCBI taxonomy): Eukaryota > Metazoa > Chordata > Lepidosauria > Squamata > Lacertidae > Lacerta > Lacerta agilis. The sequence goes on from NC_046321.1 coordinate 16,864,858, forward strand.
GAAATCAAATTTGGTTTGAAATCAGGACTTTCCCTTGTATACTGAAAAACCATTTGGCCTCTCCTTCCAAACACTGCAAGTAACTTTTCAGGACATCTTAGCAGAGTCTAAAGCACCAGATGAGCAGAAGAGAGGGACTCTTTCTTGACTGCCACAATACCTGGTACACAGCATCTGTAGGTGGAAGTGGTACTTCAGCAGTTTGTCCAAGTGTGGCTGGCAATCCCATGGGCTGAACAGATGGCTGTAGAAGCTGTGGGAGAACCTGGCCGGACAGCTGCGCCACGGGCTGCAGAAGAGTTGGAAGCTGGCTAGGGACAACAGTTGAACCCACAGGAATAGCAGCTGCTGCAGCAGATGTAGCCAAAGTAAGCAATGGCTGGCTAACACCAGCTGCCATGGAGATGGGTAGAGTTGGGAAACCAGGCTGAGCCACTGACACATGAGGTGTTGCTATGGGCATCTGAGAAACTGAGAACTGTGGATGAAGGGGAGTCTGTAAGGGTGGGCCCATAGGGAGAAAATGAGAGCCAATGGGCATTACAGGGGCAACTGAAGGCTGAGGAAGGGAAGGCACTGCCATAGGTAACTGTGTTTCACCTTGGATGATCGGCACTGGCTGGGAAACAGGAAGCTGGGGAGGTAAAGAAAAAGATAGACCTTTAAGGAGAAAGGTTGCAGGAAGCAGGCTTTTAATTGCATTAGTCCAAGAAAAGGGGGGAAATGTTTACACCACACTCAACAGGAGCAGAGAAGGAATATATTTGACAGAGTGGCTGGGAAGCTTACTTCCAATTAGCAATTTTTGCTGCCCTTTTTGATGCATATCTTTAACATTTTGGAGAAATTATCCTTGTTATCAAAGGAGAATTTCTGGATGGAAAAACAAGGTCAAGACACCCAGCCAGATGCGTGGGGTAATAATAATAATAATAATAATAATAATAATAATAATAATAATAATAATAATAATAATAAATTGTTATTGTATTATTATTATTATTATTATTATTATTATTATTATTATTACAGCATGGCATCAGTTTATATAGAACACACCTCTAATAACCCCTCATATGGGGGCAGGAGCCTGAGATCAGGGGGAATTAAAAGCCACTCGGCAAACATATAGAGATGCTCTTGTTAGTGCCAAAAAGCAGAGCAAGAAATGCAACAGGAAATTTTTCAGGAAACTTAAGCAAAATTGCCACAAAAATTTAGAATTCTGGGATTCAAAAGTATATACATACACGGGACCAATCTGGACTCAGCAAAAAGCCTCTAGGGCAAGGAGTGAAGGAAGGAGATGTGGAGAAAAAAAGTCTCATCTTGAAGAGCACTCAGTGTTGGGATACTGAGCCACTGACCCCCTACACTGATTAAAATAAAATAAAAAACTATGCATACACACATGCACTCTCAAACAACACACAGGTTTTCTAACTTTTTCAAAATCAAGCATTGCATTTTAGACCATGACAAAAGTTGAACCAGGTTAAGTCTTCCCATTTAATACACTGATTTTCCTTATCCTAATACTTTCATTGTACTCTTCCAGACAACACATTTCCAACTAGATATATATATACCCTGTTTTGTCACATAAATGAAGGGGGCTTAGCTGCTAAGAATTCAGGTAGTCCAGACAGAAGCCCTCCAGGAGCCAGCAAGTTGTCATTTACCTGTGTCCCAGCTGCTACCTGAGGCACGGACATTATTTGTGCTTGCTGTGTAACTGGCTGTGATGGAGCAGCTCCACTGGAAACTGAAGGCTGCTGAACTTGGTATTGCCCAGTCTGTTGTGAAGAGGCTGGTGGCTGGGTGCTCTGTCACAGAAGAAAAAACAACAGCAGATTATTTACTCTGGGGGGGGGGGGAACACACCTTTTATCTAGAAATATTTTGCAGCAGTTGATCTTGTCTTGGGTATATCTGAATTCCTGCTAAGTGTATGTGTGTATTCTAACAATAATATTTTGTTTCAAGGTGTTCAGCAGTACTGAAGGAGAGTTAGCACAAACTCTTGATACTTCTTGAAAAACAACTGAAAATAAGCACAGCCTTCATAAAGGTCTGGGGGTGGGAGGGAGGTGACACTACACAAGCATGTGCATCGTGGGAGGGGAATCAACAACTGACACTCAGACAAAGGTGAAGTTCAGTCTTTCATTGGAACATGGCTTAAAAAAATAGGAAGCTCAAACCAGAAAACTGTGATTTAAGGCCTCGTGGAAACCCAAACCAAACATGTCTTGCAATTTAAGTTCATAGGGAGATCTTGAACCACAATTTCCCAGTTCAAATAGCACAGTAAACAGTGTGTTCTGAAGCCAGACATAGGAGGAATTAATAATAATAATAATAATAATAATAATAATAATAATAATAATATACCCTGCCCATCTAACTGGGTTGCCCCAGCTACTCTGGACTCTGGGTGGCTTCCAACAGAATATACAGAAACACAATGGAACACCACACAATAAAAGCTTCCTGATACAGGGCTGCCTTCAGGTGTCTATGGAAGGTCGTATAATTATTTATCCCTTTGACAACTGACGGGAGGAAGTTCCACAGGATGGGTGCCACTACCAAGAAGACCTCACTTCTCGCAATGAGGGAGCTGCTAGATGGCCCTCAGAGCTTAGAGGAGAGACAGCTCAAGTTCATCGCTTGTTTTTACTCTTTGAAATCATAGTTCACTGCAACCAGGAACATCCTATCTATACCTTGCCAAATACTAATACCAGAAAAGTTAGCATGCAGAGCAAAGCTTTTTGAGAAAAGTTACATAGGAACACCACATGAAATTGTCTCATGCAAGATGAAAGCTAACTGTTAAATGGGACTGATTTCTACAGTTAATTATTTTCAACACATTAACAAACCTTTACCAAATATTATTTTGGGCACATTTCTGGGGATAAGTGGGGAAAACATACAGAATAAATCAAGACAAGTCAAAGGAATGATAATCACCTATAACTTGTAAGCAGAAAAGAAAAATTTTAAAAATACAAATCAAATCTCCAAAGAAATCAGAAAAACTGTACAAAATTCACTTTAGTATATGTTAACTTAACCATGACCCACCTTTCCTACCTAGAAACAAGGTAGCTAACTTTTTGTCCTCTGGATGTTGTTGAACTACAACTCCCATCTTCTCTGACCATTGCCTGTATTTGCTCATGGTGATGGGAGCTGGAGTCCAGCATCAACTGGAGAGCCATAGAGTAGTCTAACCTGCTACCGAGCCAAACTTGGGGATAAACACTGAAAGCACCATAAAAAAGAACTGCATTGAATATCCTCAACCTACAGAAATACATGAAAAACAGTTGCTCATCATTACCTGTTGATTTGGCTGCATTAGCTGGGACGATGTGCCAACCGATGAAGCATTTGAGGCTGGCTGCCCTTTCATCTGCGCCTAAAGGAAGAAGAGAGAGAATCAGATTCTTCGCCCACTTCTATACTGAAAATAAGCACCTGAACAACACTGGCCTGTAGTTAAACATCCCCAATGAATTAGAACAGCATTCAATATGGACGCTTCAAACGAAGTACTGTCATTGCAATGCATTGTTTTACAATGCATTATTTTTGCAGCATCTAATACAAGTTGCAAGTCTAAGTTCTGCATGATGCATTTCTCCAATGCAAATCTCATCCTCTTGCAGTTTGTCAAAGATCTGCATCAGGCTATGCTAGCACAAGAGGAAACAATGAGCTGTAGTTTGGTTTAGCTCTATTAAATACCTGCATTTACAAGCAATATGTAATCTAGGCCAATATTAATTTATCTTAATAAGCATCATAACTAAGACTTGTCCTGGTATTTTGATTTCCAGCTAATAACTTCCAATTTTAATAAGTAAGCAAGGCACAATAACCATGAATGGATGTAAAAAAAGAAAGAAAAGCCAACAACCCAAACTGGAATGGCAATGACCATTTTTGAAAAAGACATATGCAGCATACTGAAATGTATACCACATTCTGGGCTTTATCTCAGTATATAATGGGGAAATGGTATGTATAAAGTGGAAAAATCAGAGCTAAAGCTTGTAATGTTGCAGTGACAAGGGTGAATAAGGTATACCATATTTGGACAATTACACAAAGAATTTGAAAGAAAAATAGTAGCCGAGGAGTTCATTTAGCCAAGTCAAACATATAGAAATGTATGGTGTCAGATTGTTATCAAACAAGCATATTCCATATACGCTGGCAGTATGGGGGAAACATGGGACAGAGCTGTGGGGTCATCTTGAGAGATGGGAGAAAATACTATTCAATTAGCTTGTGAGGTTCATCCTGTAAGGTTTGGATCCGAATTAAGTGCTTTTGTGGAATCTATTTAGCCTGTTTATGTTCAAGTTTCACCATAGAAATATTTCTCAACTTCTGCTGATTTCTCCCAAGGAAATCCGCAAAGGAACTTGTAAATAAAGCATTCCCGTGTCTCAGTAACAAAAACTGTCCGCCCCCCCAAAAAAGTGACAACTGTTTCAAAAAAAGACTACTAGGACCCAGAAAAAGCAAAAAGTTACAAGTCACCAATATAAAGTGAGTAAAGGAATAAAACTTTAACATCACTAGTTTCGCTACTGCTACTGTTACTGTTACTGAAATGCTGCTATCAATAAAAAGTTCAGGAAAAAAACATTTACTTCCAAGTCTTCACACTAAATACTTGTATGGTGCTTTACTAAAACACTGGACATACATTATCTCATGAAACCTGTAAAAAAGGTCAGCTTATTGTCCTCATATTGACGATTGAGGGCTGAAGGCAACAGTTTACAAGACAGGCAAGATTTGAACCAGAGACTTCCACAACACTTAAGACATGCCACCTCACCAAGCTGTGAAGATCTGCGTCTCAAGACTGATGTGAAATTGCTCTAAGAAAACTGATTTCTCTTATAAATGATACCCAAATATTTAAAGGGTGTCAACCAACCCTACTGATTGATGCTTGTGAAACCCATAGTATTCAACTGAGCTACTATCATGGGTGCTGCAAACCATATTCTCTCAATGGTGGTTACTAGTTTATGCCAGTGAAAACAATTAGACTGTCAGCAAAATCAAATCAAATCAAAGTTGAAAGACAGAGACTCTCAATGTAATTTTTAAGAGTTAAAATGCTTCAAAGTACAGTTAAAAACTCTTATCAATATTCACTATCCTTTGTGAGTGGCCTTACAAACAGTATGTATATCCTACATCAGCCTTCCTCCACCTCGGCCCTCCAGATGTTTTTGGCCTACAACTCCCATGATCCCTAGCTAGCAGGACCAGTGGTCGGGGATGATGGGAATTGTAGTCTTAAAACATCTGGAGGGCCGAGGTTGAGGAAGCCTGCCCTACATATTTAGTTTTCTGGGTGTTGCTCTGATGAATAATTTTGTAAAAGCTTTTCATGCAGTTTGCTTTCTAAAGATAGTTTAGCATCTTGTTTATATGGAAGCATGACACAATGGCTGTGCTCACAAACACAGTGCTAAGCTATGGTCTGTTCTAATAATAGTTTGCTCAAGAAACCACAAGTCACCTTGAAAACTAGGGGAGGGGGGGAGAGAGTAACGACTTGTTTCTCCAAAGCTTGGTTTGTTTTCCAACTGCTTTTCCCTTATGCAACTGAAGCTTGGCAAGTGCCTGTGGTGGTGGGATAATACAAATCATGGTTAAGCAAGACTGATGGATTTAGATATGTCAAACTCTAGAAGAAAACAAGCCACCGTTTGTAAGTCAACCACCACTACAGCTTCACCTTGTGGTCTGCTCTGGAGAGTTTGGATATTCAAGCAAACCATGCTTTGGCTAAACGAGCCATGGCTTAGCATAATGCGTGAACCAGGCTATCGCCTTTAATGGAATAAAGTTTCTCATAACTGTGTTTTATGGCTGCAGAATAGTCCTTCTTCAATGTTACACTAAGTTTTCCCAGAGAGTTGTAAATACAGTAATAAAGTCTTCCTTGGAGCACACTTTCATTGTCTCTGTCCTACTAATCAAACAGGTTTGTGCATTTTTGCAATGCTTTGAAGACTCACAAAATCTATTTCAAAGACCACACAAACTGGTCAGCCAATAATTTTGCTGGAGAGTCCCCTTACCTATTTATGGTGAGGGAAGAATAAGCCAAACTCTCACACCTTCCTGCTATTACTGCTTATGCATACCCCTCTGTGGTTGGCAATTAGAAAACACACATCACGCAGGAGGGTGGTTTGACCTAGAGATTGCCACTTGTTGACCTCTGCTACAATAAGACAGAAAAACCTCCAACTCTAATAAGTTCTGTACAATAGTGTCTCTAACCTACAATAAGACCGAGAAAGTGCATGTGTTAAGAAAGGATGGTACTAGTTGACACAGTATGAATATAGAGTGGTACTGATTTGGTTTGTGTTTAAAGAACGGTTATTACTTCATCCAGTCTAGTACATCTTCAGGCTGTGAAACAGTCTCTGTATTTCTCTTACCTGAGCATCCAAGTGAGCATCAGATAAGTAAAAAAGAATTTTTTTCAACATTGTTAAATGACCAGCACTTGTTACCATATTAAACAGGCACACACGACAAGGTTTTGACAACCATCAATACATACGACATAAACTGATCACGATGAGGGCTGCTCCTAGTAAGGTAGGACCACAGAAGCTTCAACAACAACACAATACTGTTCTAATCTCAAATACTGCAGTAATTTGCAGGGATGTGAGGAGATTAAGGAAAGGTCGAAACAAGATAAGGAATACAAGGAGTTTTGCACTGTGAAGTGGGGGGGGGGGGTTACGAAAAACGAAGAAATTTGGAAACATTTGTTCCTGTAACCTGAGGATAGAGTGTAGATGGTCCTGATGAAGCCAGTGCCGAGAAAGCCTGTTGAGATGAAGTTCCCTGTGGGAAGTGGAAGATGATCTGTGAATCCTGAAATGCCTTCTGAGTCAGCTGGGCAGCAGGCAGAGGCAAGCCTGAACCATACGATGCAGATACCCCAGTGGGAGGAGGAGAAAGAAAGTCACTAGTGTCTGAGGAAGTCAACTGTGATGAATCACTGGAGTATCCTGGGCTACCTTCTGGCCAGCTCTGTAAGACAGAACTGCCTCTAGGCACCATGAAGTCGGAACCTAGGTAGCTGCACTGCTCTTCCGTTACAGGCTGAAGACGACCAGGCTGTGCGGTTGTCTGAGGGGACTCCTCCTGGTTAAAATCTGTGGAGCCTCGACGATTTCTATAAATGCGCTGAGAGAGGACAGCACCATCTCCTGCAGTCGCACTGGGTGCTTGAACATGGAACTCAAACACACAACTTGCTCGACCGTCTCCACTGTGAGTGAGTATGGCAGGTGCAGAATGTGGAACAAATACTGGATGAAAATTCATTTGTGTGGCATCTGCACTCAGTGGTGCTGACATACTAGACAATGGTGATGGTGGATTCATTCCAGAATCCAGTCTCAAGTTCTGAATCTGTCTTGCCAGAAATGGCTGCCCAGTTTGATATTCAAAAGTAGAACTCTGTGTGGGGCCACCTTGCAAATTTCTCTGTTCAGGAGCCTGCTGTAAGCGTTGCTCAGTCCCCTGGGGATTCTGGGGTACTGTATCATAGTGTTCTGGCAACTGGGACTGGTAGTGCATGCCCACTAAATACATTGCTTCTTGAGTCAACATGCTTGTAGCATCCTTTGAAGGCGCTTGTCCAGATCTGTAATCACTCAACCCTTGAGCAGAGTCAAAACCAGGGTTAGCCTGCATATGCTCCCCAGCTGTGCTGCTCATTGTCACCAGTCCCTCTGGTGTCCAAGTTGCTGGACTACCACCAGGGAGAACAAAACTCTGACCAGTCTTGAGCAAGGGCTGGAAGTGGCAGGTTTGGGCTTCAAGGATGGAAGTGCTCTTGCGTCGCTGACAAATGGCTACCCGTGAAGGGCAGATGGGTGGTGGCGAGAAAGACACTGGCCGTTCATGAACGGTTGGAAAAAATACTTGGGAATCTGGGAACGTTGGGGTTCCCCCACACGGATGCACCATGGATTGAGGCTGTATTGACATGAACAAGACAAGTAATTCACACGTTATAGAAGCATATTAGCATGTTCAGCTCAATAGGCAGCTCTCTTTAGTAACCTTATAGAATGGCTACGCCTAGTTCATGGTCAACACGTAAAATGATTTGAAGGGTTATACATATCCATTAAATACATCCTTGGCAGATATCAGTGTCTCTATGAGTATTTGCTTTTGTTAGAAGCTGCTTTTCCACCCATCTCCTTTTGTCAATATAAAAAACTTTGGACAACTGTCTTTAATGAAAACATGGTTATTTCTCAACACATCCTTTATTTCCTATCAAAATTAGTTGCCTTTCGATTCTGTTCTGAATCTGGGGGGAAACAATAAATTTAACTTCTTCAGAAATCTACTGTCCTTTCAAATGTGCACCATCAATTAAGTGTTGAACATTTTAGTGCATCACCTAGGAGATTTCTAATCTCCTAATTATGCACAAAAGATTGTAGCAAATATCAATGGGATCAATTATAGCACTCCTATATAAAGCTTATATGCCACTTCACCCTTATATGCCACTTATAATTTCTCTCTCTCTCTCCCATTGCACCAAAGTTTTGATTTATATTCTGGAAAAGCAGGAGCAAACTCTTATATGACACAATTAACAGTACAGAGTGAGGATTAGTCCTACACCCTCTATGAATAGAAGGCAATGTGTTTTTCTGTTCTGTAGAAAGTGATTCTATCTTCCTCTCCTGCTCTAATGGATTATCACTTCAATCAAAGCAAGAATAAATTAATAGGAAATCAATTATCCCCAAGTGGAAGCAGTGACCATCACATTAGTTTTGGCATCAGTTCTGGAAGTAAGAGCAAGGAAAGGAGAAATGTAGTATACAAGGAAGCAGCACAGGACAAAAAATAAGAGCCAAACAGAATAACTAGGCTTCTAGCAATCTGAGTCTTTGATTTATACTGCCTGCTCACCAGAACCTTTTCTCCATAATGGTCAGAGCTGGAAACTTTCCCCCCTCTTAAATGGCAGCAAGCATTCACAGGTGCCCCATGATGGGTTTTCAATGGCACTGGCATGGTTCTAGCCAGCTACTGTATATTCTGGCGTATAAGACTACTTTTTAATCCAGGAAAATATTCTCAAAAGTCGGGGGTTGTCTTATACGCCGGGTGGAGAATCTGCAGTAGAGTATATCTCAAACTCTATATTTTAACTGGAAAAGTTGGGGGTCGTCTTATACACCCAGTCATCTTATACGCTGGAAAATAAGGTACATAAACATATGATTTGAAGAATTACTAACTGTAGCCCAGAAATCAAAGTGTATAAATCAGATCAGAACTAGTCCATATAATTTGCAGATTTCATTTAAACTGCATGCTGCACTTCAGCTTTTCCCTGAAACTTCAGGCACATTAACTCTTAGGTTTTGGAGGAGGAAGAAGAATCAACTTTCCAGAAGCACAGGATAACACAGTCCCGATTCTGTCTCTTATCGAATTTGAAGAATGACACCAGGATGTATTTAGTGGTGACTTATCTGCAATGTGCCAGGAGGCATACAGTGACATACAGGGTTGAGAAAGAGGGAAGGCAGGCTGGAACGCCGGTTGCTGCGTGGAGAGGCGGTGTGCATGGGCAGGACATTCTCCAAGGCTTTGGAAAGCTTTTCACCAAAAGTTTCCTCAGGGGCAGTCCGAAGGTAAGAAGGAGAAAGAGGTGCACATAACACTGATGGTGGAGTAGAAGGAGCACTGAGAGGGATTTGGGACAGCGGAGGGAAAGAAAGAGGGGAAGGACAAACCGACATGCTACAGCCACGTCGAGGCTAAGGAAGGAAACAAAAAGAAGTGAACACAAACCACATGACTAATGAGCTAGAACTGAGGGAGACACATTCATGACAAAGGGCCAATGCTGATCAGAACATACAGGGTATGAAGGAATTTGACAGTGACATCACATACAATAAAGAGGGTTATATGCACCTCAGAGGTCTGCAGGTTCTATTTTGACTGTCAAATTCCATTACTTCTGTCAAATAGTTTATATATATATATATGCAGGAAGTAGACATATGTTCTCATCACCCTGGTTCCATTAAAAATGTGTTTAAGCTGTTCCCAGCACCAATACATTTCCTAACTGAAAGCCTCTAGAAGTCTAAGGGGAATGAACATTGGTTTGAAATTGGCAACATGGTGTGTGCAAAGATGTTTTCCTGCTTTCCAAATTTAGTGTTACTGTCTTGAAGGATTTTTGCTGACACCAGATTTCATTCTAAAGTGAACTGGCTTCCTAAATACAGGATCTGACTGGACACCTTAAGTTATTTATTTAGTCAAGGACTGCAAGACAACAGGAAGCAACCATAGCATAAACTGTGGAACAAGGCAAGACTTTAATTGTGACAGCTGTCTTAAAATTATAATTAGGCCATCTTCCAGGAGAGGAGTTTGTTAGAGAAGATAGTTGCTGCAATCTGCCTATACCCCAGAGGTCATTGGTTGATTTTTCTCATTGTAAACAAATTATCACCTAAATTACTGCTTTAAAATGTAATAGTTCCTCCAGCAGCCAGGTCGTCGTCGTCCCCCGTCCCCCCCAACATGCTTCTGTATTTTTCCGCCAGAGCTTCTTGGGGAAAACCAAAATGATCTGTCTTTTTTAAAGTCTTCTCTCCCAATGAAACTGCACTCACACCTGAAACTTCCAGAAGAGTCTGCGTGGAAGTTTTTCTGGAAGTCTTCGATTCATCATCCAAACCTGGTCTGCTCAGAAGAACTGTTAGTGTATTCCCCTAGTGTTAGCCATGATTATTCAACCTTGAAGCAAGGCATGTGAAGATTGCTTAATGGTTATTGATCCAAGGCATGTCCTTGAACTGCAGCAACGGAACTCAACTCAAATAAACGTTCAAAAAAAGTATTAAAAGTTGTGATTGATCATGTGTTTAAAAGGGCACAAAACTTCATATGTGCATTTGAACAGAATGGAAAGATGCTCTGTTTGTAAAAATTGGCAAGAATTTTCCTCCAATGAGAATTATCTTCTAAGATAACTCTTGCCAATGCAATTTACAGAAATATATCATCATAATAACAGAGATAACCAAACCAGAAAGGCTGCATCCTCTAGATTTAGGTAAATTATTTGAGGAACAGTTACTTTTTTGCCTTTCCACAAGCAGCGAGGTTTGTAAAAAGATCTGAGTAAAAGAGTTTTTCTAGAAGACCCCCAAGGTCAGCTCTGAAAACATACCAGAAAAGGGTACTAAATAAAGGATAACACAAATGAACGCATGAAGTGGGAAAGGTAATTGTGCCCATGAGCAATTCAATGCAAGCTATAAATAAATGGCAACACAGAAGTGGGATCATTTAAAACTGCAGTGTCCGCATGCAGCATTCTATAATGGTTAGGAATCCTTACCTTCTGTAGCTGTAATTAAAATCTTGCATAATATATTCTCTTAACACACTCAGCTTTTTCATAAAGCTCATCATAACTTTTCAATTATAAACTTCCTCACACACTATGTGTTGCAGGCTAAATAGAATTTTATATACCTCTATAGGCAAAATCAGCAAGTGAAAGGGAATTTTATTGCTACTTCCACCCCAAGCTCTGCTGCCTTTATACCTTTCTATGAGATACCCTCTCTCTTGCCTGGAGAACTATCAGAGAAAGGAATTTTACATTGTTGTGTATGTTGTTTTACCCACACAAAATATATCTGAACTTCCATTCAAACCTCAGATTACAGGTTTTTTAAAAGCCTACACAAATCAAGGAATTCAGAGCAAGTCTCATTCAAGTATTCCCTCTACTACTTTGGCTTTGGCCTTGGCCTTACCACTCCAGACGTCTGATATCCTCCAGGTTGTTGTGATTGTGGCTGGCCAATAGGAGCTACATATCCTGGGGGTTGAACTGTTGGGATAGACTGTTCATGCTGGGAACCATAAGAAGCTGTCTGTTGGCTGCTCACACATGATTCGGTAAAGACAGATGATCCTTGTCCACTATCAACGGTGCCATCAGCTGTGAAGACCATAAAAGAGTGGGTTTTAAATTGCTCATGAACTCATGCTGAATCAACGTTCCAGAACTGCTTGTGAATTCATTTAAATTTATACAAAATTAAGGTAGAGACAGCAGCACTCAGCAGCGCTTTCCCCCAAATCCTACAACACAAAATCACAAAAACTGTGCTCAGATTGAGCATATTAGCAAGGACAATGGCAGTAACGAAGTTGTGCATCAGGAAGGCAGCAGGGACAGGTACAAGAAAGCCGAAGCCCTAACTCCTGTCCATAACACCTTTTATTTCCACAGTAAAGAGATAGTGCTGATTGCATTTTGCTCCCGAAATGGCAACAAACCTGTTCTTGTTAAAAGTGAAGAGATTATCAAGAAGTCCAGATTCAATGCTTCATAACGTAAAATGTTATGGTCATATTGTGACATTGGCTGAACATGCCAATGTACATATCTACGAACATGCCCTTGGCATCCATCCACAGTCTGGAATACAATACTGTTGTAACATTTGGCTTTTAGGGACCAAAATACAGATAGGAGAGGAATCAAAAGGACACATTGTGTCTCTGAAGATTTTACAGCCCATAGATGTTATGATCAGCTGACATGCAATGAGCCCCCATTAAGGACCAATTTGTACAGGGTCAACCTGAGTTTTTTCTGGACACCACATTTCCTCCTACACCACCTCTTAATCTCACGAGACATCCCAAAGGATCATCCCATTCTTCCACATCATGTGCCAAATGCCAGACTGCCTCTGTTTTCAGAAAGGCCCATATCTTCATAGCCATTATCATTTCAAAGTTCAGCTGGTCTCACAAGGCAGTGGTGCTCCTGACCTCAAGTATCCTTTTGACAGCAAATGTGCAATGTACAAGGAATCATTGTACAATAGATGTATTGTACAATCATACATGTATTGTACATAGATGTATATGGACCAGCTAGCTGGTCCATATACATCTACAGTAGCTCTTGTCTCTTCCTTGGCTGATCTATTGGCTCAGAATAGATTTGTGTTCAAACAGGGTTGTGTGTGATTCTGCTAACGTACAGTAGGATGTATCCTGGCAGTGAGAATAATGGATAGGTGGCTGCAGAGCTGCCAGTTGCTCATTTAGTGTGTCTGTTATGCATTTCTACCAAGTCACTTGTCTCTCTAAGACAGTAGCATGGCTCTCCATGTACCTCTTAAATTCAGCATCAGAACAGCACATTGATGTGACCACTGTTTGGTAGAGTCCCTTAAACTCCCCTTTCCTCATATGCCTCTGCAATCAACTTTTATTTGTGATTCTTGTAGGGATCTTCAGTGTTCCCCTGGTGACCTTAACAAAATCCTTTTCAAGCTGTACTGTACCATGTTTATTTATTGATTCCAAGTCCCTTTGTCTGGCCCTTTTGTCTTATGTACTTCTACCTCTAGCCTTCCAACAGGCAACATATTGTCTCATGCTTGGCTCTTCAACTATGCCTGAACATAGTAATGGCACATGATGGAAGGGTGGTGTGGCAGTGGTGTTTTTTCTGATAGCAGCAGTGAGAACTTGCTACAATGGTCCAGCAAGGTTAGAGGATCTCTAAGTTGGTGGCAGCAGTCCCACAGGTGTGCATGCATGCCAACATCCCCAACCCAGAGCTCTTCTGACTTCACTGCCACCTTACCCTATCCCACCCCACCAAGCACAATACCACGAGGGCACCACTGTGGCCTGAAACACCATCACTACCCATGTTGGTCCCACAACACTTGGATTTTTGATTTCCTGTACTTTCTTTCCCCTCCTCCTGTATGAGAGTTTCTGTTCTGAAGGAGAAGAAAGAGGGAAGACAGGACATGGAACATAAACCTAATAGGCAGGTTAGGGTGCAGTAGGGCTGATGCTTGCATGGCTAAGTCAAGGTCTCCTGCTTGTAGATAAAGCTCCAGATAGCAGCCACTCTCATTCTGGCTTTTTTTAGTCAGGAGAGCTGTCTTCAAAGCCATCAAAAGTGGAAATCAGACAACAGCAGAACCATGGCCAAGTCATCAGCACCCTCACCTCCATTATACAATTCTTCCAAGAACAGTACCTTCAGGTCAAGATCAACATCAGCCACCTATGGGAGCTGGAATTAAAGTCTGCTCAAAATCTGGAGCTACATCAGGATCCTCATCCTGTACCTGGGTTTAAACTCTTTGTATACTGCTGATGTGATGGTTGCATCCTGCTGATTCACAAGACACACTTCTACAAGGACTCTCAAGCTTCAATGTTTGGAGTAAGCACGGTTAGTGGACCAGTCACACATCTACATGAATGAAGTCAGTCCAAGGTGCATTTAGTCTGCTGGCAAAGCGATGAATGCCGGTGTGTGTGTGGGGGGGGCTTCACTTCCCATTCTGAGCAAAAGAAAATTTCTCCCAGGGAAGGGGGGGTTGCATCTGTTGCAAGAGCAGCTTGGGAGCTGTCTGCACCAGCCTCATTGCAAGTATGCTTCTTAAAGGTGGTCTTGTTTGTTCAGATGATCAATGATGAGGTCTACCAAGAGAGCAGTGGAGCCGTATGTCTTGACCACTTATGTTTGTCTAAATCATAAATGCCTGCGGATGACCCAGGAGGACAATGACTAGTTCACTGTATAGTGATATGTTTCAATCACACCGTGCTTTAAGTATTGACTTAATTGTCCAAAAATGCAGGTCAGAAGTTGCATGTACTTACACAATACGGAAATGCTAGGTTGATGATACTGCAGCTGTTGCTGTTGATGTTGATCGGCTTCTGGCTCCTCAGGCTCCACTTGTGTAGAAACCGAAGCTGAAGCAGCAGGGATGGCAGTGACACCAGTGGCAGGTGCAGCATGTTTAGTTCCTTGCTGGGTAGTGCCCGCTTGTAACTGCTGCTCTGTCTGCTGTTTCTGACTGACTTCTTCTTGCTTTCTTTTTTCCTGTTCTTCTCTCACCAACTGACGCTGTTCCCTCTTTCGCTTGATCAAGGACACTCTATCCTTTATAGCTTTGGCCATTGTCTTGTGATCCCCTTCACAGACATACCCAGACTCAACCTGAAAAGTGGATGGTTCATGCCATCAGATAAACAATGATAAAGCAAAATAAAAGTTTCTATAATTATACATCAAACACACCAAGACAGTTTTCCAAAGCTGCAGCATTTCCAGCTAATACATGTTGCAGTAGTTAAACTATTGCAAGATCATGCATGTCTTCTGAAAGAGCACTACAGTATTTAGGGGGGGATCAAAACAAAAAGATTATAAGATCCTATCATAAACCAAATAATATCTTCACATGAAGCAATGGATAGCACATACACTACTAAGTGCATCTGCCTTCCCATTTATATGGCAGTCAGTGCAATCACCTTGGAGGGAAAAGATGGATACAGTGCCTTCTACCCCAGCTGCAAGGTCAAAGCAGCTGCATCAACCTTCTGTTCAGAAGTACTCAACCATTAGTTTGGAATTGGCTAGGGAATGAGACCTAGCAACATTTGCACCCTTCTAATTTATTGGAGAGAAGCTTGTTGCAAAAACTGATCCTGGTGGTGTTTTATGCCTTGGAGGGTAAAAATGTAAGTATCTAGCTTAAAATTATAATGGAAAGTGAGCACATAGACAGATGTGTTTCTCTATGTAGTAAAAGTGCCCTAAAGTATATAATTTTTTGAAAGAAGTGTTAAAATATCATTGAACTGACAGCTGGATGGTAGTAGTTAATCCCCCAAATTAATCCTTCTGGGAAATCATAAAGGCAAGTTTCAACAAATGTCCACTGCACCTACATAATCTAGAGCAGGGGTAGCCAATGATGTGCCCCCAGGTGCTGCTGGACTACAACTACCATCATCTCTGATCCCTGGCCATACTAGCTAGGATTTCTGGAAGTTTTATGTTCAGCAACACACATATTTTCACTAATGGATGAATCCCAAATTTTTCTTAAGTAAAGAATAATCAACGCACTTAAGATTTGCTCTGCTTCATGGGTAGCATTGATTATTCTTTACTTAAGAAAAATATGGGATTCATCCATTAGTGAAAATACGTACATGCAAGGGAACTATTGAGGGAGCAGGGGAAAATGAAAGTCAAAGCTACCTCTGTAGATATGCTCAAATTAGAAGGGTGGCAGAGTTCAGCCCCTTACATTGTGTGACTGCTTTCCCCAGCTACTGTTTTTCAGACAGCTATGGAAGTCTGGCTTGTCTCAGAAAAACATCACAACAACAGGAAGACACCATTTATTCCCATTGTATTAAGTTTAATTGGGCTGCACAGGGGTGAGCAAAATCATGAATGAAAAAAATCAGCTACAGGGTTGAATCTGATGTCTCTGGAATCTGCCCAAATAGGTGCAGAAGTGGGAATATCTGTCATATCTATATGACATACCATTTCTTGTGCTACATCTTCTGGGACATCTCTTTCCAAGTCGAAAGAAAATTCAATCGCTTCATTATCCTTATATTTGCCCTTAAGTTTTTTAATGTCTTCAATTCGTAACCAGAGCTTGATGGCAATTTTCTCTCCGTCATCTTCTTCTGCTAGCTCTACCCGCACACCAGTTTCTTCCTGGAAGAATGCATGATTCAGAAGGTCCTTGATAGCATACCTGATCATAATGGAAAGGAAATAATAAAAAGGGAATGGAAAAGACAAGAAGAACGTTACCACATAGCACAATACACAAATGATTCCTCCATTTTCCAATTGGGCTGCCCATATTCCACTAAATAGTTAAATCTTGTTCTAAGACAAACTCTATATATCCATGCCATTTCTAAAGGGACTTACTTTTTCAAAACAGTAAGAATGACTGGTACTGAATACTAAATACAATCCATGCACAATTTTTAGCAACCAATCCTTAGTTGCTGACGGATATTTATATGGTCCTTTTGACCATAAATGGTTCCATTTATCCTCCGCTTTGTTTATATCCCAAATTAATTCCCATCAGTTTTTTAGATGTTTTTGAGGGCAAAATCTTAATAAGGGTTTTGTATAAAAGGGAAATCAATCCCTTAGTCATTATACTATCTCTTATTACTCTCTTTTCATATTCTGTTAGTTTACTTGTAGCTTCATTTTGAATTTGTATATTGGTGAGAAATGGAAAGAACTTACAAAATAAAATTAGGAAGGAAACTCACGGCCCGGAAGATAATGGAACTGGGTGTGAATTAACAAATATACAATAAATAAATAACTATCAAATATTATTTTAACATATGACCATAGTGTAAAGACTTTTGTGTGAACAAAGATGAAATGATTTATTATTTTTCAATGTGGAAGAAAGGATGTTGAAGTTACTGGAGGAAAAGTTGTTACATTGGGATATAAAAAAATTATTGTCAACATTTATCAATAATAATAATTGGAGAACCCTTTAGATGTTTTGTGTGGAAAGGAAAATTAATGAATTTGAGACATTTGGGTCTGAAGACTGAGAATGCATCTCTTAGCAGAAGGAAGAACAGCTACATGTTATTGTAGAATGAATACTTTGAATAACCTTTTTATATGTAACTGACAGACAGGGAATCGAAAGTCCTTTTTATTTCTCTTTCTTTATTATTTTTATCTGACTGTTCAAGGAGTACACACCACTGTTATTGTGCACTATGGAATATCTGAAGTGCTTCAAAGCTACTGCCTCGTCCAAATGGAATGAATATTACCTTTCATCTTTGTTTTGACGAATGCATCCCTCAATTATTTCCTTTACTTCAGGAATTGCTACTTTATCAAAGCTTGCTGGTTTGACTCCCTGAAATACAGAAGAATATGTGAGAAAATATGGTAACAAAAATGTCTATTTAAATCTTTAATGAAGTTTAGCATGGCTGGTGACATTCAATCTTATAGAGGCACAATGCTCGTGTCATATGGACAGTTTTATTCTTCACAGGATATGCCACAGTGATTTGATTCATGATTTCTCTCCAATTCATTGATCAAAGCATTAGTTACATTTGAGTATGGAAAATATCAGCTTTTAATCAAATGAACTTCCAAACTTAATTATGAAAAAACAACTTTTCTTGTTTTACTTGTATTTTTGCAACTATATATTTTAAATGCTACTGCAATCTTAAAAACTGGTGATCCATTTTTAAAGAAGAATGCTGGAAAGATTCCAACAAGCATGTATATACAAATATATTGCCCTCCTCTCTCCTAGAAGTCTGCAACAATTAAGTAAGGCATGCTAAGATAATTTCTTTCTCTAAAGTAACCATTGCTTTCCAACTTACCCAGAATCTATATTGGTCCCAACTGGCAAAATGAGATTCACTTTGTTTTCTCTCAGATACATTGCCACATTTATTATATCCATCGCTATCCTTTCTTTTCTCATTCTTTTTATGTCAGTGACCCAAAATGATGCAACACTAAATCATGGTTTACGGTAGTATGTATTTTATACCAGCTGCAGTTTGCCTTTTCCTCCAAATATGGAATGTGGTTGGTTTTAGTATGGTTTATCCAAACAGGCCAAGCAAGATCTGATTTCTGATCATACTACTCTTACGTCAAACCCAGTGGTCAGTCTCACCTTCACAATGGCCTATTTTTCTGTACATAAACTAGCACAAAATTAATATTAACAGATTTTCCTCTCACCTGGCATTACCTATATTTACCATTAAGCCACAGTGCAAAGATTTTGAGGGGGGGGGAGACAGATAAACAGATGGGACAGAACAGGATAGAACTGTTTGCGTTTTACAAGATTAATATTTATTAAACCCAGAAGTGAACACACATAAGAAGGTCCTAATTTATATGGCATGCTCCCTTTGACCTGTGCTTCATGTTCCTTTGTACATAACTAAGAGTCTCAGAACTCTTCCTAAATAAACATTTATTCACAGGTGATTGAAATCTCAATCCACATTGGCACTTTGAGCAGTAACCAACTTGGAATCCATGTAAAAAGTTAAAAAACTGTTGATATCATGGACTGTGATACAATACAAGCTACTGTCTAACTGGCATTCCAAGGGGCTTTTAGTCACCATTTTGCCCTATTAAATTTACTCCTACCAGCTCACTTTTAGTGCCTTATCAACAAAGGCTGTTGGCTCTGATGAATTGTTCCTGTTCTTTTAGAAGTATGAATTTCGGTGAAAAGCCCCTGCTCTTACTGCATTGCAAAAACAAAACAAAACCCTGTTCTCCAGTTGCTCACCTACTAAAGGAAAACTATCAAGTAAGTTATATCTGC
The DNA here is from genome assembly GCF_009819535.1 of Lacerta agilis. Taxonomy (NCBI): domain Eukaryota; kingdom Metazoa; phylum Chordata; class Lepidosauria; order Squamata; family Lacertidae; genus Lacerta; species Lacerta agilis. The sequence goes on from NC_046321.1 coordinate 16,884,186, forward strand.
ATACAAATACAACGAAATTGATTTTGAATAAAAATGATACTTCCCGTGTTTTTAGATGGCACACACATATGTTAACTAACGAGGCATCCCTAATTAAAGGCCACAGTTCAAAGTTATAACAGACTTTTATAACACATTTTAATCTACAGCTTAAAAAGGTAAAAAAAAAGAACCTGTTAGTAATCTGACAGGCAGCTCTTATCAGTTAGAACACTTAATTGCATTGAGTTATGATCTGAGTATTTTCATGCAGAACTATTCAAGGGAAAAGTCCTGAATTCAAATTACCTTCTTGTGATCTGATCACATGAAGTGATTACAATACAAATTCAAAAGTCCCCCGAAACAATTTAAAAAACAAACCGGAGGGAGGCAGGGAGGCAGGGAGGGCAAGTAAAGGACATGTTGTACTGTTCAGGCTTCCAGCCATGTACACAAAGCCATTTGAGGGTCAAGCTAACATTGAGAAGCAGTGTTAGTTACGTATAAGCTAGTACACATCACATTTGGTCAACACAAATATCTACAACACATTGTACCTGTATATAATACAAAGTATGCCTTCCAGTTACTAGCAGGGCATGATTTAGATAATGTTAACTTAGTAGTGCAAATTTTGATGACTTATTATAGACAAGAGACGCACTGTTATATATTAGCACATTCTTCCAAACTACTTGGTCTTATTTATTCTGTGAAAAGAGCTGCCTACAGAGTTGTATCTAGGTGACTAGACGGGTAAGGTTTAAAATCAGCCTTCCCCAACTAGCTTGTGGGCAGATAATTTTGTGAACCTATGCACAGTATTGTATTAGCATACACAGAAGAATACTCACTAACCACAATAAAGGTCGGCTTACTTGTGAATGGTTTGGAACAGTTAATATTTCCACTGAAATAGGACTATGAACATGGAAGTTTCAAGTTGTTGTTGTTGTTGTTGTTTTAAGTTAATATCTCTTTTGAACTTAATGTTTCAGTTTAGAAGTTTACTTTTTGGCACTATACATTTTCATTGATATACAATTGTTTTGTATCAAATAATGTAAATACTTTATTCTATTCTCGAAGTCATACCAGCTTTGCATATATTAAAGATAATCAATCCTAAAAAAAGATAATCAGAAAAACTCTGCGTATCTTTGAGATAATATAGTGTAATGGCTAAGAAGCAAGACAATGAAACCAAAGTCACCAAGAGTGAGCATTCATGGAACAGGATGAAGGAAGTCTGAAGTGAATCAGACCTTCCTCTTTCATCAATTAGTTTCCAAGTACACTAAATGGTACACTGGATAATTACAACATTTCCTCTTCTCAAGGCAATGCCCTGGATTAAGTATTTGCTGCCTTTGCACTGTTTTTGCAGAAGTTCCTGCTTGCTATTACATGCCAATTTAAACTATAGCCTACTCTGTCACTTATATACATTTTTCTGTGTTAACTATTTTTAAAGCATTTTAGAATCAAGTGAGTATAGCTCTTTTTCACACTAGTGTTGAAAACTGGGTTAATATATTTGCATTAAGCTTTCTTTCACAGCAGTTCAAAATGGCAAGTGAACAATATGCTGAAAGGCAACTTCAGAGCCAAAAATAAATTCTTAAATGCTCAACCAAGCACCAGAATATACCGGTAGTATCTGCATTAAAGTGGCATAGGTTAACACAGCACTTATCAAAATAAGTGTGCTTAATACTCCATATCTTTGTCAAGTGTAATTAACTTACATTAGTCAGTTTAAACATTCCTATTCCTTCCAACCGCACAAGACAAGAACCACCATTAAATTACATTAACTGAAACTTTTGATTACCTTTCATTCTTACAGAGACAAACCTGCATTTTGTGCACAGCAATGGTTGGACCCCATGCCTCCTTCACTTGGTATATGAGAAGAGTTATTCAAGAACCCATATCTAGTATATTATCTAGTATATCAAAGATACAAGATGTATTCCTTTGTCCCCTCTTCTGCACAGTTTGCTGATGTGTTTGTTCATCCTAGTCAGAAAGCCCTAGAAAGCCCTAGTACTGTATCTAGATTTCCAGGCATTATCTAAGTAATTGTGCCAACTTTATTTTCCATGTACATGGAGACCATAATTCCTAACCAGATCTAAACAAAACCCGAGTCTCAGCTGTCCTTTCTCCAATTAATTTGCACCAAAACCATTACATCCATACTTAAGTCCAGATGCTTAATATTTTGAAGTCAGGGCTGCCACTGCATAGCACCCAACATATGGAAGTAGTTATACAACAGATCTATACAGAATTCTCTACAGAAGCATCATGACCCCATATTTCCCATCATATGACTTAAATGAATGCAAGCTAGTATAACTGAAATTCTTACCTCTTTACCACAGTCTGTGTGAGAACAACAACAGTGTGAATTTATGATGACAAACACTGGGCAAAAATCTCTCTTGGAAAGATCCATTAGGAGACTCGGAGACAAATATGCTGAGAGACTTGTGCACACAAAAGGAGAATGGTCTGTTTAAAAGTCCACACTTAACGCACAGCAGAAGGAAAGCAGGGATAAAGCTTTGAAGGAAGCATAGTCTTCTCTACAGTTTTGCCTTCCCTCATCCTGTGTCAGCCTGTAGAAATCAGAACTCTGTTTTCCACTGGCCAAGCCCCTTGACACACAGCAATAATAAATTCCATGGAACAGGTAAGCCTTCTTAGGGCTCCTCCCATTTCACCCTTCCCTGCTATTTCAGGCAAATTGGCATCTTCTTTTGCAAAACCCAGAATAGATCCTGTCCAAGCTTCCCTATTATATCATGCAGAGTATTAAAAGAATGTAGCTGAAAATGAAGTGTCTTGATGATTCTGTTTATAATTTCAGGCACAACCACTTGACTGGCATTATAGCAATTATATTAATATGATAGCACCACTAGGATGTTACTTGGTCAAATACAGTACAGCTACAGAACTCTTCTTTCTACCTAGATTACTGTATTCTTTTTATAAGTAGTCACACAACCCATTTTCTAATTTTACTTCACACTGGGAGCAAATAATGGAACTATGTCCCTGCATTTACCTATGCCTCTACATTTTGCTCTTTTGCTAGTCATCTTATGGACTGTAAGTTTTACAAGGAAACCACATGTAGCACTAAAATACCATTGTTAGAAACTGGGATAGGAATGCTAGGAGCCATGTGGCTCCTGGGACCTAGGTTGGTGGCACCAAAACAAAATGCCTAGACACCATTGGAGGGGGGGCTGCCCCACTATCAGACTATGCAGCCCTGCAGCAAAAAATTAAAAAATGCTGCCAGGCAGATCAGGGCTCTGCATGGTAGACACGTCTTTTGTTACCACTCTGCCCCGCCATACACCTGATTCACCTGGCAGCAATTTATTTTATTTTTATTTGCTGCCTGGTAAATCGGGGGTCTGTAGGGTAGCACAGTACCCCACCAAACACCTGATTTGCCCAGCAGCTCAGCAGCAAAAAAGGCACATCTTTTGCTGCTGTGCTGCTGGGCAAATCAGGTGTTTGCCAGGGGTAGTGCTGCAGCAAAAGACAAGTGTCTTTTGCTGCTGCTGTGCCCGGCAGACCAGCTGACTGCACCCAGACAGGTGGAGATGCTAGGCGCCAAGGGTGGCTCCTGGACATCTCCATCCAGTCGCAAAAGGCCCAGCTAATTTTGAATGCTGAATATAACTGAGAACATCAGCTACCTCTACCAAAGCTGGAGAGCACCTTTAATACACTCTTAGCCCCTTGTTCTTCCCAAGCTACTGGGCAAGACAAAACATGGCATTACCTTTCCACACTGACTCATCACATGCCCATTTTAACTGGTATTCAGATGAGAACAGCACAAACCAATCCAAGTATTTCTACTGAAAAGACACCAGTCTGCTAGATACCATGTTGGTGCATAGCAGTGGCAGGTTTCATAGAAAACATAGAAGAGTGGCCGTGCCAGCAGGACGGCTAGGGGAGGAGAGGGATTGTAAGAAGATTGGAAACTTTTTCCAATTTTAGATATACATGAAACTCATGCAAGATCACATTCAGATCACATGTAGTTAATTGAATATGCATTTGTGTCACTGTGTATCCACATCAGGAAGCCACAACCTGTGGCTACTGCCCTCCCGTGAGATCACACACAACTATTTGTGCACAATTTACATGCAGTTTCCTACATGGAAGTGCTAAGAAAGTTATGATAGCTGATAATGGTATTTAGGATTTCCCCCAAACAAGGAGATTAACAATAGAGTCTGAAAGGAATTTTACTCTAATTGCTTTAATCTTCTTTTAGACTTTGCCATTAATTATGTTGGCCCATGAACTCTAGAGTCAAGCTGCAAGTTACTTTGAAAAATCTCCATTACTTTTTTACTAAGCTATTTCAGTACTGGTTTGAGCTAGATGTAGGCTGCTACAAACCATTAAAGGAAATGTTAAAAGAACTCATGATCCTAATGGAAAACAAAGTTAACCCCTTCCTCCCAACCCTGAGGCTATACTATGCAAGGTAATTTAATTTACTCCATGCATCTTATGAAATGCAAATTTCTGTTGTTACCCAATCCATGCTTAACCACTTCATTCCTGACTCTATAGCTTGTCCAGCTAAACTTCAATTTTAAATACCAATATCCAATTCAAATTATGGTGTTTTTTTCTTACCAGGATTACAGCTTGCTATGCCCTAGTAATGCACACAATGCTCACCCCTTCTTAGTGGTATCAACACATTTTATTTCAGGATTTCTTAGAATACTTTCCATGCCTTAGAGATACTGAATTTTACTACCATAGTCCACATTTTGTGAACCAGCACTGCAGTACTGTCTTCATCATAACAGCTTTGATCCTGCACAACCAGTTTGACTCTCCTTGCCCCACCTTCATCCCCATCTTTGACTTTTCAGTGTACATCTGGGAAGTTTTGTTCTCCAGTTTATTCCTATCAAGTGAATGGTCATATTATGGGGGTGTTGGTGGTGGTGGAGTTACTTCACAATGTGCATCTTCATAAATCCAATAAAGTTCTCACTAATTAACACTGCTAGTCATTGTGCTTCCTTAAACATATCCAGAGAGTGGGCTGAACTTGTTGACCTGCTGGAGGCAGTATGTGAAAGGGGGAATTAGGCATAAACATGAGAGGAGACAAACAGTGAAGGATGAAGTAGTGAGTGGGGTCAACTGGCAGTGTAATACACAGTGGAAGGTGGAAGGAAGATCAGTGATGACATGCAACAGTGCTTATGAAGGAGGCCTGAATACCTTTGATAGCTGGCTGCCTCTGCCGCTGCCTCTGCCTCTCCCCCCATCTTCTCTCTCTCTCTCTCTCTCTCTCTCTCTCTCTCTCTCTCTCTCAGAGAGCACCCTGTCTTGGGACATTTCAGTTCCATTCTGGGAATTATACTCTGAGTTCACATTGTGAACCTTGGTTGGGGTCCCCTTCAGGGACCACAGGGGCTGGAGCAGGATGCCGATCCTGTACTGCTCATGACTGGAGACAAATGGTACACTGTCTGTGAATGGCCATCTACCCAAATGCACACAGGCACTTGCATGGCCCCAGGGTGGGTGGTGGTGACAACCTTTCAAATGCCATGTAGATCCGCCCACTTTCTAATGCACTAATCCTGGCACACTGCTGCCTCAGAAAGGCAAAGGGCTGCAATGTGGATCTGGCCCTGGAGTGAATCTGAAATTACTTTTCTGATGTGTTTGGGTTATTATATCCTAGCCTAGTAAATCCAAGTAGTCAAACAAATAATCATCAGCAGATCCCTGAGGATTCACAAATCAGTTTATGAATTGGTAACAGTAATTTTGTTCAGAGGGAGGTTACCTTCATTGCAGTGCAGAGACAGGCAAGTCTCAAATATAGTTCCTTTTTAGGATCTCGTACACATCTTTGACTCCACAGACCGTACCTATTTCAACACTTTACAGCAGATACTTTCATTAATGTGTTGCTTGGATGCATGAAATGCATTATGTTACCTTATAAATCCCCACTAAATACACAGATTCACAGCTTATTTTGATTGCTAGAACTGAATGTAGGGGGTAGAAACTTTAAAAATACACAAGAACTAGTCCTGTGATGACTTGCAGTTAAATGTGTGAACTTCCTCTCTAGAAAGTACAGTCATACGGAAGCTCCATCTATAATGTTTCATCTGTGATAGCTGTTTGCATTAAGTGGGGGAAACGCATGTGGGAACTGATCATTCTAAAACACTAGATTAAATATATTCAGCTCAGTTTCACTCCTAAACAATTAGTGGCATTTTATGGGCAAACATGTACAAAAAAGGCCAACAGTCAAGCTAGACAAAACATTAAATTCATGATGACAGTCAAACTTTAAAAAAATGTTTTCAAAGGCACAGGGAGATCACAACTGCAGAGTATGGGGAGGAGAGAATTACAGTATTTTTTCGTGTATAAGACTAGGTTTTTTCCCCTAAAAAATAATGTCAAAAATTTGGGAGCGTCTTATACACGGCTACATCTCTCTCCCCCCCCTTTTCTTAAACCAGAGTCCCCCCAAATAGGGGGTGTCTTATACATGGGGGCATCCTACAGACGGGAAAATACGGTAATTCTTCCCCACAAACATTGCAGTACTGATGAAGCAGGTATTGGGTTTAATGGCATCTTATGGGAGGGGGAGGGAAGTCAGCAAGTTAAATGCGTTCACACATTTAACATATCACTATCTTGGCCCTACGTTCAATGAGGACATGGGTCAGTAGTAAAATCCAGTGCTATAATAAGAAAGTGGAATAGCATACTAGATAAAATTTGTTTACCACCCTTCATAGATCATAGGGTAATTTACAGCAAAAAATACAAAATGGTAACACAAAATACATAGCGAGAAAAAGAAAACAAACCCATAATGCCCCCCTCCACAAAAAAAAAAACATTTAAAAGGCTATAGATTGTTTAATCAGCCAATGGTCTGGTCACAGAGAAATGTTTTCATCTGGCACCTAAAAGTATGTAAAAAGGCACCAGATGAGCCTCCTGGGAACAGCATTCCACAAACAGGGAGCCACCGCAGAAAAGGCCTGTTTTCGTGTTGTCACCCTGCAGACCTCTCATGGAAGAAGCACATGAAGAAGGGCTTCAGATGATGTTAGCATGGTTTGAGTCGGTTCATACAGTACCCATCATCCTTTACCATTAACCATGATAGCTTAGGCTGATGCAAGTTGACAGTCCAGCTACCCTGGAGTGGCAGAAATTCCACACACTTACGCTATACTGTAGTTTAAGTGACACGAACCAGCTTAGATGAGCCTTAGTCTCACACATACATGATCTCTCCCTTCCTCCACACAGCTGAGAGCAGTCAGATGCTTCCACTTCATCATTATTTGTCACTTCATCCAGATCAACAAACTGCTTAACGATAACCTTGTTTGAAACAAGCCAACTTGTTTCAAGGAACATTAATGTTTACCAGGTTGGATGGAACAAACTAGTTAAGCCAAAGCTTTCAAACCTCTGCCAAGCTGAATGAGAGAAAAGGCGAATGCAAGCCTGAGGCTCACCTAGGCTCATTCACTTCATGCTAAACTATGGTGTAGCATGACGTTCAAAAACAGCTTCCATGCAGAGGTTTGAAAGGTTAAAAAAGATGCAGGAAACTCAAGGACACTTTGTCCTTTAACGAGTACCAAACTCCAAAACAACTTGTATCTATTCATGGTTAAGTATTTAGTGTAGCCCTGGGAGATTAGCAATAAACCTGGATCTTTACTCACATTTGTATGGAAATACAGGAGGCCAGCATACCTAACGTTTTAGCCCCAGGAGCTCTGCATACTTCTGGAGTAGCTTGGAAGTTGTATTACTCATTGTATTCACAAAGGATTAAAATTAATTACTTTTGCCTGTACAGTTACAAGTCTGATTTCTGATCTTCAGATCTTTGCTGTCTGACATACAAACACTCATGCAGAGAGACAAGACAAAGTAAAGGGGAAACAATAACCATCCTGATTTCTGCAACTGCATTGCTGGTAGTTTTGTCTTTCTTCTGGTTCTCTTTTTTTAGCTCATGCGAATAATGAAGTTGGTTTCCCTTTAACAGTCTCTGCTGAAATTTAATAGCTTTTTGCCCTGCTCAGTTGTAAACCCAATAGCATCATTCCCTATTTCAGGAACGTTACAGAAACACTATTTCCTATGAATGAATTTAAAAGGCAAAAGTGAAATAAAATGGATTATAGTCTCCGATTCTCTTTTCTAACTTGACCCTTCATGTTGTGGGTTACCAGTATGCCTAAATCTGCAATATGTATGCCACCCTGAACCAAATTTTGCCTGCTTACAAGGCTTGATCTTCCTCTTTCCAACCTGCCCCAATATACCAAACAAAGCTTTCCTTCTGCTCTGCACAATCACATCCACATTATTATTATTATTATTATTATTCACCCACCCTTCTGCCTAAGGTCCCAGAATGTGTCCAAATTTATCCCACTTTAGTGCACATTTCATAGCCCTCTGATGAGGGTGACAAGGGAAATTCCACTCTAGGGTGAAGGTGGGGAAGAGGTGGGGAGCCAAACCCCTAGGCTACCCCACCATCAAAACAAGGTGCTGCTCACTGCTGCCTGGAGTCTTGGAGTCACCAATATAAGAAACACCAATTTTCAGAGTTAAAATTTCAGTACTACAGAACATCAGCTAAAAGAAAGAATATAAACAGAGACTTTAATAAAACTTCACTGCATTCTATTTGGTTTATTATTTTAAAAGGTAGGCTTGCACACAGTGTCATCAGTGTGCATGGTGCTTTACAGAGAAAAAAGACAGCTGTTCCCTGCCCCAAGAAGTTTAAAATCCTACACAAGCAAAACAATAGAGGAAGGAAGTAGAAAAATGTATTCAATTCATTTGCACTTAGGCTTAGCTTCCATAGATAATGTGGTTGCATCAAAGGCTTCATAGAAAAGGTGGACTTTTGAGAAGGAGTTTGAAGGGGGGGGATGCAACATCCTATAGGTGGCTCAGGGAGGCAGCTGCAGTCAAGTCACCAACAAGGAAGAAAAGGTCAGAATACCGGTAATTCAAAGGCTCTGTTTGCAAGGGAGCGCATGTCCCATCCAGGCCTACTAGGTGAGACCAGCTGACTAGCCTTAACTTCCACCTCCTTTGTGACTGAAATGGAAAAAATCTGCTGCCTGTGATGGTGGTGCTGCACTGAGTGAAGAAGCCCCTTCCCAGAGGGATTATCTCAACTGGCACTGGTTGGTGCTCTGACAAATTATTTTCTAATACAATGAGTTAATATCAAAAGGCACCGTTTATTGAACTGAACTGAACACAGGCTGAATCTCTCATCCATTTTCATCAATTTCCCTCCGAAGTGTCTTAATTGTGGAGACACACTATTTCCCTCTGAATATGAGAGGCGCACTTCACTACTGAACTCGGAAAGCTTTCCTATTCATGTGCAAGGCTATGAATTTGCCACACTCGAAGGAGGCCATCTCCTGGGTATTTCTGCTCGAGTCACTGTTCTAAGGAGTGCAAGTCTAGAACAATGAGTCATGCAGATCAGTGAGGCTTCTATGTGGTGGGTAGTTTTCTCCATTTTGATTCCCACCAATTTGGGGGGAACATGGGGTGGGAACCAGCCCTATGCAGAGCTTATCTGAGGCCTGGGGTGGGAGTCTTGTTATAGTTATAAACTCAAAAAAAGGGGGGGGGGAAGCAGCTGGTCCTGGGTTGCCTCCCTGGTCAGTTTAGCCCTCCAGGGCCCGGAGAAAGTGTACCCAGCTGCCCTCCCCCATCTTCATGGACCTGGTGGAAACACTTGTGCTCAATCTCAGCTACATTACAATCTTGGATTTTACTAAGGATATTTATAGCCACTGAATTCTCCCTGGGTGTTGTTTTTTGGAGAGGAGCTTCTTCCCCCCACTTAAAGGTTTTTGGCTTAAAAAAAAATTGCACCCCCACAAACCTCAAGCTTACCCCAGTCTGTTTATCGCTCATATGAGGGTGGTAGCCTTAGCTATATTTGTGCAAGCACACCAAGACTTGAAACAGAAATAAGGATATTTCTACTGGACACCAACGGAAAATAATCTTTCCTTGAATGGTTGGGCAAAAGTATTTTAAACTTTTACTTACAGCTTGTAAAAACAAGTATTCAGAATCCTAGTTAAGCAACACATGCCTATAATTCTTTCATTCTGTAACATATTTGTTCAGCTCAAGAGCTAATGTTCAAGTTAATGTTTTGTAATAAAGAAAAAACTGACAGGGTCAAAAGATTTCTACCAATATCCAATTTTAGTTTGGTACAGTACCTGATTACGCAGCTTTTCCTGAATGCCAATGAACAGTAGGATTGAATAACTGGTTTCTACCTGAGCTTTAAGTGTGGGGCTGTGGCTCTTCCTTTATGCAGCATTCAACCTCATGCATTTCATGTAGAGCTAGGAAAAGAGAGCTTCTACATTTTCCCAAGTGTGTGCTTTTTTTTCTTTTTCTCTCCTGTAAAGCTACCCATCCTCTATCACTGAAGGAAGACATCTTTTGTTAGCTGTGGTAGGAGCTCTACAATTGTAGAGGGTTATAGGAGACTTACGCTGGTCACTCGACGGTAGATCTGTGCAGCGTTTTGACACTCAGAATAAGGATATTCAGACGTAGCCATCTCAAGCATACACATCCCAAAAGCATATACATCAACGGATTCATCGTATTTCTCCTCATACATCTCGGGTGCCATGAACTCTGGGGTACCTTAAATTAAAAGAACGATTCAGACTCTAAATGTCTCAAAGCGAGCAGAGGCTGCTGGCGTTACTCACCGCAGAAGGGAGTAGACGGGTAGACCTGTGAGAAAAGAAGAAGTGGAAGCAAAAAGAAGAGGGAGGACACCCTCAGTCACTCTGTTTCATCAACGTATCCCATGGGTCTTCCATTGCAAGGCCTTTGCAAGAAGTGAGGAACCAACAGTTAAAGTTTTTTATGTTTACCATTTATATATATTATAATGGAACAGAATCAGGGGAAACATTTGAAGATTTTAGTCATAATGGTATATGATTGAATCCCAGGTTGAAGATAAATGGAGAAAAATAAAGTAAGAGACTAGCTAGACTACAAACCAAATACTTGTTAGACACACTTACCTTTCCTCCTTGTGAGAAAGGAGGTATGAGGTTTGTTTCAGCATACCTGCCTGCCCTCTGCTGTAAAAAATTAGTACTGGAAAGAGTCCACAGCTAGTCTCTGACCCGTAACACTCCATTTACTTCTGTTTAGTGTCACTTTAAACAAAGCCTTGCAATGAAAAACCCTGTGTTTATGAATAAAGGCTTCTTAAAAATTAATTTTTCAAAAATGTTCTGCAAAGGCCACTCACCAGAGCCCTTTTTACATACTTACCATTTCACCTGCAGTACATTTTATAGGCCTACTGCAGATACAGGAAATAGTGAGGGACATCCTACAGGCAAAAATACTCAGAAATATAGAGAGATTGAGTTATAGGCACAGAGGGCGAGATTCAATAAATCCTAATTTTAAAATCAATTTGTAGGAGGTGTATTATCCCTGATGTATCAAACCAATGCACCCTTCCATTTGACAGAAATCTGCACTATATGAATCAGAGCCAGAAATTACCAATAAGCAGAGAATTATTTCCTGCAAACAAACCAGATTGTATGCAAATTTACCAATCAATCACTTTTTACTTCCCTAGCCATCTTCCCATGATTCAATGGTGTTCCAGCCTTAACTGAAAGGGAGCATACTAATTCAATTGTTCAAAAAAGTCAGAATATGGCAGTTTCCCAATTGAAAGTTGATCATAACATATGGAAAAGAGACTGCTATGTTAAGGAAGTTGGTCATTTCCCACTGAATATTCTCTCCTTTCCACTAACATTAATTGTTTCTAGACTGGCTGGAAAGCAGGAAATGTTTCATTGTCACAAAGGCCAAGATATTTGCAAATGTGAATTTGTATTGTTAAAAACAGGTATTACAACTTCTGAAAACAGAACTTCAGAAATGGCTGTAGATTGCATTCTAAAAACACACACTAGCAGATGCAGACTAAAAAGGAAAACTTTTCCCTTGTTAGCTTGCATCCTTCACAAAACAAATAGCAGAACAGAGCTGTTAAAACCAATTATCTGGTCATAGTTTCAGACCACCTGACAAAGCTATTGTAGGGTACTTAAATGCAGCAGCCCAGAAATTTTAGGTATAAGGCAGAGGTTTGTATTTTTTTAAAAAGAATTTTCAGTCAAAACTCTGTGCTTCCCCTTAATCCCAGTTCAGAACAGTTATTTCAAAGGATGGAAATACTTTGGTTTTATCAAAAGCGTTCTGCTAAGTGAAAGAGCCTACACACCTTGAGAAGATTCTTTAGGAGAATACTAATATCAGGGACCCATATTTTATGAGACCTAAAACTCCAGAATTTTCAGGGCTGAAGTTTTTTTTTCATTTCCTTTTTTTGCTTTGTGAGAATTGGAAAATTCTACAGTATTAGGCAAATTTTCAAGTAAGAACTGCTAAAACAAAACCGGAAGCTTACCTATCACACTCTTGGCAAAGGAAGCCCGCTTCAAGGTTGCCAGACCCAAGTCTCCTATCTTGACTGATCCTGTGGGGCCAGTAATAAAGATGTTGTCACACTTCAAGTCACGGTGGATAATGGGAGGAGTGCGTGTGTGCAAGAACTGCAAACCCTTCAGTATTTGCCGGCACCAGCTCCGCAGTACTTTGATTTTCATCACTTTAAACCTTTTTAAGTACCTAGGAAAGAGCCACAGGAATAAAAATAAGCTTCAAGCTTCATCTTGAAGTCCATGCTGTTGGGATGCCACAAGTGAACTACAAATATCAAACAAACAGCTCGTAACAAAAGCAGGCTTTCATATGAGCCAAACTGCACACCTCCAGAAAAAGAACATAGGGCAAAGAGAACTATTGGGAGTACTGAAAACCAGTCTTCCTTTTCAGAGGTAACTGCACAGCACTGCTCCTTCACAAAAAGAATAACTACACCTGCAGCATTTATATAAATCAATACACTGAACTGATTGGCTCATAAGTTAGAATCCAGGGGCTTCCAATCTTTCTAACCTGTGGGCACATTTGAAATTTTGAGAGTGTGGTATAGGTGAAACCCACCTCTGGTGCTTTTCCTCAACTCCCTTCTCCAGAAAATACATGCTCACACAAGCACACACTCCCTCTCTTTCATATTCTTTGGGTTCTGGGTAAAAGTTGAGATTCAGTAGAATTAAAACAAATCTTTTTTAATGTGCATGATTTTATATGAGGTTCTCCTGCACCACTAAAGCATTTTTAGTAGTAGGTTGCACAGTAAAAATCACAGTGACAGTGCTTGCCCACACCACAAAAACATGCCCAAAGCACAGATTCCCATGTATCTTCATGATTTTTACATAACATGACAACAAAGTCACCTTCAAATCACAGAACACATCTGTGACACAGGTGGACTATGATTTGACAATACTCTTGAGGTGATCCCATGTACAAATTATGAGGTTCCATAAGGATTGACACCTCAGATTTATTTTGCTGCTCAATAGTAGCTCTGAAAGTCAATGAAGGCAGATATGATCTATTATTTGATTTTGAGGGAAGCAGGGAGTAAATAACCTCTGAAACAATAAATGTGATTTCAAGAAGATCTGTTTTACTGGATCCATGTGTGCACACATGCTTTTTCTCTACTGACCCTGGCAACTCTTCTTTCTCTGCTGGCCATTCTTCATTCACCCCCTCAGTATCCTAGAACAGGCATGTCCAACTCCCAAGAGACTGCGATCTACTCCCAATATAAAAAACTGGCAGTGATCTACCCATTGTCAGCTTTCTTTGGGAGGGAGTGGCCAGAGTTGTTGAGCAGGGATGTTTTTCAAAAGGAGGTCAAAATAAGCACATTCACTACCTCAAACCAGCTTCTCTTTTTCATAGGAAATTAAAATAATTTTAAGTATCCATTCAGGTTTCTGTACATGCTGTAATTTTTTTTGTCTTTTTAAGCAATTAGCTTTACATCAATTAATTTTGCTTAAAACCTAGCTGTTACACTTCCTGCAAATGCTCCATTTTCAAGAGACTTCAGAAGTGATACCAGCTTAGGATAATATTTGAAAAGTCAACATCCCTGGCAGGAAAAGTTGGGGCCCAAAGCCTTTAAGAGAAGAGAATTGGCAACAGACAAGTACGTTTTACGAGCCAAGAATGTAAGCAAAGACATTACAGCCGAGCCAAACTGCCTCTCTTAAGATGTGTCTTGTGCAATGGGCACAAAAACCTGAGTGATATTATGTGAGCAGCAAAATACTCAAGGGGTATCTCAGCCAAGAAATCAAATCAGAACATGTACACCAGCAGTTTCCTCTCCCAGTCTCCCATGAGCCCTTCATACTCATACTTTCCTTCTAATATCCTCCTCTTCTCAACTCTTATTCAAAGCTGGACTCCAATTTCCCTCTGAAACCATCTCTCAAATGCTTTTTACAGGGCAGTTTTCACAGCAGGATTAATGTTTGAAATGTGATTTCAAAGTCCCTCCTTTTGAACTACAGAAATTGTAGCAATGGGAATTAGTATCAATCATCCAGAACTGGCAGCTGTCCAAATTATTCTATCAAGACATGCTCTTACAATGAAGTGGATAAGCAGGGATCAGAACATGCACGGAATTGTTGTGGAATAATCACGATAAGCATCTATTGTAAGATCATATAATAGTGGCATCCAAGCTAGTCACAGAATCCCAAACACCTGTCATGGGGGGGGGGTTGACATGGGAAGCAACATTTGAACATTGAACGTTACATGGAAAGGAAGGAAGCCTGTTAATATAGAGGAAAGGTTTATTGGGGGGGAGGGGTATTGCTAAAGACTGAACTAAGAAATTAAATTATTTTCCTGGAAGCTAACTGGGGTATTATGAGGTTTGTTCACTGGGCTTGTCAAGGCACACAAAAATAACTTTTTCCATCAGTTTTTCAAGGAGGAGCAAAATGCTTCTGGAAGCACTGACACCTCACTCACATTTAGATAAAGGGTAGTGGGGAGAGAATCACAATACAGAATATGCCAACTAAAAATACGTTTCTAAAATTCTTAAAATTAGTTCAGATATTGTCATTGGACAGGATCAAGGTCTCCAGGAGAACATAAAAATCTTTTCATTTGTTAGCTTAATTACCATCAGTCAAGTAAAGGCAAGTTTACATTGTAACCAAGGCTTCCTGGCTGAGCTCCTTCATTTAATGTTTCAATAGCTAAGTGGTTGCTACAGTGACATCATAGCTGTCATTCACTTTCCAACAAAAACTTCTTTTCATTCTGTGTTGACATTCTGCAGTTATGCTCCTTCCCCCATTTCACCCAGGGAAAGCAACAATGAACCAAAGCACTGTTCTGAATTTGAAAGCAGTGCATACCAGTACTGGCTAATTCTATTAAAACAGATTGGCAGGTAAGGTAGTATCATATGCTGCAACAAATGAAAATGAGCTTACAGGTCACTGAAATCTATCAGAGGAAGTGAAATAGCATCTGTAATTCAATTTATGTTGGTGACATGTGGCTTTTAATTCAAATGTTTTAGTCACGTCCAAGTGTCCTTGTAAATCTCTTAAGTACTTGCTGTAACTAAATGCATTTCCATTTCTAGCCACCCTTACTCTGAACTGCTAAGTATCATCTACTTTCCCATTTGTCCTGAACTTCTGTAACATAAATACTACCTTATCAAAACTTGCAAAAACAATAAATCATTTCCTAGGACTAACACAGCAACAGCCTTCTAGGCTCATGTAGATCTAACATGCAGCCCACTCCCAGAATGAAAGCTCCCCAGCTGTCAGAGAGGTTGAGGGTGTGCTTCAGGCTAGCAATCCCAATGTGTGGATGAGACACTGGTTGTGGGAAGAGGGGTTTGGATTTGATAAGCACAAGGGAACATTTTGCAGCAAGCCAAGCCTGTACAAAAGGTATGGACTCCACTTGAACCAGAATGGAAGCAGACCAATGAAACTGAAAGAGAAAAGATGGCATAGCAGCTTTTGAACTGATTACAGGGGAAGTGCCAACAGGAGCTGATTGGAACAAATCTATCCCCTGAGATGAAGCTGGGGGGAGGGGGGGAAATGATGAAAATTTAAACTGTGGAGCTGTAGAACTAGGCACTCAGAGTGAAGGGGCAGAGGTCAGCAATTCAGAGAGGCCAAAGCACCCCAGGCCAAAGACACTTGAAGATGGACACTGTATGTAAACGTTTATAAGCTAATGTTAGAAGCTTCTGAGCCAAGGTGGGCAAACTGATGCATGGTCTTAAAAGACAGCATTGATATAGTGGGCACAATGCGAACCTGGTGGAATGGAGGGAGGTACTGGTAGTGGGAAATTGTTATCTCCAGATATAGACTCTACAGTAAGGACAGGGAAGGATGTACTGGAGATGGTTTCACTCTGTACATCAAAGAGGACATTGAATCAAGCCAACTAGAAATCCCAAAAGAGGCAGGCTTGTCCTCAAAATTATTGTGGGTGGTGATACTGGGCCCCCTGAGTAATTTAGTATAGGGTACGTACTATCACCCTCCCTTATCTAAATGCTCGGGGAGATCTTGAGATGAATAAGGAAATCAAGAAAGCATGCAAAAGAAGAAATGTAGTAATAGCTGACAGGAGAATAGAATGCATAGCATTCAGGTCTTGCCTGCAGGCTTCCCATGGGCATCTGGTTGGGCCACTGTGAGAACAGGATGTGGGACTAGATCAGCCAGTAGTCTGAGCCAGCAGAGCTTTTCTTATATTCTTAATCTCTGGTCAATTTAAGCCAATTTAAATCAGGCTTATGAAACAGGCTTGTTTAACTAAAGTTTATTTTAAACCATAACTTCTAAGACTGACGGTTCACTCACTTGGGAAAGGGGGAAGCGGGCTTTAGAAGATGCTAGCAGATAGAGCTGTTGCTCAAATAAGGTATTTTGTAATGGTGGTTACATGTGCTCAGTCACTGCACATGCAAGCGGATAAAGCCTACAGAAGTTACCAACAGAGACTAATTACAGGCTTCTGTACCTGGACAGAAGTAAACCACTCACAATTTAAACTTAATTCCATTATGGACAGCCAAATTTTGACTACAACCCAGGTAAATTCAATTAATCCTATTGTCTTTTATCTGGGAAATAAAGAGATTCATCAAAGTGCTGAGATACAAGAATCTGGCATGAAAATGGCAATTGGTCTCCAGACCCACAGTTTATGAAAAGGAATCTGGCAGACCTGGTAACTGACCCTCTTACTGCTTTTTAACTAATCCTATTTTGGGGTATCAGTAGACCTCAAGAAAGAACTCAAGTTGAGATACTTTGACTAGCTTATCTACAGTCCTTTCCCGTAACTCACTGATTCCATTCATTTAAGAGGATTTCAAACTTGACAGCTACTCTTCCTCACAATGTACCTCCACATAAAAAACTAGTGGCCATTAAGGAATTCTAGTTTTAAAAATAGTTTAATTAAGTAAGAATTTCTTAATTATATTACATGAACTTATGAAAATAGGAAGCTGCCTTATACCAAGTCAGAGCATAGGTCCATCTAGCTCAGTATTATCTATACTGACTGGCAGCAGCACTCTATGAATTCAGGCAGGGTTCTCTCCCAGCCCTACCTGGAGATGCCAGGGACTGAACTTGGGACCTTCGGCATACAAGGCAGATGCTATACCATTGATTTATGATCCTTCCCCATAGTTTATTTGATATAGAATTCTATTCTGAATCAAAATATAGAGTAGAGCAAAGAGTGCTTCACTGACCACTAGAGGACTCCCTTGCTGCTTATTTTGCCTGGAATTTCAAGCATTTGCTGAACAGGAGACATGATATGGCTTGCTAAAGTAGGACCTCAAAGCCTATTAACATTTCTTCCTTCACAGTACAGCACTGACAATGGGTTGAGAGGTTTCATAATTTAAAGCCCAAAGAGTACACAGTAGCTATCATTCTGAACCTCCGTCTCAGAAATGGTCAATATATCCAAATATATCTCCAATGGCTTTTACAAGGCTTTTGCCCAAAAAACCAAAAAACTTTTCATTTATTTTTTGGTAATTTTGATATCCATGTTCATCATTAGTGTATGGCTCTGGCAAGCCTATACTCACGTTTTCAATGTGCCAGATGTCATAAGCTCTGTAACCAGAACAATACACTTCTTTCCCTTGACAGTAGACTCCCAGGAATCATAGAACCTAACAATGTTAGGATGTTGAAGCCCTTTCAACATTTCAGCCTCCTCCTTAAATCGTTGCCTCTCTGATTTGGACAGCTTCCGATCCTAAAAGATGGGGGCAAGAAAACATATATGAAAAACAGGAACAAAAACAAATCAAACTTAATTATATAGGCAAGGCCACAAACATGTTGACTCTTGGGGCAGGATTAGATGCTACAAGACACACAGGACTGAAGGAGCCCAGTCACACACACACACACACACACACACCTCAGCCAACACGTCATGTAACATCACTGCAGTTTTCCATTCTTTATCTCCACAGCAGAAAGTCAGTGGTGTCTACTTGTGCTATACAAAATTTTACCAGTAAGGAGAAAGACACCTCAGGTGACCAGATAAACTTTTAACAGCTACTTCTTCTGTAGAAAAGTGTGTTTTTTACAGAACTTCATGCAATTTGATTATCTTCTTCCTTAAAAACCCATCTGGAGAATTTACTTTTGAATTTATGGCAAACTTTATCAGACTTTGCCTACAAACATATGCACACTTAGCCACTGCAGGCCAACCTTGTTTAAAAATACAATTTGTTCTAATACTTTAATTTCTAGTTTCTGTGAGGTTTAAAATATGCTACATGACTACTCATAACCCTATAAAGGAATCCTTACTTTGAAATTACTCACTATTGAAGGATGATAAAAGAAATAACATAGAACTGTGGTGACCCTCCAGATGTTGTAGCATTCCAACTCCTATCAGGCCCAGTCAGGGTAAGAGATGACCAGGGTTTGAAATTAGCTGGGCACCAGTCGCATTTTGCAACTTGCAACTGGCTTCTTGCGACCAGATGGAGATGTCAAGGCGCCACCTTTGACACCTAGCATCTTCTCTACCTGCCTGGCCTGGTGATTCAGGGGGTCTTGCAGAGTAGCATGGCTGCAAAAGACGTGTCTTTTGCTGCTGCACTACCCTGCAGACCCCCTGAATCACTCAGCAGCAAAAATGTAAGGCAATCTCGTGGGTAAACTGGTCCTAAATTGTTAAGGGCTTTATATATTAATTTATGTAATTCATATTTTTTTGTATTTCTACTGAATGTTGCTTTTCTTTTGACAGTTTTGATCGCTAGGTCCTTTTTTTTTAGCATGAAATACTGAATGTTATCTTAGAATTCAGAGTCTTGGTATTCAAGAATTTAAGCAAATGTGCTTGCACACAAAGCATAAAGGGAATGCCTCAGTAATCCAGAACAATGTAACAATGCTACTTGAAAAACATACAACGAACCTGCTGGATCAGGCCATTGGCCCATCTAGTCCAGCATCCTGTTCTCACAGTGGCTAACCAGGTGCCTGTAGGAAACCTGCAAGCAGGACCGAAGCACAAGAGCACTCTCCTCCCCCACCCCACCCCCACCCCCTGCAACTGTGGTTTCCAGCCACTGATATTCAAAATGACTGGTGATCTCAACAATGCTGAATTCCAAAAGAGTAAAGAAAACCCTGGATTGAAAAGCAAAATACCTGCAATTGTGTTCTATAAATTTAGAAACACTGAGTAACATAATCTGAGAAATTTAAATACAGATCTTTCAAAAGCCTGAATTTCACCACCACCACAATTCTCTTCTTAAAAGTACTTTTTCAATAGATTTGTAATGGAAAACAGAATACAATATAACCACATCTTACACAGGAGTTTGGTTCCAAGGGTTCCACATATACACAAAAATTGTGCATACCCAAACCCTTGGAACATCCTTGTGGCTAGTGGGGGAGGGGAAAGAGAGAACATGCCCAGAACTTCCAGAACCTGTACACAGAGCAGCCCTTGCCCTTTATAAGCTTTTTTTCACACAGTGGACCTGGCCCCAAAATAGCTTTTAAGCTCTCCACCTTGATTACATTCCACTTGTGCAATTTTAACTGGCCAGTGTTCAATCATGTAAGTTAAATGTGTGTAAGATGTGATTGTACTGTAAACTCATCTACTACCATCCTTTCCCAAAATTCACAAACATATGCATGACAAAAGAATTAATCTCACTTTTGTTGTGCTAAAAGCAGAAGAAAACATAATATTAGAAGTGCTAGTGCAGCAAATTACACTTTTGGAACAGGGCAACTGGCTTGACTGCTAAGCCACATATCTTGGATCTTCTGCAAATTCTCTCAGATTGCTAGGATTCAACAAGCAGTATATGTAAGCCCAGTAACATTTTCAAGTATTCCTCAAAGACTTACTTAAATGAGAAAGTAAACACATTTGCACACATTTTTAAAAATGAACTACTGACGACTAGACAGTAAAACCAGGCCAGTTACGTATGTTTCTTACTGGAAGCCTTTAACCTTTGGATGTAAACGTGGAATTTTTGACTTAAGATGCTTTTCCCTGTTCTCTGCAGGGTGTGTCAAATGCTAACTTTGCTCCAAAGTCATTTGGGAAAGGAGTAAAATGCACTGCGGCTGACAATGTATTATAACATACTGTTAAGGAAACACAACCCTGGAACCCCTGGAATTTTGCTACTGCTCGGCAGGGATTGGGGATGGTGCACAACCTTTGTAACAATACATACCGGTAGTTCCTTACTGATCAGGGTAAAACCCCTACAGCACACAGGCTGGACATTTAAATGAGGTGCATGACTGTGTGGAAGTCTTCAACCATGTTCTACCGCTTATCAATTTCAATTTAATTGCTCCACAATATTAAAGATGACATGTGGTTTGCTGTGTACGGGCTAAAAGTGGTCCATGGCTTATATAGCATTTATTTTTTCACAGTTATAAACAGATAATTAGAACAAATCATAAATGAAATCCCAAAGGATAATATAGAAAATGGATAAACACTGCATTTCCTTGATAGCAAACCTCCAGGGCTCATCACATCCCCTTCAACAATATTGCCTTCCTAGCAAGTTGAAACAGATGCATGAAGCCTTGTCTGCTAGCTTTGTTCATTCCTTTCCACCCACATTAAATTGTTTTGACATTGTTTCAACAGAAATGCAACACTACCCAGCATGTGACTTGCATTTTTGTAATATATGGGCACCAAATGTGGACAGAAAATAAAAGAATCATTCAAACCACAACTAGCCTTTCTTGGCGATTTATACTTGACAGGTATTCAACATTGGAGTCAGCATTCAGTATTAGAGATGCCCTGAACCCATTATATCATGGTCCAAACTATATTGATAGTTCATCCAAATAAAAATGCTTAGTTGTCTGTTCCAAAGCTTAACTCTACTTTCCTTTCTGCATGTAACAACACATTAAACAACATTCATACACCTACCATGCCAGCAGCTAGACTTCCTTCAAACATTTCTCCCATCTAGCTGCAAGATTAGAAGAACATTCACTTATAACTTGGTCAACTTCATTTAGCTCCAGATCCAAATAAACAGGTCCCTTAAACTTCATAGGACATTCAGGTAATAGCAACCCATTTCCCCAGTGGACATTTCTTTTTTATTTATTTATTCACAAGTAGAGAACCGCAAAGCAATTGTTCAAGTTGCATACTTGGCTACTATGTGTTTCTTTTAATGTCCCACCCACCCTCACTATAAAAAAGAGTGGGTAGAATGAAACTGCCCCCAACTCCAGGAGGTCCTTATCCCTGTACACCGCTCTCTGTCACCAACATGTCCGAGCAGCATGAAGGAATCATGCTTACACAGTCCTTGCCCCCAATGGTTTTTACAGGAGCTGTTTTTAAAAAAATATTTTTCCTACGATGCTTGTGTGTCCACTAGTAAATTAGAATACTACAACTCTCTCTCTAGGTCCATGTTGGCACTTTGCATCCTTCTATCACTAACAAGGTTATTCAGGCATTGCACTGAGTCAGCTATTCCTTGCACCTTCCAAAGCCCATAACCCAGAAGTTAATCTTCCATTTTAGGGTCTTTAACCCTGCTCCTCCTCTCCTCATCACTGTTTACTGCTAATCTACCATTTCCTTCTGCACAGGAAAGAACAAGAGGCAATGGAAACAAGGAAGATGGGTCAGCAGCCACTATTCTGCTCACAAACATCTGCCCTCCCCCTCTGGGCAGTGAGGTCAACTGAACGACTTTGCCATCACAGGCAGATGAAGGTGAATGGGAAATAGCAGTGTGAATGAGCTAAGCCAACTATGGGCCACCAACATAACTTCTAAAACACATTTAAGTGTTGTTGTTTTTAAGGAAATATAGTTGCTCCAAAATTAAGACAATTTTTTGTCCCAGAAATAAATACTGATCTTATTTTCTGAATTCCAGGTGTGTTTTTTAACCAATCCCCTAAAGGTTTTAAGTGGAGCCAGCCTGGTGAATCTCCCTTTGGAGTGTCTCAATACATATGCCACTCCAGGAAAAAACCAAAACATTTCTAACAGACAATATCCTCACTGCAAATGATGGTGACAACCCAGAGCAAAGTCTCTCTAGCTGATCTTAATTCACATGGGTGAGTTAAACTGTCTTTGAGAGCTTATAAATTTTAAATGAGCAAGATCATTTTAAAAGTACATACGGTACACATGCATAATGCAGTACACAGTCTCCGATTACAGTTTTCTAAGATGAAAACACTGATATTTTATAAAGGACAGATATTATAAAGAATATGAGAAATGCAAGTGCATAGCAACTGATATCTTCAAAATTATGTTTTAGTTTGCATGAAACGATAAAGAGTAGATAAAATAATTAAAATGCCTGCAGTTCTCCAAGTGCTTAAATTTACAAACTATGGCATTGTCAGCAACTAGACAAAGACACTTTTTTTAAAAAAGGTATAATTAAAACAATGGGATCCTAAACTATAGTAACTGTAGCTAGGCAACAAACAATCAGATGTTTTTAACACCTGTGCACAATGCTCATAAGCACAGGGGACTGGAAGGAATAGAGCAGTTGCCTAGGAGAAAATTCTAGCATTCATGAACCCGAGAACAGCAGACCAAGATGGTATTTTTCAGAAAGATATTAGTGAACTGTACAGAGTCCAAAAGGAGGTCAGTATCAGATATTATTCCTTGAAGAAGCAAGGAAACCCAGGCCAGGGAACACATGCCAGCTCCTGAAACAAACATCAGTCTGAGAGAACTGTTGGGGTTTCCGCACTGGCACCTTCCCTGGGGCTACATAAGACAAATGTATTCCAAGAGAAGGCAAACAAAAAGAAACCTTGGCCAAGAAACTAGTGCCAACAGCTCCTATATTTTACACTTTGGGGTATAAAATCTACAAAGTTGAGGAAATAAACTACAATCTCTTGTATGCATAAAGCCGAAGTGTGAGTGAAGCATATGCAGGGCAAATGCAGTTCTTATCATAGTTTTGGATAAGGTCACCGTTCAATGTTCAGTTTTGTGTTTGTATTCATTTCCTCTTTACAAGGAAGCTGCCCTAGGAAAATACCATCTTCAAATATAGCCTTTAGTAATACTTATAACTATCACCAGTTTGCCTGCCCAGTTCTCCTATCCTATGACTAATTCAAATATAAGCAATATGCCAGCTAAAATACCAATCAATATTTTTCTTCTAGATTTAAGTTTATAATTTCTGGCCAATTCAACAATGTCCCAATTAGTCTCATGGGTACAGTTTGCCTTGCATGTTAAGATCTAAATACTGTTTATATTGGAATAATTCATACTAAGCAATTAATATATACCACTCATAACTGGCATTGCTTAGGAATTATAAGAAACAGGAAAAAACCAGTGCGGCTTTTAAAAGTTTCAGCCCACCATCTTGATTCAAATAGTGTCCAGCTGTATCCAAACACAGACAGAAACCTGCTCCTTGACCTCAAGAACCATCTAGCAATATTTGGGCACAATGTATTATGAAATATTCAATTGTATAGCAAGCACCTTTCCAGAATACATAATAGACATCTCTCTCACACACACAGCACATTTTTTAAGTAGGGCTAACTGAATTTGCAATTTAACCTAGGAAACCTATCAGATTGCTACAGTAGTGCATAAGGCACAAATGCAGGTCTTTATAAAAAAATTGTTTCTTTTCTTTGAAGCTGAATTAGGGGAGGAGGGAGTCTAATTTTTATCATCATATAAACATTTAGGATCATATTAAAGGGACAATCCATAGGACTATGCTACTAGGTGAAAGAGGCTGGCCAACTAGTCACAAAACTTGATTTTATCATGAGAACGCAGGGTTCCTTCAAAATCCTATTACCCCAACACTTTTATTGTACACCAAATCTTAAGAAAAAAAGATGTGCCATTTCACAAAGTATACAGAACTGGAAGTGGAAAGAGGACTTTCAGTTTTTATATCTGGAATGTATTTTCAAAATATAAATTCATTGTTTAGGAAATGCCTTTGGGGCTCAGCATCACCAAGAATATCCTTGCAGAGAATGCAGCTACAAATTAAAGAAGGCAGTTTCGTAATCCCAAATTTGGAATTATATCACTATGCTTACCTACTGTCAAGTACTAGATATTGGAAGACCACTGTTTGCCCCAATTTTCTGATGTGGACAGCCCTAGAATATATGTACATAGCACCTTTGGTTGGTTGGACAATATTAGGATTGAAATATCTGAAATCTCAGGTGACTCTGGAAACAATTAAATCCCTTAGAAGAATATGGAATACATTGGCTAATAAAAACAAATTTGATCCATTTTCACATACTAAACTTACTCTGTGGGGAAACCCCACACTAAGAATTGCAAAAAAGATGATGATATGGAAAAACTGGATGGAAGTAGGTGTATTGACATTGGACCAACTGATATATGGGGAAGATGAATTTTATACTTTTTCTATTTTAAGAAAAAATATCATCTATCAGATGTGGCCCAATGGCAGTCTTCAATTACAACATCTCCCAACAAGTGTATTTGGGCCATCAGACCTTTCAGCATCCGAGATACCTGAGATATTGGAGCAACTGGACAACTCATTCCAGAATAAAAAGCCAGCAATTAATTTTTATATCTATTAACAATCTACAAGTTCAATATGCAGACTATAAGAGATGACTGGAATAAAGAATTGAAACTTTCATTCTTACCCAGACAGTGGGAAAGGTGTCATTAGATTTAAAATTAAGACTAATACTACAGAAAATAATATTTAGAGTTTATTGGACCCCTTTACGGTTGTATAAAAAAGGGTTAGCTAAGACAGTTCAGTGCTGGAGATGTGGCAAGGACAATGCCTCTCTGAAACACATGTTTGTACAGTGTTCTTTACTTAACAAGTTTTGGGAGAAATTGCTGGACTGTGTAACTATGACTGTGCAGAAAGTTAAATCTTTCAGCAGCGAATATTTTATTGAACTATATACCTGCAGTATGGAATTTATCAACAAGAAAATGGAAATGGATTTTCCATGCTCTAACGGTGGCCAAGAGATTGATATTGAGGAATTGGAAAAATAAAGATATGGTACCCTTCAATCAATGGACAGATGATATGACACCACTCGCAATTTATGAACAGACTGCTTACAGGCACAGACTCTGTATGGATTAATACAATAAAATTTGGAATGAGTTTATACAAAATGTAGTAGGCTATTAACATTTACATAAGCACCAGGACAGTAACACTATACCAATTTATACAAGAATGTATGGGAACATTATATATTGCTTCTTCTTTTTTGTATATTTGTGTTTCTAAGAGTATCATTGTTATTGTTTCTCTCCCTCTCACTTTTTCCCTTTTTTCTGTATCACTTTATTTCTTTCAACTGAAATCACCATAATAAAATATAAATATTAAAAAAGAACCGGAAACACCTCTTCCCCCATAGCCTGCTACCACCAATTGGCAGCTAAGCAAAAACTAAATGGATAGCTCTGAGCATCAGCACAAGCTGATCCCTTTGCATGTAGGGAACAAAGAGAGTCCCATTTTGAATTTTCCTGTGCTAGTGGAATTCAGTTTTCAGCTATAAAACAGCTCCAGAACCCAGTCTCCAGGAAGACTGGTCTAGACCAATTTCTCTCATGATTTAAGAAGCAGCTGAAAGCCTTATTTTTGCCAGGCCTTCTTTCTACGTCACAGTATGATATCCTATGCCTGAAAGCTGCCATTTGCTATTGTTTAGATTTTGAGTGTGGGTTTTACTGTTTTATTCCAGTCAATGTCATATGTCATATTGTTTTTAATGCTTGAAATTATTTTTATGTGTTTTCATTGTTGCTGTTTTTATTATGAAAGATCTCAAAGTTATTTAACAGGAAGCAATCCATAAATGAAATAAACACTTGTTTAGGTGGTTGCAGTGTTTGTATTCCTGCTTCTAAATCTCTTAAATTGTCTTGACTACTTTCAAGTAAAAACAGATTATACATTTGTACCTGTCCTTCAAAACTGAGTTTTTAAAAATACTGATATGCCCTACAGGGTGATTTTAAGGATTGGCGGATTAATGTGTCCAAAGGCATTGTTTTTTTAGCTTGCAAAACCAAAAGAGACATTTGGTATTATGAATAACTCAAGAGGTTTGCTGTAGTAATGATAAGGAAGCCAAAGGGATATGGTTTTGAATCTGTGAAGTATTTAATTATTGCACCATGTAGCATTATTATATATTTCTGAATGGGGTGTAAACAAGAAAACATGAAGTGCAGTATGGATGAAAGAGAATTCAAAGTAAAAGACTGGTTATTCTGCAAGAATGCTGGACGGAACAAGAGAATGACCAGGAAATGTCAGTACTGTTAAGGATGAGCAATACGACCTAAATGCATCATACAGCAAGATACCTATAATGTTTTTCATACACAGTCTTACCAACAGAGAAGTCTGTTTCTCATTACTTTGTATTTTAAGGCACATGTTGTCCTTGGTTTTGTGCCATTCTATTTTTCAAAAGCCTGAATGAGAACAGTTTGGAGGTTATTTCTCAGGATTCAATACCAGAACTCTGCAGGTTGACATGGTTGAAGGAGCCTATATAATCAAGTCCCTACATCTTATTACCAGTATTAGGAACTCAAATATATAAGCTAATCACCAAACAGAACCTTAAACCTAGGTTACGGTTTAAAAGCGGTGTGATGATGATGATGATTTTCATTTCTATACCACTTAATATTTTAAAGGGGAAAAAATCTCAAAGCAGTTTACAACACATTAGAACATCAAATAAAATAATCCAGAATAAAACAAATTCAAACTTCAAGGAAAATATTTCAGATCCTTCTCTAAGTGAAATTTCCCCCATATTTATTTACCTACCTAATTTATATAGCTGCCCCATAGCAGAAGTACTCTAGGAAGCCAGTGTGGTGTAGTGGTTAGAGTATTGGACTAAAACCTGGGTAATCAGGATTCAAAACCCCACTGTCATGAAGCTCACTAGGTGACCTTGGGCCTCTAAACCTACCTCACAGGGTCTTTGTAGAGATTAACTGGGGGGGGGGGTAAACCATGTACTCCTTGGAGAAAAAGGTGGGATATAAATGCATAAATAAGCTCTTCTGCTTACCTGCTTAAGAAAGCTGGAGATCTAAGTCACCAATCTGACATCTAAAGATTAGGGCTGGGTGATATCTGGTTTTCAACATTGTGATATATGGATATGTCACAATGTCTGAAATAAGGATGGAGCTAAGTAGAGGCATTGGCTAGCTTTACAGTTTTTAACACATTGGGATTTTTTCATACTGCGTGCATGATCAAAAATTATGGAACCGATATAACAATATGGATTTCATGTGGTCACAACTGGACCCATGCCAGTAGCAAAATGGACCTGGCTAATTTCTAACACTGCTTATTACCTTCCTTCTGCCCCACTTAATTCTTTTATGAATCTCTGAAGGTGGTATAATTCAACATAGACAAGTTGCAAATCTCAATGTGAGAAGAAATGGGGAAGATGAAAACAAACACTATTAGCATTTCTCTATAAATGACCAGCCCTACCACAACCACAATGCCCGCCTTTCAAATTGCAGTTTAGTTGTCACAGCCAAGCTGTGTATATTACATGCTAAGAAATAATTAAAGTTTATGCTGAATACTGCGTATGAAATAAAAAGAATTCTGAAATTCCAAAGAATTAAGAAGTTTCTAGACACACTGTGTTTACTATTCTGAACTGTGCATTAATTTATTCTTAAGGACAAACTGAAATTGCCAGATATAAAGCAGCAAAGTATTAAATGCTAATGAGTTTTCATTCTGTTCACTGCTCCCCAATAAGTATTCAAAAGGATGACTGAATCTGTATTTTCCTCTTCCAGGAACGATGGAAAGCATCAGCCATTCTGCAAAAGAATGTGTTACTAGAGTGAAGAATCCTTTACAACCTCAAAATTATATAAATATATCACTTCAAGAAGAGATAAGAGGTATTATTTTAGAGGTCAGCTTTTGCATTTATTATGAAGCAGGCTAACAAATCCCATACCTTTTAAAAGAAACGTTATATATGAAGGTCAAACTGCTACCATGCCAATCTCTACAACACTGGTTACACAACCGAGTCCTCTAAGTTCCTTCAAAAAGCAATAAAGTGTTACATAACACTGGAATGCAAAAGTTGGCATGCAGTTCACAACAAATGTCCTATGCGACGTTAGGGAAGCTAATCTGATCTCCATGGCTAATATCCTAGAAATAAAACTTTTGGAAAAATCTGGAGCATAGGTAGCTTTGTAATCACATCTTAGGCGGTTAGATGTGCATTTTTTATCACTATGCACAAAGGCACCTTGCCAGAAACAAAAAGACGTCTATATGCTTCAAACTACTTGACTTCATCTACACAGTCATATTTTAACAGCACGACTAGTGATGCACAATTTCTACCACAAATGTTTACTGAATAAACACTAGTGGTAGTAGAAGCAGCATCTATAACCATTGTTAAAACACCACAAGAACATTTGTGAATACGTGCTCACATCCCACTAATGCCAGCTAAAGCACACCGTAAATACACAATGATTCATTACTGCTCTTAACACCACCTCTGGTACTAACTCCTGCAGAGGGTAGTCTACAGCCAGTCCCAGTGTCAGCAGCTGTAAGACCATGGGTAGGCCAACTAAGGCCCAGGGGCAAGATCCAGCTCAACTGCCTTCTAAATCCAGCCCACAGACAGTCTGGGAATCAGCGTGTTTTTACATGAGTAGAATGTGTCCTTTTATTTAAAATGCATCTCTGGGTTATTTGTGGGGCATAGGAATTTGTTCATATATTTTTTTCAAAATATAGTCCGGCCCCCCGCAAGGTCTGAGGGACAGTGGACCGGCCCACTGCTGAAAAAGTTTGCTGACCCCTGTGTAAGACAATGCTGCTTATCTACCTATCAAGAAACAGAAAATACATGACCCACAGCAACAATCTCAGAGTTTTGTGTATAATCACAATTTCTATACAGCTCCTACCCAGGACTCCTACCCAAGACTTGCCTAGCACCCATAAACTGACAAGGAACTGCACAGCTGAGTGAGCTGGCAAATCTATCACTTCTCTACAGACAGAATAGATACCAAGCAGGTTGCCATGCATATACCGGCAAGTGTAAGGGGCAGAGCTCTTCATCCCACTTCAATCAGCCCCCCACCCTGGCTAGAAATTATCCTCCCTACCTGCCACATGTAAGTAACTTTCATGGGCTTATTTACAAGTCTGCTACAATTGGCTACAAAGCCCTAAGCAGCTTCAACAAAATATAACAGCTTTTCCTCCCTATATGTCCCATTACAACCCAAACATTTACAGGCTTAACCTTAACCCACTGGTTCGAACCAATGCAGAATATCACTCTGTCAGTCACGACCACAAAAATACTGGTACTTCTTTTTATATTTTAACTTTTTTTCTAGCACTATTGCTTGGGCTCACTGAGTAACAAACATTTAAAGATACATACAAAAATGCAGACTAAAAGAACTGCATTAATGATAAAACAAAATAAAAAAATAAAAAAATTCCTTCCAGTAGCACCTTAGAGACCAACTAAGTTTGTTCTTGGTATGAACTTTCGTGTGCATGCACACTTCTTCAGATATCTTCAGGTATCTGAAGAAGTGTGCATGCACACGAAAGCTCATACCAAGAACAAACTTAGTTGGTCTCTAAGGTGCTAATGGAAAGAATTTTTTAATTTTTTATTTTGCTTTGACTATGGCAGACCAACACGGCTACCTACCTGTAACTGCATTAATGATATAATTTTAGTGCTGGCACAACACAATTGGGAGAACACACTATCACAAGTGAAGCACTTTCATTGTATGCTACTACATCATTCAGAGCAATGCCCATGCCAAAATGTTACTGATAAAAAAATTCTTCCAATCACCTTCACCCTTTGTCTACTCACTGCTATTTTTATTTGGGTCAAATTCAATGCAACTAGGAAGGGAGCCAAAGTTGTTGATATTCCACAAAACTTCAACATCCAACATATTAAAGCCACATAAGCCATCTATATTTGTTTCTTGCAAGTAAAAATAAAAATCCTCGCCATGCACAGAATTCATACTAACATAGAACTCCATAGTTAATCACAGAGCACACAAAAAGAAATTACCATGTTTTTATTCAGAATAATAAAATACAGCAGAAACTTTAGGAAACAAAAACCTAACTCACACCCTAATATATATGTAAAATCATTTGAAAGGAACAGTTTTAAGCCTTCCAATATATGATACTAAATATCAGAAGTAGTGCAAGCAACTACAGTGGTACCTCGGTTTAAGAACAGTCTGGTTTAAGAACGATTTGGTTTACAAACTCTGCAAAATCGGAAATACTCTCATGGTTGAGAACTTTACCTCAGTCTAAGAACAGAATCTGAATGGTGGAAGGGCGGCGGCGGGGGGGCCTCATTAGGGAACGCACGTCTCGATTTAAGAACGGTTTTGGTTTAAGAACGGATTTCTGGAACAGATTAAGTTCGTAAACCAAGGTACCACTGTACTTTTAAATGCACTAGCAAAAATCCTGCTTCTCTGCTTGCATAAAATTGCCTCTAAGAACCGTTCAATCAGATTTAGGACCATGCTTGTTTTCCCATTAAAGGCCGTTTTCAGTGGAGTTACCTGGCACTTAACTTTTTATGGTACTTTTAATTTCACATTATGTTCAACAGTGCATGTAATGCAAAATGAATTAACATAGCCAACAGGAATTTCTAAGCTTCCAACCTTTTCTCCAAGTAAGTTTGACTTAACACAGGCTTATTTGAATGGGGAAGTTGAAAGACACCTTCCAGGAACTGGGCACTAATTAAAACTATCCTTCATACCAGTGGATTGTGTTGCTTCCTTTCCAGTTAGAGATGTGAAGGCCCAGAAAAACCCTGGGGGGGGGGGGTTCCCATTTTTTCCCTGAAGCCTTTTTTGTTTTTTTCCGAAAAATTGAAAAAATAAAAAATAGATTATGGAATGTTTTATTTTAACATGATGAATAAAATAGTTTAAGATAAGGAGTTCAAATGTTTTATAAATCGTTTCTAAAAAATATGTATGGTATATCCGATTATTCTAATTTCTGTGAGGACAAGCAAGTTCTAGGTTACAAACAGAACTCTTCAATGCAAGAACAAGATACATTTCTTCCTTTAGGAGGTGCTGTTGTCACCAGAAAAGAAAAAGGTTTCAGTTTGGTTTTTCATGTGTGTGGTATGCATTGGTCCTGTTCCTCTTCACTAGGCCTCAAAGCACTGGAAGAAAATATAGAGCAACAAAAAGGGCCTGAAAGTATATACTTAATTACAGCTCAGAAAATGATTCTGATTAATTTCATGCCCATTCATTGAAATTTAGTCCCACTTCCTTCTTCAGTTCTTTTTATGAGAATGTTTTTTTTAAATACTGTGGAGAGGAAATATGAATAACTGTTACTTCTGGATTTTTAAAAATTGTTTTGTGGAGTTTTTTTTTTTTGTTCCACATAAACTAGTAAACAGTTCAGGAGATTGTTGCTCCATTTGTTACAAATACAAATAAATATTATTTTTAAAGTAAATTCTGTTTGTAATACCGGGTAATTGTTTGGATACGCATATTTTTAATATGCTAGTTGTGACAATTAAAATTGTCCATAGTTATATTTTATGTTTCTAAAGCAACAGAATGACTTTCAATCTGGAAAAGAAAAAAGAAGTGCTAATGTAGCATTAAAAAAAAAAAAAATCCGGAAATTTCCGGTTTTTTCCGAGCTTCAAAATTTCCGGAAATTTTACATATCTATTCCCAGTATTCTGAAATGGTAGAAACAGGAGCTCAAACTTAACTGCAGGCTGTATCCTTTGGCCTGGGAATGATATCTGATAATGCCAGGTGTGTGGGAAATGCTTGTGATTACAAGTGGTAAGCGAAGTGTTAGGAATATACACAGACATCCCTACTGTTTCACCTGTCTGAGCACTGAAAATAGGTTCCAAAGGCCAAGTCTTCATGTGCCCAAATTGAAGTTCAAGCCATGTCCCTCCCCCGGTTCAGTTTTTAAAAGAAACTAACATTATTTTAATGACTGTAAAAAAGATGAAGTTTCCTTCCTATTCTGCTTTTCCATGTCATTAAAAAGACTTTTACAACTACATAAATGCTTCACGAGATTGGGGAAAGATTCCTAGATCTGTTAACACTAAGCCTTCTAGATGGTTTAGGAGCTACATAATCAGAACCCCATGATCATGATTAAAGGGGTGGGGGAATCAATGTAGAGTTTTCTCCCCCCCCCCGGCAAGGATTCTTCCAAGTGCAGGATTTACATCATTCCAGCACTAAGCCTCCCTCATAATTTGCCAATAAAACTGTATCAGAACCATTCTGACTAACAGATGTCTCTAATTTTTATCAAAGTAACAGCCACAGCCTTTAAGCAGTGAAACTGCACACCAATTCTTAGACCTTGATTTTGTTTAGTAAAATCATATGCCATTTAAATTTCCACAAGAAACAAAATTAGCAGTCACAGCAGATGAAATTACGTCTATTTAGAGTGGCAAAGCAGAAATGTGTTTTTTGCTTTGTTTTAGAGAACAAGGTAGAAAGCAGAACTCTCAACATGAAAGAAAAAAAAGATTTTACACACAAAATGCCACAGAGCAGTTAAATTAAGTCTATTAATTTACAAAAACAAAACCCATAATCTCTTAACAAGGTAATACAGAGCAAGAAGCTAACATAGAGAATAGTTTCTTAACAAGCTAATATAGAGCACTGAACACATTCCTGTTCAATGGCTTTACAGCTGTATAATCCAGTACAGTGGAACCTTGGTTCTTGAACGCCTTGGTACTCGAACATTTCGCTTCCTGAACACCAAAAACGCGGAAGTAAGTGTTCCGGTTTTCAAATGTTTTTCGGAAGCCAAATGTCTGATGCGGCTGTTGGCTATTGTTTCCAGGGCACCTGCGGCAATCAGAAGTTGTGCATTGGTTTTCAAACATTTTGGAAGTCGAACAGACTTCCGGAATGCATTACTTTTGAGAACCAAGGTACCACTGTACTTGCATGTAACTGAACAATCATAAATCAACCACCACCTTATATCTAACCTCAAACAGAAGGCTTTTCAATAGTCAGTGTATATTCTGTTTCATTTAATTATTTTGTATTTTTGAATCTCACTCTTCCTCCATGCTGAAGCACTAACAAAAAAGTCAATAAAACTAGGAGATTAGTTAAAATCACAAGTTTTCAATAAAATATAAATAGACAGTGATGATTATCTATAGGATCATGCCATCAAGTGTTGAGTAATCAAGTGATGAGATTAAAAATGACAGGCATGCATGTGTCAACTAGCTTTAAGAATGTTCTGTATTACCAGTACGTCTATACAGAGCAGTCTCAGATTTTGTTAGCTAGTCTTTGCTTGGTTAACAAGCAAACACCTACAAACTCATTACGACAGATTAAATCAGCCTGTCTAATTGCTTTAGCTTTTTAAAATCAAAACTACTATTCCATTTCTTTTCACGTTTAATATTTTGCTCAGTTAAGACAAACATGAAAAACCTATTATGGATCAGTAAAGAGATGAGAAAAACAGTTTATGGAGAAGAATCCTATGTAATAAATGCATGCTTAGGAATCTAGGACCAATAAACAATATTTTTCACCTAAAACCTCTTCATTGGCATCTTTATTAGATGACAATTGTTTAGTTTGTTTATTAATACAAAATACATTTTACAGTACTTATGGTCAGCAATCTAAGCATTACATATTACTACCGGTATATATCACTTCATATATGTACCAATTTTAATAATTTTGATAGATACACTTCAACATAACTTTGTTAATATATTTATTAACATTTATCTGAGTGTTTGTTGTTGTTTAATTTTAATTTTATGTAACTGTTGCATGTCATATGCTCTATTGTAAACAAAGATATATCTTAATGCAACCACATTAAACAGCTTAAAGATGAAAATGAATAAAGGGAGTTTTAAAGAAAACTTTTTAAAATGTTTCCATTTCTGAGGGCAACTGAGAAATGTTAAGATTAAAGTATGGGAAAAAAGCAGGCTGGAAATATACCAAGACTGGAAAAACATACAGGCCACTGAGCATGCAAATGCCAAATTAAAGCTAGATCCAGCCATATATCAATATCTATAGATCAGGACCTTTCTGAATCTACTGAATAGAAGACCAGAGATAGTTGGTTTTTCTACAGTCCAGTGACATGTAAATTTTATTAAATAAATGAATAAAAAGTATTCCATAATAGAACTTCAAAATAATTTAAATTAATTATCTAAACTGCTTAGAAGTTTTGATGATTAAGCAGTACATCCTCAGCAATTTCCACAGTGCAAACCACTGCAGCATGATATTGGTTAGTGTGTGAACTCTAACCAAACAAATGTGAGCAGGATGAAGGTTTTACCCCTCAAAGATAGTTCTAAATACCACAATGCACTGCTCACCTAAAACCACAAAAGGCAACATCAAGAACTAAATATGGCACAGGAAGTTTTATGATACATAATATATCTGATTGCATTTCTTCTTCCAAAATTAACTTTTCTCCCATCAGGGTATAAAAAATGAGCAGCTGGTAAGCACCCAATATATTTAATAGCTTTACATTTTCACACCAGCTTGCATGACCTTGGGCTAGTCACACTTCTTTGAAGTCTCTCAGCCCCACTCACCTCACAGAGTGTTTGTTGTGGGGGAGGAAGGGAAAGGAGAATGTTAGCCGCTTTGAGACTCCTTCGGGTAGTGAAAAGCGGGATATCAAATCCAAACTCTTCTTCTTCTTCCCAGGGTGCATTCCAGCCCGTCAAACAGATTATTTCAATATAATTTTAAACCAGCCTTTAAAAAAAGCCACATGCATCTACAGGCCTATAGAAATGGCAGTATGTGTTAGTACAATGCTTCCTTGCAAACTCACAAGCAGAGGTATCTCAAACCTAAATTTAATTAAAGTTGAAGGTAGTCAGCCTTTGACAGACATGTCCATATTAAAATGTAAGTAAAAACAATCAACAGAGGTTACTTAATATTTACAAAATGTAAAGATTTACTACAAAATTGTTCAGAAGACCTAAAAATATGATCAGACCTGAAAACAAACCACAAAAGCTGCTATTAACAGATGAAGTGTAAGTGTAAGTGTAAATGTTTACATAAGTGTAAATGTTTAAATCCTTAAGATTATCAGACGGGACTGCAGATTTTAATAGAAATATTTATGGTTTATCATTTATGAGCTATCAGTCCTAACAAGGATCAAGAATCAAAGTTTTATTATGGTCAAAATATCAGGGCCATAAACAGCTTGCTGACAAAACTCAGCAAGGCAAGATGATCAGAAGTGAAACGTAGGGAGAATGCAACACAGGTCAATTGGTCAGACAAGCCAAAAACACAAGCTCACACTACAGTCATACCTCAGGTTGCGAAAGTCATCCATGCGGGAGGCACATTCGCAACCTGCAGCGCCGTGTATACGCACACGCATGATGTGATTCTGCGCATGACGTCATTTTGTGTTTCTGCGCATGCACGAGCGCCGAAACCCAGAGGTAACCCATTCCGGTACTTCCGGGTTCGGCGCAGTTCGCAACCCAAAAACGCGCGACCTGAGGTATGACTGTACAAGGTTACCATTAACTGGCAATACTGTTAAATGCATTTAATTTAAAATGGTCAGGAATCAAGGCTGTCCTGTTAAACCTGCCACATGAACAGTGCCTGAAAGTTTAACAATGTCTCACAGAATATAGTTTTCATTCAAATGAACATGTCCCAGCTTGATTTTAAGGTAATGTAAAATCCTGGAGACTTTATTGTGGAGGCAGTAAGACAGTTGGAGTAGACAATAGGCATAAGTGGCAGCTGATCCACAAAAAAATTATTTAAAGCAAACCTAAACCTAAACCCAATTCCAAATAAAATAAAATATTGTTAGGAGGATTGCTTTCTGATATGAATCAAACCCATACCTTAACATTCTGGCCCTAAAATACAAAACTAATTATTTACACACAAATACCAGGAACTGGTTCAAAATAAGTGATTCAATAATTCAAAGTATGAGAGTAGTAAGAAAAGGCCTATGCGGTGGGTCTGTGATATATATTGTTTATCTTAATCCCATGTAAACCCATAGCCAAACTCTAGTTAGCTAAATAAGTGAGTTTTCATAA
This sequence comes from Lacerta agilis, assembly GCF_009819535.1. NCBI lineage: Eukaryota > Metazoa > Chordata > Lepidosauria > Squamata > Lacertidae > Lacerta > Lacerta agilis. The sequence continues at coordinate 16,921,136 of NC_046321.1, forward strand.
CCTATGTTTTGAAATTGGCTTGCTTTGAAACTGGCCAGAGTTTGTTTAAACTACAATTCAAGTTCAGCTTTCAGAAGTCTTTCTCCTAACCAGGCATTAGTATCGGATGGGAGGCTGGCTTAATGCAGGCTTATTCCAACATGTGTAGGTAGCACTCAACAATTGCTTAGCATTACATGTAAGCTGGATCAAATAAAAGAAGAAAAAGCTCTGCTTTTCCCAACCATTTGGAGTTTTATAAACATGCCAATCTCTAAGCTGTTCTCTATGCTAAAAAGCCAACCCAAAAGCACTTCCTCACAAGGTCCGCCAAGCTCTTAACCATTTTAATGACTTACCTATATTTTTTAAAGCTCTAATATATGCTTTTGGGAAAGGGACAGCTAGAACAATAAACAAAATGTGATACAGCCATATACCTATAGAATGGCACTGTACTTATATTCTGCACTGCAGAAACAGAGATAAAAAATAAATGTCATCTAACATTTCAAAGCAAGCCAATTTCATGAGAGATTATCTTAAGTATAGCTGACTGTGGTTTGATCCTAATTTGATACAAATTGGCAGATGTAAATTGGTCCCTAAATTTCAATTCTGCGTTTAAAACACAGCTTATTCCATCAGTAAAGCAGATCCCAAGAGTTCCCAAGTCCTAAAAAAATAGAAATCCACCATTAAAAAAGGTTAAGAAACAAAGCTATGTGTTGCTGATCAGATGGAAAACATTTTTTAAATGAACACATGTTTAACACCAAGAAGAACACTGTAAGGAACATGCAGTGGTGGGGCTCCCCTTCAGCAGGCATCAATGACTATGAAACCTATATCTAATTATTGACAAAATTAGAGCTACTCTGTTGAGGGATGTATTTTACCACAGTCAGAGTAATAGCGCTAATACAGTTTATTGATGTTCTAGCCTTCCCACAACTTTTAGATTTGATTATGGTAAACCAGGCTTCCTCAACTTCGGCCCTCCGGATGTTTTTGGCCTACAACTCCCATGATCCCTAGCTAACAGGACCAGTGGTCAGGGATGATGGGAATTGTAGTCTCAAAACAACTGGAGGGCCGAGGTTGAGGAAGCCTGTGGTAAACAAACCCAATATTACAGGCACTTTGCTCCTCCACCACTATAGCCACACTGGCAGGAGCCAATCGATGGTTTGGCTTCAAGTTATGTAAAACCCAGGCTCATAGTTAATTTGCTCCCAACAAATCACAGGCACTATGCCAAGAACAAACCTTCGTTACAAGCTTGTGGTTTGCTTGAAAAGAGACAAACCATGAGCCCTGGTTCAGATACAGCACTAAGCCCCAACATGGCATATCTCCTGGAAGGAAATCAGGAGCAGGGAAAAGAGTGGAGCTCCTATAATATTCACACCATGAACCATGTGCAACTTTAAACCGCAATTAAGCTTAAGTAACATGTTAAAGCGACATGTGAACCAGGCCTTCACAATACTGCTAAATTTGCAAAATTAAAGTAAAAGCTGGTAAAATCTCTGAACTGCAAGGAGCCAAAGTTTAGTTTTACTACTTCTGCACATCATTGCAGCACCCACTATTGATACAACTATGTACATTCTAAATGTGAGCTAAATGACAACTACAGCCATCACTGAAAACCAGCTGTCTTGCATCACTTTCTCTATATACAGTGGTACCTCTGGTTATGAACTTAATTTCTTCCGGAGGTCCGTTCTTAACCTGAGGTACCACTTTATCTAATCAGGCCTCCCGCTGCTGCTGTGCTGCCACCGCACGATTTCTGTTCTCATCCTGAGGTAAAGTTCTTAACCCGAGGTGCTACTTCCGGGTTAGCAGAGTCTGTAACCTGAAGTGTTTGTAACCCAAGGTGTTCGTAACCCAAGGTACCACTGTACACTGTTTAAGTAGAGCTTTACCCACATTGCTACTCTGATTGAGACAGCTATGCCTTAAGTTTGCCAACTATGATTCTAGATACTATTAAAATATCAGTTATTTTCACTTATCCAGGGGGAAGGACTTAACCAGCATTGCAACTCAATGAATCCTCAATTGACACTGGAGACGGACTCATTTCAACCACATGCAAAGCAATATAAACACAAATGTATTATATGAAATATAGCAACCAACTTTGAAGTTTGGAAATATCTCCCCCCCAATAGATGACGAGACTGTGTAACATAAATTTGCTTTACTTCGGTATGACTCAGAACTGCTCTTAATTTCGGGCAAACTATGAAAACAAAACAATAGGCATTATATTCAGGGGTACAAAAGTGAGCACAGATATATAATTGCTGAAAATTGCACTTTATGTTGCACATGCATGACTACAGGCTTCACTTGTATACAATAAATAGATTACATTAACTATTTTAGACCTGCATCTGACACCTGCCAAGGTTGATGGTTACCTTGTGTTGAGCACATCCCTAACACTTTTTGTCACTGTGTAGCTGTTCAACCATGCACTAAAGTTGTGTTAAGAGTGGGTAGTGTTGGGTTTGTTTGTTTTTTTAATAAAAAAGTCAAAATTGCTTATACTGTACTCAATTTCATTTCAACCACAATTAAGGGTTGGTTCTAAAAAAAAAATAGATGAAATCTCAGCTGATATACAAATATGTTAAACTGTATGCATCTCTTAAGACTGAATCCATGATCTTATAACACATACACACACACACACACACACGAGAAAAAAACAGGATGAGGGAGAATATTTGACTGCTGAGGTCAAGCCTTATAAATATGGAACAATATGTCATTTATTGTACTTATTATTGGAGCAAGTCCACACATATTTATAGAATATCAGCTGAACAACATGGTCATTTTATATCTAATCCAGAAATACAGCTTTTACCCAGAAATTATCAACCTTGCTTTTATAACATTCTTGAACTGTTTTACTGTATTGGATGGTGGCCCTTATTTTCAAGTCAATGATCTTCCTGAAGTCTCCTCACAAGGATACGAAAGGTACATTTACACACAATGCTAAACCATAGTTTAGAATAACAGGCAGCCCCCGGTTTACATCTGCGGGTAATGTTCCAAGGCACCACGCACATCGTTGAAATCATAATTGAAACCCATTGGAAAAACCTGCAAGTACCCCAATCTGCCCCCCCCAGCACGCTTTTAGTGGCACTTCAGTGACATTTTTATGACGTTTCTGGGCCACTTCTAGATTCAGCATGATGCACAGTTGCACACATATTGAACACACATAAAGGGGGTGGGGGGCTGCCTGTACATGGAAAAGTTTCACCAGGCCTGAACAAAGGAATAGGGTAACACACTACTCCAGCTACCTTCACCCCTATAGCTAGGAGAGCTGCAAAGACTACTTTCAGTTTCCCTGAATCTTGGCTGTGTTACTAACAAACAAGGTATCCTGGTTTAAAGTAGAATCATAGAGTTGGAAGAGACCACAAGGGCCATCCAGTCCAACCCCCTGCCAAGCAGCAAACAGCATCAAAGCATTCCTCACAGATGGCTGTCAAGCCTCCGCTTAAAGACCTCCAAAGAAGGAGACTCCACCACACTCCTTGGCAGCAAATTCCACTGTCGAACAGCTCTTACTGTCAGGAAGTTATTCCTAATGTTTAGGTGGAATCTTCTTTCTTGTAGTTTGAATCCATTGCCCCGTGTCCGCTGGTCAGTTTAATAAGTCAGTTTAATAAGTCAGCTTCATAACCCATAGCTTGAAGTTGGCTTATTTTGTTTGTTTGTTTTACACTAGGTGTTTGGCTCATACTCAAGGTGAGAATCGGGGTAACAAAGTAATTGGCAACTCTCTTCCAGTCAGCTGCATGGGAAGAGGGGAGGATGCAAGCTAGGGGATTTGTTCAGCTCAATGAGATCCATCCACATAGCATTAAACCATGGTTTAACATTATGTGACAATATAGTTAGTGGTGCATATTCTCTAAAAAGATTGTTATGGCAACTAGTTAGTACTGGACACTTGTTTAGGTAATGCACAATTTACAACATAGTAAATAATTTAAATCAATTAAGATCAGCTGTGTCTTGGAAATTCAAATCATTACTTAAGACTTCTGCAGTCTATTTTCAGATTCTGTGTAAACATAGTAGTCATGTTTCAGCAAAAGTCTGTTTACATAACAGCAATACTTTAAAATAAGATCATGCTTGCAGCTGACCGCTAGCCTAGTCACCTGTGGCGAGTTAAGATTTTAACTACCCAGCCTCCTTTCTAGATAAGAGACAAAGACAACCCATTGTGCATTCTGAATGCTAAGTAAGGACAAGCAAGATTGTGTTGGCTATAGTCTTCAAAAAACATTCTGAACACTGGATACAAGGCAATCTCCTTTCTAACCTTCTATCGATGAATTATATGACTAGAACAAGAAAGCCTTATCTGCAGCTTCCATAATTCAAGAGACTCCATCATGCAAGCTGCGGGCAAGGTGAAGAATAGGCAACATTAGCATTCCATAAATGGCAGCTGCCGCCACCCCCTTCAGCAATCTTCAGAAGTGAAAGGATGCTGTGGGAGGAAGAGAGAGCAGCACAGCAGAAAGAAGGGGCGCAAAAAGTACCAATGGAGCATGGTGTAGAGAAGGCAAATGAGGACGGCAGGGGCAGGCAACTACCACAAGAGTTGATTTCCAAGCCTGGAAGAGACTGATCAGAATGTCAATAAAAACACTTAGGTGTAGATGAACTTTCTTGCTATAGTCAGGATTTTTTTCCACATTAAGATATGTGGTACATTCTTCCTTAAATAAAAATTTCCATAGAAGGAAGCTAACTTGGCTATTTCTTCCCCAGGCTGATTGATAATTCCATTGCTCCTAACAAAGCATGTTTTACAAACAATTTTAACACTTCTTAATGTTAAAAATAAACATTGCAACCTGAATATTCATGTTTTTCTACATAGAGATCTCCTAACTTAGAGATATGCATTTTGAGTTTCAGGTAAATCTTTTTTTAACTCCATGGTCTAGTTAGGCATACTACAACCTTTTCAAAGCAACAACACCATACAAAGAAAATTGAAACAAATGACATACGCAATTTACTACGAACACATAGTAATTTAGAATAGCATTGTAATCTTGTGTGATAATATACTAATGCACATTCTCACACGATGTTGAACAAACATCTATTTTGGCACTATTTATCTCTTAAATTCACATCTGTCTTAAACAAAGTGAGCTTGGGGATAAGTAGCATAGTGGCTGAGATTGACCTACACTACAGATCAAGAAGTTCCTGAGGTAGATCTTGCTTCTGCCATGAATTCTGAAGGTGACCTTAAACCACTCTCTCAACCTCAACCTAGGTATAACACCAAACTGCCCTGAAAAGGATGTTGTGGAATTACAAAAGTCCAATATATGTGTAGCAAGCACTTAAATGCTAAACAGCAGCGTCTAACATACTGCACAATTAGGTACAGCAGCATGATAAGGTAAATAAGAACTGGTCCCTGAAGGCAAGGTCCATTCCGATCACTACAACAAAGCAGAAAGGGGGAAATGACATGTCATCCTTTTGTCAGGTCTAGATGACACAGCAAGCTGCCATACACCAAAAACAGAAGGAAATTCTTCCAAAGTTCTTTACTGCACTGGAAGAGGTGTGAGGCTAGACTCACTCCTGTCATGATAAACCATAGTTCATCAGAATGTCCAAATACAGCCACTGGCTTAGCTATTCTGTCATCACAGAGAGGCAGCAGAGTTTTGGAGTAAGTAGTTGAGTACTGAGCGTGCCTGATAAGATAAATCTTTGAAAAGTTCTAGAATAACAGTGCTAAACAAAGTGAAGTATTGCTTATACGCCACTAGCTTTCAGGTGTCACCTTCCAAGTGAGTTGACATTTCCAGAACATTTCACTAGAAAGCTATTGATTAAGGTTTGTTCTAATGTGCAGCTAGAAATATTTTGTGCAATGTAAAAATATGTGTGAAATAAGTTTTTGTGAACTGGGCATATGGGATTTAATAAGGAGTTAGGTAATTTCTTTAAAAGAAATAGATGAGAAAATATGAAACAAAATAGAAAATGAAGCTTATATTAATAGTATTTTGGAACTTACTACTTGACTAGTCAAATGCATTTACTGACTCATAATGAACTTTACTTAAATATATATATGAAATTGTTATATACCAGTACAAAACAAACAGAACAGAAGATTACACAGTTGTGCCCTGCTGCCTGCTCTCACATTATGCTGAGCATGTTAAAATTTAATTTTGTTTCAGAATTGTCAGATTATCTGGTACTGGGTGTTTTGAGCAATTTCATTTGCAAACCTCGAGGGGGGGGGGGAATCCCTTAAACATATCTGCAAATATTGCATTGGGAGCTGGTGCACGAGGAACCACCATAGGTAGTGAACTGTTGGATGCTACAAGCCAGTGCTGCATGGGAGTTAGTTCTTCACCAGCAGTCCTGGATTAATGTTTTTTTCGTTCAGGTACAAAGTGTTACTAGTCTTGGCCAAAAGTTTAGGTTTAACTTTGGTTTTAAAATGTATATTAAAGATTAGTAACTGAAGTGACTGAATGGGACATATGGGTTAAAAGAAGGCAGTATAACCTATTTTTCCTCTTGGTCCCCAGCTGAATATCCCTACAAACACAAACTTTGTGCTTATCCTTGCCAGCAAGAAACTATTTCCAAAGACAAAGTGGTATGATTTATTGTTCAGCAGCCTGTGGTCCAAGAACTGTCTCCAGCAGCTACAGTTCCCCTCAGTCCTTCAGTAGAACTTAGACCTGGTAGCACAGTTTGTTCTCTTTCAACAGGCAACTTAGTAAATCACAGTATAAGTCCCCAACTCTCCTTTCAGCTCTTTGTGCAGGCGCCTTATCCTCCCTTCTCCAGCACTTCTGTTTTCTTTTCTCAATTATAACAGTAGCTGAAGCATAGGACAGGTCTCTGTTGTATCATACTACAATTCCCAGGATTCCTATTAATTTTGAGCTTCACCTATTCTATAGAACTAATCCTTGAGGAAGATTTACATCACATGGCCAGACTTCTGGAAATTTCAATTTAATCAAAGGCAGCATCTCAGAGACATTCCCAGACTGAGACAAGGCCTCCTTCCCCAATGCCGACAGACTGGAAGCCTTCACAAAGTGAGCTATATAGGCCAAGAAGCACAAGGTTCCAGACAATCAGAAGGACAGGCAAATATATTGTTATTAATAAATTTGTGTCTTGGACCTTATTCCAGACAATGTTGTAAATAATACATGGGTTACAGGCAGCAACTTTGCAGTTTTTGAGCAGCCATTTTGTGAAGATCCTCCATTAAGCTTTGATATACCATGACTGTAAATAAAAACAGGATCTTAAACATATTTTACAGGGACAATAGCCATTTTGTAAAAGAGGGCAAATCCTATTCACCAAAACTATAATTTACTGTGTGGGTTCAGTGTCTTCATTATGCTTTATGGGGGAAGGGAATCAGTGCTCAACTATTGGTTACAGAAGGGAGAACATGTCTTCCCCAAAATAATTAGAGGGACATCTCCTTAATCCCCCATTATTTTTAAGGCACCTCTATTATTCTTGCTCCCTGTGTTTTCATTTCCCCAAATTTCCTGTCTTTCTTCCATTCTCTGTTGGTTGGTTGTTTCTTCCTTCCCATCTTTCTCTGTTAATTCTTATTTCCTCTTCCCTCTTTCATGTTCTTTCTTTCAGTTATGAAAAGTTCAGGGGCAAGCAGTGTACTGGCTACTTGCAGAGGAAGAAAAAAATGCTTAGAATAAACCTGCCACTGATCAGACAAATGCAACTTCCTCTTATGGTGCAAGATTATACTACACAAAGGATTGGCTCCTTGGTGAGTAACAGAAATCTCAACAGCAATCCAACGCCAGAACATTTCTCAGCACAATGAGCTAATTACTTCACAGGTGTGCTTTCAGCACATATGAATTAAGAATCTGCTCCGCATTCCCACCCAGAACTGACTCAATGAAAAGGAAGGAGGGGCTTAACTGGAGTTCACAGGCCACACCCAACACTTTAATTACATGAATGAATAATCAATTGCATACTTAACTTCCTCTGACCTACAGAAATATAGTGAAGGCAAAAAGGATTTCTGCCTATTAACCATACTATCTCAGCTAAGAAGGCTATTACAAACTCAAGAACACATTCTGAAATATCAACTGTCAAATTAGTGAAAATTTAAACCACTATACCCACAAACATTTTTAAAATCTAGTTTCTGTATCAGAAACCAATAGGATAATTGGTAGGTTGGTTTTACCCTCCTAATGATAATTTTATATTTTAGTTGCATGATTATATTTGCCTGAAGTTTCAGAAGTGAACAAGAGTCCATGAAGCAGTTTTTGGCATCCATCAAAGCCAAGAGAACAAGCTGCTGACTCAAAACAGAGGAAGATGATTCAGACTGAAAACGAAGCATTATGAAGTACAGTATAGCAACACACTTAACCTACTTCCCCCCCTCCCACACACACACACACATACCCCAGCAAATAAGGATTTCACTGCCTTTCCACTGCAGACTACTCAAATCCTACATTCTCCAAAATATTTATACCTTGCCATAAACACAGACAATACTGAAACTGGGAATTTAGTAAAAGTATCATAAATAATCTCATGAGAAGAGAAGACTCCCTAGAAAAGACCCTGAAGTTGGGAAAGATGGAGGGCACAAGGAGAAGGGGACGACAGAGGATGAGATGGTTGGACAGTGTTCTCGAAGCGACTAGCATGAGTTTGGCCAAAGGCAGTGAAAGATAGGCATGCTTGGCATGCTCTGGTCCATGAGGTCACGAAGAATTGGACACGACTGAACGACTGAACAACAACATCATCATAAATAATCATGATTACTATTAAGCCTCAAAGCTCTCCATTTGCCTGTACAGTCAAGAACACTTACCTAAACATGAAGAACTCTATTCACATCATACTCTATATTAGAATCACTGGCTTCTATAAATGCTGAAGGGACATTGTGGTAATGGTGCTCTAGTTCAATATATAATGTAGTACCACAGCCTTCTCAAAATATGTTATCTTGGAAACCCCAGTCTACTAGTTAGCAACACTACATTAAATACGGAGGTAAGGTTGTTATTGGCATCTGTCTGTCTCAAGAGACAATGGAGTGAACCTGGAGTGAAGTCAAACCACTGAGTTAGCAGCACTGAAGTGACCTCCCCTGGGCGTAAGGCTGGACAGTGTGTATGGAGGTCCTGGGCTGCCCAGAAAGCAGAGAAATACATTCGGCACCAATTTGGCTGCAGGGCTGCAGGACTTGTAGGAAGGAGGCATACAATACACCATTCAACCATCTTAGGGACTCCACTCCAACATAATACAGAAATAAACAGCATCTTTCCAGAATTTTACATTGTTGCTTAATTGTTAACAGATATTTTTCAGATATAGTTGATGTATTTATCCTTACGTTTTGGTAAGCTGCATCTGTAAGGAGTTAAAACTAAAAGGCAGGGTATAAGGTATATAAAATAAAATAAAGAAGAATGTATCAGACCATGCTTCACAACTGTATTTTGAAATTCATTTTATTAAATTAATAAATAATATTTAAAAATTCCTACTAACTAAAACAATACAACATCTTTAACAAACTAACAGTGAAAACCTAACCACGTTTATTCAGAAGTCATACTGAATTAAATTGGGCTTACTTACTCCCAGGTAAGTGAGATAGGAATGTAACCTAATCTACCAACATTTCAAGAAACATATTTAAAGGGAGCAGAAAGCACAGTTACTTAGAGAGCTGAAAGTACTTCATGGATATCCATGTTATGACTACTTCTATAGATCACTCCCTGAAGTTTTTTGCTTTCAGCAGCTATCTCACCAAAAAGCCTGTTGCATCTCACTGCATCAGGCCAACACAGTACGTATGCAGAACTGCAAACACCTTGTATAAAAAACCCCCAAAACATTGCCTACAAAGACATGCTTCTCTATACCCCTTTTCAGTTAATTTATGAGCATGGCAGTATGTATGAAGAAACCTGGACCCCATGATCATCTTCTAAGGCCCTTCTTCATGTGCCTCCTCCATGAAAGGTCTGTAGGTTGGCAACACAAGAACAGGCCTTTTTGTGGTGGCTCCCTGTTTATGGAATGCTCTCCCTTCATTACATATCTTTAGGTGCCAGGTGAAAATGTTTCTCTATAAGCAGACTTTAGCCGATTAACATTCTATGGCCTTTTAACTGGGTTGTAGGAGGGGGATTATTGGTTCGTTTTTGTTTTATTATGTATTTTCTGTTCTCATTTTGTACTTTTATGTTGTGAACCACTCTGTGATCTTCAGATGAAGGGTGGTATACAAATATCATCATCATCATCATCATGTTGATGATACTGTTCTAATTTCATATTGATACTTATCAGATAAATTCACTATTACATTATTAAGGATTCAAGATGGAAGAAAAAGCATAATGTATTCAAACAAATGGTACCTAAGGATGGCAAATAAAAATCAACCACTTCAAAGTTCATTTCACCCAGAATACAAACTTCTGACAACACTTTAAAATTCTCACTTAACTTGGTTCACCATTAGTTTTTCAAAGTCTTCAAGGGCAAGTGCATCCTGGCATAAATTCAAGGACTGGATGCACATCCAACCCTCACAAGTTGTTCTGCACCCCAAACCGGCCTACACAAAACTACACTGTGATCAACAGGCATAACTGCTATTCCAGTGCAGTTGTCAAGCTGCACACTTGAATACTGCTTCAAAGGGAAGTTTTCCTCAATCTATAAAAAGCTCCAATTTTGATTAAGGCCAAAGCAGTAGCACAATAAGTACCAGGCAACTTACTAGTGCAGACAAACCCTAATATCAGACTGACTTAAAACCAATTTGTTCCCAAAGCACACAATCTTACGACAGAGCTTCTACTTCTAAGCCAATACTGTAGTCTCAATTTAAACAAGCACTTAAATAAAACGTTAAAAAGAAATCATTACAAGTAGAGTTCAAGTTTTGAATTTAAGTATAGGAAGGGAAACATCAGGGGTATTTGGCCATCCTCACTGCTATAGGGGAGTCAAATTAATCAGTTCATGTGTTAATTTATCTTCCTCACTGCTGCATTTGGTCTATTCTGCCTGCGACAAACTTCAGGTTCTTTGAATTCTCATGTGAGCATGAATTTGTTTCAAATGCTGACCCTGAAACAAACCAATATAAACTGAAGAATCTTTACCCAGTTTGCCAGACTTAACAAGATGTTCTCTGAAAAGCAACTTGTATTGTTTACATCAGTGGTTCCCAAATGGTGGTCTACATACCCCAGGAAGTGTGTAACACACCCAGGGGGTCCATGGCACCATTCACATAAAAAAATACTACCACAGAGATATCAAAATTTTCAAAAGTAAGGGGCTCATGGCTTTGGCTTTTGAAAGTCCACAGCACTTTGCTAATTGGGGGGGTCACTGGTTTACTTTTCTGAAGTTTAGTGCATCTAATATTTATTTAAAGTATTTTAATATCACTGTTCATACAAACTTTTTCAACATATACTGGAGCTAGCAACTTCACTGGTGAGCAGTGCAAAATATATGACTGCCCCCTATGCCTTTGGTAGATATCAGCACTGATTTTTCAACCCAAGCAGATTTTTTTCCAAGCAGAATGAACATCTTTACTTCATGTATTTACTGTTCAACTCACAATGCAACAACTTCTTTTTTAGACTCAATTCATACGAACTATTATTAGTGTCTTTACTGTGAAACGATTGAGGAGTACAAGAAATGACAAACCAAAATTGCCAGCCTACCCACTGTACCACTCATGCCTGTTAACTGGGTGTGGAATACTGCTGCTTACCTATCAAGAAGGAATTACTACAAAGATGGTACAAGTAGCTTACTCAAAGAATACTTGCAATCCTTTCAATTCATGCACCCATATGCACACACACAGGGGTAGCCAGAAAGCTGACAATATACAGACAGCTACATACAACATGACCCTCATCTGGTTCACAAAGGGGGGAATGCTATGGTCCTAGCTCCTTCAAAGTCCTGGCCTAATTGATGTCAGCATCAGTAGTGTCTAAAAGCAGCATGCTACAAAATTATTTGGACCTGTACAATCCAAATTTCCTTCCAGTCCCATGACATGCCCAAAACTGGAGGTAAATTCAGTCCACGTCTGAGTGCATCTAGATCTCTATCTTCTCTTCATTTCATTGTTTCCAATGCTGCAGCTACACTGGCGCAACTGACTTCTGTGTGCACAATGGAGTTTCCTCTTCTTCTCCTGTCACCTCCAGACCCCACCCCCACACATCCTCTGAATCAGCTGTGGAGGATTGGGGCATTCTCCACAGCAGAGTTTGGGAGCAAGGAGGGTAGAGAGGAAACAGAAATCCCATTGCACCTATGGAACTACACACAAAGAGAATTGGATAAACCCACTGGAACTCAAGAGCATCATCTACCCTTACTTCCACAGTGCCAGCTTGAGTCTGTCAGTTTGTTGTAGGATAACGTGGTTAGAACCACCATCATTCTTTCCCTCTCCTCCTACCCACACAAATGCACCCCTTAGGATTGAAGCCTTAATCACTTACCATTCCATAAAACATATCTGAAGCAATACCAATTTACATTTCTACCTCACTTTAAACATGACCTAACATGTGTCAGTCAGACAGACTTAAGAGTCACTTCACAATAGACAGGGCAAACCACTAGTGTGACAGGCAGTGTTGCTCCTACAAGCATGCAGTGTACACTGGGGAGTTGTAATAGTCACAGTTCTCTAGTGCATGACCGCAGTTTGTTTGACATTACACATTTCCCCTACACACATTACCACAGCCAAACATACTGTAACTGGGATTCTTTATTAAATTTGGAGAGGGAACAAGAAGAAAATCTCTGGATAGTTATTCCAGGGAAAATATCGTATCAGAAAGATTTTTTACTTTGGGTTACATACACAAACATAAAATAAACAATGTATGCTGCAGTATCATGGCCAAGCTGAGGTATGCAGTTAGTAGAAATATGAAGGCTTTGCACAAATTTAACAGGGTTGGTGCTAAACTCAGTGCCTTTGTAGCTCCTCAGAATTCTCATTTTCCAAATATTTTATCACCACATTGTACAATGGACTCAGCCCTAGTCAATATAAAACCATTCCCTACTGACTTCTTTTTAATTTAAAAAAGGGTTTGCTATCATTTGATAGGTTGCAGATGTGAACCAAAACTCAACAGCCTGAGTAGTGAAGCTACCAAAGCATATACCAAAATCTTAAGTTGAGACTATCATCTAGTGTTAGCAAATATAGGCCTGATTCACAATGATAATGGCCTGATTTGCACAACACAGTACACTAAACTATGGTTTACCAGGCCCACACACTCCCAGAGAGGAATTCACAACCACTGTGCTCCTCTCCCCAGTCCTTCTTACTTTCACACCACATAGAGTTAAGTCAAAATTTCATTTAGTGTGTTATCCAAACTCTGGCTCATGGTTGAGCTGTAGCCAAGAATAAACCTAGGCTACAGCTCCTGGCTAGTAAGAAGAGAACTTAACCACAAGCAGAGTATCATGAGCCTGGTTCCAGGCCACTAAGAGTAACCAATGCTTCCCAGATCACCTTTACAGCACACACAAAAATGAGACTATTTAATATATAGCTGTGATCAATTGTAATCTTCCATGGATCACACACAGGAATACAGCCATTCTTTTGGGACTATCAATTTGGCAGAAGGGAAGTGAGTGCCTGTCTACCCTAACCCTGAAGGCAAGCTGACACCTTTCTATTACCTGAAGCTCACACCAAGCAACCTCCACTGTGGTCTCCGTGTCCAGCCCCTTGTAGACAGTTTTGAAGGAGCCTCTACCAATTTCGATGTCAAACTTAAGAAAACGGCCATCTGGGGAGAAGGCCACAGCTTTGGTCTCCAGCTCCTCAATATCTTCCTGCTGTTTAGTCCGCTCTTCTTGCAGATCCCGGGCAGAAACGGCAGTGATTCCCGCTGTACTGGTAGGGGGCAGTGGGGTGGCCTCTAATCCATCCTCCTTAGACAGCAGCAGTGGGGCAACGTCCTTTGTTACCTGCGCCTCTTGACCAGGCTGCCCCTCTGCGGGTGGAGGCAGAGGGGGTGCCTGCTGCAGGAGCAGCGTGGGAGCCTGGCTAGCAGTGACAGAAGCACATGCTGCCTGGATGACAGACTCCGGCGGCGAGCCCAACACGGGCGGGATGCTCCCTCGGGCGGCTGCAGCAGGGGGAGGCGCCGCGGGCTGCAGCCGCGGAAGCTCCAGAGCGGTCGCATTCGAGTCGCAAATGACACTCCGGCGGAAAAAGCGGTGCTCGGTGGCGGCCGCGCCACGGCTGTCCTTGTCCATGGTGTGGCGGCGTCGGCGATACTCCTCGATGCGGGCCCCGCTGCCTTCCGAGGCTTCAGGGTCCCCGGTGGCGGCGGTAGCGGTGGCGGCGACCCCCAGCTTCTCGCCAACGGAGCTGTCCGAGCTGCAGCCGTTCTTGGGCGGAGGCGGCGGAGGAGCCAGAAAGCGGGGAGTCTCCGAAGCGCCCCCCGACATGGTGCCGGAGGAGGAGGGAAACGCGGCGAAGGCGCGGGAGCCGCGGCGGCAGGAGCAGCACCAGCAGCTGCCGCTGCAGCAGCAACAGCAGCTGACTCGAGGAGGGTCAATGCAAGGCGGGGAGCGCGCCGAGGAACTGCCCTCGCTGCGAAAGCGGCGGCGGCGGCAGTGGAGGCTCCCGGAGGCTCCTCACCGCGAGGAGGAAAGGCAGCAGCGGCGACGGCTGTTGCTGCTGCTGCTGTGGAAGCAGAGCGGGCTGGGCCGGCGGCGGCAGGCGGTCAGTGTCCGCATCCATCCTGCTGCAGCGGGGGGCCGAGCAGCGGGGCCGACATGGAGCAGCAAGCAGCGGCGAAGATGAGGAGGGATCCGATGAGGAGGGAGGAGGGTCGCAGGAGAAAGGCGGAGAAGGCGCCGGGCGGGAGCCCACGGCAGGCCCCGAGCCGACGGGGTGGGGTGCGGGGCTGGCCGAGGCCCTTCCCTGTCGGGGCCGCGCGCGCTCTGCCTCGCCCGCCGCCCGCTCCTTGCTTCGAGTCAGGTCCAGTCAGAAAGCCAGCCGCCCGCTCAGGGCCCCGCCGCCGCCGCTGCCGGAGAGTCGCCTTTCCTCCCCTCACACGATGCCGGGACTCCCGCCGCCGTCGCCGCCCCTCCTTGCCTCTTTCGCTCCTCTCACCCGGAGGAGGAGGAGGCCACCGCGCGCCTCACGCTGCGAGAGTGGCTGGCCTGAGAGGCGGGGTGTGGGAAGGAGGCAGAAATTCGTAATATTATAATCTTAGAAGGGAAGACGAGCTCGTCCCGCCCGTCCGCCTCAGCTGCTTCCCGTCCTTCTTTCGCTCGCGGCTCCTGAGGGGAGTGGGGGATGGGCCTCCCCGCTGCCACCTCTCCCAGCCCCGGGGAACTCGCCGCGCTAAATGGCGACTGTACCCGAAACCGACACACACGCACACTCTCACTCACTCACAGGGAGCCACAGAGACAGCCAGCCTCGGAGGCCACGCCCCCCTTTTTCCGTCCGCACTCCACCGCGCCTGCGTCAACGCCGCTTCTCCTTCGCGGCTGCCTGGGGGATGTAGTTCGCGGGTGCCTTCGAAGCGGCCCGCCGCGGCGCGGCCTACAGGTCCCGTGATGCACCGGAGACAGAGAGGGTTGAGGAGGAATTGGAGGGAACTGTGGGAGTTGTAGTTTTGGACTTGCAAGCTTTCTTCTCTCGCACGCGCGCCCCGTTCGCTGCCTCAGAGGAGAGTGCGTAGTAAAGGGAGGTGGGGAGAGAGAGGAAAGGAGCCATTATCAGTGGATTGATTCTGAAGCGAAGGAGTTTCCCATAATGCTTAACTCACCTACTTTGGACTTCCAGCAGAAGTTGTGAACTTTAAAGGAGAACAAGTACCTGCCTTAATTTTATACAGCACAGCTTCTCAGGAGAATTGTTTCGTACTTCTTATTTTGCCACCGGCGCTGGTTTTAGAGAGCTATGTGAGAAAGCCTTAAAAAAGTAAGCTAAATGTGTCCGTAGTTTTTTAGTTTAGGAAGCAAGTCTATTCACATTTATCTGGAATTAAGCTCCATGGAACAGTGAACAGTTAGACTCACCCACTTTCTGATTTAAATTAAGTGAGAGGTTTGTTGTTAGGGATTGAACTAGATGGAACTAAAACTATGGTCAGGATGAAACCAGTTCACTTCTGATTATTCACATGGTTTAGTATTACAGTACATATTGAGCGGGCCAATGGTTTGCTTTGGTTGGTTGTTGGTTTAGTTAACAACATAAGAGGAGCTTGCTGTTGCAGGCCAGTGACCCCTTCAGTCCAGTGCCCAGATGAAACAATTTCCAATTCCAACCATTATTATTAATTTATTAATTAATTAAATTTCTATGAGCCTATGGGAAACATGAAAGCAGAACCTGAGGGCAACAGCACTCTCTCTCTCTATTTGTGATTCCTAGCAACTGGCATTCAGGGGGATATTGCTTCCAACAGAGACCATGGCTAAAAGCCTTATTATCTTCCATGAATTTGTCTACTACTCCAACACATAGGTTACGTGGTGAGTGAAGAAACAGCCCTTGCAGAAGATGTAAACCCCGTCCCAAAGCAGCTGCTTATATCCTGCACTTCACACAAGACAAATTTCCTAAATCAGGATGAATCCACGTATGTGTATGTCTTTAATGATGTATGTGGCAGGAAAACATGACTAGTAACAGCTTCTTGCTGCATTTCTACACAGTGAAATGGGCAATTGAGCCATCAGCACATGTGGCAAACTACAAATGAAACTGATGCAATATCCTAGTGTAATCAGGAACAATCCTCCTAATTAATATTTGAGTTTTAGAACTGGCATTCCACAGGAGATGTCCCACTGGTGTTCCTCCCATAATGCCTTCTAAATGAAATTATAACCTTTTTATGAGGGGACTGGTTGGTTGATTTGATCAGGGGTCACCAACTCAGCAATTATGGGCCTTCATTGCCTTCATTGTTGCGTGCAGGCAGGGGCCCCAGAATCTGAGCTTTAATAATAATAATAATAATAATTTAATAAGTTAGAGCCCATCTGTACTATACATTTAAAGCAGTATCAGACCACTTTAAATGGTAATGGTTTCCGTCAAAGAATCATGGGAACTGTAGTTTATTAAAGGTAGTGAGAATTAGGAGACCCCTATACTGTACTCACAGAGCTACCATTCCCAGAATTTCCTGGAAAGAGGGACTGGCTGTTATACCATTCAAATAATTCTATTTCTTGGAGGAGAATAGGGGTTTCTGAAAAGCTTTCAGCACCTTTAACCAATAACAGTCCCCCTGATTCTTTGGGGGAAGCCATGATTGTTTCTGCTTTAAATATATAGTCCAGATAGGATAGGACCTTATACTATAGCCCTCCTAGAAAGTAAGTTATGAAACAAAATGTACTGATAGCCTTTTAAACAATTTCAGTGAAATTAGCCAGCCTAGCTGCTCATGCCTGGTTTATTAGTGGATTTATAAGTGAACTATTTCAACACCAGGCCACAGAAAGTCCTAAACCTAGGGTCTCTCCACCCCCCCCCCCATCCCCTTTTGTAAACTTTTTCTGCTTCACTTTATTTTCTTGTGGTTCTTGGAATCTCTGTACTTTGCTCCTTTTTCCCAGCAACCACACTGCATTATTCCTATGGTGGGTTCATCTGAGTTCCTAGCAGTAATTTTCTGCAAATATTACTACACAATAAGTGCAGGTGAATGTTAAAGAATC
This sequence comes from Lacerta agilis, assembly GCF_009819535.1. Classification (NCBI taxonomy): domain Eukaryota; kingdom Metazoa; phylum Chordata; class Lepidosauria; order Squamata; family Lacertidae; genus Lacerta; species Lacerta agilis. Next base: position 16,939,001 of record NC_046321.1, read on the forward strand.
TTCACTCCAAATGGCAAATGCAAAATAAGGAAACTGCAAAGAAGCTTAATGTCTCCTGTGATGCAAAAGGTGATGTCCAAGCATTCATTAATAATTAACTGCACTGTAGAGTTAATGTATAGTAGGGGTATTCATGACTACTTCAGAAGAAAGTCTTTGTGTTTAATACGGCTTACTCCTAGGTAAGTGGGTACAGGATAGCAGAACAGACTTCAGTTTAAGACTGCCATTGAAGCAAACAGAGGTATGGTTTAACACCTGTATCTTCAAAATCAGGACTAGCAAGACTTAGCTAACTTCCTATGGTAAACATGACAGTTTTCTGGGTGAAGGGAGAGCAGCAATGACTGATCTCTCTTGTTCTGTTTTATGCTATGCCCCCCCACAGTAGCCATTTGTATTGCACCACTCCCCACCCCCACAATACTCATAGCACACTCAAAATCTGAAGTGTGTCCACTTTTCCACAAGAACTGTTGACCTCTGAATTAGATGCTGCTTTTCATATACCTGTATTTGGCCCAATTCTGGTTTTGGTTTTGTTGTTTTTTAGCGATGGGGGAGAAAATCCATTCCATGCATATTTAAAGTTGTATCTACCCAATTCACACTTTTGAAAACAACATATAACACTTTGTGTAATGTTTTAACTATACCAAGTTTCTTCGTCTTCTTTGCAGTAATATTTTGTCTTCACAAGAGCAGCCCAATGAAGTCAAGGAAACCATTAGACATTTGTGAGTAAATAAGCCTTTTGTTTTGTGAACTGACTCAAAACCAGCTTTTAATTATGTGTAACATTTTAACATTATATTAAACAGCTTTGCAGTGTTGATTAAATACCGGTACTTCATAACACTAGCATGTTTTTAAAATCAGCAAACTTTGTGCTGCATCCAAAATATTGAGTTCTGAACTCAATCTGTGTGATTCAACCAAATACAAATGACTTAAGGAACACTGCAAAACAAAACAAAACAAAACAAAAACACTTGGCTGTGAATGCAAGGAAGCACAATTGATTCCTCTTTATACGTTTATTGACTGGAACTTTCTTTCGATGACTGATGCACCGACTAGAAGAATAGACAATTAATAAGAAAGCAAGTGCTTAAAAGTCCCCTAAACTCACCAGCTCTGTGTAATATGAGACAAACATACGAAGAGCCTGCTGGATTAAACCAATGGCCCATCTATTCCAGCATCCTGTTCTCATACTGACCACCCAGATGCCTGTGGGAGACCTGCAAGCAGGACCGAAACACAAGAGCTCTCACCTGTGGTTTCCAGCAACTGGTATTCAGGATGCAGCTTCCCCCTGTGGAATTAGAGTATAATCATCATGGGTAGTAGCCATTGATCGTCTCCTTAGGATGGGGTGGGAGAGCCTCAGGCCCAGGGGACAAATGTGGCCTACCAGGATTCTTCCTAAGCCAAACCCATCCCTAGTCCTACTCCATGCTTTTGCTCAGCTGAAAAGTGTCTTTAAACTGTGACAATGCCTCTTGCCTGTTGGAATAGAGGATGCAGAGATGTGTATATGTGCACAATTTTTGTATGACTGGAATGTGGTCACCAACGTTTTTTGGCCTTTGAGCCACACTCAGAACTGGCATGTGTCCTCCAGCACGCTCCATATGTTGGATGTAGGAAGGTTCCATCCATGGGCTGGAAAAGGTTCCCTACCCCTGCATTAGAGACACTCATAAGGGCAAAGAATTCCATTAGTTTATAAATTGAAGATATTCAGTTTTTATATTGGTTTTTCGTGTTTTAAACTTTTTTTCTTATGTGTAAATTGCATTGAGACAATGCTTTAGAAGGAGATTAATAAATGAATGGTAATAATAATGATAATTTAAAAACAGGATTCATTAGTATAGCGACTTTTTTCAGAATATAATATTTTGTTGCACGTGTGTCACCTCTTCTGCATTATTCCTGTTGAAGGAGCCTCCACAGATCATCGTTTTTTGTGCTTTTAACTGTTTTTTTCTTATATGTAAATCACATTGAGACAGTGGTTTAGAAGAAATTATGATAATGATAATTTTAAACAGGATTTATCTGTCAGCTTTTTCAGGATATAATATTTTGTTGCATGTGTGTCACCTCTGCTACATAGTCAAGGACCAGCCTCTGTATTCAAACATTCAAAGCCTGTACCTTTTCGAGAGGTGAGATTACAGGGGTCAGCAAACTTTTTAAGCAGTGGGCCGGTCCACCGTCCCTCAGACCATGTGGTGGGCTGGACTATATTGGGGGGGGGGTGTGTGAACGAATTCCTATGCCCCACAAATAACCCAGAGATGCATGTTAAATAAAAGGACACATTCTACTCATGTAAAAACATGCTGATTCCTGGACTGTGCGTGAGCTGAATTGAGAAGGCGGGCCTTAGGTTGCCTACCCCTGGGTGAGAACATGCCTAAGCCCATTGAAAGTAGTGGTTTTAGGAGCACCTAACTCTGCTTGGGATTGTGGCAGTGCCAGGCAATCCTACAGATACACAGTTGAAAGTTAGCCTCATTGAGTTTAATCAGGCTTACTCTGTAGCAAGGGTGTTTAGGATTCTAGTTTTAACAGGTTAGCTCTGTGTACACATTTTGTAAAACAAATACTAAAAGCCTTCAGGCTATCACAATGCTGATCAGTAACCCTTAAATCCATAAACAAATTATTTTGGCATTGTCACACCTTGGGGTTCTTCCTTTCCCAAGCTTACTATTGATTTGTAAGGCTTTTCTGAAGCGTGATCAGAAATGAAATGTAGTTGCTGTAACTGGTTAACGGTTCAGTCACGCCTCTTCTGAACCCTAACTCATATCTGCCAACACATTAAAATCTGAAAGACATATTTTCTGTTTCTACATGCTCACTACCTCCCAACTCATGTAGAAATTATTTCCATGTTGTTTTTAGAGATATGAGCAACATGCATGAGCAAGCTTATGACCTGAAAATGTGTGGCCTGATTCTTTACATACTTGCTCAGAACTCAGAAGGAAGTTCCATTAATCCGAAATAATTATTTGCAGAATTGCTGACCTAATGCTGGCCAATAGCGCTAATCACCAGGAATTTTATTTATTATTACATTTATATCCTGCCAAAGAACTCAAGATGGTATACATCATTCTCCCTCCCCATTTTTATCCTCTCAACAACCCTGTGAAGTAGGTTAGGCTGAGAGACTGTGAACGGCCCAAGGTCACCCAGGATTTGAACCCTAGTCTTTCAGGTCTTAGTCCAACACTCTTGCCACTACACCTAATTGGCTTTCTGCATGTGCTAGCTGGATGGTAATTGCAAAAGAATGTATGAATGGAAGTGGAAAAGTATTGCTCCCTGCCCCCATCTCCATAAAGGAGGAAGTAACTTTTCCACTGCTTTCCCTTGCAGCTTTCTAGACTCTGATGGGCTGTAAGGATAATTTGGAACAGCTCTAATGGCCCTAGCCTGCACTAACAGTTTAGATCTTGTGATACCTGACAAATAGATCATTAAATCTTTGTATTGCTGGCAGGAGAACAGGGAGGAATAAAATATTAGCAGCAATATCTCTTCCTAGGAAGCATTGAGGCTGAAAGTTACACATAAAACAGAGTTTAATTTGAACGAACCACATAGAAGGAGGCTTGTAGTCTGTGGGTTTGGCGTACGGCATTTTTTAGATTTTAGCAAAAAGGTACTAGTTACTAAGGCTTGTGTAGCTGTTGGAAGGTAGGACTTTAGCTAGAATAAAGATGCAAGATCAATATGTAAAATGTATGAGACACTGTTGTTTTATATACCACTAAGCTATTGACCATAAATCTTGTAATTTAGGACAACGATGCTGTGTGGAAGGTCAATAATTTAAATAAATAAAGGCATTATAGTTCATAGGGATTTTGTCTCTCCAGGGAAATGTAGAAGAACAGTACAGTCGTACCTCAGTTCTCGAACGCCCCGGAACTCGTATGTTTCGGCTCCCGAACAATCAAAAACCGGAAGTGAGTGTTCCAGTTTTCGAACGTTCTTTTGGAAGCCGGACGTCTGGTGGGGCTTCCTGCAGCCAATCAGAAGCTGTGCTTTGGAATCAGAAGTCAAATGGACTTCCGGAACAGATTCCGTTCGACTTCCAAGGTACGACTGTAGTTATGTGGCAGTGGGCATGGAGTAAGGATTTATAAGAAATAATTCCCAGCACCCTTGACAAACTGCACATTTATTTAAAGTATATGCAACTGCTGATGGTGGCCAAATCACTTTAAAAACAAAACTTTACCAGAGATAAATTAAAACTATTTGTTTCATTACATCTTACGTTGTATTTTAAAATGGCAAAGGCGGCAGCTTTACTGGCATTCTTCCTTGTTTCCTTTGTACAGCAGTTAATAATTGCAATTTGGATAGTTTGCAGAATCCTCATGCCCATTCATGCCTGTGGTGTATTTGTCTGTAGAGTGAATATTTCTTGTGGAATCATGGGTGTGGGCTGTAAACAGCTTTTTGCTCTAGATTTTCATTTGCCTCAGGTATCTAAGTGGGATGCTTGTTCTGTCAAATTTGTCAAGACCTCTTTTCCCACTTAAGTTGAAGAGAGCTTTTTATTTTCCAGCTTCACCATACTCAAGATTCACAGGGAAAGGAAAACCCTATTAGGGAAAGAATAGATGAAGGAATGGGGAATATAACTGTTTCATGCTGCACTTTTAAAGGGACCAATATGTACCCAATATCTATTGGCAATACAGTAAATGGATCAGCTGGGGCTGCATTGACTGAATTCCCTCAACCTGGCTCAGCCAGAGATAACAGTGGTATAATGCCTCCATTCCAGCTCAGTCAAAGCACTCCCAGCTGAAACTAGTGTAAAGCCCTAAAAAAGGATGCTTTGGGCAGGGGAGGCTTACCCCTATTCCAAACTCCTTTCAGCTTAGTAATATGCCAAACCCATTGGAAGTTACACTAGCAAAAAGGGTAAGTCAAATGATTTGTTAGAGGCTTGTTTTCCCTCTGCCAGGCTCACATACCCTTCAACATTTCTCAGATGAAAACAGGGACATCCCATTCCATCATGATAATTTTACTATTTATACTCCACATATCTTACTGGGTTGCCCCAGCCACTCTGGGCAGCTTCCAACATATATAAAAACATAATAAAACCTTTTTTAAAACTTCCCTATGTAGGATTGCCTTCAGATGGCTCAGGAATTGGGTAACTCCATACCATCCAACATTTCTCCAATGAAAATAGGGACAGAGTCTAGGGCTTGCTGATCAGAAGGTCGGCAGTTCAAATCCCCACAACGGGGTGAGCTTCCGTTGCTCGATCCCAGCTCCTGCCCACCTAGCAGTTCGAAAGCACGTCAAAGTGCAAGTAGATAAATAGGTACTGCTCCGGCGGGAAGGTAAACGGCATTTCCGTGCGCTGCTCTGGTTCGCCAGAAGCAGCGTTATCCTGGCCATATGACCCGGAAGCTGTACGCCAGCTCCCTAGGCCAGTAACGCAAGATGAGCACCGCAACCCCAGAGTCGGACACGACTGGACCTAATGGTCAGGGGTCCCTTTACCTAAGAAAAAGTGGGACATTCTGGGATTAAATCAGAAAGCGGGACAGATTCTCTAAATCAGGGATGTCCCTAGAAAATTGGGACACTTGGAGGGTCCGGGCTCAGATCATCTCAACCAGTTGTAGCCCTACGCCTGAAAGGAGTTTGGAATAGGGGTAAATTACACTGGCATAATTTACCCCGGCAAAAATTACACTGGCTTATTATAGTTTGGACTACTCTGCCCCTCTGTTTTGTTGTTGTTGTTGTTGTGGGGCAGACGCTTTTCTAGTTTTTCTTCTAACAACAACTTCTTCATCAAATCAGCCCCTACTGATGATGTCAGGGATTCCAGGCCGACCCAGTCAACAGGCAGAGTGAGGCAGTAAACCTCAGGCAGCTAATTTCCAGTGTAGCAAATGGGTAGCAAATGGTTGATGATTTAATTAAACCTACTGTTTAATATTTCCTTTTTTCTGGTATTTTGTTTCACAGGATAATTAAAAAAAACACCCACAAAACCATAAAAGATAATACAAAATTTATTTATTTATTTATTTATTTATTTATTTGTCAAGATTTATATGCCACTTAATTGACTAAAACCTTTAAGTGTTTTAAATAAGACAATATAAACTATTTATGAATTTTAAATTAGAATGATAAAAAGTAACATTTAAACAATAAATATAAAAGGGAAAGTAAAGTAAAATTATACCAGCAGTAAACAAGTACAGTGCTACCTTGGTTTTCAAACGCCTCCGTAGTCAAACGTTTCAGAACTCGCAACACCGAAAACCCGGAAGTGCCTCGGTTTTCAAACACACCTAAGAAGTCGAACAGGAAACATGGCTTCCATTTTGAGGCTTCCGCTTTCAGTTTTCGTTTTTCGAACGTTTCGGAACTCGAATGGACTTCTGGAACGGATTACATTCAAAAACTGAGATATCACTGTATAGCAAAATGCCATGAAAGTAGGGGTCAGGTGAGCCTCTCTGAGGAGGGCATTCTATAAGCAAGGGGTGACTACTCAAAAGGCTCTCTCTTTCCAGCCAGCCACCTTGAACATAATGAATTTATTCTCATGATGCTGGAGTACCTCTAAAAACACTGCAACCTTAAAGCTCTCCAACTATCCTAGGAAGCTCTGAGCATCTCATCTCATAACTTAAATAAATACTGCCCACAAATAAGATATTATTATGGGAAAGGGAAAATCAGGTGATAAATTGATTAAGGATGCTGTAATAAATTCAATTCCTTCACTCTCTCTTTTACTCTAACATGTTTTAATAATTTGCAAGTTTTATTTCTCATAAATCTATGAACACATGATTTATTTGTTTTCCCTTTCAGAGCAAGTCAGTCTGTTTCCCCTTTTAGGATTAATCCCCACCCCCACTGCCTAAAGAAACAGGTGAAACAACAGCACTTTTGAAAAATAGGAAAATGTGACTGTAAAAACTGGCAGGAATCACTGCAGGTGTTAACTACCTTATAACATATCAATGTTTTTCTAACCATTCAGTAGCTATTAATGCTAACAAAATTCTAATCTGACTCAAAGTGTCTGTAAATTTAGGGTAGCCAGAGGCCAAAGGGAGTATGGCTCCTGTACCTTATTCCATTTTTCTAGTTATTTATTTGTTACTTTTCAAGACCAGGCTCTCCCAAAGCAATGCATAGAGACAAATAAAAAATAGTAGAATATCAGGCAGAATAAGAAGCATTGAGTGAATACCGACAAATAACACAGTGAGAGAAACTGAATTAGATCCCCTAAACTCACAAGACAACAATAAATTAATAAGGTTTTATAGAATGCCAGAATGGAAGGAGCCAATCAAATGTAATTTGGAAGAGAGTTCAACAACTGCTTAGCTGCCACCATCAAGATCTTGTCTTCTGACCTTGGCATGATCTCAAACAGATCTTAGATCACAGACAGGGTCATTCATATGCAGGCAGTCCTTTGGGTAACTTGGACCCAAATGGCTTGGCGTCTTTAAGGTTAATACCAACACTTTGAATTGGGCTCAGAAACACCATTGGTTACAAGTAACATTCTATTATTATTATTATTATTATTATTATTATTATTATTATTAATATTAATATTATTAATATTATTATTATAAATTAACATGTCTGTAACATATCAAGATCATTCCCACAGAGCAACTGGTGGAAGATTGTCCGGTAGGGAGAGGTGAAGGTCCAGCCTTGAGATTTCCTTCCCTCTCTTCTGGATTTTTTCCCACAGATCAGTTGATGCTAGATTGCCTGGGGTGGGTTGGAATAGTCATCCTGAGCACAGGCCCATAGTTAAGATTAATTCAATTTAGAGTTAGGGTGTAATGTTAAAACTGACTGTAGTTAATAAAAAAATAGGCACAAAACTTTCCAGTCTCGTCCTCACATACCCACTAGAGGTGGGAGACCATATGAGTCCAAGACTTTCCTAGGCTTGTTTTCACCACACACCAAACTATGGTTTAAAGTGATGTCCAGGCATGGCCAGTGAGAGTCACTAATTACTTTACCAGGACACCTGGTATTTGCAGTAGTAGATCTGAGGATGCTGATGATTGCTCCTGCCTAGAACCACACTCACAGAGTTCTCCGAAAGAAACACGGCTGATAAACAATTCAGTACTTGTAGCATAGACCTATCTGTTATATATTCTGTTAACTCTTGCATCTATACAAACAGCTAGTGCAGATTTAAAAATAAATTTAATTTAAAATGTCACCTGTCAGAACGTGCATCCTACCCAGCCTTTGAATTATGGAAAAGAAGCAACAAAGTAAATAACTAGTTTATAAATACAAGCATTAGCTGATGTGGTCAGGATGTGAGAGAGAAAATAGGGAAAATGTCACTTTTGAAGCAAGGGTTGCCAGATCTAGACCCTTTTGAGGGCTTTTATTATTGTAAAAGCCCAGTTTACTATGCACATGCATGACGAAATCTTTGGATCCCTTGACCACATTGGGGTGTCCATATGGAAGGAGGCTGAATTTGAAGTGATATGAAAGTTCTGTCTGGGGTGTGTTTGATTTGTCATAGTTCCTGCACAAAGGCAAGTCATCACTTGATGCTGCAGACATCCGAATAATAAACATGCCTGTATATATGAATCAGCCCAAAATGTTACATAGAATGCCTAATCTTCTTATAGTTGCAGTATTGTGTTAATGTTTTGATCCTAGCTGCTTCTTTTGTAAACTGCTTTGTGAGGGCTTGGCCCTAAACAGTGAGATAATAGTCTTAACAAAATAACATAAAAATAAATCTGGTGATGTTTTCCTGTCCCTATGCTGCAGAAAAAGGGAGAACCACAGCTGTTCAATTTTCCTTTCTCTACAGTCTTAAAGGCACGGAAGTTCTCTAGAGCTTATTTAACGTGTGTGCCTGTCTAAGCAGAAGAAAATCAATTAAATGTAATTAGCAGCCCGATGAGTGCCAGAATATTTGTATGTGTTTTGCATACCAGACAAATCTATACAACAGATTCTTCTTGCATGAAACAAAACAAAGTGGGAACACACATCTATCCTAGAGTCTGGTATGATTGGCACTCCTGTCAAAACCCAGGCTAACCTCTGGAACATCCAAACAGCTCTGCCTATTGACACAATCTACCCTGAGCACCCTCTCCTGCTTAGTGAAGCCTGTTTGGTTCCCTGGTATATTCCAGAGCTTATGGTGAGGAAACAAGCTGGGAGACGAATTGAACGTGAGTGGAGGAAAACTCCAGTTGAATGAAGTCGAATGCTGGTGAGGGCTCATCATTGAGCCTAGTGGCAGTGAAGGCAGCAAAGCAGATTCCCTGCTTGTGGAGCACTCTCCCCAGGGAGGCTTGCCTGGTACCTTTGTTACATATATTTAGGTGCCAGGCATAAACATTCTCTCTTTCCCAGGCCAACCTTACACTTCATACACACACGGACAACCTTTTTTCTACTTATTTATTTTTGATGAGTCCTCTTGACTGGTTCACAAAACATTGTAAAAGTATACTAACGCATATTAAATGTTTATTTCAAAATAAGTTGCACTTAGGCTGTGCAAACACCATGTACAGTGGTGCCTCGCAAGACGAAATTAATTCGTTCCGTGAGTCGTTTCGTATTGCGAAAAATTTGTCTTGCGAAGCACGGTTTCCCATAGGAATGCATTGAAATTTAATTCCCATAGGAAATGCGAAGCACGACCATAGAAAAATTCGTCTTACGAGTCACCTAAAAATTCGCAAAACCCTTTCGTCTAGCGAGTTTTTCGTTGCGCGAGGCATTCGTCTTGCGAGGTACCACTGTATTTAAAGCACATTCCATCCCTTCCCCCCAAAAGAATCCTGTGAACTGTAGCTTACTCTTCACAGACCTACCATTTCCAGCATCCTTAGCAAACTACAGTTCTTATTGTTCTTTAGAGTGCTTTTTAAAGGTTTGTACAGCCTCAGTTCAGTGGGGGTTTCCAATGGAGTCTTCCAAGGTATGCATGCAGCAGAGCTCCAGGCCTCTAGGGACACGTATCCAAGTTCAACTGTTCCTGGATTTTCTGGTTCTGTTACTGGGTATGAACAGACATTGGCAAATTTGTCAGTAACCAGGTTCTTATCTTCTGCTGCTATTATAATCAGGGAAGTACATCTCCTAATGAAGGCTTTGTGTGAAAAATAGGACAGAACTCTTGCACCTATAATAATTAAGTAGAAATGGAAATGTAATTGTGTGTATCTTACTCACGTAAGCCACTGCTGCTAAAATTCCTTTTGTTCAATACAACTATTAAAGGTGCAGGAACCCGGTCTGATTTTTATCTGGTCACTTTAACTTACATTGACAAATTTAACAGGACATCCCTCCAAAAAAAAAAAATAGGGACAGTAATTTTCCAGGGACAGGTTACATAAAACAGGAACTGTCACTGGTTAATAGGGGTCACTGGAACAAACAGGGATGGTTGGCTCAAACTACATGAGATGGCAGAGCATTTATTAGTGTAAACTGAAATATTCCTTAGTCACAGAGTGGAGAGTAGAAGACCTGTGGGTTTGTTTGTTTGTTTGTTTGTTTGTTTGTTTGTTTCTAACAGGTGTGTACAGTAAAGAATTTCAGCAGATGTAGTTTTCATAACAACAGCTTCACCTGCTTAAATCACTGCTTCTACAGAACTATTAAAGGTGCAGGACCCCACCCTCTTTTGCACCTGGCTATCCCACCACACCTGTTTGCCTGATGTCACACACACACCTGCCCCCACCAAATATATATGCTCGGCTGCTATATAGGAAGCTTGCCTAGCCGGGAGGAAAACGCTGGGGGTGGAATCAACAACAAGGACATTAAGGAGTGTCCATAGGCCCCTAACAGCATACATATTTTGCTCTAAAATCAAACTCCACCACGTCTTCTTCGTATGTGATTGTGGTAGACCCAGATTTAAACAAAACAGGCCATTGTCCTGTATAATTTGAGCTGAAGCCTGTTACCTAGACTTGTGAGCCACCTGAGACTCGGATAGCTAACCTGGATGGCTTTGAAAGAGGATACAGCAAATTCATAAAAGATAAGGCTACTAGCCATTATTATCTCCACTGTCAGGTGGCATGCCTATTCTGAGTACCAGTGTCTGGAAACAGCAGGAAGGGAGAGTGCTGAAGTTCTGCTTGCAGGCTTTACATAGGCATATGATTGGCCATTGTGATAACAGGATGCTGAACTAGATGGACCATTGGCCTGATTCAGGCCTTTTCCATTCCTATGCTTAGGCCTTAGAGCCCTTTTCAGAGCCTTAATGAACTTTAACTGCATTGTGACAGAAACACTTTCTAGAAGACATGAGCACACACAAACACCCACAAGCTAAACTAGCAAATTTCCCCGAATTTCTAGTTTGTTCCTCTGACAGAACTACTGAGTGCCCAGAAGACTGTGCTGCTATGAGCTGAGTTAGCTCCAGCTTCACCTTTGGGCACCCTATTGCTACCCTACATCTGAGATGTTTTGTGGTGATATACCACAAGCCAAATTAAGTCTGCCATGGTGTACATATAGGCACAACCAGCTCAGAATGGGCCAAAGCAGCTCCAAGTTAACATTGCACAAACTAAGCTTTTCTTGCATTGTTTCTTGCAGTGTTTGTGAGTACAGGAAAGGCCATAGCTCAGTGGTAGAGCTTCTAATTTGTATGCAGAAAGCTCCAGGTTCAATCCCCAGCATCTCCAGGTAGGACTGGAAAAGATTCCTGGTTAGACACCTGGAGATCAGCTGCCAGTCAATGAAGACAGTTCTGCATTAGATGAAACAATGGCCCCACACACTATAAGAAAGCTTCTTAGGTTCCTGTGTACTGAGAACAGCAATAATTTGTGACTAAAATTATTTAATTGCTAGAAAACTTTTCAACACGAGAGTCACGGGCCTCTCCAATGTAGTTCTTGTTCTTGTCAAGCACTCAAGTCAAACCATTGTGAAGTTTCTAGGCCAAAGTGTGCATATGTGTGTGTGTATTTTAAAACACAGGTGACAAGAAACTGCAAGTATTTTAAATAATGTACTAACACCTATTTTTGATAACTTTATTTCGGAAACAGCTCTCTGATTGAACTCAAGTGTTTCCATAGAAATAATCCTGTAACCATAGGCAATTTAACAACTGCTACTGGTAGATCAGCAGCACCACACTCAACTGAATTGCCTTTCACTTCTCAGCATAAACCAGAGTCAATCTTACCAGCTTGTTCCAGCATAAATCCTGAGTAACTGAGAGGAGAAGCATACTGTTCAGGGTGAAAAAGCATTGAAGGGCTTTCCTTATGTTCAGTTATCATCTTTCAAGCTATATTTAAATATTTAAAATACAGATATACATGATGCATTTGCTCCAGATATATGTAATTTTTATTGTAATTGTGCTTCACTCTCTAGATTAGGATAGGAAGCCTATGTGTCAGTCCTTGGGAGTAGGCTCTGTTGACCATAATAGGATTGAGTTTTGAGTAAACACATGTAGGATGAGGCTGCACATGTCTTGGACTTGGCTTTTTAATATCCATGGGTAGCTACCTTTTTTGGGTGTGAGGGCTGCAGGAGTCACATGCCAATGGTCAGTATGGTCATCACAGACAGGCATGTTCTCAGTCTCACACACAAACACAAGATGCACATAAGCAGAAACGAACACACACAGCACCCTTCCTCAACGACTCCATGAAGAACAGATGTGGGGTGTTATTGCCCCCTCACTGCTGATGAAATGACTCATCTAATGACCAGGGAGAGGGCAATTTACACCACCACCCACCTCCATGCTGTGTTTACCTACCCCCTCTCCTCTGTATTTGCTGCTGCTCCAAAATCCATGGAGTCTTTGGGGACCTGAACAATATATTATGGCAGTGAACAAAGCTGTATTGTAACATTTGAATAAATGGGCAGGAGCCTTGATAGAACAAAGTTATAAACTCAAACAAAAAAGCAGCCAAACCTTGGCAGGGCCCACTGGCCAGCTTAGCCTTCTGAGGCCCAGGGTAAGTATACCCGGCTTTCCCCCACCCTCTGCATGGGCCTGATAACAGTGGTCGCCAGTGGGTATATTTGGAATTTTTAGGAAGTACCTTGGGCACCAGTCAAAAAATGGCTGCTGTATATGTATGTTTGTATGTGAAAATTAATCTTCATTTTAGTGCAAATTTCTCTTAGTATACACATGCTTGTTTAGCAGTTTTGCCCAATATCCACATTTTTGCAAAGCCACCTAATGCAACACAAATTTTATATTATTTTCACTTAAATATACATTTTTATGCACGCTATACCCTAACACACTTTACTTTTTGATGCCTGCTAAAAACACTCTTGTTTAGAAAAGTCTACCCAGATACTTAGGAAGCTGAAGTAATTTTAAATTGTTTTAGTATTTTAACCTTTGTATTTTTAAAGTATGGCTATAATCTTTTCTTTATTTTATTGTTTTATCTTTTTGTAAGCCACTTTGAGGTCCCACCCAAATCTAGTGGTATATAAATTTAATGAAATAAAATAAATGAATATATTACTGAGCTGGAAACCTGCATTGCAAAATTCGAAGTTGAGCAAATTCAAAGGATAACTGTGTTGGTCCATGTATTCTTTCAGAAGGTGCAAATTAGGTAGCTTTGCCTTTAAATGTGAACTGTGTTGACTTTCTCCTCCATTTCTAGCCTGAGTCCTTGGGAAATTTCTGCCAGTCAGAGAAGTTAAATCTTGAATTGCAGGATTTAATTCTCTTGTAGTATCTCCTTCAGAACCTATACTGAATTAGCTCAAAACGTATGGTTCTTTTGAGGATGTCTCACACTGGCATACATGGACAGGTGACTCACCAATATAAGAGTGAGGCAGCTCCTTATGTTGTTTTATCCCACATTTACAGACTTATCCATGATGCCAAACACAGGGATATACAGAAGCCTCTAAATTGCATCAGGAAGGAACACTAAGTAAGGAACATATGAAGCTATAGAAATGAATTTCGGACTTTCTGCCTGTAAAATTTTCAGACTGCCTACCTAGGCCCTAGGGCAATACTTGCAGAAGAGACAACTCCCAACTTCCTTCATCATAGTCTGCTTTATCCTGATTTGACCCCACATTAGAGCAGAGCTTAATTTTGCATTGATTATTTCCATTTAGTTTGCTATAATAATTTTGCCACATCGTGATTATATAACTGCTCTTTCTTGGTAAAAGCAAACTAATTGGCAATGTTGCAGGATTTTTCTTTCTGAATATGTTAAAAGTACCCCTCCCTAACTTCAAATGAAATGGAGCAGTGATGCAAAAACTAATACCCCAGATTTGTGAAAAGTAAAATGAGCATAGTTTTAAAAGTGTTCCTTGCATTTTCCTGGAGCAGATCTGGAGCACGGATCTCTTCAAACCACATGGAAGATGGAAATGATCCTGGCTCTTCAGCTAGGTTATGAAAGATTCACCACAAGGCAATTCAATCCTACAATTCAAGACTTGTTTGTATGTCCTCTCCCCCTCTTTCCCACATTGCAGACAGTGGTGACAGTGGGGTAAATGGGGCACTGCCGCACAGTAAATCTGCCTTCAGCCAGCCTCCACCTGCCTGTCTTTGTACTAACAACCAGTCTGGGCAGTGGCACTGGCTGTCAGCCTCTTCCATATTAAGCTCATTGTTGCCCTTGTAGAAATCATCAAGGAAGAGGATGGGGACAACTTTAATTGGCCATTTCCTTTTTTTGAAGGCTTATCTAGACCAGATGGCAGCAGTTTTGAGTGTTTATCCACTCAAAACTGACCCAGTCATGCAAAATGAAGGAAGCAGTGGGTGAGTTCAGTTTTAAAAGCAAAAGGAGTACACTGGCCAGAAGAGCATACCTTCTACCCCACCGGCCGCCCTCATCCCCATACTATAGCTTAGCTCCCTGCAGTCAATGCTGCTTCCATTCTTAGAGCTCATATGAAAAGATTCGGGGGAAGGGAGAAGAGCTCTCATATAAGATAATGTTCCCATCATAGATCTTCCCTCTTGTAGGCCAAGATGAAAATAACATTTGTACACTTCCCCCGCCCCGCCTCCAAGTGCTTACATTTGTGCAAGGGGACTTTTGCAATGCTCACTTTTTACTGTTGCCCCTTGTGCTTTGTCAGGTGGGCTTTGGGGCAGAGGATGAGCCAAGGGATTAATGTGACAAGAAGGGCATTGGGAGGTCCTGCTACATGCACACTCATAAAATCACAGAATTGTACAGTTGGAAGGTGCCCAAAGGATCATCTAGTCCAACCCCATGCAATGTAGGGATCTCAACTAATGCATCCATGACAGATGGCCAACCAACCTCTGCTTAGAAACCTCCAATGAAGGAGAGTCCACCACTTTTCAAGGGAGGCCATTCCATAGTTGAACAGCTCTAAATGTCATAAAGTTCTTCCTGAAATTTGGTCGGAATCTCCTTTCTTGTAACTTGAATCCATTTGTTGGCTTGAGCCCAGTTCTCCAATCTGTATAGGTCATTTTGAATCCCAGTTCTGTCTTCTGCAGCATTAACTACCCCTCCCAGTTTGGTGTCATCTGAAATTGGATGAGCATCCCCTAAATTTCTTCATCCAAGTGGTTTATAAAGATGCCCCACTTGACATTTTTTTATAGGATGAAGAGGAATCATTAGTGAGCAACTCTTTTGGTTCAAGCAGCTACAGATTCACCTAACAGTTACCTCTTCCAGCCCACATTTTACCAGCTTCTTCACAAGAATATCATGGGGGACTTTGTCAAAAGCCTTACTGAAATCAATATACATCTACAGCATTCCCCTGATCCACCAAGCTTGCAATCTCTCTAGTACAGGCATGTCCAACCTGCTGATTGAGATCTACTGGTCGATCTGATCAATCGCGTAATCCTGATTGATCACCCCAAAAACTAAACAAAACAAAAAAGCTCAACAACATTGGCAAATGCACCTCAATAGAAGCTCAACAACTTTGGTGAAGCCTCCCCCAAGAAGCTCAACAACTTTGGCTCCTCAAAAAAGATCAACAATTTTGGGTCTTCCTTTCTCCAATGGGTAGATCACTGACAGTTTATATATAGTGGGAGTAGATCGCAGTCTCATGGGAGTTAGACATGCCTGCTCTAGTACCCTTGGGTGCAGCTCATCAGGCTCATCAGCTCATTTGGATTAATTTAAAGTAGTTAGGTGTTCCCCTATCTCCTCTTTTCCTATCTTGGGCTGAAGTTACCCCCTTGTTATCAAAAGGTTGGGCACCACTTTGCTTTTGGGTGAAGCCATAGAACTGTAAATGGAGCTCCTGATCTCTGAACAACTTCCCCGAAACTAGCGATTTTGCATTTCAGTGTTCAGCTTTCAGCAACTGCACTTGTCAAATAGCAATACTGAGATTACTCATTAAAAGATTTGACAGAAAATATGATTTTTAAAGAAATATTATGTCAAATACAATAAGGCTGTTTCTTTCTTGTCTGCAGGGCATACAGCCTGTCAAATGCTGTACATGTAAAAATGTCAGCATGAATGAAATACGCAAAACAGATACACCACTGCTATCTATCTGCATGGTACTTCACAACCAAATACAACATTTCTATCCTATTTTTTCCTTCAAGGAGACCAGAGTATGGGGTTCCTAGGTAGTCTTTCCTCAAGCAACTGGCTATGCTCAAACCTGCTTCTCTGAACTATTATATCAGGTGGCTTCAAATATACTTATGGGCCCAGAAAATCATTTGAATAGCATATGTGAAAATCCTGATTCCTTTCCTCTCTATCAGCAAAGAAAAAAGTTGACTGAATCCCAGCCTTTAATTTACTGCACCACTCCTTTCCATAATCACTTTGATCTTTTTTCAATTTATGCTTTGCTGCAGGATAATCTGGAAAAAGATCTTCTGTGCTAATATCTAATCTCTTTTTATCTCTCTTCTCAGCCCCTAGAGGTAATCTCATTCATTTTCTATAGCCTTGTGCGTGAGAGAACCCTGGGCTGACTGAGATTTACAGCAGTAGGCTTGCAGTAACAACAATGAGCAGGTAACACCAGAGGTGCAAACCTCTGATCCCTGATCACAATGTCACAGGATGGTTGGCAAAGTTATGCCATTACAGACTGTCAGCCTAGCTTCCATTCCAGATAATTTGGTAAAATTCATTTTTAAAGCTGAAACTGTTAAAACACACAGAAGAACAAGTCTTCCTGAGGGTAAATCATCGTGGCTTCTGCCAACATTTTAGAATTCTTTACAAGTGTCAAGCCTCAAATATGTAGATAGGAGCAATCTGGTAGGTGTTATCTGCTTGGACTTCCAAAACATTTTTACAAAGTCGCTCACTAGATTCCTGAGCAAATTTAGTCACTAGATAAGTGGACAATACTGCTCATGGTTTGTAGGAATAGGAAGCAGAAGATAGTTGACAGGGTTTTAGACAGTTCAACTACTATTGTTGGATGGAGTTTGCCAAAATGCAGGAGGAGTGCAGATATAGGAAACTGGGTTAGTCACCCTGAAGGAGTGTTTAGGGGCGGGGCATGGTCAATTATATTTGCTAATCAATCATTCCTAGCAGGAATTCCAGGCTAAAAAGAGTAAACAGGGCAATGGCATGCAGGGCTGAGTTAAACTAGATTTTTATCTCTGTCTCTTCTGGGTATGCAAATAAACAAACACACAACTAGAGATCAATAGCTATGATCAGCTAAATAAAGGCTGTGTACACACCATACATTTAAGCACACACACACACACACCCCAAGAATCCTGGGGACTTTACCTTGTTAAGAGTGCTGGGAATTGCAGCTCTGTGAGGGGTAAACTACAGTTCCCAGAATTCTTAGGTAGAAGCCAATTATTTTAAAAATGTTTTAAATGTATGGTGTGTACACAATGGAACACCTGCATATGCACCAAGACATTGCTCCCCAATTTCTCTCCTTTGTATTCACCAATAACACAACACATCTCTCCAAAGCTGTCCATGTATATCTGGAGGACATTTGTAATACTGACAAAAGTAATAAAATCATAGCCAAAGGGCATAGCAGTCGTTTTCCTCCAGTTTGTTTGTTTGGCTGAAGCTTGAAAGCTTTTGTTCATTTTTTTACCCAGCTACTTTTTCACACTTGCTGGCATCACATTGCATAAATAACATACAAAATTCACTAGATAAATGGGAGACAAGGGAGAGGCACTCGCCCCTGTGACACTTTGGCCTTCTCTATGTGAATGTAGACACCAGTCAGAGACTATGATAGGCTTCACCCCAGCCCCACCTCATATCCTTTCCGTCACTGGGTGAAAAAAATATTACTGAATCAATTAGATTTTTTTTAAAATGTTTATCTTACTCTTTCCTACATATAGACTAGAGCATAGTGGTCAAAGTGTCATGAGACGAACAACAATGTAACTGCAGAAACAGGAAACACAATACATGGAACATAAGATCCTTATCTGTTAGATGGTGACAGACGTTGGGTTTAGGAAAGTTACCTAATCTGAGCACTGACAGCTTTTATGATGCCATGAGAAAGAAACATCAAAAGCTCTTATTCAACAACTAGAGCCCTGCATTCCACAAGCATTTGTCAGCCATTTTCCAAATTACCCCAGTGATTTCTCCTTTATGTATGTCATACTCTCATGGCAGATTCCTTCCTATTAGCAATAGTCTCTAATGCAATAATCCCAAACAGTCCCCAGTGCCCTTTCCTTTAACTGCTCAAGTGCATCTTCCCGTACACTAGAAAACAGAACTCTCAATATCTTAAAGCCTAAATACAAATCTAGCCCACACTCTGCAGGCCACTTTCTACATCAGATAAATTAATATGACATCAGGTGATTCAATTTAAAAGGAAGATTCTTCTGACAATGATGATTCAGGCATGCAGGTACCAGATCAGTATTTCCCACTTTTGGAATCCATGAACTCCTCCTTGGGGTGATTGTGGATAGATTTGCTGATTGCAACACAGTAAAACAAAATGTTTGTCCCTGGCAGTACAGTGTACAATACTACAAAAACCTTTCCTCCGTTTTTTATTACCCCAGACATCCACCCCTAACCCATTTGCTCTCACAGTGGCCAACCAGATGCCTGTGGGAAACCTGGAAACAGGAATTGTGTGTAACTGTTCTCTCCCCACTTGTGAATTTCACTGTAACCTGCAGCGCCGCGTCTGCGCACACACGTGATGCAATTTGGCGCTTCTGTGCATGTGCAAAACATGATTTAGTGTTTTTGCACATGCGCGAGCGCCGAAACCCGGAAGTAACCCGTTCCGGTACTTCCAGGTTTGGCGCATCCATAATCCGAAAACGCGCAACCCGCAGCGAGCGCAACCCGAGGTATGACTGTAGATGGCTAATAGCCACTGTAAACTTTTTCCTCCTTTAGTTTATCTGAAGTCATCTTAAAGCCATCTGATTTGGTTGCCATCACTAGAGATATTATGACCAGGCCAGCATCATTCCCTAGTGAGCTGCATGGCTGCATGAGGATTTCATTCTTGGTCTTCTTCCCTATCCTTGTCCATCATTTTACCCACTACTTAAAAAACATGCCCACACATTTCCATTGATTTTTAATTTCATTTTACCCACTACTACACCACAGGTGGGCAGAAGTTATATAAGGATCAACTGGCAGATATCTGGATAAATTAAAGAAGACTGCCAAGTATTTCTGATGAAGAGATCTGAAGTATTTCTGACGAAGAAAGCAGGTGGTGGTGGCTATAACCAGGAGTGGTTTTTGTGGGGGAGGACTATGAGCTCACTTTGGTTCCAGCACTCATAGGTGTTTTTTTTTTATTCTAAGTGCATGCCTTTTACATCTGGCTCTGGTTGGTGAATACTGTATCAGGATTCTAGTAAAATATAAAGTAGGTTCTGCAAGCCTGAAGTTGCCCACTCCTGCACTATAACATCCCAGGTGGATTTGCAACTGCATGCCAAAATTCAGAGGAGTCCTTCTGCTGTGCCCAAGAACTTGTTCATGTCTAGCAAAACTTTAGCACAGCAGCACCTCCTCTCCCCACCAATGCCTAGAAAACACAGTGCAGCAAACTGAATTTTTAATTATTCCATTTAAAAGGCATCTGTTCAATTGCAGGGAACGTAGAAAAAGAAAAAAGTCATAAGCTCTGCTAGGCATTTGGAACTTTCTTTGCAGTTCCTTGGATTGTGTCCATCACTAGAAAGTTTCAGCTAAATTTACCTCTCTGCAACATTCAATATGAACTGTTGTGATAAAATTTGTAATTTAATATTTATTGGTCAACAAAAGCAAACATCTTATCTTATTTATTTTTTTAAACGAGTTGCAACAACGGAGCTATGTGAGATGAACAGATAATTATACTGACTGGAAAGTCTTCCCATGCCCCCACCCTGTCCCACATCTGAACATGATGAAATAAATCAAGCATTATGTTGTTCGTAACTGGAAAAGAGATCATGACTAGCATTATCTCATTTACTATTCATTTTGTTACCCACAGTTGGACTGACTCAGAGCTATTTGGCACAGAAGGGTTCAATTTGCAAATTCCTGAGCTTTAAGGTGAATTAACTCCCAGGAATGCTCTTGAGAGACACAACTTTAAATGGTAGCCAGAAATCATGACAATGTTCCACCAGAGGTTGTCCATGGATTCATCTGAATTGACATAACTCTCCCCTTTAAGTAATAAAGCTTGTATTGTACCCTTGTCTTGCTTTAAGTTGTGAGCTTTATTCCGCTCTTCTAGGTCATCGTCCTAATTCTCATCCAGGTTAAGAATCTAAGGCATCCTCTCTTCTGTGTTCATTTCTAATCTTCTTTAGTAACTTTATAACATTTTAAAATCTTCTTTCTCATCACTATTCTTAATCTCACTAGTCTTAATCATCATATACCTAAAATCTAATTCTTAATAAAATAAACATTATACAACTTCAATTTCTTATATCGTCTTTTATCTTAACTTCTGATAGCTATAGCCTAACTCTTCTGATTCCAATTTCCAATATCAATTAATTACATCCTATCAAATCATTAAATATTTCTGCCCATCTCATACACCGTTTCCCCCCTCTGGTTTCGGAGTTCCGTGGTCAGCCATTATTGTATCCTCTTTTAATACTCTTACTTCACCCCATACCTTTCCTGACCATCCTAACCCTTCTCTTTCCCCCTCCCATCCCCCACAGGACTCCCCAAAGTCCACTTTTTCCAGCTCCTTCGTCTTCTTTATTTATTTCCATTGTGCCCAGTTTTAAATTTAGCATTCTTAGTTGCATGTTCTTCTTTTTCAGGTTGTATCCTTCTTGTTAGTGGGTAACTGCTCTAGCATAGTCATAAAGTATCTCTTCTTCATTGCCTGTTACATATTGTATTTTCCTTTGTTGCTCTTGAGCTCTTGGTCTCTCACACCAAAAACTCTCTGTACTATCCAAGCTTTGGGTTCCAAGCCTCTCACGCTTAAGAAACCCTTCTTGTTTTCCTGATTCTAAGTCCTTGTCAACCACCTCTTCTCCAACAATCTCCAGTTCTGCAGCCTTTCCATTAAATAACTTCGTAAAGCAATTAACAAGAACAGTTCCAATCTGGGAAAACTTGTCATTAATCCTCTGCTGAAGAAATTAACACTCTCTTAGAAACCTCTGCTGGAAGTCTGTTGTTTTGACTTGCATTCTCACTTCAAGGACGCCGTGAGGTTTAGATAAGCAGGAAATAGCCGGGTCTCAGTAACTTTCCACTACACATTACAATAGCCACCATTTCTCAGCCTGACCCGAACTCCTTAACAAAGAGGGTCAGCGGCATCTTATCCTTTTAAATTATAATCCACAAGGAGAAAAGAAAAACAAATACTCAGTCCTACCCCTGAAAAGGGTTTTTGCGGTTTGCAGAATCAGCGATCTACTTTGGAACCAAACTTTCCCGGCTAAGGCTTCTAATTGTTACTTTAATCTTGCCGCTGTCAGAGAGAGATGGACCTCCTCTTTTGATCTCTCTCCGTAAGCCGAATTTCAATAGAATTTGCAAGTCAATTGTTCTCAGTACTTACAGAGTCCTTCTTTTTAATCCAATTAGGGAGATGCGAAGCGCTCTTTACTGCCAGCTGCCGCTGCTTTGTGTATTTCGGGAGAGTGGGTGTATCCTCAGTACTACGCCAGAGCCCCGCTCACTTGAGCAGACTTTACTAAGTCTACTCAAGAGCCAGGATGACGTTTCTAGTACCAGCTGGATCCCAAGTCCTCAGGACGCTCCTCCTGAGGTTTTTACGGAGCCCGCTGCGCGGTAGTGGCAACTCCTGGCCCGAAAACACCGGAGCCGCCTCGGAGCTGAGAGAGCTCCCGACTAGCAGAATGGCGCTCCACCGGAAGTCAGTGTCGGGAATACTAAAATTCATGTCTACGTATGTGCCCCAGGAGTCCCTGTTTACTGGGAACAGTTCCCATTTTCCCTGTCCCTGTTGCTCTTGTTTTTTGGTTTTGCCCTGTTGGCATTTTTGTCTGGGTTCTGACACATAAACAACCTTCAAGGAAATCAGAATGAATGCAGGACAAATGCTCATTGGCATATAACCACCCTGCAAACAAATCAGAACAAATTCTCCATAAAGCCTGAAGCTATGTGCAAGGAAATCAGCATGAATCCTCAACAAACAGATTGTCTTTACTCCACTTGAATTGTGCAAACAGTTCCAGCATCCCACCCACAGGATAGTAATAGTCTGAAGGCACCACCTGGAGTGTATGTATCTTTAGCCATGTTTCCTGAAGTTAACTCAGAGACTGGATCCGACTTTCTTTCACCAGGTAGTTCTTACCAGTACTCTGGCATGCTTTGAGCCCCACCATGGAGTACATTCTCCCCCCCCCCTCTGTATCTCTGTATCAGTTTCTAGATTGTCTGCTGACACCAGCTCCTCTCCTATACACAAACCAAGTCCAAGCTTCTTGGATCTGAGTTGATGTTTACCTCGCCATCTGCAACAGTAGTAGTAAACCCTTGGCAGAGGGCCCCCAGTGTCACATTCAGCCTTTCGACACTTGCAGCCATGCTGGGTTCCAGCCCAGAGTCCTTTAAAGTTTCCAGCATTTGAAATGTAGTAGCCCTTCTACTCCATTTCCACACCACTCGAAGCCAAAGGAAATAAAACAAACAAACAAACAAACAAGAGGGAGCCGGCTTGGGTCACCTTAGGTGGTCTATAAACAACCTCTCCAGCCTCAGCAGTCCTGCTTTCCAGCAGCACTTTCGACCTCAATCTGACACTTACTTCAGGAACCGATGAAGCAATGCTTGTTTAATTCAGACAAGCAAACAGAGCAAAGGGGAGGCAAGATCGCTGAGGATTACCATATGAATGGACGCCTTTTCTTTCCTTTGGGCCCTGCTTGAGAAAAGTGTTCTTTCCAGCTCTTGAAAAGCTATGCATCACATACAGATATTTAGTAAATGGTGCCTGGGTGCCCCAACCCACAGAAAAGCAGTTTAATATGCTGCTAGGGCAGCAGCCCCTTTCACATAGTGGGCAGAGAGGATGAGAGAAGCAAGGGCATTTCAGAATAACAACAGAGGGGAATACAGTCTTGAGTCAGCTGACAGCCTAATTTAAAACACCCTTTCTGGAAGACATACATTTTTAGCAGACATGTCCACTGGCTCAACAGATCTGGAAGGGAATGTTGTTTGGCAGAGTTTCAAGGGATGACCTCATCTGAATACTTGATACTATGGTGCTTCTCTCCCAGCTCCTTTTATTTACAGAGGCCATGATATGGCCATTCCTGTGGAGCCTGCTCTGGTTCCTAACCTCACTTTAGTTTGTTGTCCTGAAGACTCAAGAGTAAGCATTGTCAGCTGAGAAGGTATGCACAGAGGGATCTTTTGCAGGCTCTCGGATGGGAAGAGTCATAGGGCAAGACAGGTCTTTAGAGTATAATTGCCATGGTAGACGTAGAGAACTCACCAGTCACGAAGCTAGACAAGAACTTTTTTGTCTCTCTTAAAGAAAAACAGAATAGATGCAGGAAACACCTGACTCCGCCCAGACAGAATTAACTCCAGTGCCACCTAGTGACTCACTTACATAATGACCCTATCCACACTATCACAGAATAGGAAAGAGTGGAATTGCTCTGGCTAAAGAGCCTGGCCTGACCTGGAAATTTTACAAAGGTTATGTTTTCTCATATGGTTCATATGATGTTTGGATGGCTCTTGCAGGTTTGCTTTGCCTTCCTGCATCCCTTCCCCCACCCCCACTTTGCTGAGTGGCAACACAATTTTCAGGAATGTTAATGCTTGAACTTTAACACTTGCCTGACTTCCTCACTGCATTATTTTTTGAATAAAGGAGACCCTCCAATGTGTTAGTGAACCACTGATATCATGCAGATGGAGTCCAGAGAGAAATGAAATCCTAGTAACACTTTCTTGAGCAAAACTGAACAAAAACAGTGTATAATTTGAGGAGAAAGAAACAGATAAGTTTTGTCTTACTTACTCTGGGCTATGCACAGAGCAGGAAGACATTAAACTAAAACATACAGAGGAAAACTGCCTTAGAACTGCACAGCCAGTCAGAGCATGTGCTACCTCACTAAAGATCATGGCACTCTAACTGGTTGCTAAGCAACACCTACACACACACACACAGTTGACTAACATTGAGAACAGAATTAACCCGTAAGCAGAATGATCTCTGTGCATTGTGTTGCATTTCAACACAATTATCATATTTTTTCCTATTGGCTCTGAAGTTTGTGACCCCATGGAACAGAGCACACCAGGCACTCCTGTCTTCCACTGCTGCCTGCAGTTTGGTCAAACTCATGTTAGTAGCTTTGAGAACACTGTCCAACCATCTCGTCCTCTGTCGTCCCCTTCTGTTCAGCAACATCTGGAGGGCTACAGGTTCCCCACACCTGTGATATACTTAAGAAGGCTTTTCTAGGGGTTGGACTACATCACCTTTGCAGTCCCTTCTATACAACTCTATGATTCTATGATAAAGCTAAGAAGACATCAAAACACACATACAGCAGAATGTGAATTGTTTGATTTATTTCCCCCAACAATTGTTATATTTAAGCTTAAAGGCCCAAATAATCTAGAGTAAGGACAACATGTAAGAGAATAAAGTTGAAGGTTAACTAGAAATCATTCAAATATCTATCCCAAAATCAATTCACTTTCAGTTCACTCAACAACTATGAAAACCACTTTCAGGAGCAGAGATTTTTGGACGAATTCTATGAACTTTCTGAAGAAGTGTACATGCACACAAAAGCTCATACCAAGAACAAACTTAGTTGGTCTCTAAGGTGCTACTGGAAGGAATTTTTTATTTTACTGTATATTCTGGCGTATAAGACTACTTTTTAATACAGGAAAATCTTCTCATAAGTTGGGGGTCGTTTTATATGCTGGGTGGAGAATCTGCAGTCGAGTATATATCAAACTATATTTTAACTGGGAAAGTTGGGGGTCGTCTTATACGCCCAGTCGTCTTATACGCCAGAAAATACGGCATTTAGTTTTGTCTATGAACTTTGTTAAACTACTAACTTATTCCAAGCACTGACAGCTAAAGGTAATTAATTTCTTGTAGCAGTAATGTGCTTTTGAGAGCCTTTTGGATCTAGAAAGTAAGATACAAGTATTATGAAAAAAATAAAAAGGAACAATTCTGCATAAAATGCATGTACCACTTTTAAGGGCACACAAAGGTGACTTTACAGTTTACCATCAGCACTGTGATTGATATAGCTATTGCCATATGGTTCTGCCCCCCAAAAAAGTTGCTTAATTAAAAAACAAACAAAAAGTTTCACAATGTGGTTCTCAACAATATTTATTGTGCCCACTTGCCAATTACTCTCCCCCACAATGACAGAAATATCCAAAGCCTGGAAGAATATTTGGAAACAGCGGGTGGTTTAAATGTTAGAATAAAGAGAAAAGGCTAGGAATAGTCCCTGTGGGAAATAGCTGTCCCATAGAGTGACCAGGTGTCCTCATTGTTACCAGTTAGCCTGCTGTTTCCAAGGGATGCCTGGGCTTTCTGCATGTCCAGTACTGGACATACAGGATGAGACAAGGTCTGCAGTGAGTGATCTTCCTTGTATTTTTACTAAAGGCAAGCCAGAAGCTCAACTGTTGCTGTAGGATGCTGGTGCCACACAAATTGAAACCTCAGTGCCTTCCCCCTGGGAAGGGAAATTATGTCATGTCCATTTCCTTTCCAGAGACAGCATTTTAAAAAATGGCTGCCTGGGGAATGACAACTTTTGTCCCTGGGATGAGATTGTAGTCAGAGGAAAGAATAGGACTAAAATCTCAGCTGCTGACTTGCCTTTAGGAAAGAAAACCCAGACTACAACTCACATCATCCTTCACTGTTAGCCATGGTATCTGGGACTGATGGGAGTTTGAAACCTTCCAGAGGGCTACAGAACCCCCATCCCTAACATAAAGCAAGCAACTGAGGAGAGCATTTTAAAGCAGCCTCTGTATGGCAACCATTTTATATGCATCAGCCTTGAGAAGACTGGAATCCTAAACCCACTTACCTGAGACTAAGCCACACTAAATTCAATAGGACATACTACTGTACTAAGAAGACATGGTTAAGTTTGCACTGCAAGTTGTGAAGTGCGACACAGATTTCATGAGAGGATGTTTTCAAAAGCATTCACCCATGGGGGTCATTTAACCAGCCCATGGACCGCCACCGACTGCTCAGGGACCCCTGTGGCCCCTCTGTCAGCTCCTGTGCACTGTGCTAAACTGGTGCAGAGCAGAGCAGGAACCGCCTTCCGTGATGCTGGCCTGCTTCCCATTGGCTGCAGGAAGCTCCTGCAACCAATGGGAAGCTGCACACACCTCTGCGCTGGAAGGAGCACCGGAAATAGCGTTTGTGCATGTGTGTGTGTGCACACGCACGCACACTCCTGCCCACCGCGTCGTCTGCAGGACCGTGAACTGGCCCAAGCCACAAAAACTTTGCGAACCCCTCTTATTTACTTGGGGAATAGAAAATTATTATTTTTCCTTGTTGAAAACATCACTGCAGGCCACTGCTCTTGAACAATTCCCAGTGCTACAAAAAATGATCCAAAACATTTCTCTTCCCTGAAGAATAATTAAAAGAAGTGTATTGTTTTGACAACTGCTTTGTCAGTCAGAAACTTAAATCCTGAGTTTAGATTCAATATATTATACATACAGATGCTCTTTGGCTTGCTAATATTCCTCAAATGTGTGTCCCAAATGCTGTAATTTGATCCCAGAAAGGAAGAAAAAGGGAGAAGAGCTAAATGTCTGGGGGGCTGCTTTGATGGGAAATATGGTGTAGACATAAATAAAATAAACAGTTGTGAAATGTTATTATTTTATTTTATTTATTATTATATCTGTATCCCACCTCCCTTATTCTTTTACGTATTATTACATCTGTATCCAACCTCAAAACAGTAGGTTGAAAAAAGTGTGTTCCACCCAGCCCCATTGTTAACCAACCCACCCTGAGTTCCAAAAATCTGAGGTCCATTGTGTGAATGTAAAACTTTTTTAAGTACAAGTTTTCCAATATATCCAACTTACACAAAATAGTGGGTTTTTTAAAGAAGCTATTTAACACCCAGCCCTGCGATAAAGCAGAAGCTAAGGTTACATTGGAGATGGTGGTGAATGAACAATTAATTTAAGTGACAGGCCTAAGGGGCAAAAAGGAAATGGGATGTTCTGTTTTGGAACACACCCACTGTGACATCACCATGGTGGGGCAACACCACAACAAGAAAGGTACTGTTTGCATGCACTTTCATTTGTACACACAGCATACCCTGCAAGTATCCTGGAAAAACCAGTGATCCCCCCCCCCATTTTTCCCATGTGAGAGCATGCCCCTCCAAAGCACATCTTTTGGGCTCTGTATTCTTGTGTGAGTCATGTGATTCACACACGAGCATGGCCGGGAAGACGCGCATCCTGGTTTGGAGACTCAACATGTTGAAGGGTATGCCGACTGGCATAAGTGGATTTATTTACTTTTAAAAACTTGTTTTGCATCAATGCTGGTTTGCAGGGGAAACTCACTAACTTGTGGAAACAGGATATGTCTGGATTTGGGTTGATGCCGCATGCACAATGTTTTAACAAGCAAACCCGGCATACAGAGCACACTGGATGCACACTAAACTGTAGTGGTAGACTGTCTGGGGAATTGTAAGGAGCTGATCATGACAGCCAGGTTAGATATTCAAGACTACCGCCACGTTTGCAAATTTTAACAGCGGCATTGAAGCTGTAATCCCGAATCGGTGCTGTAAAAGGCATATTGCATAACCCTATCACATTGTGAAACTGATATTGCTGGATGAATGGAAGTCATTTTCATAAAAAAAAAAAAACAACCATAATATGTTCCTGGCCCTTCCCTTTTTAGTGGCTTTCTGGCTGCCCTTAGAATAAATGAAATGCAGTGTACTTGTGCATAAGGGATAACTCCACCTGAGCTCCTCAATACAATAAAGCAAATTCCAATCCAGTTGCTCTTCTGTCTTCTTGAAGAAAGGCAGTAACTTTCTTGTAAATCTCCCAAATTCTCATCTAAGCCAAGGGTGGGGAACTTCTAGTTTGCAGACCAACCTGGTGTCACACCTAACGTGGGAAACTAAGTCAAGTAGCCAATCCTGGCATAAACCAGGGATGACTTCAGCTGATGAGTGGGAAGTTCAGTCCTGCTGGACTGGCTATATTGCTTAGTTCCCTGTGGGGAACTCAATCGCTCATCCTTGCCTTGCAGAAAGCTCTGAAAAAGACCCTTGCACTGTGGTTCCTAAGGGCTGGGTATCTGACATCATAATGACACCAGGTGATTGACAGATGAGTTATCCCACCCACCTATCAAAGTTCGTCTGCAGGGGTAGGACAGAAAAGCCTCAAAGGTTCCCACCTCTGCTTTAAGCCTTCCATGGCAAGCATGTTGATTCTAATTATTGGGGGGGGGGAGCTTAATTTCAGAGTCTGCACTAGCGCTCCTCATTATTCATAGCATCAGTTTGCTCCTCTGTTTTCTAGACTATTACTAATGTCCATGCAGTTCCTACTACTACTACTACTACTACTACTAATAATAATAATATTTATTATTTGTACCCCGCCCATCTGGCTGGATCTCCCCAGCCACTCTGGGCGGCTTCCAACAAAAATCAAATACAAAAATATCACACATTAAAAGCTTCCCTAAACAGGGCTGCCTTCAGATGTCCTCTAAATGTCTGGTAGTTGTCTATCTCTTTGACATCTGAAGGGAGGGAGTTCCACAGGGCAGGCGCCACTACCGAGAAGGCCCTCTGCCTGGTTCCCTGTAGCTTTGCTTCTCGCAGTGAGGGAACCACCAGAAGGCCCTCGGCGCTGGATCTCAGTGTCCGGGCTGAATGATGGGGGTGGAGATGCTCCTTCAGGTATACAGGACCGAGGCCGTTTGGGGCTTTAAAGGTCAGCACCAACACTTTGAATTGTGCTCGGAAACGTACTGGGAGCCAATGTAGATCTCTCAGGACCGGTGTTATGTGGTCCCGGCGGCCACTCCCAGACACCAGTCTAGCTGCCGCATTCTGGATTAATTGCAGTTTCCGGGTCACCTTCAAAGGTAGCCCCACATAGAGCGCATTGCAGTAGTCCAAGCAAGAGATAACCAGAGCATGCACCACTCTGGTGAGACAGTCCGCAGGCAGGTAGGGTCTCAGCCTGCGTACCAGATGGTAGACAGCTGCCCTGGACACAGAATTAACCTGCACCTCCATGGACAGCTGTGAGTCCAAAATGACTCCCAGGCTGCGCACCTGGTCCTTCAGGGGCACAGTTACCCCATTCAGGACCAGGGAATCCTCCACACCTGCCCTCCTCCTGTCCCCCCAAAACAGTACTTCTGTCTTGTCAGGATTCAACCTCAATCTGTTAGCCGCCATCCATCCTCCAACCACCTCCAGGCACTCACACAGGACCTTCACGGCCTTCACTGGTTCTGATTTGAAAGAGGTGGAGCTGGGTATCATCCACATACTGATGAACACCCAGCCCAAACCCCCTGATGATCTCTCCCAGCGGCTTCATATAGATATTAAAAAGCATGGGGGAGAGGACAGAACCTTGAGGCACCCCACAAGTGAGAGCCATGGGGTCTGAACACTCATCCCCCAACACCACTTTCTGGACATGGCTCGGGAGAAAGGAATGGAACCACTGTATAACAGTGCCCTCAGCTCCCAACCCCTCTAGCCGGTCCAGAAGGATGTTATGGTCAATGGTGTCAAAGGCCGCTGAGAGATCCAGCAGAACTAGGAAACAGCTCTCACCTTTGTCCCTAGCCCGCCAGAGATCATCGACCAGTATGACCAAGGCAGTTTCAGTCCCATGATGAGGCCTGAATCCCAACTGGAAGGGATCCAAATGGTCCGCTTCAACCATCACCCACGTGGCACCTTCTGTTCTGGTGAGCCTTGATGGCAGTTGCTGTCCAAAATATCTGGAAGGTGCCATGTTCATGAAAGCAGCTGTGCACAAACACTTCCCCCTCTTGGGAGGACTGTCAGGAGAACTGTTTTGTATTAAGAGGGAGAAAAGATGGACTTGTTACCATTGCATTCATGCACATTTATACGCATCTTACTGAACAAGTAATGATGTCCTTGAGATGAAAGCTCTAGGATTGTACAGAGAAAGAAAGCATCTGCTTCTCCTTCCCTCCACCCCTTCTTGAAGTAATTAGAAGGGCAAAGGCAAAAGCAGAGGCACTGGGAGAGTTCCGTCTAATGGTGGAAAACTTTGTACCTCTTTAATGATGTATTAACTCCCACGTGCAAACACACGGCGAGAAACAAATGAGGAAGTGCGGATCAGAGACTGGACTGCATTTTTGCATTATTGCAAGTACCAGATTGTGTGGGGAAACCAAAGGTTTCAACCAACCCTAAAGCAAACCTGATGTTCATGGGTGCCGTTTTCAATAATGGGAAATGAAGAAGCCAGGACAATGCATAAAGAAACAAAATTGCATTTCTGGTTCACCCTGTATTTATTTCTAATTATGGCAACGAAATGACAGTATGGCAAAAGCCATATGTGACCTTAGGTCTGTAAGAAACCTAGATCCAAGATCCAAATTCACACATCCAGCACTACAAAGGTTCAACTGAAGGCATCTTCAAAAATAAAATATCTGGTACTAATATTACAAATTATGTGAAAGCGGAACACATTGCGCAAGCTTTCTTGTATCAATGGCAGGATGTGAGGAACAAACAGGAAGCAGTCAAAACCAATTAAGGGAAACCTCTGATCTGAAAATGTCTGCAGGTGAAATGCACATTTTGCATCCAGTTATTTGACTGATCCAAAGCCCACTTATTAAGTCAATGACAATAAGCTTTTTGCTAATGCAGGGAGGTAGCCTGCATCAGAGAATAGGAAAGATATATATCAAAGCAGCTTTTGGTAACTCTAGTGGGTTCAGAGGAGTTTGAAATAGGAGTTTATGTAGTTTTAATTTAATAAATTTATTGGCTGCTGTGCAAAATATAATATTTTTCAACAGTGGATTACAGTTTTAAAACAATTTAAAATATAAAATAGCAATCTCTGCCTTGGTGTGCACAAGGTTGCAAGGTTCTTGGCCACAAGCCAAACTAGTTTCCTTTGGGGAAATTAGGAACAATGGAGGCTGGTGCAAAGCAGCAGCACCCCATACTGTGCCAGCTTATCCTTACAGCAGCAGCAGCATACTTTTTGCTCTACAGCCTATCTTGGTCTCCAGGGCACATACAAATGTGGTTCCTTTGGCCACTTCCTGGTACCCTGGTGGGAGGGGGGTATTGCTTTGTTGTTTTCATTTTAACTATTTATTTGTGTATTTACCTTGTATTTTTATCTTGTGAGCTGGCCTGGGATCTTATGATGAAGGGTGGTATATAAGTCTAATACCATCTCTCCTAATTCTGCTGTTCCTTAAAAAATTGTCCCCCTTTATTCCTTTGCATTCTAATACCCAGTTCTTTTGATGCTTTGAAGTACTAATGATTAATCCCCCCAGGCTCACCTAACAAACACTTGTTGATTGACTAAGATTAAAGGCTGGTACACACTTAGGACATTTACCTAGGTTAATTACCTCTTCGCATGCTAATTGCTGATTCTCAGAAGTAGGTCCACACATATATTCCCATACACATGGATCTTGATTACATTCTTCAGACTCTGAATCACAGTCTGTACATATAAACGCTAATTAAACACCTCAAACTCATTACATTACTCCCTTCTAATGCACTTTGAGACTGTCTTATAACATATCCCAGTTGTAACATACATTTCTAATAAAATCCTAAAATTTGCTAAACCTAAACATTTAGCACCATAGTTCTATTGCAATACATTCATAATCAGCAATGAAATATTAAAAACTCTTCTATATGATTTTCCTTCCAGTATATCACACAGCCATACTAGCATACAGTACTGCTAAAAGCAAAGGGTATTGAACCCCCTTACAAAAAAGCAATGCTAAAACGGCGGGGGCCATAGATGAGTGGGAGAGCATCTGCTTTTCATGCTAAAGGTCCAAGGTTCAATCTGTAGCATCTCTAGGTAGGGCTGGGGGAAGATCCCTGCCTGAAACTATGGAGAGCCTCAGCCAGTCATTGTAGACAATACTGATTTGCAGGAGGAGCTCATTCTGTTTTGATGCCTTAGGGGAAACGGGAAGATGCCGCCCTGCCAAACTCTCACTGGAGTCGCATGGCTGCAGCTTCTAGGTTCTGGCTGGATCTCACAAGAGGTCCGCAAGATCTCGCCAGAACCCAGAAGCCACCACCACTTCTCCTTGCTTTTCTGGCGGCAGTGGCAGCAGTAGGGGAGCAGGTGGGGCGCCCTGCTGCTATGAGAGAAGTTCTAGTTGCAGGTAGGTAGCTGTGTTGGTCTGCCATAGTTGAAACAAAATAAAAAAATTCCTTCCAGTAGCACCTTAGAGATCAACTAAGTTTGTCATTGGTATGAGCTTTTGTGTGCATGTATCTGAAGAAGTGTGCATGTGCACGAAAACTCATACCAATGACAAACTTAGTTGGTCTCTAAGGTGCTACTGGAATGATTTTTTGTTTGTTTCGGCTATGAGAGAAGTGAGGAGAAGCTGTAGCAGCAGCAAAATATTGCATGAGTCATGCAATATCTTGCGATAGTTCCTCAAGATCTTGCTGGAATCTGCCACCGCCACTTCTCCTCACTTCTCTGGGGGCAGGGGCAGGGGCAGGTGGCGTGCAGCCCCTTAGAATTCCACTATCTGAGGCAGCTTTCTCAGTCGGCCTCATGGGTGGGCCGGCCATGCTGAACTAGATCGACCAATAGTCTGAAATTGATATAAAAGCAATGCTATTTGGAAAAAGAAGAGTTAAATTTACAGAGTTGATTTCTAGGGAGGAGAGAGACATTCCACAAGAAACAAATGTCTTGTGCTATCTATACAGGCCGTAACTAGCCCAGCTGCCTTTGGAAGAGCTCTACAATAAGCCATTTATAATGGGGGAAATTGTGCAGTTGTTCCACTATCTTAAAAAACAAAAAAGTTGGAATGTCTGTGGTGGATGGGTGGGGAGGAAGCTAAACATGTGGGGATGTTTTGCTCACATCACACAGATGTCCACCGAAAGTAAGTGAACAAAGTGTGAGTATTCCACTATAGACACCCAGCAGAAACAGCCTTCATACCCTATGCTAGGTTGAAAAGCAGCTTCAGAATGAAGCTCTCCCCTCTTGGGTTTCAGTTGTTATTTTAAGGCATTCAGCAGTGCTTTCTAGGATGTTAAAATTTTTGGTCTTGATTGGTGCAAAGGGTTCCAATTAAAGATGATTTATAAGATATATGTAATCCTTAGAAATATTATTTTTATCGTCCATAGGATAACTTCTTAACTCAAACTGCCCTATTATACACAAGGATTTGTTATTTGTAAATAATTAGCTATCTCAACATTTTAGGTACTTTTCTATGAATGGTATTGGGCATCAGATAAGAAACTGCTAGTAAACCCTGACTCTAACTCTAGGATCTGAACAAGGTAAGTCTTGGCTGCCCCACTATGAGTGTGCTTTTGTTTTTGTTTGTTTGTTTGTTTTTAAGCCACAACAGGGGATTTTAAACATTTAAATGATTTGGGGATCTTGACCATTCTGAGTTGTGACAGCTTACATTTCCAAAAATAAATGGGCATTTCTGGAAATGCAAGCCATCAAAACATAAAGAGTTCCCCAAATCATTTACATTAAATAAAAATCCAGTTTTACACATGGGATGTCTTGTTTGCTTTTGCAACGGCCATTGGCTAAAACCAATACAACTTTGGCTAGCACTCTTTGGTGCTGTTTGCCCCCTGCCCCAGGTTGTGAGCCTCCAGACTTCAACCCTGAAGTACTTGCCCGAACTCTGCCACCACCTGTCCTATATCAGGTTGGATGCAGCTGGGCTTGCACAAACAGTACATGAGAAGTTGTCACATGAAACTTTGGTCTGTGAAGAGCTTCACCTGTGGATCAAAGGCACAGTTCAAAAGTTGCCTCTCATTTCTCCAGGCTTCCCTTATTCTGTTTCATGATGGAAACAAAATCTAAAGAAAGCTGCAGATTTTCAGCTAGGAATTGAGGGGGGCACTTAACCATGTGATCTTTAGCTGTTAATTTAAAGCTGGACTCTGCATCTATTACCCACTCCTTATTTCAGCTTGACCCATTCCTCACTTCCTCCTGATTCCCTAGTGGAATTTATGGTTTAACCACAAAACTTTAAATGACCTAGTGTTTCAGATAGTACTGCTTCCTTTCTTACTCTTATCCAGAAAAGATAATAGTGATTTTCTTTGAAGGCCAGCAATTCACTCAGCCAGACTTTTCCTTAATTATGGTGTATGATACGCATTCCCACTCTCAAATACAATGTTTCTTCACAGCCTTGCACCTTATGCAGTCACCTCCTCATGCGAAAACTGTGGCTATAAACAAACTAGCCATGCATGCTGGTAGCAGTGTTTTGGTACAGTCAGAAGGGGGACAGATCAACAACAACCTCCTCCCTCCTCAAATATTACTGTATGGCTTCCCATTTCTAGTCAGCTGTCAGCTATGTAAACACACAGATAGTGCTCTTGGGTTTTCTCCCCTGAAGCTGCAGTAAGAAATTAAAAACCTGACCTGTACTTTTGTGCCCCTAGTGGAGAGGAGGATTCAATGCATAAGGGGGAACCAACCTGTGGTGGACAAACCATCACTCTGAATGACTGTTTACAGCAGGCTTCCTCCAGATGTTTTCAGACTACAATTCTCATCATCCCTGACCACTGGTCCTGCTAGCTAGGGATCATGGGAGTTGTAGGCCAAAAACATCTGGAGGGCCAAGTTTGAGGAAGCCTGGTTTACAGGATTTTAGTATAGGATATAGTATATGATAGTATATACAGAAGGTCCCAGGTCCTATCTGCGGCATCTCCAGGAAGGTCTGGGAGAGACCCCAGTCTGAAATCATGGAAATCTGCCCCGAGTCAGTGTAGACAGTATTGAGCTATGTGGACCAGTGGTCTGACTCAGTATAAGGCAGCTTTCTGTGTTACTTCCTAAATGTTTGAAAACTGGATGAGAAAATATGTAGAAAGATTATGGGGAAAGACTGAAGTCATTAACTTTATGGTGTCTTTAAACTCTTACGGATTTTTAAATGTTCAAATATTTAGAATTTTCAAGGCACTGATATTTGCCAGCTATGGTTGTAGAATAAGCATTTAATCTTTACCAGCTGCAGTTTGGCATCTGCTGTGTCCATAAAAACCAGTGTAAACTATGTTAATCATAGGCAATAAAGGGAAATTGCCATAGATTATGAAATATTTCCGAAGCTGACCTCAATGTTGAACTAGCGTGACTCTTACAGTGACACAATATTACCATCAAAATCCTTTATTATCTTTCTCTTTCCCTTTCCTGTTAGATAAGTGTTATTGTAACATAATTTTTATGTTGGGTACTATAAAATGGTGGTTCCCAACTGTTTTTGATATGGTGATTGGCTGCGTTTTCCCCCACCCAGAGTGCGCCAGAACGCAGTTCCAGCACCTTTTTCCAAACAACAACTCCTGGCCCTGAGTCTCATTACAGTCATAACTTGGGTTATGTACGCTTTGGGTTGTGTACTTTTAGGGTTACAAACTCCGCTAACCCAGAAGCACAACCCAGTGTGCGCACAATTTGCGCGTGTGCACAGTGTTTTTTGTTGGGGGGGTTGGCTGCGCATGTGCAGAACAAATTGTTCGGGTTACGTCCTTTTCGGGTTACGTACTGTAACCTGGAACAGATTAAGTACGTAACCCGGGGTACCACTGTATGAACAAATTCCCAAAACAATTACCCTTCTCCTCTTCCTTCCCCCTCTCTCACACACCCAACTCTGACATGGCCATGCCATTGCTCCTCCCCATGAGCTATGGTGAGGCTGCTCTAGCAGGAGGCAACAAATTCATTTTCGCTTTTAACATTTATCATCACAGGTTCTGGCACCTTTCAGGTGGGTGCCATTGCCATTATAAGTGAACAAAGGAGGCATTCATGGTGAATTCCAGCACCTCTCTTTCTACCAAAATAGCACTTGTGAGGAGGGAGAGGAAGAAGAAGAAGAGGTAGTGGCTGAGCAAGGGTAGGGGACCTCCCTGTCATCCTGGCCCAGGCACCCTGGGACAGCGGGAGCAGCATGGCCGCCAGCCTGTGGATGAGATACGAGAGAGATGGAAGGGCGAGTGGGCTGTGGTGAGAGATTCCATGGCTGGGTTGGAAGTTTGGTGGATAGCAAGGGGGGGAGGGAGGGAGGGCACTCACTCTCATCTTTGCAGCAGGGCACACTTTCCTTTCTTCCCCCCCACCCTCCGTTAAGTTTCCTCAGTCTGCCTTCAAGTGGATGTTCTTTGTGGGCAGAAGCTTGTTTGCAGTGGCTGTTTCTCCCGTGGTTCACAGCCTCTGTCACCAAATGTGTGACCAAGTTTGGTTTTGCAACCTGTTTTTCTGTGTCTGCTGCGGCAGGTGAACCAAGTAGCTATTCTGGAAATCATTATTTTATCATCATGGCCACCTGCTTGGAGAAAATAAAAACAGGAAGCACAACAACAGCCTGACACGGAACAGCTTGCAGGGTGTACAGGAGGACGAGGGGCAAGGGGAGAATGTAGTAGAGGTGTGTGGGGGGGGGGAGTTCCAGTCCCCCTCCCTTTTTTTTTTTTTTTTTTTAAGAAAGAAGTGCCGGTGATTGACAAGTCCAAATTTCCTTGGTATGGTGATGCATCATTCTATAGTCCTATGAATTTTGGATCTTAGGACTTCAGCAGCTATTGGTTTTGGCATTTTAACTGCAAGTCTGTATATCTATAACCATTTATAACCATTACTTGAAGTTTGTGACACTAGAAGTGTATATATTTTAGGACACATGTTATTTTTGCAATTGTGAGTTGTCTTAAAAAAATTTTAAATACAATATTGTGTTTTAATGTTGTAAATGTTGGGACCTTAGAGCGGAGAGTGGGATAATAATAATGATGATAATGATAATAATAATAATAATAATAATAATAATAATAATAGGGTGTAATTTCCAGGGCAGCAAGCCAGTTATATGCCTGAGATGAGGCAGCAACCACTAACACCACTCCATCTCTACAAGAGCAGCATAGCTCATTTCCTAGTGAATTCTGTTAGGCACCATGGGTAGTCTGAAGCCAACGGGACTAAGCCAAGGGTGAGGGACCTTTTTCAGTCTGAGGGCCAAATTCCCTTCTAGGCAATGTTCTAGGGTCCACGTGCCAGTGGTGAGCAGGGCTAGAAACAAATTGGGCAAAGCAATGGATGAGCATGTTAACTTTGCACAAAAGATTAGTTGTACATCTCTCTCTTTTCCATCTAGGCATGAAAGAGGCATTTTTAGAGTTCAAGGCTACATTCCAGCCAGGCAAAGGCACTTAAGGAGAATACGAAGCAGAACCAATGAGGGATATGGCCTGGGGAGTGCAGGAGTAGTAGTGGCCTGTTGAGGTCCAAAGAGGCAGACAGAGATGCTTGGAGGGCCACATTTTGTATCCGGGCCTGCGATTCCTCAGCCCTGATCTAAGAACATGGAAGGAATAAGCAGAACGCTCCATCTATGCAAAATTAACCACCAATACCTGCAATTATCTCGTCCCCTTCTGCAACAACTGCCCATTCAAGAGCAAAGGAGCAGCCCTCTATTGCTGCTGAAAAGATCATTGAGGACAGAGGCAATAACAGCCATTAAATGTTCATGGCTTGTAGATAATCATAATGATCTACATGTGATTTGCATGCTTTCTCTTACACAGAAGTACTATTGATGTAGGGAAAACATAATATTAGAAATGGTTGAAGTTCCACAGTTCTTGTGGCGTGGTGTGTGTCCTCAGTGCCCCATTTATTCTCTCCCACTTGCATAGCCTCCCTTCCTGCAATTAGCAACAATGCTGTGTTTTGTTAATCCATCAGAGCTTGCAATGGTTTGTTACATTTATTGATGGTTTGTTACATTTATATCCCACCTTTTCCTCCAATGATCTTGAGATAAAGCTCATCCACACTTCCCTTTGTCTCATGATTTCTTCTGCTTCTCCAATAATTTCTAGGCATGGGTTGAAGAGGTTTTTCTTTTGTCCCACTGCTTCCCCTGGAAAACCCACTGTTTATTGCTGAATCAGAACAAACATCAATCCGCAGATGGGGGCGGGTGTCTTCAGCATCATTTTTAGTACTTTGGGTGAGGAACCGGGTCTTTTTCGTGGTGGTGCCGAGGCAATGAAACACCCTGCTTAACAAAGGAAACTTGGTTGACTGTACTGTTGCTCACCAAAGATCCATATTTTCCAGCAGCCATTGTCTTGTGTGGGTTTTTACTAGAGATTTCTCATTGTTCTTGTTTTCCCCAATAGCGTTTGACTTGTTGCTTTTAATACATTGGTTTCTTTTGATGTATGATACCAATATCTTGTTTCTCTATGGCTGCATTTGCATGTCATGGTAAACTACGGTTAATGGCTTATGAAACGGCAGATAATTACCTGCTTGTGGATAATTCCTTGCAGATTATTCCCATTCTCAAGTGGAAGCAACAAACCATGATCCTTGCTTAATGTTCCGTTTGTACTGGGGATCATGATTTGTTTCACCCCAAACAAACCACAATCTGAAGCCAAGCTTTGTTCTTGGCTTATCAAACATGGTTTGTTTTGGCAAAACAAACTATGATCCCCAGTTTGGATACAATGCTAAATCAAGGATTGTTGCTCCAGCTCGCTGGTGGGAAACCATGAAGCAGGAATTATTCGCATGTTCACAGTAAACCATCGCTTATCACAAGAAGTCTATATATGTTTGCCACCTGGGATATAAAATATTGTGAGTAAATGTATCAGAAAAGCTGTAGCTCAGTCGAAGGATGACAGGCTCTGCATGCAAAGTTCCCAGGTTCAACTCCTGGCACCTTCAGGTAGGGCCCCTGTCTGGAATTATGGAATACCAATGCGGGTCACTGTAGATAATACTAAGTAGTGCAAATGTGTTGGTATGAGGCAGCTTCCTATGATCCTAAATAAACAATATGCTACTCATGTAGAAGTACTGCCTTTTCACAAAAATGTTCCCATCAAGTAAAATACAAGTACAGATGGAGGTGTCAACCTGTGAACATGCCTCCACTTCTAAAAAGCAGATGCAATCCCCAGAGATGCTCACCTGGTACCTACCTTGATGTCATTTCAGCGCCTGACCACAACCATTTCCCCAAGCTTTGGACTATACTATTTTTAGTGGAGGAAGCTAGTGAAATAGTTTTGCTGTGCTTTCAGATAAGGCCTGCTGTTTTATCTGCTGCTGCTGTTGCTGCACTTGTTATGTTCATTTCACCCTGGAAACACTGTGCGTTGGAAGGTGTGGGGTTGTAAATTCAGGAAATGCAATGACTGAAAAGGACTGAAGTGGCAAAGGATGCTGCATCTCTCCTTGGGAGAACCCATGCTTTCCTTGCAAGTAGTCTTGGTATTTCCAATTAAAATAAGCTCAGGAAGCAAGGCTGGGGGAAAGACATCTGCTTTTGACTCTGAAAAGATCAATACTAGGCTAGGTGGACCAATGGTCTGACTCTGTAGGCTTGTTCAAATGTTGCACTGAACACAACCACAAGCTATCTATACCAGGGGTCCCCAAACTAAGGCCCGCGGGCTGGATACGGCCCACGTGAGCCAATTATCTGGCCCCCGACGACCGCTCTTATCGGCACGGCATAGCTGCCCATCTCTGGGTCGGTGCGGCACCGGAAATAGCTTGTGTGCATGCGCAAGCTTCATTTCCGGCGCACTTCTGGCGTGGTGCGGTGCAGACTTCCACGTCTGCGGAGGCCAGTGTGCATGCACACAAGCTATTTCCGGTGCCATGCCACACCAGAAGTGCACCAAAAATGATGCTTGCGCACGCGCACAAGCTATTTCCAGTGCCGCGCCACGCTGGAAAAAGCGAGCGCACGCTCCCCCGCCCTCCAGCCTGCCGCGCAATCGGCGCTGGAGGAACCGGCCCGAGGCGGGGTAAGTTTGGGGACCCCTGGTCTATACACACAGATGAGTGTTTGTGTGAAAGGAGGTACACGTGTTGATTTGTACAGCTCAACTAATTTGTACACAGGTACGCAGATTGTAGACAACTTGAATATAATATGTAAGCATCCCTATGAACACAGGAAGCTGCCTTATACTGAGTCAGACCATAGGTTCAATTTAGCTCTCTTATCGCCTACGCTGCCCTTCCAGGGTTTCAGACAAATCTTTCCAAGACTTACCCGGAGCTGCTGGAGAGTGAACCCAGGACCCTCTGCATGCACCGCAGGTGCTTTTCCAATGAGCAGCAGCTCCAAGCTTCAAACAGTCTGCTGTTGAGCCTCTTGGCCTGCTACTCTTTTCACCACCTGCTCTGGGGCAAAACTAAATCCCTGCTTCCTACTGCAGGTGGTGGAAGAGTGTTTTTTAAAGAGAGACTTAAGCAGAGCTGTGTTCTTGGCTATGACCCTCAGCTTGGCACCTGGGGACTCTAATTGCAAATTCCCAAACCAAATTTGGGTTTGTTGGAAATAGCCCCAAAGTATAATCATTTGGACTGGAAAGGGCTTCATAAGCTACTGTACATGTGACTTTTCCCCCTTAGTCAACAAGGAGCGTGACAGAGTCTCAGTAACTGTGTCAACAGCCATATGTGATAGAAGCCATCTGCACACAAGGGGTCTTTAACAGCCCGTGGCATTTAGGATGTATGCCGAAAACTGGCATGGTCTGTGCCTTGAGCCTCTTGGTACGTTGTGTGCACAACGGCATCACATCCCAAGTGACCTCACAGGGCTCAGCTGGGCCCAGAAGCTAAGGAGACATGTAGTCATGGCTATGATGACAGGAGGGCCATTCAGCATCTTAAGAGACAATAAAGGATCCATGTGCCCACTTTTTCCACCACCACCACCCCTTCTCCTCTCCTCCTCCCCCTGCCCTCAAAAGCTGAAGCCCAGGCCAGAGTCCCACATCATGCAGATGAATAGCAGGTCTGTTACAGCAGCTGTGCTTTCCCTCCCACCCAGCAAAGGCACTGGGAGACTCCAGAAAGCTGCAGAGACTTGGTCTCTTGTCCGGGCTGAGAGGATTGAAAAGAAAACCTGGGAAGAAAAAAAGAAAAAAAAATATGGGATCAGAAGGAGAAATGATCAACCTTCATGTGAGTCCATTTTGGGCATATCAAGCAGGGGTTGGGGGCTGGTGAGTGAGGCCTAATGCTTGTCAGTCACTTCTTTGTCTCTTTTTTATTTCACCCTCTGCCTTTCTTTGAAGTCTCTTTCTGGATATATCTCTTCTCACCTCCTTCATGCTCTCTGTCACTTTCTGGGCTGTTCACAGGAGCCAGATCCCAACAGGGCCCATCAAAGGACTGATAAGCTTTTCCGATAGGGAGGAAAGTCCTGGACAAAGAGAGCTGCTTAGAGCTTTTCTTGAGAGAGGCAAGCGTGCCTGTTTGACAAGCTGGGGAAAGTTATTCCATCTCTGTCTGTCCTTCCTCACAGAGCCCTTCTGTGCTTGATTAAAAAATGTTTCCAACCCGAGGCATGAGGGGAAAAAGAAATAAACACTGCAACACCGAAGCGAGACAGCCCTGGACCCAAATTCCTACCTGGGGTTCCTAGAGAAACAAAACCTCTTGATCCAGCCCTCTCAGGCTCCTCTTTTTCTGCTCCTCAGAGTTTGTTTGCTGAGGAGAGGCACTTCCTAGAACTTGGGTGTCTCTTGAAAGGGCTGCTTATTGCAGATGGATTGCATTTTATTAAAAAAAAATCCACCCAAGCAAAGAATGAAAGAGTTGAGTTTTTAAAGTTTAAAGTTGACCACACAGCAAGACTTAACAGATGTTGAGGTATTTTATATCTTGTTTATTTATTTACCTTAGTTATAACCCACTCTTCCTTGTTAATGCAATCCCAGAACGAGAAAGGACACTAAGGCAGCACAAGGAAATAATATTTTGTTTTAATGCAACTTAATGTAAAAAGAGACAGTTAGGGATAAATTAATCTGACCAAACCCAAACAGTACTCATTAATGGTTTCTCATCATCCTGGAAAAACGTGGCCAGTTTTTCAGGGCCCGTTGTTCAAAATCTTTGTAAACAACTTGGATGAAGGGATTGAGGGGGTGCACATCAAATTTGCAGATGATTCCAAACTGGTAGGGGTAGCTAAGGCCCCAGAAGACAGAATCAGATTTCAACATGACTTTAACAGATTGGCGAGCTGGGCCCAAGATAACAAAATGAATTTCAATAGGTAGAAATGTGAGGTTCTGTACTTAGGCAGAAAGAACCAGATGCACAAATATAGAATGGGGGACACCTGGCTTACTAGCAGTACATGTGAAAAGGATCTAGTGGTCTTGGTGGACCACAAGTTGAACATGAGTCAACTATGTGATGCAGGAGCAAAAAAAGCAAATTCTATTCTAGGCTGCATCAACGGAAGTCTAGTGTCCAGTTCAAGGGAAGTAATAGTACCACTCTATTCTGTCTTGATTAGACCACACCTGGAATACTGTGTCCAGTTCTGGGCACCACAATTTAAGAAGGATGTTGACAAGCTAGAACGTGTTCAGAGGAGGGCAACCAAGATGACAAAGTGTCTGGAAACCAAGCCTTATGAGGAATGGTTGAAGGAGCTAGAGCAGACATATCATGGAAGCCCCTATCAGAACATCTAAATCAGAGGTTGCCAACATGGTGCCCTCCAGATGTTTGGGCTACAACTCCCATTATTGCTCAGTGTTACCAATTATGAGGGACTATTGGAGTTGTAGTCTACATCTGGAGGGAACAGTGTTGGTTACCCCTGATCTTCAAAGGCATTTTGTTGGTCACTGTGGGAAATAGGATACAAGACTAGATAAGCTTTTCGTTTAATTCAGCATGGTTTTTATGTTCACCCCTCTTGCCTCCTTCAAAGCCCACTTTTTCCTGTGAAGTCCTTTATTAATTTCCCATACCTAGTCTTTCTGGCTATGCATACTGATAACATTGTTTCAGTGTCCTCCTATAATTGGCAGCGCATGAAAATATCTGACTTGCTAACATGCCAAAAGATGGGAGCTTTCAAAATATTTGTTGTGGATCCCTAAAACTGTTTGTATTATATAGCATTCTAGTGCCAGAAATGAGGAGAGATGTAGCACTAGGGATGGTGACTATTGGTTTCAGTTTCTCTCACATCTGCATTTTCCCAGTTCAG
This sequence comes from Lacerta agilis, assembly GCF_009819535.1. Taxonomy (NCBI): domain Eukaryota; kingdom Metazoa; phylum Chordata; class Lepidosauria; order Squamata; family Lacertidae; genus Lacerta; species Lacerta agilis. The sequence continues at coordinate 16,982,969 of NC_046321.1, forward strand.
TTATCCATATTTTAACATAGTCTGCAATTTTTTAAAAAAGTCATTATGTAAATTCATCAATATTTCAATGCAACTATCTTCTAATATACACGTTTTTGTATGTTGCTTTAATATGCACATTTTATTCTTGTGTGTGCATTTTTGTCCATATTACTTGGTTGGGGAATTGCATTGCCAAATTTGGAGAAGTGTGGCTCTAGATGATGGCTGTGTTCACATATTATTTTGAAAAGCATGAACTGAATCAAAGGTGGTCGGGAAAACACCTGCACTGTGTGATTTATTATGGCAACTACAAATACTTTTTAAATAAGCCTTTAAAATAAACTTGGGCAGCAGTCCAGGCATTCTCCTGGTCGGCTCCCACAGAATACCTGTCTCTGAAGAAGGACCCCTCCTTGATTCCTTCTCGGAGACCAGATGCGGAAGAGGTGGCAGAGAAGCAGCTGCTGCCGCCACTGTTGCAACGGCAATAAAGGTGTTTGTTTTCCAAAGTAATGGTGGCAGGGACAGATAAGAGGGAATAAGGGGCACTGCCACTGCAAAGAGGACAATTGTGGGGACACCTCATCAACCGGACCATTCTGGGAAACCCCTGTAATCTGGTGCTGGACCTGAATAGATCCGAGTTAATTCACTTTGGCTTTAAGCAGATCTGACTGGCTTCTGCTAGACACCACGCCCTGGGTATCACATCCATAAGGCAGTTGCTTTCAAGTGAAGCACAAAGGATGGTTCAAAAAATTGGTGCTCAGTACTTCTTGGGGCATGAAAGAGAGCTCAAACCCAGAAACCTGTTGAATACCCTCGTGAAGGAATATAAGAAGAGCCTGCTGGATCAGACCAATGGCGCCTCTAGTCCAGCATCCTGTTCTCACAGTGGCTAACCAGATGCCTGCGGGAAACCCAGCAGCAGGATTTGAGCACAAGAGCACTCTCCCCTCTTGTGGTTTACAGCAACTGGTATTTTGGAGCATTGCTGCCTCCAAGGAAGCCTGAATTGGAATTGGGAGAAGGTGTGAGTCAGAAAATGTTAGTGAGGAAGCAGAGCTGAGAAGTAGAAACTGGAGGAAGGCCCAGGCCAACCCCCAATGTCTCAACCACCTCCTTCAACAACTTAAAAGCCAGCATTTAGAGGCTTGCCACCTCTCCCTAAGGAAGAGAATGAAGAAAAGAGCCATTGCTTATTTCTCTGCAAATAAACACAGAAAAGTGACTCTTTCAGGCAAATTGTAGCTAGCAATCGTGCCCATGCATGTTTGTCTATGTATGTACTGGTAATGCAGAGGTTGAGGCTCTTTTGGGATGGCTAAGGGCTGCATTACTGGGGTGGAAAGCTATGGAGGGGGGCTGCATTCCAAGAGTGGGTTGGTCTGGACTAAAAGTGGGTGGGGCTCAACAAATGCACACACTTAGAGGCGCGCACACACTTAGCACACAAACACACTTGACACACACACTTAATAAAGACTATTTCCTGTCCTCTATTTCTCCTCCGCCTTCTCACTCTTATTCTCTCACTGAATTGCATCTCTATGCACTGAGAAGCTCCTGTCTCTCAGTGTACAGAGAGAAACTGCTCTTACTGGATCACCAACTCCCAGCTTTCTATCACCGGGTGCTGAGAAAGGACTCCTCTTTTCCCAGTATTCGGAAAGAAAAAAACAGTGAGCTAGCCAGACAGAGAACTTGCATGGGTGTGGCTTAACAGGAGAGGCGTGGCAAGCTGGATGGAGAAGTCTGGTAGTCCGGATCTGGCCCACAGGCCAGTCAAGCCAGTCATTCCCTCAGCCCTGATGTAATGTGGGAAAAATATAAAGACGGCTTTGTAAAAACAAAAACGAATCAGTGAATGAATGAACTGATCTGCCTTTCCATTTGTTCTGTTTAACCCAGGAGTGGGGAACACTTGACCCACGGTTCTAATTAGGGCCAGCATGGGCTCCAATTTGGCCTGCAAGGCCATTTACTCAAACCACACCCACCTTCCCTATACCTGACATAAAACATGATGGAACTCATGTTTGATGACATATGGAACTCACCTTTCAGCGCTCCCTTTAACCCAACTAAGGACAGAGAAACACCTTTGCTTTTTGCACTTAGCAGGGCCAGCATCAGGAGCTGGTGTTATCAGGCACCTGCCAAGTCTCCCACCCCTTCAAGGGGTCCACTGCCAACCCCTAGAGTTTCCTGGCCCTGCTGCCACTTCTCCTTATTGTATGTTCACCAATCCATAGCATAATTTTTATGTGATTTCATTTTTAAGTTATTTGCATGCTGCAAGTCACCTGTGAAAGAGTGAAAGTGCAGAAAGGCTGAATATAAATTGTACTACTAGGTAAAGGTAAAAAGGTAAAGGACCACTGGATGGTTAAGTCCAGTCAAAGGCAACTATGGGGTTGCGGCGTTCATCTCACTTCAGGCCGAGGGAGCCCATGTTTGTCCACAGACAGCTTTCTGGTCCACAGACAGCAGTTTAGCAGGACTAAACTGCTTCTGGTGCAACAGAACACTGTGACGGAAACCAGAGCGCACGGAAACGCCGTTTACCTTCTCGCTGCAGCGGTACCTATTTATCTACTTGTACTAGTATGCTTTCGAACTGCTAGGTTGGCAGAAGCTGGGACAGAGCAACGGGAGCTCACCCCATCGTGGGGATTCAAACCACTGACCTTCTAATCAGCAAGCCCAAGAGGCTCAGTGGTGCAGAAAGGCTGGATATAAATTGTACAACAACAACAACAACAACAACAACAACAACAACAACAACAACAACAAATAACATTTATTGATCAAGTTTACAATAGATGCCAGTTACCTGACATAAATGCAATCACACCAAAACCTCCAGCGTCTGTCTGAAATTTGAAATGATTTAATTGGAAGTGTTTGTTGCTCTCCATGGCATAGCTGTCAACTTTTCCCTTTTTTTAAGGGAAATTCCCTTATTCCAAATAGCATTCCTCACAAGAAAAGGGAAAAGTTGACAGCTATGCTCCATGGCCAAAGCAGCAATGAAACCAACCCTGGATGTTCCTTCCCTTTATTGTTCTGTTTTGGTGGTGGTGGTGGTGGTGGTTGTTGTTGTTCAGCTTGTGTGAAACAAATGGAGTGCTTTTGTTTGTGCATTTATTTATTTAAGTAATGTAATGTGTTCGTATTTATTTATTTAAGTACAGTAATGTGTTCGTAGTCAACTTTCCCTTTTTAAGCCATGATGCCTTTGGCAACATTCTCAGTGCTGCCCTGCTGTTCATTATTTTGCTTTTAACTTACAGTGTCTCTGATGTGAAAATTGAACTAATCAGTTTCAGGAACTAGGAAGTGTACATTTATGATTTAAGTACCCTATTTTGACATACTGGAAGTACCTTCTAGGAAATAACCACTTGTGTAGTAATTGGTGATTATAGAGTTAAATATTGCTTCGAGCTAAGACTCCACCTGTTAGTTTGATCTTGTGGTTGCTTTCATTTTCCTGTGTAGTTGTGTGTGAGCCTGTTCATCAATAAGCAGCGTCTTTTTCTCGTCACAAAGTGAGTTACATTGCCTTCTATTGAATAAAAGCTTAACAACTGATTTGTAGGAGCACAACAGCTGAAAGCTGTTTTCACAAACTGTTTAGAAACTATTGTATTATTTGCAAGAATCCAGATGGGTATGATTGTAATTTCTGGCTGGAAATTTGTGCATTCGTTTTTAGTTATTTATCAAAGGACACCCTTTGACTCATCCTGCAATGCAATGATGGATGTTCTGTCTTTGTTCATCGGCCCAACAGAACAAGTGCCATCAAACTTGCTCATCTTTCGTTGGACCCCACCACATGGTGGTGACTCTTTGCCAATATTGTATACATATGAGCCAAGACACTGCATAGAATCAAGCCACAATAATAGCTTCCTTTGCATGTCAAGAGATAGCAGGATATGCAGATGATGGACAGGGCTGGCTCTGCTATTAGGCAGAGTGAGGTTTCCGCTTCAGACAGATGATTATGAAAAGGCAGCAAATGTTTAGTTGTATTTTTACTGACAGGGAATGGCAAAGAGGCAGGTGCAGGATTTATTTCCTTGTGCCAAAATAACTTGAATGGCCTTGGGTACTGTGTGCACCTTGATTAGTGGAGGAGGTGGTTGTCATTTGCTTCTCTGCCTTCAGCAGTATGTTGTCTAGAGCTGACCCTGAGCGTGGAAGAAGGGTTTCTGTAGCAAGACACTTTGTTAACTTCCACTTAACTCTCTGAAGTACAGTTTCAGCTGAAACTGAGACACCACCACATGTACTCTGTGAATCCAGACACTTGTGCACTATTTTGTAATGCACAAGAGCAGAAAACTTAACTTGTAATTCACCTTGTAATTAGCTAGCAATTGGCATTATGATTTAAAGTGTGAATGGGGAACATGGGGCCTACCAAATGCTATTGGTTTGGAGCTGTCATCAACCCTGGCTACTGGCCAAGCAGGCTAGTACTGATGGGAGTTTGAGTGACATCAGGTGGGGATTCAGGTTCATCACTCTTCTTTCAAAGAAAAGGCAGGCTTGGTACTAGGTTCAGAATTGGTACTAGGCTCAGAATTCAGCATCCTGCAAATTTCTACAAATTTTTGCATGTTTCTAGTCCCTAAGGCTGTGAAAGTCAGCTTAAAAGTGAGTACAGGTGGTGACCATTTTGCACATGTCCAATTGATGCATGACCACTGATGCACAGATCCTTTTAGATCTGGAAAAGGGCAGAATGGAGTCATAACTTGGGGCGTAACAGGGCAGGCTTGTGTGTGCTGTGTTGATACACAAAGGAGCCAAGAACAGAATCCCTGCACAAAATAGTCACCGCCTGTATTTGGTTAAGGCTGCTTACTAAGGAGTAAATCCCACAAAATTCAATGGGGCTTACATCTGAGTAAGCTTTATATAGGATTGCACTGTCAACCTCAGAGGTCAGGATAGCTTGTGGGTTTTTCCTATAGCTGTGGCCCAGTCTTGATTGTCTTGCGTAGTTTTTGCCATGCCTCAAGGCTAACCAATAGACTATGTAAAATAATCAAATTGCAGGCAGATTATCATAATTAGCATAATTTATAGAAGCCATAGAATCCAGTTCTTCTTGCTGCTAAATTTAGATCCAGAATATGCACATGGCCTGTTGTCACATAGCTTTATTCAGAATGTAAAGGGGTGCAGAGATATATAGGAAGAGAAAGAGAGGGAAATGAAAGCACTGAACAGATACATATACACACATATATATATATATCATTTCCTTCACGGCACTGACAAGAAAGTGGGTTTGGTTTGCTGACCAAAGAATGAGACTTCTATTTTTTTTGCTTCTGTGACTTTAAATGTGGTTTCTGAGTGGTTACAAAATCTTTACCTTGAAAGCACATTTGTTTGCATGTGCAGAAATGGCCAACTAATGCATGCTTTCTAGTGCAACAGAGCCCTTTGCTCTCTTTTAGTGGTTTTCCTAGAAATGTCACCATCTGAGGTTGCTGACTGATGAAGCCCTGCCCCTCTGCTGTTAGACCTAAGCAAGGCCTTTTAGGGTCAAAGAGCATGTGGCCTGGGAGGCCCATGATCAGATCTCCTGTTACCTTTTTAAAAAGGTTTTAAAAGCAATCCTGGGTGGAAGGATTTGGAGAAGTAGGGAAGGGGACTTTGGGACTGCCTATCTAGCAGGAGATTCCAATCAGCCTGAAATTTAAGTGTGTAGTTAGAATGAATAAAAGCACTCTGTTGTCCTAGTGCAAAAAAAACCCTGGACTTTCTGTTTTTAGGAAAGTGTGACAGTGGGAAAGCACTGAAAAGTGTGGAATGAACAATGATTAAGGGAAGACACATAAATACTCAGTTATCAAATTAGGGTGAATGCTCATCACTGTTCTAAAGAATCTAGACATCTTCATAATATTCCACTTCTTCCCATAGGTACCACCAGGGCTTTCACCCCCTCTCTTCAGGGGTTACGCAAGGGTACGCACCTCTTTTTGTTGTTAAAAAGTGTGACACTTATGTAAGAACTTCATGGTGAGTACCATCACCTATTTTTCTAGGGGGGAAAGCACTGTGTACCACTTCCAGAGGCGGTTTTAGGGTTGTGTTTCTGATGTGGTTGCACTGTGCGCCGAGCTGCTGGGGTTGCCACAACAATGGTGTAGAACAAACCGTGTGTGTGTGTGTGTGCTGAATTTTAACATCACTGAGTGCCATTGAAATTTGAGAGCCCAAGGTCCGCCACTGCTACCTCCACTGCCAATGCAAGTGCTCTACAGAATGTATTGGGTCATGGCTGTGTTATCACTAACCACCAGCAGAACATTTCCACCTCCTGTGCCTACGATTTTAGAGGTTCAGTGTGTCCTAGGGCAACATTCCAGGGCACGATCCTTGTCTAGCCCTTAAAAAGACTTCCATTATTTTTATTTTTTAAATTAAATGCTATCTTTTTCATCCAACTATGTAAGCATCCCTTTTCCAGAGTTATATCTGCCCTAATTATTTTGTAAAAGAGGTATTCTTAACATATAAGCACATATAACTCGGCAGCAAGGGTTGTTTTCCTAGCACCTCTGCACTGGAGGATTGAAGTGTTACAGGAATTTCCCTGAACCACCCAGTTCCACAGGCACGACACTCATGCACACACACTTGAGTGAAGATATTTCTTTCTCTGTAGTGTTTCTGTTATAAGTTCATATAGGGTTGACCGTGTATCAGATCTAAACCATTCCACTGTTGTTCTGCACTATTGAAGGGTGAAGGCCTGGTGTGCTCACAGGGCAGCCATAATCCCCTAGACGTACCAGCATGTCCACAGCAGAGTCCTGCCAGAGGATGTCCCCACTCAAAACTGCCAGACGATGGGTCATTTCCCCCACAAAGGACCCACCACCTGAAAATGGATCGAGCCCGGGCTAGAGCAGGGCAGGAACTCTGGAACACTCTTTTGTTTTGCAGAAATGTGTGCCTGGGAGGGGTCCAAGGAGGGATGACATAGGTGCCAGGACACTTAGGTTACCTCCCTTGACCCTCCCAATTTGGATGTAGTTGTGATGTATCTGTGATGTAGTAATGATGTAGTTTGGGGGTGTAACTTGGGGGATTAGTAGCTAATAAAGGTCGGGGTCTTCATTTGTTCATCGCTTCCATTTTGCTCCACCTGGTGGCGGGTGGGGGCTCTGTCGCGACAGTCTTCAATAAAGACCAAGCCTACTGGTTGCTGTTTTGCTCTGGCATTCCTGGCTGGTGTCCTCAGATTTCTCCTTTAACAGAAGGATATTCTGCAAAAGGTTCCGTGCAGTTGAGGGCACTTCAACAGCTAAATGTCAGCTGTATAATCTGTATAAATGTAATCTGTACAGAAGGAAAGGGGAGAAAGAAGTGGAAGGGAACGTATCCAGGTGGTGTCTGAAACTTGTCCAAACTCTTCAGCCAGGGCCAGATAATATTGCCAATATAATGGTGATTTAAGATGTGGAGCAAAAGTGATGTCTGTTCCACAACTCACACAGTGTTGTGACTGTACTCTGAGCTAGAAAGTATTCCACAAATAGCCTAACATTGTGATGCTAGATAGCTTGGGGCATGAAAATATGCACAGAAAGGATTTTTTTTTGTAAGTTGCCACTAATTTGATCTTTGTTCTGTTATTGAACTGTGATATTTCTCCTCCATCCTCTAAAATTGTCTTCTGCTCATTCATCATAACTACCCTGGGTGCATTTTTCCACATTTTGGAGAAAGGGAGCCTATAGATAGTCACTCTGCATGGAGGAACTGGAGCATATAGAGAGAGAAAATTGGAGAGGTATCATGTATGAGCCAAGAGTATGAGTTGAGAGATACGTAATCCAGCGCTTACCTGCGGGTAGAATTAGACACGATAGCAGATGCGGAACTGCCATGGTTCCATGTTGTTTCCTGCCCCTCTATCTTCTCCACAACATCTAGTTTGCCACCATCCAGAATGTGCCCCCACTGTGCTCTGCACTAGCCCTAGGATGGCCACTTAGGCATTGCCAGATATGAGGTAATGCATCATCAGAAATAGGACACAGATTTGCATAAAAGTTGCTTGTGCTAATTTATATAGATGGAAATTTGTAAATAGTCACTGTAATTTACATGGAACAGTGGTTCTCAAACTTTTTTCTCTGGGTCACACTTTCAGGATAAAATTTTGCTCTCAAGTCACTCCACACCAAAACTTTTATTGATAAGAAATACACTGGAAAACAAAAAGAAACGAACTCCTAGCAGTGCTTGATTTATAACATAGAACACAACTGCTTTATTATATGATCATGGGACATCCAGAAAATATAAAACAATGCAGCTACATAAGAACATGACTCATTCCCAATTTAGGATTATAAACGAGCCTCTCACATAGGTACTTTAAGTATGTATACAAACTCTGAAGAAGTGTGCATGCACACAAAAGCTCATACCAAGAACAAACTTAGTTGGTCTCTAAGGTGCTACTGGGAGGATTTTTTAAATTTTTTATTCAGTGAGAGGTGTCAGCTTGCTTTTGCCAGGTAATCTCCTTTATATTGGGTCTAATTCGAGACAAATGCTTATCTCCTCATCAACACAAATGAAATGACTGTCCTTGAATCTTCCTGTCACACTTGCCATCCTCTCCTGCCACACCAGTGTGGCTCCCCATACCTATTGAGAACCACTGAAATAGAAACACAATACTGTACATCTCACTATGGTGGGGACAGTGACCAGGTGAGCTGTGTACCTGTCCAGTCTGCTGTACAAATGGACTACTTCCATGCTCCTGATTCCTTGCTGCCCTCACTTCTTATGGGTCTAGTTAAGTGTGCATGCACACGAAAGCTCATACCAAGAACAAACTTAATTGGTCTCTAAGGTGCTACTGGGAGGAATTTTTTTATTTTTTATTTTGTTTCTTATGGGTCTATATCTTTAAACCAGACTTAGAGCAGACAGCCTTTTAGATAGAGGACTACTTCAGATAAAAGACTGTAAAGTAGCCACTCTACTGCCCTGCCCAGCCTCACACTGTTCGCCAAGGGAGTGGGCCAGTGCCCAGTGCAATGAGAGGCGAATCTGTCAGTTACGTTTTCTCTCAGCTTATTTTTCCAATCTTAAATTCAGTTCTCCACATTTCTGCATCCATTTGCACGTAAAAACAAATAAGTCCTCGCGATAATTCATCAGCAATTTAGTGTGCATTTCTCCTGATAGACACATTTTTGCATGCAAATTTGCCTAATATAATGCTTTTAATGTTTTTTATAATGCTTTAAAGTTGTTTTTTTACATTCTCGTGCAGTTTTCCTTTTTACAAACATTTTGGTAGACATTATTTGTTTGGAGAACTGCTTTGCAAAATTTGGAGAAGTGTGACTTTCAAAGGATAACTGTGTTTCAGTTCCTGTATTGTTTCAGGAAACATGAATTTGGTAGTTTCCAAACCAAAATCTCTCTTCAGGCCCTAACTCTAACAATCCAGTATTTGCTTCTGGTTTAGTTATCTGCTTCTGCTTCTTTTTAAGCAGCCAGTGCTACTCTTATTTGTTTGATATCTCCACTCCGAAGCTGATGGTGTCACCATCAACACCTGATTATTACGTATGTTAATCAGGCTGAACTTTCCATCAGTTGAGGCCAATGATGGGAGGGTGTGGGAAACTCTCTTAACTATGCTTCAGAATTGTAAAAGGCTTCAGCTTCGACATTGTTAAGTTAGAGCCAATTGCTTATTAAGCTGTTCCAAGTGCTTGGTTAGATAGAATAATGAACTTGGACAATTTAGTATTTTAAGTCTTTGTTTGGATGCTCTTGGTGGGCTACCAACAGTGAATACAAAATGATTGAGCTATCTTTTGCTAATGGTACCGCTGCTGAGCAATTATCTGTCACTGCTCAACTGCATCATGCAGTCATTGTCAACATACTTCCACATCAGCCAGTCTAGGCTAGGGAAATAAATTGTGAAACACATTGTTGGGAACTTGAATGGCTAGTCTTCTGGTTGTAAATCAACTGTAGCATGCTTTGTGCAAGAAATTGGACATGCTGGTATATATATAGGTGTGTGCACAGGAATGCAAGAAACTGCCTTTTACTGCGGCAGACCATTTATCCATCTAACTCAGTATTGTCTACACTGACTGGCAGGAGCTTCCTTAGCCCTACCTAGAGATGCTGGAGATTGAATTTAGGACCTTTTGCCGACAAAGTGGTTGCTCTGTTACTGAGCAAAATAATGGAGGTATATAATCTCATATCTCTGTCCAAAGTATTTAAGAATCTTAAGCGGTGTTGATACTCCTTCTGCAAAGTTTATGCAGAAGAGCTGTGTATCATACACTACAAAATTATATCTATATTAATTTATCAGGAGCTTTTTACAACAGGGAATGCTGTTGACAACCTTTGTAGAAGGCTGTGGTACCAAAAGATAAAAGGTAAAGGTAAAGGGACCCCTGACCATCAGGTCCAGTCGTGTCCGACTCTGGGGTTGCGGCGCTCATCTCGCTCTATAGGCCGAGGGAGCCAGCGTTTGTCCGCAGACAGCTTCCGGGTCATGTGGCCAGCATGACAAAGCCACTTCTGGCGAACCAGAGCAGCGCACGGAAACGCCATTTACCTTCCCGCTGGAGCGGTCCCTATTTATCTACTTGCACTTTGACGTGCTTTCGAACTGCTAGGTGGGCAGGAGCTAGGACCGAACAACAGGAGCTCACCCCGTCGCAGGGATTCAAACCGCCGACCTTCTGATCGGCAAGCCCTAGACTCTGTGGTTTAACCCACAGCGCCACCTGGGTCCCTAACCAAAAGATAAAACCATTTAAAAACTCAACTAAACTTCTGATACCATGTTGAAAGTTTCATAGAAAGACCTCCTAAGTAAGATTTTGAAGTGCAAAGCCAGGATGGTTATTCAAAAGCCTGACAAAGATTAGAAATAATGCTATAAATTTATTTACCACCACCTGCAGGCATGATGGAAAGTAATGATTTGCTAACATATGCAGCATTTTCCCTTATAGCTCTGAATAATAAATATAAATAGCTCTTCCCCTCTCATGCATACCAAACTGTAATGTAGAAGCTATAATTTAATGTGAAGTTTGGAATAAGAAATAAGGCCGTCAATGTAATTATTACTCATTGCTGCTCAGCTCTGATGCATTCTTTGTCTTCTCTTTGGTATAGAGTTAATACAGCCATGGACATAATCCAGCAAAAGTGTTACAATATGCTATCAGGACCGTCTGGGCCGGGCCTCAAAATATTGTTGAACTACAGCTCCCATTGCTCCTCACTATTGACAATGTTGGCTGCAACTGATGGGAGATGGATTCCAACAACATCTGGAGAACTAGATTTCTCACCTCTGTTCTAGGCAGTGGTACAGCTAAGTAACTTCAGATCATGAATTTATGGCCCTCCTTTTTTGATGGTCCTGTTTAATACTTGAGTTGTGAAGCACATAGTTCACATTTATCTTCCACACTGGAGCTTCCAAATCTGTGCTTTGCTGCCCCCAGTGGTGAGGTATTTGAGGCCTAGAAAACTGAAAGCTTTCCCAGGGTGATTATGTCCTCTCAGGTTTCAGAAGGACTCCACCTCTCCAGGCAGCCCATCAGTTTCCCCTGACCAGGTAGGGCAATGAAGACAGTAAGTCTGCTTATTGCATAGATAATACGGTCTCTTTTCTGTATGTTCCTTTGCACAGCTTGAGTTTGAGGCTGCTGCTTTTTAATCTGAAATACTTTGTGTATGTCAGAGTCTAAACGGAGCAATGTTATATTTGCAGGAGAAAATAAAGTCCTGTATTGTTTGATGGGGGGGGGGGGACACACCACAGATGGTCCCTAGTGGCATTCTGGTTTTCTTTGGGACTTTTCTTATTCGTGAAAACGAAATAAAATATTTTTTTAAAGTAAAGAGGTCTCTTGTCTGGCCTTCTAATTCTGTTTCCAAAATCCTGAGGCCAGATTTCAGTTCCAACCCATGCATAAGCAACCGTCTCTCTGTACAATGTGCAGGACAAAAATGTCTGTTTCTTGGTGTCTTTGAAATTTGAATTGAGCACCTTTTGTACTGCCAGGGGTTGGTTGGTTTGAAATTTGAGTAAATCTGTTTGTTGAATTCTCTTGAAATTTGAATAAAGCATGTTGCTTACCATCAGGGGTCAAAGCCACCCATTATGTAACTCCCACCGAAGCTAATAGATTTATTCTAGGGATTAATTTAGACTCCATGGTGACAATCAGGCTGAAGAATCTTGTGACAACAGGCTCCATCATGACTGCATTCTTGTGGGGTGGGAGGAACAACTTCTTCAGTATCTATGTCTCCATATCTGAAGAAGTGTGCATGCACACGAAAGCTCATACCAAGAACAAACTTAGTTGGTCTCTAAGATGCTACTGGAAAGAAATTTTTATTTTGTTTTGACTAGGGCAGACCAACACGGCTACCCACCTGTATGTCTCCATAAGCAGCAGAAGAGCAAACCAATTCTCAGCACAAGCCTGTGTGTTTTTCCTCAGAAGTAAGTCCCATGGAGTTCAGTGGGACTTCCTAATGGTAACATTTGTGGCAGGCATGGGGACTTCTTGAGGACAGCCTTCCAGGGACCACATTCCATTAGTGGGTGGGGCCAGAGGGAAAAATGGGCGGGGCAACAGATGCAACACTTACTTTTTGTAACAGCTGCATTTCAACAACAATAACAACAATTTATTATTTATACCCCGCCCATCTGGCTTGGTTTCCCCACCACTCTGGGTGGCTTCCAACAAAATACTAAAATAAAATAGTCCTTCAGATATTAAAAGCTTCCTTAAACAGAGCTGCCTTCACAAAACACAACACAAAAGCCACAGGGTTCTCTGCACACACCCTTCTCTCTATTCTGGCAAGCAAGAGGCTTTAAATCACAGTTCAGCAACATATTCCTGCCAGGCAACACAATGAGAGTGTGAAGTAAGGAAGGTGTGGGGAGAGAGGGTGAGGTGTGAGGAAGGATTTGGCCTGGGAACAACCCTCATAGAGAGACGTGGAGGGCTACATTTGAATCCTGAGCTTCCCTGCCACTGGTGTATAGCAGAAGCTAATCTAGTATTGGGCCAGCCTTGTGTTTCTTGGCCAAAGCAGGATTTGAATTCTGGTCTCCCAGGCCAACAGATGAACCACTGCTCCACCACGCAGCTGGCATTTAGAAGGAGAGCACGATACTGTGCAACTGAATATGAGACATCACTATGTAACTGCTGTAATGGGAGCTGGTGATGCCTGGGTCCTTTGCATTGAGTGGCACCATTTTTCTGTTGAAAGCCTATGAGTCAGCACAGCTGCAGAGAGACCATGAATGAAGGGGCAGCTCAGAAAAACAAGGTCAGCTGACACAGGCAAAATAAACACACATCAGGGGCAGGACACAAACACCTCCCTCTCCAGCCTGCCCTGGTTTGTTTATCTTTTTAATCTTTATCTTAAAAAAACAACAACCCACCATTATCCTGTGCTGGTCCTTTTCTCATTGGCTTTGGGGCCTCTCTGAGAGAAGGTAAGAGCCACGAGGATCCGTAGCCTATTTAGCAATATTTTAAAAGGTTAGTCCAAATAGCAAACAAGACAGCTTGATCCACACGCAGCAAAAGTTGCAGAAGGGATAAGAGAGGGAGCTGTGCCCTTCAGCTCCACGAATATGAATAGGCACTAAAGCACGCTTAACTTTCTGCTGATTGCATTATGGGGATGTTATCCTCAGCACAGTAATTTAAGTGGTGAAAATAACGTCGACATAGGTAGCTGCAATCTGTCGAAGGTTAAGTGCACTTTGAGACCCATTTAAATCATTGAGATTGAAGGCCACAATTAATTGTCCACATACCATCAGTTGCCTGCATTACTCTCTGCCTCTGTTTTTAATAATAATTTTATTATTTGTACCCCACCCTAATTGCTGCAAATCACAAGTGGAGAGAACAACCCATTCCATCAAAGTTAAAGTGAGGAAGCATTTGCCCATGGCAGGATTTTTCCACCAGCAAGAAATTGCTGACCATGGGGTGGTACTGTTTGAGACTAGGTGGCCAGGCTTCAGGGGGATTAAGCATGCTCCTCCAAACAGAAACTACTTGGGGCTCCAAATGAAATGTTTTGAGGATTTAGGCCTTTAAGAAAAAAAATAAATTTCTGATTCCCTGCTCACTTAAAGAACTAATGGGGTTTATACAGGACTTTCTCAAATTAATCTGTTTTGAGGGCTGGCCAAAGAACACATCCCCCACAGCCTGTTTTGTATGGAATATTGCAGTTCAAGAGGATAAAAAATAGGTTAAAGTTTGTAAGAGCCCGGAAAAAATGGTTCTGTTGGAAATATTTCCCCAGCATGATAATAGATTTCTTTTTTAATGGCTTGGTTTGTACATAATGCTAAGCCATGGTTTACATAAACCAAGGTTTATAAACAAGCAGCAAACTGTGGTTTGGGAGTGTGGCTTTTTCATGGTAAAGAAACCATAGTCAAGACACTAGGCCGAGTTTGGATGATCAAATTAAACCTTGGTTTACTAAATTAAACCATGGTTTACTAAATTAAACCATGGTTTATAAACCATGGCTTCGTGTTATGTGTGAACCAGATCAGTGAGTTGGAAGGAACTCTGGTCATGCCAAAAAGAAGCATTTGTCCCTTGCGCCTTTCTTTTTCTCATATGCTAGAACTGAGCCCTTTCACATCTTGACTTAGTACAAATTAATTCCACCCAACATATCCCTCCAATGGCTAGTCAGATCTCCAGGACTTAGTGGTCTTTTGGGCACTGCTTTCTCCCTGCCAGTAGCATAGCAATGCAGCAATTTAACTTGACAGAGTGGATTTTTTTTCATTTTTTTGAAACTCTAGGAACTGGGCCAGCTTCGTGGTGAGCTCAGGTATTTACGCTTTGGGTGGGGAGAGCTTTCATTTGAATGGGTCAGTTTAAAGCTCTTCCTCCAGGCTCATTTTCACAATGTATAAACAAGGAGTGTTCTGGCTCCAGTGGAAGCAGCTGACTTCACTGTTCTGGCCAGCTGCAGGGAAAGGTGTTGCTCCAGCAGCCGTCAGTGTAGAAAGGACATAGAGGGAAAGACACATGATGGTTTTTGCTGTTGAGCCAGAGAGAAGCGGCGTGCTCAGTTTTGAACTGAGAGCATTTTATGCAAGCAAAAGCCTTGTCATTGTGACAGGCAGGGATGTGAATTGAAAGGGAGACTGGGGAGGGTCCAAGGCACTGTGCGTTTTGCAGAAATTCTGTAAGCTGGGCTATCTTCACTACATTGAGTGCAATTTCATGTTTATCTTTGCTTTTAAAATTATTATTTTAAAAAATCCATGTGAGAGTGAGTGGGAAACAGGATCAAGGACATGGCATGCAGGGAGCGGGAGATAATCCCACCCCCCCATGCTTCCTTCCTGGAAAATAAATCCCTTTTCTCTGAAGCTGCTTGCTTTCTCCAGGTGGGAAGTTACTCTTGGTGGCAAGGTAGGCTCTGAAGAGTAGACATTTCAAATTCGCAATGAAATACACTGCAAAGTATTGCAAGATCTTGTAAAGCTGGCACTCAGGGCATTAGGCGTGCGTGTCGTAGGGATGGAGATTATTTTGTTAATTTTGGAACAGTCACGAGCAGGCAAGTGGACACAATGGTGTAGGAAATGCCAATTGTTATGACAGCTCATAGTTTGAAAGCAGCTGGAGTGATCCGAGGCAAGGCCCTTGCAGAATACATTTTAATAGTTTTAACCTTCCTGAGGAGTTTCTATAAAAACAAGGCTGCATGTTGCCAAGTTCAAGGGCAGAGGAAAAGAATAGGAAAGATCCTGCTACATAAACATATATCCTCCTGACTGGCAGGGTACCTTATCTCTGTAGGAATCTAGAATGGTGGAGATTTATTGTTATTATTAATAAAAGTCATCTTGTTAATAATAATAGTTTAATGTATTAAGGGAAACAAAGTTTTCCCCTTGCTTCTTGATGATAGATAGATAGATAGATAGATATAGATATTGTACTGGACAGTAATTATATAAGGACACTCCCTAGACTGTGTGATGGAAAGTTGAATGTGTTCATAAGCTTGTGCATTTGGCGATGATGCAGATTGCTGCCCACAAAATCTCATAAGCCTTAATGGATCAGACCAAAAGCTCACCTAGTCGAGTATGCTGTTCTCCTAGTGATTTAAGGCTGATTTAAAGAAACATGGGGCAAGGCTGAGAAAAGTGGGCCAAAAGCTAACTGTGACCAGTCAGCGAAAATTGGACTGCTGCTCACCTACCCAGCTATATGGTCATGTCTCACGTAGGGTGACCATGGTCCCTACTTTACAGAATATGACCCTATATTTTGAAGGACTATCAGAGGACGGTGCAGTTTTTGAAAGTGTCTTCTGTTTTAAGGACTGTCCAATTGAAATATAAAGAACCCTAAGAAGGGAGAGTAATTGGACCTTCAAGTTATCCATTAACAGTGAGAACCTGGACAGTAGGCAGAGAAGGCACGCAGGTCACCTGCTCACACTGTTCCCTATTAGGGTGAGATGTACTTTTTAAAATTTAAATTATAGTAATTCTTTCTAAATTTGCATAAATTACCTTCATGCAAATCAGTGTCCTCATTTTTTTTGGTGAGACATCTCTTTTGACAATGTTCAACCCTTTTCTCATCATATGGCTGGTATCTCATCAATAATCATATATTACCCATGATCACAGAATTGTAGTGTTGGGTCATCTAGTCCAACTCCCTGCAAGACTCCTTGAAAGATGACAATTCATCCTCTATTTAAAGATCTCCAATGAAGAAGAGCCCACCACCTTCTGAGGCAGACCATTCCACTGTCAAGCAGCTTTTACCATCAGAAAGTTCTTCTTAATGTTTAGTCAGTTCTTTTTTGTAATTTTCATCCATTGGTTCAGTTCCTACTTTCTGGAGCAGCAGAAAACATTCTTGCTTCAACTTTCCTGGGATAGCCTTTCAGGTATTTGAAGATGGCTATCTTATCCACTGCTATTTTTCTAGAAAAAGAGGTGCCGGAACTCACCATGAACACCTCCCTTGTTCTCTTAGAATGGCAATGGCGCCCACCTGAGAGCTGCTGGAACTGAGTTCCAGTTGGGGGGCGGGGGAAGCCCTGATCATATCAGCTTTCAGTCTTCTCTTCTCCAGGCTAAACAATTCCTCATAAAGCTTGATTTCCAGACTCTTTATCATCTTGGTTGCCCTCCTCTGCACATGTTCCAGCTTCTCAATATCAAACTTAAACTGTGGGGTCCAGAACTGGACACAGACCCCTGCTGGTGTCTGACCAAGGCAGAATAGGGTGGTACTATTGCTTCCCTTGATCTGGACACTATACTTCCGTTGATGCTTCTGAGTAGAAACCAGCCACATGTTTTAGCAGGTCAAGGAAATAACAGTGTGGCAACAATACTGTTGAAATGAACACACAACTACCAGTTGCAAAGATTGCGACAGTTATGACTGAGAGATAAGCAAACACCAGGGATGAAGAAATAGTCATGCATGGTGCTTGTGGTACTAGGGATGAGGGAACCTGTCAATCTTAGTTTCTTTCAGTTTCTCATTTTTCCAGCCTTATGCTCAATTCTCCACAAACGTTTTGTCATTTTTTTTAATCGTCATGAAAATTCACCAGTATTTTAATGCAAATTTCTCTGGGTATTTTTGCGTAATAGACACATTTTTGCAAACCAATTCCCCATAATATATTGCAGTAGGAAGCATGCGATTTTCACTAATACATACCCGAGCATATATATTTTTTGTAAATATTACTTGCTTGGTAAATTGCATTGCAAAATTTGGAGAAGTGTGAATTTCAAAGGATGATTGTGTTTCATCTTCTGTATTTATTTTGGAAAGTGTAAATTAGGTAGTTCACCTTTAAATACAAACTGAATTAAATCTCTCTCCCATTTTTTTTTGCTAAAACAAAGTTACTTTATTGTCTGAAAAGAAATGACATACACCCAGGCTTAACTGGCCAAGTTTCTGTATGTTGTTTCTTTGCCAATTCCTGTTTAATTGCATCTTTTTCCTCTCCTTGCTACCCTTCCGTTGTTGCTATTCCTTTCCTAGGATAATCCCATCATAATTCAGGAAGAGTCACCATTTCACCAGATATGTAGCATACTCTGCCCCTTCTTTCTGTCCCTCTGTTTGGTTTAGATAGTTTCTGGAATCAGTCCAAAAAACTTGTGTTTTTATGGCATGCATATTATCATTATGATGGTGGTACATATTGCAGTAGGAGGCATTAAAATCAAAATGCTGTATTCTCACTATTCAACTGATCTCATATAAGAGGGGCTATCTGGGGATGGGGAAATCTGGGTCAGAAGGAAAGCTGTGTGGGCATTGGTGTTGTTTGAATTTCAGTTCCATGAGACACAGAGTTGGCCTTATTTTTCTAAGCATTTCTGAGTACAAAATGCATCTTTAAAATAAAGTGTTGCTTGAATGATGAGAGGAGAAGTAAACAAAGACTCATACTTCATTGTATTCATACTTTTGCAGTATTCGTCCATATCTCTGGCTTAACCAGTTCATGCTTCCAATGACCTGTCTGTCTGTTGATTAAAGTTATATAAGAGAGAATTAAGGTTATGAGCAGTTAGCTGCTTTAGAACATCCTGTTCAGGGCAGCAACATTAGACTATGTATGTATTAAAATGAGACTGCAGTAATGTTGGCATTTCTCTTTCTTTGCTGTTAAAATGAATATTCAAATCATGTTAAATTGGTCCTTGGTGAAGACTGTGAAGGATGTTGTGGGGGAAACAAGGAGAAGCTGAATGCATTGTACACTACGGGAGGAAGCACTTTAGCGGGATGGTCAACGAATCCATGTTTTTAGACAGCATGATCTTAACAGTTAATTGATTCACTCTGTTGCTTGCTTGCTTTCCCACTTCCTCGAGTGGTGACAAATTCCTCAGGCAGCGCTACCCAGGCTTGGCCTCCTTTAGATGAGAGAGCACTGAAAACTTGCACTGTTTTTGCAATGCTTGCTTCATTTACAAATATAGAAACAGAGCGTAAGTGGATGCAAACATTTAGCAGGCACTCTTAGAAGGCAGCAGATCTGCCCTATAATCACATCAGGTCCTCAGAGAGGCCTTCAGCCTTTAACCAACTCACATAGCCTTACGTCTTCCAAATTACAAACCCACACAACACACACACACACACACACACAGAGAGAGAGAGAGAGAGAGAGAGAGAGAGCTGCCCCACAGTGCTGAAATCAATTGGAAGGTGAGGCAGAGTTCTGTTGGTCAGACTCAGAATAGATATGGAGCTTTGGTTCAAAGCCACTGCCTGGGTAGTAAGGCCCTGTGAGTGCAATGGCACTTACTTGTCTCACAGTAAGAGTGCATGGGAGTGCCCATGCTCTCTGATGCACATAGAGTTATTGTATCTGTGCGGATCTCCATTCACTTCTATGGAAGGAGGTGACCCAAATTTGCATGCATAGATCAGCTCCCTACATGGAAATGATAAGACTTAGCAACAGAATTCTGTATATACACCACACCTGATATATTAGATTTTAAGCATACCGGTATATGCTGTTTTGCTAAAGTTGGGTCTCAGCATACAGCCTACTCCCCCCCCCCCCCCACAAAAAGCTCATAACACTGTTTATGTATGTTGTTGTTGTTCAGTCGTTCAGTCGTGTCCGACTCTTCGTGACCCCATGGACCAGAGCACGCCAGGCACGCCTATCCTTCACTGCCTCCCGCAGTTTGGCCAAACTCATGTTATGTATGTATAGTTGTATAAGATGCAGGACAAGGATGTGGAACCTCTCAGCCTCCAGATGTTGCTGGACTTCCATCAGTCTCAGCCAGCATGGCCAATCAGCAGCCAATATGGGTGTCAGTCCAACAACATGTGGAGAACCCCACGTTTTTCATTTTCAGCTATAATCCATTTAAGTTGAATGTGAAAGAGCTACTGCTACTGAAACTAGACTGCACTTTGAGGATTGTTTGCTCCAATTTCACATGTGTAAAAATCATTGTCTTTCTGGATAGAGATATTCCAAATTACAACCTTAAGTAAATTAGATCTTCTTCTTAAACAGCTACAACTCAAATCATTTTAGTCCTTTTAAAAAAGGGGGGGAGGGGAAGGAAATGAAATGCAACCATTTTCCATTGCCAAGGTGATCACATGCAAAAACTAACTTTTCCCTCATGATTTTTTTCAGTGTTCGGAGAAAAAAATGTTGCTGGAATCTGAATCAAAGATCTGGGTACTATCCAACAGTCCACACTATGAAGGATTTTGGCAATGGGAATGGGCTGTTGGTTTCAGTGAAAAGTAACAGATGCAAACTGCAGCTCCGTATGGATGATGCCCTTAAGAGTTTCCAGTAACTCCTCCAGCACCACTGGCAAAGGGCAGTTATTGGTCTGCATCCTAGGAGCATGACAAAATTTGGCTTTCACTGTAGTAGGAATAAGTGCATCATGCGGTAGTTTTCCCCCCCCCCCCCCCGCTGAATTGTTCAATTAACTACTGGGGAAACTTGCAATGGGGAATTGAAAGTGGAGATCGCTTGCAGATGTCATCTTGGAGGCAATATTTGACTGTGCACATTGTTTTTCAAAACTTCCTTCTAAGAAGCAGCAGTCTTCAGTTTCCACCCCGCAATGATGGGGAGTACACTGCCTTGCTCATGTAAAATAATAATGATATGAATATGAAGTGAGAGATGATTTCCTCTTGACCTACTTCCTAAGCAGCGCTCAGTCAATGCTCTTTGGTTTTGGGAAGGTAAAACAAAACCAGAAAAGAAAAAGCGCCACCCACCCACATTTCCCAGGCTCCATGTGTTGCTTGGTGCCAACCACACAGCCGGTTACTTACTCCTGATAGGCAGTTTCCTTAACGATTTCCTTTCATCTTCTGGCAACACCCAGAGTGACTCGCCAGACTGGTTGTTTAACTTTCAGGTCCAAACTAGATGTAGTGGCAGCGGGTCCATTTGCTTAAACCCAGCTCTGCTTTGTTCATGCTTTAAATCAGTGGTGGCCAAACTTGGCCTTAGACTTTAAATGTGCTTTAAGTGTATGATGCAAATGTGATAAGAGAGAAACTGATACTGCAGAGAGGTAAGCCACAGGTGGGAGAAGGTTCAGCACTCCTCCCTTATTGTCCAAATTGGACTCCCCTCCCCTTTGCTAAGTGATTCAGGCAGATCCAGAATTGATCCTCAGACATAAGCACATCCCTCCTGTAGAAGTAAACCATGCCTTAATTTCATATATTTGCACATCAGAACCATTGTGAAGGAAGTGGAGAGGATCAGCATTGCAATGCAGCATTGCTTTTCTGTAACGGCTCTAAATCATGCTCAGAGATTGCATTCCTGTGGGGTGAATTGTGCTGAGTGCTTCTCAGAAGCCAGTGTCTTTCCACTACGCTGTTCACATAGCA
Source organism: Lacerta agilis (assembly GCF_009819535.1). NCBI lineage: Eukaryota > Metazoa > Chordata > Lepidosauria > Squamata > Lacertidae > Lacerta > Lacerta agilis. Next base: position 17,004,493 of record NC_046321.1, read on the forward strand.
TAGGCAAACTTGGCCCTCCAGATGTTTTGGGACTACAACTCCCACCATCCCTAGCTAACAGGACCAGTGGTCTGGGATTATGGGAGTTGTAGTTCCAAAACATCTGGAGGGCTGAGTTCGCCTATGCCTGACATATGCATTTGCTCGGGGACTGCATTCTCTACTAGAAGAGTCATGTTATACAAAGTTATCCTAGGAGAGCCCCAGTTTCTCTCTGCCCTACTTTCTAGAGAGGAAGTAGTTCTTCCCTTTCCTTGTGGTGAACAGAGGCACTCTGGGAATAGAGCCCAACCCTTGTTCAATGGTAGTCATGTCGTTTGTATGTAAAATGTTCATGACATCTCCAGATGAGGCTCGAAATGTCTCCCCTGTGAAACCCTAGAGACAGCTGCTGTGCTGGATCAATGAATGAAGTGACTTACTGCCCCAGTTTGGTGTGGGGTAGTGGGGTTTTTTCCTGAAACTCCTGGCTGTGTCCTTCTGTTGGAGGACAGAGTGGTGTATAAGGATGGAGAAATGTATCTACTTTGGTTTCTCTCAGTTTCTCATTGTCCCAGTTTTAACTACAGTTCTCCACATTTCCACATCAGCTCACAATTTTCCTTTGAAGTCCTCATGAAAATTTGCCAGCATTTTAATGCAAATTTCTCCAAATATGCATGTTTGTTTGCAGTTTTCCCTAATATATACATCTTTTTGCAAATCAATTTCTCCTAATGTAATGCACCTTTGTATGTTACTTTCCGTAATGCATGCACATAAGTCCATTTTGGCTCAACGGAAGAAGACGAAGAAAGATGTTTCAACTGCCTGATCAGTTAGATATATAAATAACTTTTTAAAAGATCCATGCATTTCAGTGGAAATGACATTTAAGCAGACTGTTATCCCAACTCCAAAGTGCTTAACTTGGGCTAGATTTCCAAATAATAGTTGGGCAGATGACAAGCCCTCACACTTTCTAGATTTGCTTAGAATTTATATGCCACTTCCCCACAAACAGTGCTGCTCAAAAGCAGCTCACAATACATATGATCAACCAAAATTGATACGCCTCACTTCCTTGTGCGTTAAGAAGACCCAAGGGCTGGTTTCATTTGGAGGAGAGAGTGATGGAGATTCATGGCATTTTTGCAATACTTTGTATATAACTGCAGCCCTCCGGACTTCTCTGTCTAGCTCTTGGGACACTCCCCAGGCCAAAAATCCTCTCTGGACTGCACCTCTGCTTTCCACACTGCTACCTTCACTGGCCTGCTTTATGCCTTCCTGTATCAGAACTCGGGTGCAGGAAAAAGATTTATTTATTTATTTCATGAAATTCATATACTGGCTGATTATTAAAAAAAAAACAAAACTAAAATGATTTACAAAAGGAACAAGACAATCAGGTTATCAGTAAAAACAGTTCAAAAGACTCAAACAATCAAATAGTAACAATTAAAATCGGTGATAAACTAAAAACAGATTAAAACACATGTCAATGTTTTATATATCTTAGTAGGCTTGCTTAAACAAAAAATGTGGGTTGTTTTTTTGCAGGCAGTGAAAAGAGTACAATATAATGAAGGCACCTGACTGGTGGAAATAGACAGGTGGGTGCTGTCACAGTGGGAGCTGCCACACGAAAAAAGGTTGATTTCTTGTAGCAGTGCTTCATCTGCCCTCCGTTGCTCCAAGGGACGTGGAGTGGTGGAGACATCCAAGATGGTGGCTTAATTTTTCAAAGCACATGCCAGCTCCTCTCCCAGCACATTAATGTGCTCCAATCCGGCGTGTAATTTGATAATTGTTGCCTCAAGCTGGATCCATGAGCTGCTTGTATGCTCTTCATGGTTTGGTTTTCCTGTGTTTCTTCTTTTCTAGTGCTGCTAGGATCCTAATATAGGTTTTCATGCAGCACAAAATGATCAAATCCAAGAGCCCTCGTTAGTGTATGTGGGCAGGGTAGCTCTCAGTCCTTGATAAAGCTGCGGTCCTTTGCTCTAAATAAGTTGCATTAAGTGTCTGGAAATATAAATGAACATTTTTTGTTGGTTTCTGAACTCTTAACCTCCATCCTTTCAAGTCCTAATAATAATACAGGTTGCCTCTGAATTACACAAATGCACTTTTGTGGTTTCTTGCAGGAGTGGGATATATTATCCTGATAACATATGACCCCTTTTAGGCGTTATCACATCTAATCCATAATGCACTGGAAATCTGCCGGTGCATTAGGCCGACAAGGATGGAGAGCAGATGATTAATGCACTAGGAAAGATTACTCAGGGCGGGGGGGGGGGAGAACAAGCCCAGTGTAGATTTACCACCCAGCACCACCTGCTGGTTAGCCCATATGTTTGCTTTTAGAAATAAGAATAATCATAGAATAATCATGGAAAGGGGAAGAGAACAATACAAAGGCGGCAAGGTTATAAAAAAGAGTGAGAAGGAGAAAAAGAAACAGGCTTAGGGGAAAGGGCATATTAAAGACAGAAAAGGTGGGCTAGTGACATGGTGGAAGAATATAAAATTATGCATGGCGCATAAAAAGTGGACAGAGAGAAGTTTTTCTCTTGGCATAAGACTAGAACCCGGGACATCCAGTGAAGCTGAATATTGGAAGATTAAGGACAGACAAAAGAAAGTACTTCTTCACACAGTGCATAGGTAAACTGTGGAACTCACTGCCACAGGAGGTAGTGGTGGCCACAAACTTGGATGGCTTTAAAAGAGGGTTAGATAAATTTTGGAGGAGAAGGCTATCAATGGCTGCTAGCCATGTTCTGCTTCTGCTGTTGGAGGCTGCATGCTGCTGAATGTCGGTTGCTGGGAGTCACAAGTGGGGAGAGCCCAGTTGCACTCAGGTCCTGCTTTGGGGCTTCCCACGGGCATCTGATTGGCCCCAATGAGAACAGAAAGTTGAACTTACTAGATGGACCTTTGGCCTGATCCAACATGGTTCTTCCTATGTTCTTAAGGTCTCATGTTTCAAGTGGTGCTGGAGGCTGACCCTACCGGTACTATGATTAAAGCCCACCAATTTAAAGCAAACTTGGACTCCATTGCACACTCCTTGCTGTGTTCCCAACGGTAGAAGTACATTCTGTATCTGCTCTTCCTGAGTTATTCTGGAGGACGTGCAGGAATGCTGCTGCTGCTGCACTACCCCATGCATCAGCTGTTAGGCAGGGAGGCTGAACAGCCCAAACAAAACCCCGCTGAACCTCCAATCTCTTTGGGGCTTCCTCCGGCCTCACAGACGTTCTCTTTGGGCTCTGGGTAGGGGTGTCTTATTGCAAGCCCCACAGACTCTCTAGCTCTCTCTCTCATTTTCTGGTACGGTTCTGTTTGTTTATTTATTTCATGGCACGATACGTATACGTGATCATATGCGAGTCGACCATGCATAAGTGGGGACCCGCATCTGTACTGCATCATGCATCACATGCACAAACATCCCACATACAGAAGGACGACAAGCAAACTTAGCGGGGCAGGCTGTGTAGCACACTCAATTTTCTTCCCCCAACAACTTGCTGCGACCTCCAGCAACTGCTGCCTGAGGGGGCCACTGCACTCTGTCTAATTGTAGGGCTGGCCTGAGTGCTGAGTTAAAAAATAATAATCAGCTGCTTGAAGAAAAAGACTGCCCATAGATTGTTCCATTCTCCTGCCTCACATAATTCCTCTTGCCGATCTCCCTGTCAGGCAGATCACGTGGACAGGCAGCAACTTGAGAAACGGTTCAGGGAGCATTGCATTAAGGTTTCTATGGTGCAAGTTCCATGAAAAGCATCACTCATTTCAGAATGGGTCAAGAGTTTATACACTGGGTATATCTTGATTTTCCAGTTGTGTAAGAAACATATATCTTTCTGCTTGACAACAGGTACATTCCAGGGCAAGCCCCAGCCTTTTGCTGAAGACATTCTCACTTTCACATTTGCCCACCAAAGAGGTAAAAGGGATATATTTCATTCGACCAACTGGTGTGTGTGTGCTCTTAAAAAACAACCTTAGAAATAGTTGAAGTTTGTGAGGATTTTCAGGAGAAGGTATTCAGAGTATAAAATAAAGGCAAAACAGGTTCATACAGGTCCCTAGCTGTTATTGTTTGGCAACTGTGAGGGGGCTGCAGTGCTGATTACATTTTCTGTAGTCCCAACCAAAGAGATAATTAAAAGTGTGACATATCTTGCCTCAGTGGCCAAAATGAAGCAATTAAGGGCCCACCAGAATGACAGATCTTTAGGCAAACTGCCCATAATTTCTGTGTCACATCTTTGCAAGCAAGGAAATGTTCCACTTTTGCAGAAGGCATTAAAGAATTGTCTGTTTTTCTGTAACTATAGGGATTGAATGTAAAACATCCCAAAAAACCCATCTGAATAGAACAAAGAGGCCTATCAGATTTCTATATGGGAATCCCACAAACAGGCCATAAAGACAACATCCTTCTCCAGAAGCTGCCCATATCTTCATTTCCCCCTGATAAAGATACCATCATAATGCATAAGAAAGGCCATGTTTCAACAGGCCAAAATTCCATCTATTCCAGTACCCTGTTCTCACAATGGCCATCCATAGAATCATAGAGATGGAAGAGACCCCAAGAGGTCATCTGATCCAAACCCCCGTATTGCAGGAATCACTGCTGAAGAATCCATGACAAGTTGCCATCCAACCTCTGTTGAAAAACCTCCCACGAATGAAAGCCTGCCACCTTTTGAGGCCATTGAATTGTACTGTAGGGTTGGAAGGCAACCCCAAGTCCAACCCCCTGCAGCTAAGGCAAGACCCTTTGCCCCCTCCCCGCTCCTGGGATGCTTGCAAGCAGAGCCTGAATGCAATAGCATTCTCCCTGCTTTTGAGCCCCAGCAACTTGTATTTAGAGGCAGACTGCATTCAGAGGCAATGGAAACAGCAGCAGCCCTTTTTGGTACTTTTGGTAAAAGTAGTGGTCAAAAAATGCCAAGCAACTTCCATAGATAAATTGTAGCTTTCAAGCTACTTCCTTCTTTTGAAAGAACAGGTTTTAAAAATAAATATTCTAAGTAGTTCTCAAGATCACATGCTGTGTGTGTGTGTGTGTGTTCAGTGGTTCAGTTGTGTCCGACTCTTTGTGACCCCATGGACCAGAGCACGCCAGGCACACCTATCCTTCACTGCCTCCCGCAGTTTGGCCAAACTCATGTTAGTAGCTTCAAGAACACTGTCCAACCATCTCATCCTCTGTCGTCCCCTTCTCCTTGTGCCCTCCATCTTTCCCAACATCAGGGTCTTTTCTAGGGAGTCTTCTCTTCTCATGAGGTGGCCAAAGTACTGGAGCCTCAACTTCAGGATCTGTCCTTCTAGTGAGCACTCAGGGCTGATTTCTTTGAGAATGGATAGGTTTGATCTTCTTGCAGTCCATGGGACTCTCAAGAGTCTCCTCCAGCACCATAATTCAAAAGCATCGATTCTTCGGCGATCAGCCTTCTTTATGGTCCAGCTTTCACTTCCGTACATTACTACTGGGAAAACCATAGCTTTAACTATACGGAGCTTTGTCGGCAAGGTGATGTCTTTGCTTTTTAAGATGCTGTCTAGGTTTGTCATAGCTTTTCTCCCAAGAAGCAGGCGTCTTCTAATTTCGTGACTGCTGTCACCATCTGCAGTGATCATGGAACCCAAGAAAGTGAAATCTCTCACTGCCTCCATTTCTTCCCCTTCTATTTGCCAGGAGGTGATGGGACCAGTGGCCATGATCTAAGTTTTTTTGATGTTGAGCTTCAGACCATATTTTGCGCTCTCCTCTTTCACCCTCATTAAAAGGTTCTTTAATTCCTCCTCACTTTCTGTCATCAAGGTTGTATCATCAGCATATCTGAGGTTGTTGATATTTTTTCCAGCAATCTTAATTCCGGCTTGGGATTCATCCAGCCCAGCCTTTCGTATGATGAATTCTGCATATAAGTTAAATAGGCAGGGAGCCAATATACAGCCTTGTCATACTCCTTTCCCAATTTTGAACCAATCAGTTATTCCATATCCAGTTCTAACTGTAGCTTCTTGTCCCACATAGAGATTTCTCAGGAGACAAATGAGGTGATCAGATCACATGCTAGGACGTCTTAATTTCTCAGCATGAGAAAAGGACCTACCCCCCCCCCCCAAATTGCTGCTATTTTCTGCTCAAATCCATTACTCTTTTGTTCTGGATGAAACATTGATCTTGGACCTAAATTTCACAGAAAAGCTCTTCAAATTGGGACCATAACTGTTGGTAAGAAGGGAACTACTGGAACCTCAGATGTAAAGGCCATTTATGTGTCTTAGGCTTGGCTCTTAGTATCTGGGGGCATAAGGTATGCAATCCTGGGAAACTAGTTACCTTTACACTTTTATATTTGTAAGAATAATTATGCACTTATTCCTGTACTTCCCTACTTCTCTTCAATTTTTAATACATGCCTCCCCCTCTGCTTCCTGCTAACCTACTTTTAATTTCAGGGTCTTTCTAAATTGATTTCTTTTCCTACCTTAAGCACTGTTGGCGAGGAATCCGCTGTGGTTGCTAAATAGGACTGAGTCAAATATACAGAGCTTCTGTGTCCTGGTTTTTAAAATAATTATTCTAAGTAATCCTCCTTGTACACATGACACTTCTCATCTTGGAAAGGGTTTCCCCTGGGAGCTACTGTATATGAAACTGCATCAGCAAGTCGCAAGAGCTTCTGCAAAGCAGTTTTTAGGCTCATGCTCATTTGAAGTTACTTTAACATCAAGAAAATGGGGCCTCATCAAGCAAAGAGAAAAAATATTTCTTCTTCTTCATACCACCTCTCAGCATTGCTAAGCATCAATCAGTATCAATCAGTGTTCAAGCTGATTCAGTTTCACTCATTTTCATTTATAAGTGAATGCCAGTTTCACACATATTCATTCATTTCATCCTATTTCTGTATCGATCTGAAAATATTTGTAAAATCATTCACATTAAAATTCTTATTTTTACTGTGTTTTCCCACAAAATGTGCACTTATTTTACTCATTTTACTATAAAATACACTTGATATGCATTTTAGCTTAAATTATGTACTTTCATACCATCCTAAAACAAAAATGCACATTTTATATGCATTTTGTTTTTTGTTATTTTTTGAGCTGGGAATTGAATTGCAAAATTCAGAGATGGATGAAAACCAAAAAGTCAATGGTGCGCCAATCCACACATTAGTCCAGGAACTGCAAATCAGGCTGCTTCATTTAAAAGTGAAATCTGAATGAAATCCTCAAGCAGCCCCACTGGCAATGACATCATTTGGGGCTTGTCCACAAATCATCATCATCATCACCTACCTGTTTCTACTTGTTATCCCCAATCAACAATATGGGGGTGGTAATGATTCATCTGACCATTATGTGCTGTATTGGCCTGAATATAAGCCGTACCCGAATATAAGCCGCATCTTTAAAATTCAAGGGGGGGGGGGAGAAAAAAATACAATACCCGAATATAAGCCGCTGCCTTAAAATTCCACAGGCACTCACACCCATTCCATTTTACCATTTTTCTGTTTCAGCAGCGATATTGTAAAAGCCAGTTTTTGTAAGGTCCCTAATTTAAGCCGCACTTTAACAGTCGGAATTTGGGGGGAAAGTGCAGCTTATATACTAAACCAATACTAAACCAATCAACTGCCCATTGACAGCTATGTCTGATGTTCCTCCACACAAGGGCTTGGTTAACTGTCCTGTTCCCCTAACACCCTTAACAAACTGCAGTTCCCAGGACTCTTTGGAGAGGCCATGACTATTAAGAAGTTGTGTAGGAGTGATTTCAACTTACGGTGTAGCTATGACCCCAATGCCTCAAAATAGTGAGCAAGCTTTCAAGATATCCAGAGCTCTTCATCAGGCTGGAAGTTAAGCAAAGGTGTTTGTGTGTGGCCAGCTTGGTGTCAAAACCACAAAGTCTGCTTTGATCTGCATTAAGAGGAGCATCCTTAATAGAGTAGGCTTTCCTAGGTGCTACATAGTAGGTTTAAAAAATATATATATGGGTGTAGCAAAGTTAGAGGAGGCTTTGTGGAGTGTGCACTTGATCTGACAGGCAAAGTTTCTGAAGGTTCCAAGCAACCAGACAGCTGAGAAGCAGAATTGTGTTTCAATGTCAGCCAAAGGACAAGGGGGGGGGAGAGAGAGTGTGCACATCCACAAGAAATCTCCCCCCTCTGAGACTTTTGCAGGCCTACTCTTCTCGTTCAAGAACAGTTGGCGTTGTCTCTTGTGGGCCACAGCAGGGAGACAGGTTGGTCTCAAATAACTGTGCCGTGAAAGGCATGTGTCGACCTCATTCTTTGCTCATGCTGAGGTTTCAGCTTAATCTGCCTTTATTCACAGTGCGAGCTATCCAGTGTGTGCTACCTGTCCTAGCTGCTCCTGGAGGTGAACCCCCCACTTACACCAGCTGAGGAGATTAATTCATATTTTGGGCGGGTGAGACTTAGTTCCTAAGACACCTGTAGTTACTGTAGATGCAGCACAGGGGAAATGGCTTTACCCTAAAGGACTGTAAGTGCTACTAGAAAAGTGCCCACATCCAAACCAGTGAAGCCTGTGGGATTTTGGAGATATATAGCCTATGCAGTTAAAGTAGTAAAAAATAATAATAAAAGCGGCTTTTTAAGTATACCTTTAAAGTAAAATGGAAGCATTGTTTGTGCGATATGTGCAAGGGTGGGTCCCAAGATGAGAGGCCGGCCCGTGGAATGGGTTCAAGTAGGCCACAACGTTATTAGCGACAAGTGTGTGGGGTTGGCATGGCAACCTGCCCGCTGTTCGAAACCACAACCAGCTCGCCTGACGGACACACTCCTTGAGAGTTGCCTACATAGCAGCCCCCATTGTGGTGCAGACCAAGCATTTGGGAACCAGCTAGCATCCTGAGGTGAGCGCCGTTCGGCCAGGCTGCCCTAAGTGAGGACTGTGGCCTGTTGTTGTGGCAGTGCTTCAGTCGATGATCCTGCCCAAAGCCGTTTTCCACCACCGTTGTGACTGGAAATGTAACCCCTCACACTAACATTTTGTCCATTTACTGAAGGAAAGTCAAAAACCTCCTGATTTTACTCCCAGCCAGTTGTAGCTGGAAGTAAAAATCCATTCTGGCCTTGACAGTCCATGACGAATGACATCCACGGTAAAGGTCTGACACCGAGGGTGGGTGAAGAAATCCCCACAGAGAAAGGCTATGCTTGATGGGTGCCAGTGCTTTTAAAAACAATGTTGGCCTGCCCCTTGTGGGCAATTGAACCTGGGACCTTCTGCATGCGAAGCAGATGCTCTGGCATCAAGCTACAGTCCAACCCCATAATTTTCCAGGCCACTTTACTTGCTTGCTTATTGTGTTTACATCCCACCTTTTTTCCAAGAAGCTCAAGGGGGCATACGCGGTTCTTCCCATCCTCACAACAGCCCTGTGAGGCAGGTTAGGCTGAGAGGCCCAAGGCCTCCCGATGAGCTTCATGGCCACTCACCTACCTAGCCTTGCAGTGCATTGTCCACTCCAGCTGGCCATGGCTCTCTGGACTCAGGCATAAATCCTTCCCAACTTCACTTCCTGAGATCAGTTTAACTAGAAATGCCAGGATTGGCACCTCCTGCATGCGAAGCATTCGCTTTACCGCTGAGCTTCTCATTGATGACACTCGGAGGGGTTAAGCACATGCTTAACTCTCTGACTGAGCTCGGTTGAATGTAGAAGTGCTTAATTTTGGCTCAATTGCACCTGTTGTCTTTGTAAGAGCATACTTGGCTATCGCAGGCTATAGCATATCCATAAATGTATAAATATAAATTAAAAAGGAATCTGAATCTGCATTAATGCTGAAGCACCCTGATGATTCCCCCTGCTCACCACCCAGCAAGGTTATTTGCAACAGTATCTGGAACATGAATCTTTGCGTGCTTTTGCACACACCCATCCCATCCCAGGTCATGCTGAAACCTAACACACTGAATACTGGGCTCTCACAGAGTGTCAATGTCCTGTTTTTAATGGTCGTGGCTGACCCAGGTCAGGTTTAGGTCAGCCAGGAGGAGGCAATGCACAGCGGCCTCCTGGAGCTTGCATCTTGGCAATCTACTGTTCATTTTAGCAGGGAACTTAAGAAGTGAACTCTGGGTGCTTCCAGATGACCTGTTTGTTGATCTTCCACCCCGATTTGTTTGCAGGGAGATTAGGTGGCTGTTGGCTATTTAATGAGCATTTATTCTGATTTGTTTGTGTGGAGGTTAGATGATGTTGCATCAAAGCAAGAGTTATCCTAAGAGTTTTGCCTGAGCAGGCATCTTCTTCTCATTTCTTTTTGTCCACCTGCAGCCCCACAAGCACCCTTCAGAACTGCTCCAGCAGGTTGGAAAACCCTTTTGATCAGATTTGGGGGTCATGTTAGAGACTTGGGGAGTGGAATGGGCAGACCCTGGTCTTATTTCACAAGTAGGGAGGCATCATTGGATACCGCCTACTTCTTGACACTACAGACTTGCCTAATGAAGATACAGTTGTACCTTGGTTTGCGAACTTAATCCATTCTGGAAGTCCATTCTTAAACCAAAGCATTCTTAAACCAAGGCGTGCTTTCCCATAGCAGCGGGGGACTCAATTTACAAATGGAACACACTCAACAGGAAGTGAAACACGTTCCTTTTCCAAGGCAAATTTCACAAACCAAAACACCTGCTTCCGAGTTTGCAGCGTTCTTACTCCAGGTTGTTCATAAGCTAAGCTGTTCTTAAACCAAGGTACCACTGTACAGACAAATAACCTACTTTTGTGTTTTTATTTATTTTGAGTAATTATATGCTGCCCATCAAAAATAAATTCCCAGGGTACTTTATAGTAAGGATAAAAACGTAAGGGAAATTCTAAAATGTATATAATAATCAAAACCTAAAATATCAGCTGGTAGAGCAGCTTAAAATCAACTAGGGGAAAATGTTACATTATAGAATACCCTTAAATATTAAAAACAAAACAAAACTTGTAGGCCAAATATATATCTTTCCAATGAAAGATTAAGGTAGCATTAAAGGCATTTCATCAAGTCAGCCATATTTTAAATTTGTCCCAATGAGTGATCTGCATAATTGAGAAAAGGATACCAGGTGGTATAGAACATTTCTCGCAAACTCTTCCCTTCTGCTTCCTTCATTTGCTTGAGCAAACTTTTCCATTACAATGTGATCCCAGAGGCATTTAAACCAGATGGCAATACTGGGATTTGATGAGCTTTCCCAGTTGCTTGCTGCTGCTGTAGCTCTAAGGAAAGCCAGATGAAGCCTTTGTGCAGGATATGCAGGCGATTTTGTTGTAGTTTGGCAAGTGACAGGGGAAATGTGGGATGAACAAATGACTATCAGGAAGACGTGTAAACACCCCACAAGCAAGTCAGGATGAATGCAGGATGGATGCTCATTGTTGTTAAACTACCCCATTAATATCAGAATGGTTGATCAGTAATGTGCAACAAATCAGGAAGTCACCTAGAGTGGTCACCTGGTGCAGCCTCTTTTTAGACCAAACGAAATGTCACAAAAAATAGTGTGCAAGCTTTGAGTTCAAGGAACTCCTCATCAGGTTAGATCAGGCACCCCCAAACTTCGGCCCTCCAGATGTTTTGGACTACAATTCCCATCATCCCTGACCACTGGTCCTGTTAGCTAGGGATCATGAGAGTTGTAGGCCAAAACATCTGGAGGGCCGCAATGTTGCCTGGGTTAGATGGTAGACAGAGCTGATGGGCCGGTGGAGAAAAATTGACTAAGGTGAAGCTATGGAGTTTGCATCTGGTAAGCAAGATAGAGTACAGGCGGAAGAGGTTGAAGGCACTGAAATGAGGCTCTGCTGGGTGCTGTGTAGATTTAAGGCTGCCCTCCCAGGATTGCAGGGAAGGAGCATGCAATGCTTGTTTTCTCCATATCATAAATTATAAAACCCAGCTGTTACCCAGTTCTGTCTCCATCCTTTGGTGAAACGTGGGTTCCTTGGTAGGGGAAAGACATCTTTGGGACATCCTTAAAGGTGGGGCCTGGATGTGGTAGACCCCCAATACTCCCTAGAAGGCTAAAAAAACAAATAAACCTGCTGTTAATACATTTGTCTGCAATCCCAATTACAATATCAGGGGAGTGTGATGGAAGGATGAGAAACAATTAATTGGCATTTGATTCTGATGGAATGACTGTGTGCCTTTTTAAGTGTTCCAAGGAAGCCATAAAGCTGTCCACTGGCATCCTTTTGCCGTGATTTACCTGCACTTTAAACGTTGTGCGCTGCAGGGCCAGAGCCAAGACCTCGTTCTTGTCCTTTATTCCATTCCACGTTGTTTCTTGGGAAGGGAATGTGTCAGCAGGGGCACAGCTGCTATTAACAGTTTGAATATTGTCTGTTAAGCTCAGATTCGGAAACAAATCTTTGTCTGCCGCTTGATCACTATCAGCAGCCTCTTCTGTCCCATTGCCTCCCCACCCAGTTTCATGAGGACAACATTGAAAAAGCACATCTGGGAAGTGTGTAGCTTTGTGAAATCTCAAACAAAAGACTCCCAAGTAAAATGAGAAGTTTTAACATTTGAGCTTCAGTTTTGCACATTTAGAACATGGGGAGGAAAACCACTTAGTGCATTATATTGCCATTTTGGGGAGGGTTTTTTGCATAGTCAGGATCTAACCTGAGCTAGAATTAGTTGGTATGTTTTAAATTACAGAAGTGTTACTGATTTTTGCCTTGGATTTTATCGTTGTTTTAAACTATTTTATATGACAAATGTTTAAAATCATTTGAGACATTTATTTTATTATGAACCACTCTGAGGACTTCATCTGGGAAGTGATCTACAAATTTAATAAACAGATAAATAAAGAAAAAATGTGGTATTTTCCTAACTTGCAGTAACTCTTTGTGGGAGGTTACTGGCACACATATTTTTAGGAAACGGGTATGGGTGGAAATATTAACAGAATGCAGTCAATGCAGTTGGATTGTACCACCTGTTCTTGGTGCAGAGCTTCAAGTTTGCTCCACTTCGCAGACCCAGCCCTTATTTAAGCAGTCTGGGGCACAAGTGATCTCTGTGTGCATCTGTTATGAGACTGGAGGTTAAATAAGAGAGGGTTTATGTGTTAGACTTGCTGGTCAGGTGTGGCTAGACACATCCTTCTGCTATGTAAACAACAGGTGATACGTTGCCATGGGAATGAAAAATGTGCGAAGAATTACTTCTTGATACAGGGCCATTTACGGGATGAAAGATTGAAAGTTGGAATTTAACACTAGCTTACTAGCAGCACACTTTCATTGGAGTGTAAAATTCTGATTAAACTATTTTTAAAAAGTTTCAGAAACTGGAAAGCATTGCAAGAGAATATCAGTAGATGTATTATGTTTTAAAATGTCATGACTGTTAATACAGTATTTTGGCTTTGAGGCTTTTGAACATTGTGATTGGCAGACCCAGAGTTTTGAACAGCTCAGTTGTGAATACCTTGCTGATGTAAATGGCCTTCTTGATGCCAATGAGTATATCAATTTATATGTATTTATATGCTTTCTGTAATATGCTTAATGTGGTTTACATCAATTCTTGTTGCAAATCCTAAAACGTTAGATTTCTGAAATATTTGTGTATTCGTATATTTTAAATACAGGTTAGTGGCAGATAAAGTTGTGGGGGGAAATCAAGATTTGGTGGCATTTCAGTGGCAGATGAGTTTTAGAAATATGGATTCCCCATTTTTCTGTTAAATTATTATACCAGGAAATGGGAACAAGCTTTTGCAAAAAGGGGGCTGTTTTTCATTCTTTCTTCTCCTCTTGCCTTTTGGCTCAAGTTCTAGTGGTGACCTCAGTCAGTGCTGAACAAATTCTGTATCTCTAGCCTTCAGAAAACAGCGTGATTGTACAATCATAAAGTGCCTGGACTCCTGCACCCAGTGGATGGGATGCCTTTTTTGTTCCCTGTGTGTGAGTTGCCTGGGTGTCTCTATGCGTTTTATTTGGAATCCCACAGCAACTTGCTTGGAATTAATGGCCTTTTAATAAAGTGCCTCCACAGCTAGTCTCTGCCAGCAGACACTCTCAGAGAGGGTTATTTATCATTCACATGATCCCTGTCTTTCTGTCTCGTGCTCTCCTGTTGCCCTTTTGTTTCTTCCCTCGCTGCCTAAAGACCTCAAAGTGGGCAATGACACTGGTAACTAGGGATGTAAGAAGGCATTGATTCCCTTCCTGCCCCATATGTGTCATATGCTGCCCTGTTTCTGTTCCTCTGCAGTTTGGCTTCCAACAAAAAAAAAAAAAAACCTTTATTCGTCTCACTGTTTGCTATGGTGAAATTTTGTGCAATTAATTATGTTATCATTACATTGTTCCACGTCATTGGTTTCCTTGCAAAGGAAACACAATACAAATGGGGTGGGGAGGTGAGTAATCAATTACGTATTGTTATGTATCATCTGCAAATTGTAAACAACAACAGTGATGTATTAACTGGATTTATTTCTGTTCTGAACATGGGATGACCAAGTGAGCATCAGCAGTTTGTACTCCCAGTAACCTAGGGGATATGAGCAACCTATGATTTATATTAGTTTATGATAGCTGCTTCCAGAAGGGTAGTCATGTTAGTCAGTTGAAACAAAGGTAGCAGTCTTGTGCGGCCTTAAAGGCTAACAGACAGAGAGTCAAACGAAACCAGGGACCGCACACACAATGCCCATGGGTGCCTGGGTGCCCACCAGTATCTCCTGTGCCATAGGGCCTATGCTGCCCATGTAAAGTCTTCGCAAATATTCCTTCAAAAACCCATAACGGATGCAACCCAACATTTTCATTAGTTTATTTTTAAAAAATATTTTAAAATATATACCTGTATTTTCCTTTATTGAGCACCTGAGTTCCCTCCCTCTTTTTTGTTCTGTTCTTTTGAGGTGCTCCTTGTACTGCACCCCATTCCATACCCTATTTCTCCAATGAAAAAGGGGTGTCCTATTTAATTAATAATGCTTTTCTTCGTTATACCCAGCCCATCTGACTGGGTTGTACCAGCCAGTCTTGGTGGCTTCCAACAGATATAAAAACATAATAAAGCATAAAACATTTTAAAACTTCCCTATACAGGGCTGCCTTCAGATGTCTTCTAAAAGTCAGATAGTTGTTTATTTCCATGACATCTAAAGGTTGTCTAGTTACTTATCTCCTTGGCTCGGGGGCCACATGATTATATACCCTTCAAATTTTCTCTGATGAAAATAGGGATGTCCTTAGGAAAAGCGGGACATTCTGGGATCAAATCAGGAACCAGGACAGCTTCTGTAAATCCAGGATTGTCCCTGGAAAATAGGGACACTTGGAGGGTCTGCTTTTTAACTACAGCAACAGGTTCTGGGGTCCAGGGAGTAAACCAGCTGTGCTTTTCTTGGTTTGGCTTCACATTCCTTGCAAGCTGAGCTAGTATGTCTGAACAAATTTCAGTCTTGCCTTTTAGCTCAGCGTTTTCCAATCTGGTGCCCTCCAGATGTTTTGGACTGCAACTCCCATCATCCCTGACCATTGACCGTACTGCCTTTGGTTTTCAAGAAGTTTGTTTTGGGGATAAAATGGCTATTGGAGAGAGAAACAGTGGAGGAGCAGCAGCAACAACAACTAATAAGGAGACCTGTGTGGGGATGTAAGGAAGCAGGGTTGTTTGCTGTTTATTCAATCGGTATCAAACTTTATTTCGGTCACAGACCAGCATAAGATAAAACGTACAGATAAACTGAACACATAAGACTTAAAGCAGGTAAGGGATAAAAACTAGTAATTAAAAGGGGATTGTACATACTTAAAAAGATAGAACCAAGGACAAATGGTTAAAAGTGACTATAAGGGAGGGAGGGTGAAGGAGCACAGGTCTTGCATTTTGGGCCTCGTTTCTGGCGCAAACCATCCTTTAACGAATATCCGTCATGGCTGTTTGCTGTTTATTGTATTTGCTCTGAGCACCAAAACAGTCCATAAGATAGTAAGAAGCTGTAAAGGCTATTAGCCATCATGCGGGTGACCTCTTTTCCAGCTAGGTAATAATTAACCTGCAGTGACTATTGGAATGTGGTTGCAGTAAACCCAGTGAGGTTCTCTGGGTTGTACCCAAAATATTTGTTTAGTGGTAGTATGATTTTGCTCTGGCTCCCTTTCAACAACATTTACTGTATCCTGTTGGGCAGTTGCCCCATTCATTCCTAGCAGATGCTGCCAGACTAGAGGTTACTCAGAGCTCCCCCCTATGGCCACCATGAGAACAGGAGGTAATAACTATTTTTAAAAAAATTAAAAAAGAAGCACCAGCTTTGGAACTCTTCCTCTGGTTCAGCAAAGAAAGAAAGAAAGAAAGAAAGAAAGAAAGAAAGAAAGGTGAGAGTAGAGAGGAATAATTTGTTAGTAGAGGGTGTAGAAGAAATTCAGTTTGAAATAGGTTAGTCTTAAGATCACTGCTAGCTTTATCTTTGGAGGGGGCAGGCAAAATGTCCTCAGTGAGCCCCCCTTCCTAAATGGCACCATCTGCCACTTCTGTCCATTTCCTTGTCTTCTCTGCCTGGGCCCAATCCAGACAGGCACCCAGAGGGAGAGGGCACTGGAGGCTGCAAACTCCAAGGTATAGTGGCTCAGCAATTCAGTGGCCACTGAACATTTGAAAATGCCAGCAGCTGTTAAAATGTGTCTTGAACGCTAATGAGAATTCACAGGTCCTTTCTGAAGCAGGGAGCAACAGGAGGATGTTTTCTTAATTGCATTTTCATCCTTCTCTTCCCTCTTAATTATCCAGAGTTCTCCTCGCCTGACCTTATTGTCACAGCAACCTTGTGAGGTAGGCTAGGCTGAGATATCACGAATGGCCCATGGTCAACCAGTAAGCTTCAGGACCAAGTGGAGATTTGAACTCAGGCCTCCTTGGTCTTCCTAGCCCAACTCTCTACGCACTACATCACACTGACTTTGTGATCTTTTGGACTGGGTATTTATTATGTTCTCTGACAACCACATTGCCCACCCCACCTTTTCTCCATTTCAAACATTGAAATCAGAGAAGGTAGAATCTGAAGATCTGAATCTTTAATGATGGGCACCAACTTGCTGCTTTTTTTAAAAAAAAAGGATTAGACAAATTGATGGAGGATAAGGTTACCAATGTCTACAGGATATGATGACTATGGTTTACCTCCAGTGTCGGAGGCAATATGCCGCTGAACACCAGCTGCTGGGGATCACAAGTGGGAGAGAGTGTGATTGTGTCCTGCTTGTGGACTTCCTGGTGCTCTTCTACTTGAATCCTGCTTCCTTGTTTCCCACAGGTATCTGGCTGACCGCACTTAGAACAGGCTGCTGGACTAGAGGGGCCTTTGGCTTGATCCAGTAGGCCTCTTTTTATGTTTCTTAAGATAATCTCCTTCTCTAATGTGCCATGACCTTTTCCTTTCTCCTCCTCTAGCCATCCATTCCTGGCTCCAGGTTGGAAAACATCATCAACATCAACCATTATGCCACCAAGAAAAGCGTGGCTGAGAGCATGCTGGATGTGGCGCTCTTCATGGCCAACGCTGCGCAACTGAAGGCAGTGTTGGAACAGGGGACGTCCTTCCAATATTATGCTGCCCTGACAGCTCTCATCACCATTTCCCTCTTCTTCCAAACTGCCATCGGGATTCTCCTGATCATTATAGGTAAGTCATTCCAGGGATCTTCATATGAGGAAAGAGTGATATACGGCACAGTGTTCTAATGCTTTTCACAGAGCAGTTCAGATGTTACTTTGAGTCATTTACCAGATTTCAAATATTGCCATGTGATTTGGAAGCTGGGGTGGGACTGCTCAGTGGTAGAGAATCTGCCTGGCTGAACAAACCTGCTCTCCCCAAATATGGATCCCCCCTCCATAAGGAGAGTGGCGGGGAAACGCAGTGGAAAGTGAAGATAACATTTACTTTGATGCAACGTCATCTAAGTAGAGCCAGTGTGGTGAAGTGGTTAAGAGCGGTAGACTCGTAATCTGGTGAACCGGGTTCGCATCTCCGCTCCTCCACATGCAGCTGCTGGGTGACCTTGGGCAGGTCACACTTCTTTGAGGTCTCTGAGCCCCACTCACCTCACAGAGTGTTTGTTGTGGGGGAGGAAGGGAAAGGAGAATGTTAGCCGCTTTGAGACTCCTTCGGGTAGTGATAAAGCGGGATATCAAATCCAAACTCTTCTTCTTCTAACCTCCCCACAAATAAATCAGAAAAAATGCTCATAAGATAGCAAGCATAATCTAATCTTGCAAGTAATTTTAAAGTTAGAATTAAAAGTAAGGACCAGGAACCCATGTAGTTTTCTCAAGACTGTGTTGAGGGATGTTCCATTTGATAGGCCTTAGGAATCTCATTTCCACAATGCCCAAATGTTGCTCTTAATCAAAAGACTTTTAAAAATAGCTCTTAGGAAGAAATAAGTTGGATGCTCATTTAGTGTTTGAGCACACACACAGACCAGATTAGGGCAGCGACTTACACAATGGCAAAAAGATAAATAAATGTGTCACCAGAAAAGGAACACACTGGTTTACAATGAAAGTAATTTATAAAATGCATAGGATAATTTGTATGTATAGATGAAAACTTAGAAATAATTAGTGTGTAGGGAAACTACAGGAACCTGCTGGCCTGTGTGCCTTCTTAGCCTGCTGTCCGGGTGCTCACTGTTAATGGACAATTTCCAGGCCCCTCTTGCTCTCGCTTCTTAGGTTTTTGCATCTTTCAACTGGGCAGTCCTTCCAACAGAGGATGCTTTCGAATAGAGGGACCACCTTCTTTGAAGAAGGAAACAAGGCTGCTCTACCCAAGCTGTCCTACACAGCCTCTACTACCCCCGCCTGCCTCAACTCCATCATTTGCAGCTATAACCCCCATCCCAGTGTAGCCGGCTTTTCTCCCTTTCACCTCCCTTCTCCCCTGCAATCCATTGCTGCCCCTACAGTTAATATACAGAGGGCTACAGTCTCCAGAGCTGTCTGGCCCGACCCAGGGTCAGCCTCACTGTCCCCTTACATGATAAGGCTTACATGATCAACACAGGCCTGTCTTTCTCCGCTTGTGAGTTTGGCATTGAAAGGAATGGCAGGGGTCGTGAACTTGGGCTACAGCTAATGCTGCATCAATGGAATCTCTTCTCTCATTATGGGGCCTGACCGCAAACATTCCTCAGCATCCGCAGCTGCTGTTGGCCTCCAGCCTCTGGCTTGCCCTAGAGAACCAAAGCCATCTAAAAATGGAAATATCTGGTGTGTGTCTCATAGTCATCTGCTTCAGCTTTTGCCAGCTTGGCTAGGACTGATGGGAGTTATAGTCCAGAACTGCTGGAGGGACCAGATTCGCAAAGGCTGAATGTAGTCTGCTTTATTTAAAAAAAAATTAAATGGTCCTCACCATTTTGGATGGTTGCCTTTGGTTTTAGAGTTAGCCCACACTGAAGAGGTGGCTGCATCTAAGGCATTGCACAAAGCGACAGACCACAGCAGGTTTTCCCTCAATTTGGTACCCTCTAGATGGCTTGGACTATAATTCCTAGCCGCCCCAGCATCATAGAGCTGAGCTCACTAGAACTAATGGGAGATGTAGTCCAAAACACCAGGGCGTGGGCACCAGGCCAGAGAAGGGTGTAAGAAAACCACTTTTTGCTACTGAGCACAGGTTTCAGCAAGGCTGGTAGCAAGTCCTGGCTCTGTGAAGAGTGTAACCTGGACAATAAACATATTTTCCAGAACATTTTTGGCACACTCATGCTTGACTTTTCAGGTGTATACTTGTGCATCAAGAAAGAAGGGCAGAATTTAGCTTCCTGTTTGTGGGAGAGATAACTGGAAACCTGAGGGTTGTAGCCAATTTTAAGGCTTATCCACACCTACCTTTTGCCTTGCTCTTTCCAGGCATAGAGCCAGGCTTAAAAGCTCCTTGTCCAAGCCTTTTTAGACTTTGGCTAGCTCTCCGCTTCCATGTCTCTCGCCATCCTTCCCAAACTACAGCTTCCCACTTTGAGCTAGGGAGAAAACTGTTTTAGCTCTCCTTACATTCCAGATAAATCTCCAGTTTTCCCCCTAGCCATTGGCTTCTGTTGAGAGGCATTTCCCATGCCATTCTTTGCCTTTAACATGCTTTTTCCAGATGAAAGATGTGGCTGGCACAGCTGGACACCGACCATTAAAGGACATTAGCCACCCTTTTCTCTAAAACCACAGCAATCAGGCAGAAAACTCACAGAAATATGAAAAGGACTTAAAGCTGTACTCATGGGCAAAATGAGGTCACAGATTATTTTTTTATAAGTAAATTTTCAACTCAAAGTGGCAGGCAGCATCCTAACATTCCACCAGGCTGCAGAGCCGAGAAGGGAAGCATAGCTATTCCATCTGTGGTTTAAATGACACTTACTGTAGATAAGAATCTCGCTGGAAGAGTTTGGCCCAGGCATTGTTTCATCATCACAACTATCATCTTGATTTTATTTGCATGCTGCCTTTCCATAGTTAAAACCATGCTCATGGCAGCTGGCATGAAAACATTCATATAAACACAAACATAACAAAAGTAGTCATAAATAAAACATCAAAAACTACACAAAAATCACACACTCTCTCTCTCTCTCACACACACATCAATATATCAATAAGAGCAATGAAACCCCAACCCAAGTGTCTGTTCAGCAGCCTCGGCTTTTGTAGCTGGAGTCAATCAAGGCTCCGCCCTCCCAGGCGGAAGGAAAGGAATAGTGTGTAAAATTGTGTTTGCTGACCTTACCTTATCAGAGGAAAGGAAATAAAAGCCTATCAAACATTTAAGAGAGTAATAATAATGGTGGTGGCGGTACACCTTCTGCAGAATGTAGTGAGCAGAAGAGTTTTCTCTGAATTCGGTCTTGGTTTTGTCTTTTGTTTTTCATAGCTCGGATGAACCTGAACGACGTAACGAAGCAGCAGCGCCTGAATTTGCTCAACAACATTGCCACAATCCTAGTCTTCATCATAGTCATCATCAACATCTTCATTACTGCTTTTGGTGTGCAGAAGACGGGTCTCTATCCTAGCATTTATGGTGGTCGCAGAATCTACTAAGCCATGGGTAGGCAAACTAAGGCCCGGGGGCCAGATCCAGCCCAATCGCCTTCTAAATCGGGCCTGCAGACGGTCTGGGAATCAGCATGTTTTTACATGAGTAGAATGTGTCCTTTTATTAAAAATGCATCTCTGGGTTATTTATGGGGCCTGCCTGGTGTTTTTACATGAGTAGAATGTGTCCTTTTATTAAAAATGCATCTCTGGGTTATTTATGGGGCCTGCCTGGTGTTTTTACATGAGTAGAATGTGTCCTTTTATTTAAAATGCATCTCTGGGTTATTTATGGGGCCTGCCTGGGGTTTTTACATGAGTAGAATGTGTGCTTTTACAGTCGTACCTCAGGTTAGGTCTGCTTCAGGTTACGTATTTTCGGGTTATGTACTCCAGTAACCTGGAAGTATTTTTCAGCGCGTGCACGATCCACACATGCACAGAAGTGTTCTGCGCAGTTTGTGCATGCGCAAAGCGCGATTTTCGGGTTATGAATGGCACCCCAGAACCAATTAAGTACGTAACCCGAGGTACCACTGTATTTAAAATGCATCTCTGGGTTATTTGTGGGGCATAGGAATTCGTTCTTTTTTTCCTCTTCAAAATATAGTCCGGCCTCCCACAAGGTCCGAGGGACAGTGGACTGGCCCCCTGCTGAAAAAGTTTGCTGACCCCTGTATTAAGCCTTGGAAGAATAAGAGTGAGTCTTATGCTTGCAGAATGGACAGATAAACACTCACCATCCATTTTTGCCTATTTGGACATATGAACTGCCTAAGAATAATGATTGATGGATTATCCTAAGCAATGCAGTGGGATGGTGGCAGTTCTTTCTTCTCTCCCTCTCCCTCTCCCTCTCCCCCCAAATATTAAAAGGGTGGTTATATCTAGGGAGACACTTCCACAGCAGAGGAGTCTGATCCTTGTCACCATCAACAGTAAGACGCACAACCTGCCTGATCCTCTTGTTTTTCCTTGCAGGCTGGAGCACATGGTAGAAGATAGCTGGGATGCCTTTCCATATAGTCTTATTGATCTCAGACTTGACGATCCATTTAAGATACACAAGTGCCTGGGTGAACCCTATTGCAAGTACGTCAGTTGCTCCTTGTGGGCTACTTCTGCAACATGTTTACAGCTCTGAAGCAGTGAATAATTTTTCAGCTGATTTTGACAGCATCCTCTCCTCATCTCAACCCATAATGATGTTTGTCTCCTGTAATGGAGTGGTGGGGAATTTCAGGTCGGAGAGCCAAATGCAGCCCTCTAGGCCTTTCTGGGACTCTCCCCAGGTTAGACTTCTTCCTCAGCCAAACATTCCTCTCTTCCCCAGCTTACATCCCCCACTGGCCCTACTCTGCACCCTTCTTCAGTGTGAGTGTGTGTAGAAACTAGCCTACCATACACATGAAAAAAAAGTTTGTTCTTCTTTGACTCTGACCCGGAAGGGACTGTATGAAAAATGTTCCCAACCCCTGGCTGTAATGAGATTCCTCTGCAATTCAGAGGATTGCATTCAGCTAGAGCTTCCCAGATCCCACCAGGAAAGGAGCAGCCCTCAAGTGATTCAACTTGATGTACTCCATCAATGGCAGCAGCAGTCAATGTAAGCAACAGGGACAACAGTATCAAAATATAACATTGGAAGAGAATTACAAATGAGCACAATTGATAAGGGGCAAATGCTAGGTCACTAGTTCAAATTTTGTCCAAGAGGACACTAAGTTTTCAGATGAAGACAGATTTGCAAAGCAGGAGAAATAAATGATTTAAGGCTGCAATCCTAACCACAACTGCTAAGAAGTCAGTCCTGCTGAATTCAGTGGGATTCCCTTGCTGCCAGGGGAGTGGAATTAGCATTGCAGACTAAGCCATCTTGTATGAGCACACAGCATCCACCCAGAGAAGAGGCTGCCCACTGTGTTTCTTTTTGATTTACTGCTCTTGCTTTGCGTCCACCTTTGTGGGATGCATGTCTCCGGATGAGACTTTGTTTCTGTGTTATGTAATGGGATCAACTGCTCTCAATGATGGGATACAACAGAATGATCAGCCCCAAATAGTGACTCCCACAGGAGTACAAGTTGTTGGCTCCTCTGAGGGTGGACAGTTATTACCCTAAAAGTAAGAATGAGAAGTGTACCTCCAGCTTTAGCTCAGAGAAGAGTCTGCCCCAGCTACTAAAACACTGAGAAATGCAATTATTAAATGAAGAGCATTATGTCACCCTGATCCAGTAATCAGTGGTGGTGCAAAGGCTCTGATGCAACTAGCTGAAACTCCTGTTATTTTGCTGGAGCTCCTGATTAGCCAAGATTCCAATAGTTTTGCCCAAGCAGGAGTGGTAATTCCACACACAGAGGTTCATTGTACTTAGTCCTGCTCCTCCACAAGTGTAAATTTTTATGTAAAACTGCTTAGTTTTTTTGCAATTAAGCTGTATACAAATTCTGTTAAATAAAATAAAAAGTGTACAGTATTGTGTGTGTGTGTGTGTGTGTGTGTGTGTGTGTGTGTGTGTGTGTACACACACAAAAGGTATAAAACTAGGATTATAGTTGAAATACAGACCATCAGCTTGCCTGTGGCAAAAAATAAATTGCATTATAAACCTCTGCTGGTGGCAATAATACTATGCATAGTAATGCAAAGCATTTTAAAGCTGTACAAGTTAACCTTGATTTTTGTAAACAGTGCATTGCTCCTGAAAGTTACCCCCGTGCTGTCCTTAGCCATTCTTACAATATTTTATAAAGGACTTGCAATTTTGTCATCCCAC
Organism: Lacerta agilis; assembly: GCF_009819535.1. Taxonomy (NCBI): domain Eukaryota; kingdom Metazoa; phylum Chordata; class Lepidosauria; order Squamata; family Lacertidae; genus Lacerta; species Lacerta agilis. Next base: position 17,028,412 of record NC_046321.1, read on the forward strand.
TTAGAACTGGTGCATCTTTTGCACATTCCAACTATTTGCTTTCTTTTTATTTATTAAAGTATATTTTATCCAAAGGTGTGGCTTGGTCTATATATCAAATTACTCAATGCAGACAGAGAATGAAAATCTTAAGCACTAAACGTCTTTCTTTTATATCCTTTTATAGAATAGTACATAGCTACCCTGATACAGAAGAGGAGACAGGTCCCATATGCAAAAATTTCACATTAGATTGGTCCACTTTGCAGGCAGGCATTTGAGGGTCAGAAAAAGACACCACACCCACACACATTTTCTGTAAGGAATCTGTATTTGTAAACGGAGGCACTTATGCTTCCTCTTGCAAGTAAGAAAAGGTTTGGGACTCATCAATAAGGCACACATTTCAAAAGTGAATTTAAATATACCAAAGAACATTTCAGATATTCACACAAGCTATAAAAGGTGTAGAGGTACTTCAGTGAAGGTGACATTGATGACACTGGAAAAAACAAACAATAGATTCAGACAGATAAGCATAGGCCCTTAGAATTTCCTTGTTTGACTTCATAAATAATAGTTCTGAAGAAAGAGGTTTGGTTTACTTTGTTTTTAAATTGGTTTGGGGGAACCACTGACCCACAGGCCAACCCACATCCTCCTTTCCTTGCCTCATCCCCTCCAGTTCCACACTGAGGCTTGAAAAACAATAATTTTATGCTGCATGGGGGTGGGGTTACAGTGGGTGAAGAAAGAGTTTTTAAAATAAAGGAGTCTGGAAACTCATGTGTTTCCAGAGACAGAAAATGCCATTCCCATTAAACATTTGGCACACACACACACACTTTAACCCACCTGCATCAATGAACCAACTCAGCTCCTCATTTTACACACAGGTGTTACCCATTTTGTGTGACCTGCTTTAAGGACTGGTTTGTTTCCTGAAGGTGTCAGGCCCAAATCTGACTTCCAGTTAGCACAACTTCTTCCCACTCCTTCCTAAACTGCAATGTAGATAGCTCATTTTCTTACATATTTACTGATGCAAGGACACCTGGTCTTCATACATAATCAGTACCAAAACGTAGTAACAAAACCATAACTTTAATTTATCAATTAATTTTACAAAATATATCTTGTCCTTCAAAAAAGATTATTTCCCTCACCTCAGGGTGACTTGGAACACATTAAAATCAGAGTACAAACATACCAACATTAAAACTACAAAATAAATAGAAGGGGTGTGTGAGGACAGTGTATAAAAGCTATTTAATTCAATGGGACTTCTAAAATATATGCCCAGGATTGCACTGTAAATGAGGGATGGGGAACCTTTGGCCCTTCAGATGTTGTTAGAACTCCAACTGATCAACATGGCCAGTTGTCATCAGGGATCAGTGTTTCCCAAACTTGGGTGTCCAGCTGGTTTGGGACTACAGTTCCCATCATCCCTAACCACTGGTCCTGCTAGGTAGGGATGATGGGAGTTGTAGTCCAACAACAGCTGGAGACTCAAGTTTGGGAAACCCTGTCAGGGATGAAGGCAGTTGCAGCCTAACAACACCTGGCAGGCCACAGTTTCCTTATCCCTGCTGTAAATTAATCTCTCGAGTGCTAGGCTATTGAAGGGTTGTTGTCTCAAGTTCATATTTCCAGTTCCCTGTTTTCCCTGTTTCATATGACTGTCAGGATAAACACAATTCTGTGTCAAAAACCTGTCTCAAGTCCTAGCAGGGTTTTGACCCAGCTTAATGGTAATTAAGAGAGAGAGAGAGAGAGAGAGAGAGAGAGAGAGAGAGAGAGAGAGAGAGAGAAGAGTCTGCTTATTAAGAAATATAGATGCAGGCAAGCCACAAGGTGACGGCTTCAACATAATTCTTTTTGCTGTACCTGAGCAGAGCGCAATATGCATTAAGTGAGGAGAAGAATCCACTAGGCTCCTTTAGTATGTCCTGGCTAGGCTTATGTACAGTTATTCAGACACAGCCCACATATCAGAGTGACTTTGGTCCAAAGGCATGGATTTCAGGACACACTTTTTGTTCAAGTATCTCAAAAAAGAAGCATCATTAAAAACAACTCACGCTACACATAACGAGGCTATATTCCTCTTTCTAACACACTGTGGAAGGCACTCCTTTTCATTTGTACCCGTTGACCAGAGAACTGTGGCATTACTGATGCTTCTAAGAAGTGAAAGAATTTCAGTAAAACCTCGGAAGAAGTAGGAAGGCATCACAAAAAGAGGCTTTTGAGGCAGAGGGATGATGCAGGGGAAGAGGAAAGGGAAAGGGTTATAGCTTGGTGGTAGAGCATTTGCTTTTTATGCAGAAGGTCCCACATTCAATCTGCAGCATTGCCAGGTACGGCTGACAATGTTTCCTGCTTGAAACCCTGGAGAGCCGCTGCCAGTCCGTGCAGACAACACTGGGCTAAGATGGACCAATTGGTCTGACATAGAGGAAGGCAACTTCCTATGTGTGCTTTTTGCTTCCCAGAAGTGCATCTCTGACATGCTGGTGAGAAAGTTTGGTTTTGTGCTCTTAAAAAGATCGCTGTCGTGGATGTAAGACACTAGAGGTAGGATCTGTTTTCTTCCCATTTTCATTTTTCTCACAAGATAAAAGCTCTCAGTTCTGCGCCTGAACTTATTTTCTCATAACTCCTAAATTCATGTTCTGACTTCTGTAGTACTGGAGGCTTCTCCTCGACATGCCTGGATAAAGTCTGTGCTGCGAGTGCAAATGTTCATCACATCTTCAGTTGCCGTCGGTTCCACATGCCCCGCTTGGAGTGGAAATGGTGGAAGAAGTTTCTGAGAGAGAGTCGTTCCACCTCCAGGCCGGCCTGAAAGATCCTGTGGGAGGAGAGGGAAGAAGAGAGATTGGAACAAGAGGCTAACTAGAACTGCCTGCTTCTGTGGAACTTGGATTGGGAGGGTGGGGAAATCTTTAAAGCACCATGGGCCAGGTCTTTTCAGGATCAGAACTTTAAACTCTGATTAAGCAAGTGATCAGGAGGGTGGGAAGTTGGGACAGGAATGGCAGCCACAGGAAACTACCCCTCCAACTAAGAGTAAGGGGGACACTTCACTGGCAGTGGGTTTTTATTGGACCAATGGGACTTACTTGTGAGTGAAGATATAAGATTGCTCTGTTTGCATGTGGGAGGAAGTTTTTTACAAGGTTGAAACTTGGTGCTTAATAACAGTTTGGTTAATTGCTTTTATTTGCTAGTTGTTCCACGTTGTGCTTTTCCTCTTAGACTTCATCTATCATTACTGAGCTAGATGAACCAATGGTCTGATTCAGTATAAGGCAGCTTCCTATGAGAAGAGAACCCATAGCCTATTGCTACCTATCTTCACTCACCGGTCCAGGAGTTCCCAGTCCTCTCCTCCCCACTGTTCCCCAAAGTCTCTGGTGTTCATGCCTCCAATGCGAACCAGATCTGACTTGTATATACCCAGGAGGCCAAAGCCGTTCACTTCCCAGTAGCCTATGAAAGCGAAACACAAAAGCATCAGCCACATCTACATGGTTTATTAGAAAAAATTAAAGTTCTCAGACTAACCTGTGGCACCCACTGGTCCAGACATGTAACAGATTAATAGGGAAACATCCAATTAAAATCCTCTAAACACACACACACACACACACACACACACACACACACACACACACTCTAATGAGTTGCAACCACTCTTCATTGGGAAGTAATAGGATGCCGGAATGAAGACCCTGAATCTCCCCTCACTGATCCCTGCTTTGCACCCTCCCTAAATGGTTTTGCCTGGCAGGAATGTGTCCAGGAACTCTGATACTGCCTCCTGCTTGCCTGGAAGGAGGGTAGAGAGGAATGCATGATTATGCAAAAAAGTAGCCAACTAAGGAAAGTTCCAGAAGGGACTGCTGACTTTGGGCTGAGAAAGATTCCCCCAAACAGAATATTTTCCTTGTTTGTCATAGAACTACCCCCTCTGTTGTTATGAAACCACTGTTTTAACCATCCCTACAAGGCTAAAAAAGCCTTGGACTGCAAAAAGATCAAACTTATCCATCCTTAAAGAAATCAGCCCTGAGTGCTCACTGGAAGGACAGATCCTGAAGTTGAGGCTCCAGTACTTTGGCCACCTCATGAGAAGAGAAGACTCCCTAGAAAAGACCCTGATGTTGGGAAAGATGGAGGGCACAAGGAGAAGGGGACGACAGAGGGTGAGAAGGTTGGACAGTGTTCTTGAAACTACCAACATGAGCTTGGCCAAACTGCGGGAGGCAGTGAAAGATAGGCATGCCTGGCGTGCTCTGGTCCATGGGGTCATGAAGAGTCAGACACGACTGAACGACTGGACAACAACAACAAGGTTAAACTATGAACTGCAGAAAACTGTGTTAGTGATAATGAGGAAGAAAGATGCCCAGAAGAATATGGGTTTTATGCGGAAAAAAACCTCCTCCCTGCAGCACCACTCTTCATTGCAGCACCTCACCATCAGGCCATTTTGGGGATGCACCACAGTGGAGCCTCATAACCATGGGTGCAAAGGCCATTTTCCCTTCCACACAGTGCTTCCGAATTGAGTCAATGATCCCTGGCGGGAAATGGATGTGAAGATCACACAGGAAAATGATGCTGTGCGAATCCTGTAATTAAACAGAGAAATGGAGCAGTCAGGTTGTTATCCACGGTACACTCACACACGTGGAGAAAGGCTCACAGAAATGCCCATTCAAGGAAGATGTGAACATCACGCATCATCATGCAACACCCTCCAGCTCAAAGACAACTTCTTATATGCAGAACAAACCTGTCAGATACCTGAAGTGTGTGTGTGTGTGTGTGTGTGTAGTTTTTCCACTACTATAGGCAGATTTTTTTTATGGATGAGCCACTCTTTCAGTTAGAAAGATGAACCCAAATGTTCAACCTACATCTACTTCCATGTGGTTTATGTTCATTCAGCCATAGAGCATCTTGCCTTACCTGCAGAAGGCCTCAATCTCTATCATCTCCAGGTAAGGCTTGGATTATGCCACCTGAATCCCTAGAGAGTCAGAGCAGGCAAGGCTGATCCCCCCCCCCACACTCTTTAGCACTCCATCAGAGCAAATGTCAATTCAGGTTTTCTGCAGATTGACATTTGCTCCAATTGTGTGCTACAGAGCTGGTTTTCATAGAGAAAGCTCCAGAGCAAAGAAAACTTTATATTAAACCCCTTTCAATCATTCTGAAACCACCTAACATTTGGCAGCTGAGGCTCTTTAGCTCAGCCTTCCCCAGCTTGCTGCCTTCCATACACTTTGGACCACAACTCCCATTACCATCAGCCAGCATGGCCAATGGTCAGGGGTGATGGCAGTTGTAGTTCACAACATCTGCCCTAGCCAACTATCACTCACCTTCACTAGGTTTATCCCAGCCTGCAGGCCTGCAGAGCGCTGAAAGTTCCCTGTTAACCGCAAATATTGGTACCTGAAGACAAGAAATGGGTTATATTTTTTACAGACAAAGTTAGGCTTTGTAAGGTTCTACACTTAGGCAGGAAGAATCAGCTGCACAAATATAAGATGGGGGACGCCTGGCTTTCCAGTAGTATGTGTGAAAAGGATCTGGGGGTTGTAGTAGACCACAAGCTGATGCGGCAGCAAAACCAGTTAATGCTATTCTAGGCTGCAACAACCGAAGTATATGCTAAGAGTTGTTTGACAGTGGAATGGACTCCCCTGGGAGTTTGTGGACTCTCCTTCACTGGAGGTTTTAAAGCAGAGGTTGGGTGGCCATCTGTCATAGATGCTTTAGTGGAGATTCCTGCATTGTAGGGGGTTGGACTAGTTGACCCTCAAGGTCCCTTCCAACTCTTAAGATTTTGTGAGTTAGGATTATTATTATTGCATCAGTCCCTTATATGCTTCAAATATGCTGGCCCATGTACCTGTTCACAAATGCAATAAATCTGCTCTCACCTGCGCAATGAGGACTTTTTCAGAGCCTTTTCTACATCCATATCATCACTGCTGTAGTCTGTGATGATGACGTTGAAATAGGGGTCCTTAGTAACCCTGAACAGCTCTTCCATGTCAGAAATGAACTGCAGCACCCAACGTGCCTGGTTTTTCACTGTTTGGCACCGGGAACAAAGAGAAGAAGAGAATGAGGGCAGAGTTGGTTTTAAAGGATGGTGTTGTGTCCCAAGGGGGCAAGACACACGCATACACAATTTGCTTCCTGTTCTAGTAAACGGGCATGGCTCTATAGTAAACGGGCATGGCTCTAAACGCCATTTACCTTCTCGCTGCAGCAGTACCTATTTATCTACTTGCACCGGCGTGCTTTTGAACTGCTAGGTTGGCAGGAGCTAGGTCAGAGCAATGGCAGCTCAGTGGTTTAGACCACAGTGCCACCTGCGTCCCAGATGGGAACTAAAAATACTGTTCTATAATGTAGGATACAGCATATAAACTCAAAGGGAAATTATGGTTGAGACTTTTCATCTCCCTGATATAGCACCTCTACCAGGTGAAGTACAGGTGGCAGAAGCCAAAAATCCCATCAATTCTCCATTGCAGCTATTTTGACAAGACCATAAAGCTGTCACATCCCCCTTACCTGGCACTATGAAGTGGACAACGGCACGATGGTTCCAGGAAAAGCCTGCTGGCCAGCACAGGGCTGGCTCAGTTTTTCTGGCCAACAAGTGGCGCTGGCGGCCCCATGCCAGATCCTTCATAATACCCTCCTCCTCACCGCTGCTGCTACCATGCCAGTCCCGTGCAAATATGTATTCTGAGAAACGGACAATGCGCTTATCCCGTGCCACCAGCTCCAGCTCCAGAAGGTAGCGGCTGCCTCGCAGGTGGTCCTGCCGCTTCTCTACATTGACGACGCGCAGCAGTTGGAATCGCCTGAAATTGGCATGAAGGGCCACAGCTCAGTGGCAGAGCAGATGTGTTGCAAGCAGAAGGTGTCAGGTTCAAGCCCTGGCTTCTCCAGGGATGGCCTGGGAATGTTCCCAGTTTGAACACTTGGGAAGCCCCTGCCTATGAGGACAAGACTGAGCTGGATGAAGCAATGGTCTGACTTGGTATAAGGTGTCCTCCTATTGTGCGAAGGAATTGTGTCTTCCTATGTATGCCTACCAACCGTGATGGCTATATTCAATGTCAGAGATAGTATCCCTCTGAACACCAACTGCTAGGAATTGCAGGTCTGGCTTAGAGATATTGAGTTGTGTATTATTTTGGTATTGTAAATATCATTTAAGACTCTTAAGTATTAGAAGGTGTTGAATTTTTGTAAACCACATACAGAGTTATTTAGTTTGTGATATACTTCTCCGTAAGTGGTATTGAGCTTTGTGGAGGAAATGCAGGTCGTTGTGCTCAGGTCCTGCTTGCAGGCTTCCCAACAGACACTGGTTGGCCAGTGTGAGAACAGGATGCTGCTTTAGATGGGCCAATGGCCTGATCCAGCAGCCTTTTCTAATGTAGCACCACGTTTGCACACCAGGTTCTTAGGCCGTGTCTGACCAAGCACCAGGTCCACAGGCCTGATGCACAAAACATTTGCACTGTACCCTTTGCCTAATTTTTGCTTTCACTGCAAGAGATCAGCCAGATACTAATGCCTTCGCCATGCCAATGTTTTCCCCCCAACTATGTTCAGCCACCAACCCTTTCAAAGCTAAAATAAAAATAGCAAGTTCCATAACAAGATAAGACAACTCCTACCTCCCAAACAAACTTGCCTAATATCCTGCAGTAGTCTTCAACCAGACCCAAGGCCCGCCGCAGATTCCCAACCTGTAGTGTTGACAGCCCCCTTTCAGCCCTTCCCTGCTTTGCAACCATCCCATACTGGCCACAGGCCTTAGGACCCTCTGGGCTTGTCAAGTGACTAGGACCAAGCATTGGCCAGGTCCACCCAGCTGTCCCTAAACTGACTCCCTCTAGATGTTGTCTGACTCCATCAGCGCCAGACAATGTGGCCGGTGGTCAGGAATGATGACAGCTGGGGCCCTGTAGAATCTGGAGGGCACCTGCTGAGGGGAGACTGGTCCAGTCCTAAGCAGCTGAAGGTCAGCACCCTTGACTGAACTCCTTGTAACTCCACCCTCCAGCTATTGACTCTGTTGATGCAGAGAGTAAGGAATTACAGGTTAGTGTTGGACTAGGACTTGAGAGACCAGGGTTCAAATCCCCGCTCGGTCATGGGTGACCTTGGGCCAGTCGTTGGCCTCAAAGGGTTGTTGTGGGGATCAAATGAGGAGGTAGAGAATCATGTACACCACTTTGAGCTCCTTGGACGAAAAGGTGTGATATAAATGCAGTGAATAAAACAAAGGTTCCAAGTTTAAGTCTGTGGCACTCAATATGACAGTGAAAATGCCAAAAGATAAAGACCAGGTGAAATCAGAGCTCGTTCCTAGCTCCCCAAGACTACAGAATAACATATCCAAACATCTCTTTTTCACAATGAGATCTGACAGCATTTCTAGCTACCTATCCAGACCCAAAGAGTCTGTTCCATGCTGCAGTTGCCAGCCTTAATAAGGACCAGAGAGATTCTGCAAGGTGACTATTGGCTTACCCTTTGTTCTTCTGGTTGAGCTTCTTTAGGAATGCATGAGTGACCTCAAGGGCTTCCTTCTCTTTTAACAGCAGGTTCCCTGAAGTGTTGCACTTCAGGTCAATCCAGTCTGTCCGCAGCACCTGGAAATCCAAGTTACTCGCCCTGAAAGTCTGCTGCCAGTTCACTAGTCGGTCAAATGCAGGCATGTAATGAAACTCCTTTTCTTCGTTTACTTCCCCTTCCTCCTCCTCCTCCTCCTCCTCCTCCTCTTTCTCCTGTTCCTCGACCACTACCACCTTTTCTTCATCCTCCGCCTTGTGCACTGCTGGCTGGGCAGAATCAGTCCTGACAGGTGTCTGGGGATCCAGATCCACTCTTCCTAAAATGACATTCGCAGCATCTGCCGCCTTGTGCTGGGCTATATACGAATCTACTTGGTTAAGCCACTGGTCCTCATGAGCAGGCTGTTCCTGGAGGGCTGCCTTCCCTGCTCCTTTGTCAAGCACCTGGGATTGCCTCCTTGTTTTTGTGGTTTCTAATGATGACAGGTCCATGTTTCCGTTTGCGTTAAAACCCAAGGTCTCTCTTGGGATCCTTCCAGCTGAATCCCTGCGACTGATGGGATTTTGTTCCCCAGTCCCTTTGGTCCTTTTGTTAGTCTGCATGCCCTCATCTCCTCCTTTCCTCTTGGTAGCTGGCAACTCGTGGGCGCTTCTGTCGCGGTGAGGAGAGCTTTTGGAGTTCTCTTGATTTCTGCTGTTCAGATACAGCCTTCCTACTGGTGAATTTATTTCTGGGGTGGTTTTATTGTTGACCAATGTCATTACCCGCTTTTTAGCAGCATTGCTCTGTGTACCTTTCCCAGCCACTGACAGGAGAGCCCGAGGCTTTAGTGGGGAATAATCATAAACATTGGCGTACTCCGCTGCCAGGATGGGACCTCTTTCTACTTTGGGTCTGGAGGAGCTTAATGGAGGGTGCATGTCATCTGGGTCTTCATACTGAACATCATCAAAATTTTCTCCTTCATAGCCTGAAAAGATCGAACACAATTACACATCGTGTGCCTTGGTTGTTTTTTTTTTTTTTTTCTCTCTCTCTCTTCTTAATTTTGGAGTAATTCTAAACTCAACTTACATGGTGACCAGGGCTTCATACAGACCATACATTTAAAGCACATGGCTTCCCCCAAAGAATCCTGGGAAATGGTGTTTCCCACTCACAGAGCTATTGTTCCCAGCACCTTTAACAAACTACAGTTCCCATGACTATTTGGGGGAATTCATGTGCTTTAAAGGTACAGTGTTTATGCAGTCTGAATGTACTGCAAAGTGCAATACTGGTGAGACTCCAGCCATCCATCATCTTAATTTCCAGAGGCATCCATATAAATTTTTTTAGCATATGCAAATTTGTGTCATGAACCTGTGCCCCCAAGTCCTTTAACTACTTAGCAATACCCTGGCCTATAGATGAAAAAATACAGGCATCCCAAGTTTCTCTTTTGATGCATTTAGCCCAGTGGGTAGGGCACGAGACATTTTATCTCAAGGTCATGGGTTTGAGCCCCACCTTGGGCAAAAGATTCCTGCACTGCAGGGGGTTGGACTAGATGACCATCATGGTCCCTTCCAGCATTTTGAACAGGGGGGTGGACATGCTTCCATACGAATTAAGCCTCTTAATCAGCCATGTTTCCCATTCTGGTTGTTCCTCGTTTGATGTACAGGTAGATATGAAACCACCTCCTCCGATTCCGCCCATTGCAGTCTCTCTCTTCTTTATCACTCATTAGTCAACCATAAAACAAGAGAGGAGGCAGATGAAACAACTTTTCCAGGTCTTTCCATACCTGGCAACTTAGTTGTTTCCTCATAATCTGAATTCGTCCCCTCTGGCTTGTCCATTTTCATATACCTGAAGAATCCAAATCTGCAGGAGTTAAAAAGGAAACCCAGGCATTACAATTGCCGCACTCTTTAAGCTTAGCCAGTATGCAACATTTTTGCTCTGCTAAACATCTCTTCAGCTTAAGGGGAGTCATTTTATGCAACCAGTAGAATCAACTGGTAAAGGTCTGCCTGGACTGTACTATTTACAGGCTGCAGGTAGCAGGTTGCATGTTTATGCTATTCCCTTGATAAAACGCTCTGCTCATAGAAAATGTAACATGACAGAGAAGTCTGAGCTGTTCCCTTCATCCCCACAACCTAGTTTGTTTTTTGATGTGCTGATCATATAAACTGGCCCTTAATCCTTCGACAGCCCCATTCCTTGCACTTGTAATCCACCTTGTGGCAACGCAACCTACTTATTTTTCAGTTCCAAAAGTATCTTGCAGCTTATTTAAAAATATTTCTTGCAATACTGGTACTGCGAACCCTCTTTCGCGCAAATATTCTGGGTAGGGAGTATCTAATGCATTTGGACAGCCAGATATTTAGATAAAAAGAAGGGGGATTTATATAGTTACATGGACTGAGTGACAGAAACAAAAAATATACTGTAAGCTGACATGGATTCCATGCTAGATACAGAAACAAATAATAAATGCTAACTGAATAAGTGAGGGTCAGTGAACAGGACCTTGGTTGTAACAAACAACAATAGCAGCTTTAGATTCTGCTTGCATAAGGCAATACAGATCTCTCTTCCATGTAGAAAAACACGTAGGAAATAATCTGGTGTGAAGCAGTCTTTATTCCTTTATTCCTTTTGACTTTCTGAAGGCACCCCGCACCCTCAGCTCACATCATGTTTAGCAGGAACCAAGTTACTGAAAAGACTTTCTACAGCAAAAAAAAGTTTACATCTTTTATTTAGAAATGCCTTTCTCCTAAAATTCAGCACCTGCTTTCCAGTGACAAAGCAACAGAGTTCAGTTACCTAGAAGGAAGGATTTACCTGTTTAGGAAAGATTCATTTTCCTGGTAAAAGCACTTGTTATGTGTCTCCATGTGCGTCAAACGAGTGTAGTCATTGGGATATACAAATGACAAATGGACCTAGAAAGGGAGGGAGGGGGAGTCCACAGACACAAAAAATATCAGTACTAAAACTAAACTTCAGGACTATTTTGTGTGATCAGGGACAGCCAAACTTTTCAGAGCACAGCTCAGGTCTATTAGCTGAAAAATCAATAAACTTGCCTCAGATTTATTTATACTGACTGTTGTGTACGTGTGTAGAATTTTGAGAGAGATGCTTAGTTTTCCATACCAAGGACAACAGTCGTGCTACTGATTTTGTAGTCACTTATTCCAAAACGAAAGAGGAGAGACAACCACCTGTAAACATTTAGAAGCTCTTTTCCTTATTTTTGAGCTTGAAAAGGGTAGCTGATATATGCTAACAAGAACAACATTTAAAGCCTCTGGTCCATGGGGTCATGAAGAGTCGGACACGACTGAACGACTGAACAACAACAAACAGAAACAAACAGTGAAGCACGTGAGAGCAGCTGCAATTTCAGGGTAACTGAGCATCTATGCCACTCAAATGACTATCAAGTACTGCTCAAAATAATCAAATGCATTTCCCATAAGGTATTTAAGTTCTGAGATGTTGTCTGATCCACTACAGCAGAGCTTTCCAAAATATGTGTCGCTACACGTTTGTGTGTCGGCTGCAGTCTGTAGGTGTGAAACGTGAACACGCCCCATGCTCCTCCTGGGGGGGCTGGAGAGTGGTTAGTTTAACCTCTGGTTTGCTAGTAAAACTGAATTACTGTGTGGCGAAATGACACATGTCTAAAAAGTGTGTCACCAACATGAAAAGTTTGGAAAGCTCTGCACTACAGAGATTCATTATTTCATGTTACAGGAATGTTCTCGTCCGGGTGAACTGGTTCATAGAAAGTGTAAACTCAATGTGGCAAGTTATCCCAGTTAGTGCCTAAACTGGAGAAAGAATGAATGCCATTGGTATTCGGCCAATCAAATGTGTGGCAACCAAAACTGAGCTGCTCCCTACTAAGGCCCAAAGATGAGCAGAGAAGATACATTTGAACTTAGAGGAGCAGACCAAGCAAAACAGAGGCAATCTTAGCTACTGAGCTTGGGCATCACGACGTGAGCTCACATCCAGCTACCACTTTGAAAGAAAGTTCATGCAAGCACACACAAAAACGACAGTGGAGCAACTGCAGCAATAGATCACGGTTTGATGATCCACTAACATCACATGCCACCATGGCCAACTACACACACCTTCCTAAAAGGAAAGTCAACCTTTAACCTAATCTTCAATGTTAGCAGCAGCTGCAAGCTGGGGAAAAGACTTGAGTTGAGAATTAAGACTTACAAACTGAAGCCCTTGATAGCGCTCCAGAGGGAATCCATTGACCAGGTAGCTTGGTTTGTAAGGGCAGTCTGGAAGGATCTTGCGCAACTGCGACTTCCTTACGAGAGGCACTGAGAAACAGAAAATAAAAGAGAGGCTATGACAGAAGCAGATCGACGTAAAGGCAGTCGGGAGAGAGCTCCCACTAACCATTAAATACATAGGAGCTTGTTCTCTTTTGTTATCTAGCTGCTCTAGATCAGCCCCAAGCAAAGGCTGCAATCCTATGCTCTGGCAGCAAGCTAGGTGCTTACATTTATAAATGGTGTCCCGGGGGTCAGGCTCGAGCATGTCAGCGGAGTGCTCCATTGCACCCTGATTGTACATAATCTGTTTTGGATTCGTAGCCAGTGTCTGCGGGATGTGACCAACTTCGTCCATTTTCAAAAGAGTTTCATCTAAAGCACATTGGGGTGGGTGGGGAGAGAAATAGTGGGGAAGAGTAGGAAGGAATAATTCGCCTTTTTAGGAAGAGCTGGATATATTTTTTTCTTCTTGCAACTCTATAACTCTTGTCAATTCTGTCACATACTGCTAACAAGCTTCAATGGATTTCACAGCTCAGAGTGCTCCTTATTTCTAAATGCTAATCTGGCAACCCAACCTGAATTCCAAATTTCAGTAAATTACATGCAAGTCCCATTTCACAAGCCTCCCAGGATATTTTCTGCCCTCTCTCAAAGCTCAGTGCCTCTTGAAAGCCTATGAAATAAACCTGGTATGGAGTGAAGAAGGGTATAGTACAATATTTCTGCATCTGCCTAGGATGTGCTGCGGTTAGAGGCAAAGCTCTTCTGGCGATAGGAAGGAAGGAAGGAAGGAAGACCTACATCAACAAAAAGCCCATTTGGCCTTATTAGTCCTGGGGGGAAGGAGGGGAAAATACTTACTAGCATAAAGGGAGAGGGATTCAGAGTCAATAACAGCAAACTTGGTTTCTGGGTCATTCAGCTTCCACTGAAAGAGAAAGGCGGATGCATTCAAAGTTTATAAATTTGTCAATTAGGAAAGGAAAGAGAGATCTGTCTACAACAGACCCACACGACTAGTAGTTTGCCAAGCTATATAATGTCCACTGCTTACATATTGTGGCTTAACAGATCTCTAGCACAGTGTTTTTCAACCTTTTTTGGGCAAAGGCACACTTGTTTCATGAAAAAAATCACGAGGCACACCACCATTAGAAAATGTTAAAAAATTTAACTCTGTGCCTATATTGACTATATATAAAGTAATTCTCTTGAATAGGAATCAAATAAACACAAATCTTTCGAATTTTTCAATTTTTCCCACGGAACACCAGGCAAAATCTCGCGGCACACTAGTGTGCCGCGGAACAGTGGTTGAAAAACACTGCTCTAGCAAGCAGAAAAGCCAGGAGATTTATTGTCCTGGTGGACTGCTATACAGGTCTGGTGGCAGAAATGAGACAGCATGGCGGCTCCTGTACCTTTAATAGTTGTGTAGAAGAGGCTGCCCTTGCTAAAATTTCCTCTTCTACACAACTATTAAGAGCCCTAACCTCTTCTGTACTTATACATGACTGATGCAAGGTAATTGGGTACACGATATACAACTGCGATCTATAAAGTCAAGGAATCCTTTCCCAATTTCAGATCCTGTTACTATATTACACTGTGCATGAAGATAGTGAGGCTTTTCACAAAGGAGGAATATCCAGGGGAAAGCGGATGAGCAAAACTATCAAATACAACACTCATTGCTCATTGTTTAATTTAATCCTTGCTTCTGATATAGCTTAGTGTGTGCCTTTGGCATTATTAGATGTATTGGAAGAATACACTGCAGTTACTCTTTTGGTGGCTCAATCAAATTTAGTATTTGTCATCTGCCTGGTGTACATGATTTTCTAGTCTTCTTAAATTAAAAACAGCAGCAACAACGCAACACTCAGGAGTACGTCAGACATTTCAAGCGATCAATTAATTGGTCTTCTCTGAGTATGTGAGAAAGATCGCATAAAAATGCAAAAATGAGCTGGTAAGGAAATGCCGGGATGATGAAATAAAGTGCCATCTGAATGCAGTCCTAGCCTGAGTACTCACTGCCACTACCACGTGGTCTGATCCTTTGTCATCTTGCTTGTGTAGCACCTCAAAGTAGTACTTGCTCATGGAAGACAACCTGCGAGAGGGAAGTGGACAAGGAAACACTATTAATGCAGAACATCCTTCCCCACTTAAGTATTCACAGAAACTGAAGTAGCCACATCACTTTGGACTATAAGATTGTATCTACTCTTTGGTCAAAAGGGTGTGGATTCCATTTGTTCTGCACAGTGATGTCTTCCAAGAGTGTCTTCCAAGAACTCAAATTGGGTTGGAATTCTATTTCAGCCTTTGATGAATTATTCCTTTCAGCTAAGGGATAGAGCCACTGAATTCTATGTTTTCCTTCATCTCTGCTCAAATTAGGCAATGGACAAGTCAATTCATCTAATGGCAAGGTCACTGGGGGGGGGGACTTTATGCCATTGCTGACAGCATCAACCTGTACAATTTGAAAGACTGACAGAGTGTCAGAGTTCAGTCCTGCCCAGACCTAGAACCTGAAGTGTCCTTGGAGGAGCAGCAGGATTAGAAACTATGGAGTCGCTGGATCCAACCATGCCTGCCTCAGGAGATTGCCACACCAGCTGCCTGGGTTGGGTTCCTAGGCAGTTCTATACCCTCCTGTCTCTTTCAAGAACTAAGGAAATGGTGATCCAGGCAGAAGCTTCAAAACCACAGCTGAAGTCCCTGGCTAGCAGTATACAAGAGCACCTGCCTGGATAAGAATCACAGTGGAGCCTCCAGCTCCTTGGACTGTGTACACACCATGCATTTAAAGCACACGACTTCCCCCAAAGAATCATGGGAACTGTAGTTTGCTAAGGGTATTTGAAATTGCAGCTCTGTGAAAGGTAAACTACAGTTCCCAATATTTTCATGGGGGGAGCCATGTATGGTGCAGATGTCATTATCTAGAAGCAGAAGAAACATCCAGAGCACAGGAAAAGAGACTGCGCTTCAAACATGTGCTGTGCATGCAGCTCAAGAGTTACAGAAGCCACAATGGAGGGAAATGGAGCATTGGAGCAACACAAGACAGGGTGGATGGCTAATTTTCAGATGTCACGGTTGTCAAAAGATTATTGCAGCCTACACATGGACAACATTGGCTGACTGAATCCATAGTTGCCATTTGATTATTGAGAATCTTAGGGGGAAATTATCTCATCAGAGAAAAGAGAGAGAGAGAGAGAGAGAGAGAGAGAGAGAGAGAGAGAGAGAGAGAGAAATTAGTTTGTCTCTAGGAAATACAGACAATAGCCACCAGGGGGCACTCTCAAGTTATTTTAAGGCTTAAGCAGCACACAGTGCACACTACTGATAAGGGAAAGCTTAATTTACACACACACACACACACACACACACACACACACACACACACACTTGAAGTTGCAATGTTCTAAAACAGTATTTTTAAAAACTTGGAGAACAATATGGGAGAATGCATGCCAATCGTGTTTAATGCAAGGCAAGAGGCTGCGTTGGTCCTCGGTGGTCCGTGACAACTGAGTAGACTTTCAGCCTGCTGGGCGAAACAGAAGCAGCAGCTAAGAAGTTCACTCACTTCACTGGCCTCGACTTCTGGCTCTTGAATTTCCCGAACTCCCCAGGTGCCGTCCACTCCTTCCCAGTCTGTACAATGACAGAAAAAGTCCCCTTTATACATTATTCCCCAAGCAGATGGAGCTGCAACACACTCCTTGTTTGCTTACTGAGCAGCTGTGAGCCCTTTCCCAAGTTAAATAATGCAAGTGTTCAATTATTTACTAAAGGATAGGTTGGCTATGTTCCACCTCCATTGTCAAAAGGCATTATATGCCTCTGAATGCCAGTTGCTGGGAATCACAGGTGGGCAGAGTGCTCATGGCTAATTTGCAGGCTTTGCATAAGCATCTGGCCAGCCACCGTGAGAACAGGATGCTGGAATAGATGGGCCATTAGCCTTATGGGCCAGCAGGCTCGCTTTGTGTTCCTATGGATTCAGTGCTGTTGACTGGTATGTTTAGTCATTCTTGAACCTTGAGGCAAAGCAGCATCCAGCTGTTGCAAAGCAAAGCTGAAAGAACAGTAGGTGTCCAATATCCTGAGAGGGAATTCACTGCCAACTGCTACACCATTGCACATTAGCTACAGTGCCAATCTCTGCTGCCCCACCAGGCCCCAGGTACTGTACCTTGCCGACACTTGCCAGCAGCTGGAGGTCCAAGATGTTCTCGCCTGGACTCAGCCAGAACTCTGCATTGTCGTCGGCAGAAATGGCAAACTGAAACTCACCTAGAGAGAGATTCCTGGGATTAACTGGTACATTAGGAAATTCTGTTTCTTCTCCAATGGAAGGCAAGCCTTAATTCCTCCTTTGAAAGTGGAAGGGGGGGGGGAACCAGAATGTATACACCTAAACCTCTAGTTTTGTGCTATGAGAGCAGAAAGGAATGTTCCAAGTGTTCTCCTTTGCCTGACCTACTCTTTTCTCGTTGCACTCTCCTCTCCTGTCATGGGCACTGCGACAAACTGGAATGCATACTTCTGAAGAAATAATTGGGACTTATCTGGTTATATAGACATTTATCCAACAGGATTTATATGTGGTGCCCGCCGGAGGTTGTTGGACTACAACTCCAATGAGCCCTAGCCAGCTGCAAGCTCTGGTCTAATATCTGGTTGGCAAAGGCTGCTCCCCAAGGATGGGAGTTTTATAAGGTTGCCAAGAAGTCTGCTAAATACCTCTATATCCGGAGTGACAAAGCTCTTCTAGATCATTATCTCCCCACCCCTGGCAGGCCACTTGGAATGCCCACCTGTCAGTCACCTGACATCCTAGTGACATCAGGGGTTGCTACACTTTGAAGCCCTTATTGTTGAGACTTCTAAGTACAGCATGGGGCTATCTGAAAGCAAACTGCAAGCAGTCCCCCTTGTTCTCATCAAATGGGTTATTATAAAGGGTCAAACTATCACTAATCATTCTGGGAAACCTGTTGAGATGCTATACACGTTTTGAAACAGCAGTATGGGAAAAGATTTTGAAAGGAGTGTCACACATCTTTTCTCTGCTACAGGGGTGGAGGCAGCTATGGTCCATCAGATGTTGTTAGACTACAATTCCTACCATCCTTGGCCATTGTGTCTATGCTGACTCCAGCTTAAGGGAGTTTGGAGTCTAGCAACATCTGGAGGGTCTTAGGCTCCCTACTGCTCATCTGTGAGAAACCTCAATAAGTTCCTTTTCAAATGAGCATCAAATAACAATGAACCTCCTTCTAAAATCTGGAACAGTACATAAATACCTGAAATAATTTTTTTAAAAAAAACATAAGATGTTGTTTTGTGTGGGATTAAAGCCTTCTGTTTTCATCAGATTCCCTCCAACCTGGGCCCATATCAGTCTCTCCCTCACCATCACTGAAGGGATGCAGATAGCCAAAGATGCGCAGCCCATAGTTTGTCCATTTTGGAGATGCTGCCAGTTTCTTCAGAGTAGTCCGTGTCTGAAAGTTTAATGGGAAAAAGCAAGTATGCAATTATTAAATTGAGTTGGAAGTGGTGGAATCATCTATGGAGTGAAGGTAGAGAAGGAAGCACAGAAGTAGAAAATGAAGAGCAAAGGCTGAGTAACCTGAAATAAGGAATGGCACTGGGTTGGTCTTTGCTCTCCATTTCCCGGAGTGTTTTACAGGTTTGGGTTTTCCTTGTCAGTATGAAAAACATGCAGCCCTACTGCCTATATCTGCCCAACCCCTCATCTGCCAAATCTGACAGGTGAGTAGGACCGCCCACAATGATGTCAGGTGCAAACCTCTTTGAAGGCAAATTCCCAGCACACCTTCAAAGAACCTTACTCCAGGATCACAAAGGGGGTTGCATCGAAGGCCTTGCTAAACTGAAGGTTTTTTGCTCCATGTTAGCAGGGGGTTCAGTTAAACCCCGTTTGTGACTCTGGAGCAAAGTGTGCTCCTACCACTCCCTTTGCAGTTGGGTGGTAGGAGTTCAGCTTTCTCCAGGATCATGAATGAGCTTGCAGTGAAACCCTTGCTAAAACAGATATCCCCCACCCCCGGTAAAACAAAGGGTCTCTCTCTTTCTCTTTCTGGCTACCCTCTAGAGGTAAGTTACAGGTAGGTAGCCGTTGTGTTGGTCTGCCATAGTCAAAACAAAATAAAAAATTAAAAAATTCCTTCCAGTAGCACCTTAGAGACCAACTAAGTTTGTTCTTGGTATGAGCTTTTGTGTGCATGCACACTTCTTCAGAAGGTAAATTTCAGTGGCCAGGTATCTTCCACAAAGCTTAAAAACAAGCTAACTATGAAGCTGGTGGTTCTTCCAGAATGAATCCCGATGAATTCAATGGGAATAACTCCTAGCTAAGTGTGTACAGTCATACCTCGGGTTGCAGACGCTTCAGGTTGCGTGTTTTCAGGTTGCGCACCGCGCCGAACCCAGAAGTACTCGAACGGGTTACTTTCGTGTTTTGGCACTCGTGCATGCGCAGAAGCGCTAAATCACACTTTGCGCATGCACAGAAGCACCGAATTGCAACCCCGCGCATGCAAAAGACTCACGTGGGGATGCAGCGGAAAGTGGAGGTTCCTCCTCAGCTGTTCCACGGAGCCACCGCACCAGTCCTCAAAGACATGAAGGTTGACTTGGCCCTGGAACTTCAAGCATAAGGAGATACTCCTGTTATTCACAGTCTGGATTATCTGGTGCCCATATGGCACATCCACTCATTTGCAATCTGGTATAGCAAGAGGGAGTGTTGACTTGCCAAAGGTTTTTAAGAGGAATGTATTTCCCTTGAACCCTTCATCTGAGACTGGTGCTTTTTATGGTTTAGTAGTGAATTAACCAGAACTGTTCCAAATTGAATGAAGCCTTTCACTTGCCAGTTTTGCACAGTTCTAACCTGTCCAAGGCTTTGAGAACTCTAACAGGGCCTAGGATCTATTCTAAATGAGTTCTGGATGACAGCCCTAATTTAAAACTTACTCAACAGGTGTATTAACAGTCAGGTGTCTTTTCACGTACTGTATCGGAAATGCTGGCCGACTTGAATTACTAGACATGCACATTGGAGGCCTAGAGATTTCTACTTATTTAAAAATGGAATTCTAGGTTATCAGACCCTGCAGCCCAACCCTTTCTGAGTAAACAGCTTTATAGGGAGAAGTAGATTTGCACAACAAAGAGAGGCTATAAATCTCTGATCTCACGCGGGCTGCAAAATAGTCATCTCTTTCTACACAGCAAATATTTATTCCTGCAAGACGGGTTCCTCAAAAAAGAGAACTAAGGGCAAGGAAAAGATAAAGAGGCCCAAACGTTGCTGAAACAGAAAGCAATGGGGGCGAGGGGGAGGACAGAGAGCTTGGGACACCTTTCTTACTCCATATTCAGAAAGGTCATGTTTTTTTGTTTTTTTATTTATTTATTTAAGTATTTGTATACCACTATATCATAAAAAAATCAAAGCAGTTTACAGCAATAAACAAACAGGGGAGGGTATATTGCATTGTTGTTGTTGTTGTTGTTGTTTGTTGTCATGCTGAATTTTTCGTGTTTATATACTGTAAACCGCCCTGTGATCTTTGTATGAAGGGCAGTATATAAATTTAATAAATAAATAAAAATAACAAAAAAACATAACAAGTTTAAAACAAGGATGGTAGCCAGAAAATGAATTTCAAGATCCCCATACAAAAAAATCCAGAGACACTCTCATTCGTGCATCTGATGCAACCATTCCCAAACTAGAAAAATATTTTATGTGTTACTTTTATACCTTGTCCTTTTCCTCTTGGAAACTGCAAGGAACGAAGGATTGATTCCAGGTGGTCACCCTTAGAGGCACTGACCACACCCAGAACTGCTTAGCATCAGGCAAGATGACATGGTTGCTGTAAAATACCCAACATCATGGTGTAAGACAGCAAAGTGTCCTCTAGATATTGTTGGACTTTCAACTCCCATCATCCCTCACCACTGGTCATGCTGACTGGGACGATGGGAATCGGGGTCCAACAACAACATCTGAAGGACACCACTTTGGCTGCCTTCTTCCCTATGCCCAAGTTCCATGTGACCAGCCATTTTCTGGTCGCCATCCTGCAAAACTCAAAATATAGAAACGCAGCATTGAAAGCAGCCCCTTGGAGACGGGTCTGTAATTGCTAGAAATAAAGGAAACAAAAAGCTTTGCTCTGGTTTTTTTTATTGTTTTTCAGTTCCGTATCTCCGGGGCAAATCAGCTACACACAATCTGAAGAATGTGTAAATGCGGGTGAAGATAAACTAGACAAAAAGGAGGTTTGAGCCAGAGAAGAATGGAGGCATTGTGCTGCTACGTATGACATCTCCCCCCCCCCAGTTTTGCTTATAGGACTCTTGTGTTTCTCCACTGAACATCCAAGCTTCTGCTCCCTAGATAAACTTCCAGTGATTATAGCCATTCTATAGTCATGACTTCGATGCAAAACTACGCACTTGTGAAAAATCTGTTAAGAAATGTCAGCAACAAGGACGTCTTCTATTCTCAGGTGCAGCGAAGGGGTGAAAAAGAGGCAGCAATTTCATCAATTCTTGCAGGCACCGCCTGTTCCAACAAGCAAATGGTTCACTTTCCAGTACTGTCTAGGGTCAGTAGCACTCCCGTTACAAATCCCAGTTCAGGACTGACAATTCCAGAATACCTTTAAGACTTGTAGTTTAACAACATGTGTCTGTACTGTCACATGCTTTCATGAACACTGAACAAACATGAAAACTCAATTCGCTTAGGACAGGGTTGAGGAGCTCTCTAACCATTGCCGGTGCTGGTCAAATACTAATGAGCACTTTTGCTTGGCAGAACCACAGCCTGGATGCACGAAGAAGAGCAAACAGCCACCACACACATGGGGTTCTGCTGCAACTCTCATGAGTGAAGTAGCACCAGGTTGTCAAAGTCAACCCCAGTTCTAGTTTTCCATTCTTTAAAACTGTTATGTGGGGAAAAGATGCCAAACCTCTTCTTCTGTCAAAGATGCCTTGTTGTTGCAAACCTCCTTTTATTGCCAGAAACACATACCTTCTGTTCAAACGACGACTAGCTCTATTACATACAGAAATAAAACCATCCCCAATCCTCTTTCTGGGCCCTTTTATCAGCCGCAGGAACCACAGTGCAATAACATGCTTAGGCAGATGCAGCTAATACAACAGTATTAAATACCCCCTGTAATTAATTTGTGAAGTAGTATGGATTTCTCATGTTTAATCCACAAACTGTTATGATTCAACAGTAAATTGTTCTGAGGAACAACAACAACAACAACAGAAATCAATTCAGGAACAGAACAGGGTTCAGTTCATAATCCTTTGATTTGCCTCAGATGACCATGCAGCAGTGGAGCATATGCCTGCCCTGGCCAGGGCGGGCGCGCTCCCTCCCGAGGGGTGTGGGGTGCATAGGGTGCCCTCCCAGGCATGGGATAGCCACTCAGGTGCACAGAGCGGAGCGTGCGCCCTGCAGCCGGGGGCAGAGCGAACCGTTCACAGGGGTGGAGTGAGCCACCCATGGCAGACATTCAGTGTGCAGTGCACCCACAATTCCCAAGCCTCCCCCAGCTGTCAAAACGAAGGGGGGAATGCCGCCAGCAAAGCGGCACAGCTCCACTTCCCCTGACAGCTTGGGGTAGGCTTGGGAGTCGCGGATGAGCAGCGTGCCAATGTCACCCCCTCAGCGAAGACACCCGGGGTGGTCCACCCCAACCGCACCCCCTTCCTCCGCCCATGCCCCTCAAATTTGACAGAAATCAGTGACAATATACTGTATATTCTGGCGTATAAGACTACTTTTTAATCCAGGAAAATCTTCTCAAAAGTCGGGGCTCGTCTTATACGCCGGGTGGAGAATCTGGGGTCAAGTATATCTCAAACTCTATATTTTAACAGGAAAAGTTGGGGGTCGTCTTATACACCCAGTCGTCTTATATGCCGGAAAATACGGTAGGTTAGCTGATATCACTGATAAAAAGAATCTGGGTTACAAAGGGTCTCTGTCAGAGTAGCCTGAATTAGCAAAACTGTAGGTCAATGTGTGTGGAAATAAACACACTTGCCATTTTGAACTGCATTTGGCATGGCTTTGCAAACTTTTATCAACGCAACCTCACCAAATCCAGAAAAATGAGATGGAAATTCTTTAAGCCCAAATAACTAAACAAAGACAACAAGGCACACTTCCAAACCAACCAAATAAAGGAGGGATGGGGAACCATTATGAGCTGAGAGCTGCATGCCAGCGGTGAACGGGGTCAGATACAAAAGTGGCCAAAGTAATGAATGCGAATTTAACCTTTGTACATTAGGCTTTTCTCTAGACATGCTCCTTTTTATCCTCCATCCGGGCAAGAAGTATTATTATTATTATTATTATTCTGCCTTTTCCCCAGAACCAGGACTCAAGGTGGCTCACAAAAATTAAAATAAATACAGATAAAACGTACGCAGATAAAACATGTAAAAAGTTATTGCTAAAAAGTAATAAATATAAAATAAAATAAAATAATTCCTTCCAGTAGCAGTAATAAATATATCTATGGAATTAAAGCAATGTAAAAAACAACAACAACCCATATCTACTAAAACACAGATAGTAAAACAAAAACAGCACAAGAGCCCTTCCTTCAAAGCTGTCAGTTCCCCAGAGTTTGCTGGAATTAAAAAAAAATGTTTGCAGGAGTACAACAAGGAGGGAGCCAGTCTAGTTTCTCTGTCTAGGGGGTTGCATATCAGAGTTCAAGGAGCCATAATCGTACACTTTCAGTTTTATACAAGTTTAACAGTTTTTATTATGATGTATTTATTCTCTCATATGCTACAAACGCTGTAAACAAACAGCTTCATGGCTGCTTGCATGTTGCATCTCTTGTTGGGAGCACAATCCAGAGGATATTTATCAATAAAACTTCACCAAGTTTCAATTCCAACTAATTTGGACATTTTCTGAATAAACATGGACTAAATGTATGAAATGCACCTTACCTAAATGGGTTTATTAATTCAGTTGCAAGACATTATTTTGAACACTAACCTCAGGCCTCCAGGGGGCAGAGTTAATCAAAGTTGCAGGATCTGTCTTATTATTGCTTCTTCTGTTAACTCTGCTATGAACCTATACAGAGAGAAAAACAAGAAAATAAGTCTGTGTGGCTGGCTACAACATGTCTCAGAGGTGGACAACTGGTGGTTTGTGGACCGCAAGCAAATCAAAACTTGTTCAAAACAAAAGATAAAAGAGTTGCTGAGGGCATTGGGGACTGCACAGACTGAAGAGTCTCCTGGTCTAACTGCTGAAGAAAATAGCTTGAATTTCCACTGGATAAAAGTGTGGCAGACAGAATAGATGGATGGTGTGTGCTTGTGTGGATGGATGGTGTGTGGTTTATGAGAAAGAAAATGGAGAAGAAAATTTATCTTAGCTGAAACAAGTCTGTTCCATCTTCTATGGGACAACACTGCAGATATTTGAAGATAACTATCATGTCTCCCCTTAATCTGTTATCCTAGCTTAAACATGACATGCTCTTTCGGTCATTTATTTTATGACTTGGTTTCCCAAAAGACCTCACCATCTAGGTTGTCAATGTCTTCCTGGAAATGTGTCACTCAGAAGTGGACACAGCAGCCAAGATCAATGTTCTTCAATCCTGGGTTCCCAGCAGTGCTGTCAAGTATCCCGTTTTCCCCGGGATTCTCCCTTATTTCAAGCAGTTTCCCGCTGCTCTCCCTTATTTTTTATTTCCCTTAAATTTCCCGTTTTTAATGGAAGCAGCTCCTGCCCTGCTGGCCAGGGACTGGGTGGGAAGACCTCGCCTACTTGGAGAGAAAAGCCTCAGCCCTCAAAGCAAGTGGGAGCTGTTTCCCATGCTTACAGGGGGGTGTATTCCTCCCCCTGCATCAGCCCCTATCCGTTGCCACTGAGCCCCTCAGCCGTCCAATAGGGTTAGCTGGCGGGCGGAGCCTGGCTGCCTCTGAGCAGCTGCTGCTTCCTGTCCTGTTTTGATGGGATCAGACAAGAAGACGATGGGGCTCCATCGCGTGGAGCACATGGCTGCCCTCCTCTTTGCTCCGCTCCGAGCCTGATCCCACTTGGAGTTTACATTGCTGCTCCGCCCACTTTTGCTTCTGGCTCCGCCCACCACTGACATGTGACTGTCCCCAGGATAGGTGAGACTGCTGATCCCTTATTTTCAAATCCGAAACTTGACAGCTATGGTTCCCAGATGTTGTTGGGACTGCAGCTCCCATCATTTCTGACAACTAGCTACACCATTGAGGATGATGAGAGTTGGGTTCCTAGGTTTTATTGGACTACAAGGCTGGACTACATTGGCTTAGACTACAAAATGAACGCTCCATATATCTTCCAGGGAAATCCTAGAGGTAAATCAAGCTGCCGAATCCTGTTTACTCTCCTCTAGCATGTACCCTTTGTCTCTAGAAATGAAAGCCTTTGGGCCAAATACAACCCAAGTGCTCCTTCTTCCAGTTACCTCCAGCACATTTTCTGACAGCTAAGGTGGCAAAAAGAGATCAAAGAACCATAGAACTGTAAAGCTGGAAGGGACTACGAGGGTCATCTACTCCAACTCCCTGCAATGCAGGAAAACTTTTGCCGAATGCGGGGCTTGAATAAAAAGCTTAAGGAATTGAATTATTCATTTTGCTATAAAGCCTGTCCCTACTAGAAAGCTAGGGGCAAGGAAATAAAAGTATGCCAAAAACCAGCTCTCGGCAGAACAGAATAAGAATTCATCCTACTAAAATTTATTAAGATTTCTCCACCCTTTTTAGACTTCACGTGATCACACAAACTGAGCCCATAGGCAGGTTTTGCTAATGCTCTTGAAAAGCAGCCAGGTGAGTCAGCAATGGCAGGGAGTTCCTACTGTAACTGGGGTGGAGTCGATAGGCAACCATAGAGAATGCCTCCCTTTTTGTTCCTGCTGCTAATACCTGATAATTATCTGTTATTATTAAAAGAGTGCCCTCTGCAACTGCAATTGCATCCAAGAGAGTAATTAGCATAGCTGGTGTCTAAGGAGTGCTGGGCATAAACTGTTTGGAATAAAAACAATGCATAATTTTAGCCACACCTTTGTGTAAAAATTCAGGATCCAGTTGTTATCTATTAACATAGACTATAAACACTTACAGAGACTGTACACTGATGAAACTTGATGAAAATTTTTGCAAGCCTATTTCTTTTCAATAACCTGAGACTTGAATTCCTTTGCTTTTAAATCTGGAGCACTTACTATGATTTATGAGTTCTCCTTACCAGATTTTCTGGTTTCTGAGGCAGATAAAACTGCAGGCTTGGATCCACTATGGGGCTGTCCTGGGTCCTCAGAGCTTTAGCTAGTTCACTCCAGCTTCCATATCCTGTAAGGTAAAAGAGGAAAATGCAGAAATAAACTTTCAGGTTAAAAATACAACGGCAACTCAACCATTATGGAAGCACCAATAATTCCTATAGGCTAGGAATGGGGAACCTCTTCGCCTCAGGGTTAATTGCAACTGCACCATCCTCAGATTGCCTTTGCCTGGCTGGACTGTGTCCTTGAACAGTCATAACATCTCAAACGCTGCTGCTGCCTCCGCCGGCGGGTATAGAGCCACGCCGGGCAGAATCGACATTTTCGTGGTTTGCGGTGCTGCCTCGACCGGGTGTATAGAGAGGCCAGATGACAACGCCACTACTCACATTTGGGGCCTCGCCTCACCTGGCTCCAGAGCGAGGCCACCTGAAAAAGCTAATTGCTCCGCTTCCGAGTTTCCGACACCGCCTCCAAATGGCTGCAGAGCCAGGCCGCACCCGGCATTTGCAGGGTTGTCCAGACCAGCTGGAAAGCCAGGCCGGCCGCAAAGCCAGGCCGGCCACAAAAACCGAGTTTACCCTTGGTGGGTTTCAGACGCCATCTCCAGCAGCTGTAGAGCGAAGCCGCACCACAGCCATGCCGGCCGGAGACGTCCCGTCTGCCATTTGCGGGGGGCGGCTGGACCGGCTGGAAAACCAAGCCACCCGCAAACACTGAGTTTGCTTTTTGTGGGAGGTGGCAGCTACAGAGCGAAGCCAGGCTGGCTGCAAATATGAATTCAAATATGTTTGAATTCAAAGTTGTAGAAACGCAGACAAAAACGGGAGTGGCAAACGGATAACACGCAGACTGAACTTCAACAAGATAAGGTGTAGGTAAGCATGTGCTTTCTCTTTCATTACTGTATCTTACTTTTCCATTTCACCAAATCAGCCACAGCAAGGCATGGCCGGGTCAGCTAGTATGTAATAAAGGAGGTTGCTCCCTATGAAAATTCAAGTCAGGGTAAATTAGTAAAGGCTTGTCCAGACAATTTCAAGTCGTCTGGTTGCCGCCCCCCCCCCTTGTAGCACTGCATGCAGATCACCTCTGACTCTGTAGGAATCACGCCATAGCCTGTTTTGCATGGAATGGGACACTATTTTTAGTCAGAAACCCCTACCCACCACTCCCCATACATTCCAGATCAGAAAGAATACAGCCTTTATTTATAACGGTTAAAATAAAAATGTCCACAAAATATTGCTGCAGAGAGATGGTTCAGCGCTGCTAGTTTTAGAGCATTCTCCTTTTCTTTTTCAGGAGATATATAAATATCCTTACAAAAAGTAACAGTAAGAAGCGTTTTCCCGTAAGAATTGTAGGCATCAAATTTTACTTTCATTAACAACAATGATGCATCTATGTTCTATGGAGGGCCATATTTTCTGCCCCCCCCAACCAAACATTTCCAAGCAATATTAATCTGGCCTTATTTTTGCTGCATACATGAAATTTGTGGGGGCGGGCTCTTTAAAATCCACATTCACATGAAATACTAATATTTACACAACACACAAATAAATATTGGAGGCACCTGCCTCAGTAAAAATGCATTCTGGTTTCTATGAAGAAAGGAATCACAGGGAAGGAAGTTAGGCAAGCAGCACAGAATCCTATCACCTGCTGGCCAAAATAACCCACTTGTCCTCAGTCCCCACCCATTGGCTGAAAACAGCTCTGCTCGCTCTCATTGGCTGAGAACACAGCAGCGCCATGTTTTGCTTTGTACTAATGGCTTACTCTTCTTTTTTTTATATAAAAAAGGAAAGAGGCTGGGAAGGGAGATGTGTCCAGTTCCAGGCGCTGTGTGCTGCCCTGAGGTCCTGGGCCCTCTGCCAGTGGCCCAGCTGGCCCACCCCTGCCTCTGGCCATACACACACCAGCAGTGCTATATACAATTTCAGCCAAACAACTGCAGAGAACAGCACCAGATGAAGCAATTAATCCGTTGATGTGTTTGTCAGACACCTGGTGCCATGATTATCCGAATATTTATTTTTCCACCTGATCCTGTAATTAAAACTGGCTCCCTTCCCAGTATGTCCCTGTAGTCACCAACCTGGCACATTAAGAGAAGACAGAGCAGGGTTTGTGGAGCCTGATTAGATTTTATGGTGCAGCAATATCTAGGCCATGTTGCACTATACACAAGATTATGTTGCCAACATCCATCTCTCTCTTGCTCGCTCTTTTATTTCATGTATGCAAAAAAGTAAAAAAAATAAAAATCTCCCATCAGCAACTGGGTCCCAGAATTCCCCAATATAATAAAAAAGGGGAGTGGGGTAGCCAGCTAGTCGTTTTTAAATACATAAATCAAGCTAGATATAAAACCAGACCCACATGTTGCAGATTAGGTGGTTTGACTTGCATAAAATAAAGTTTAGTGAACTTTTATTGGTGTTTTGGCTTTATAAAAAGCCAACTGCACCATCAGTTTAAATTTGAGGATGAGGATAAAACCACTAAGTAGAGTCCCTGCATGCCTATGGGAAGTTTGCCTTTAATTCCAGCACGACCAGAAAACCTAACAAAAGCCTTCAGAAATAGAGAACTTTTCTTTTTTAAGAGTAAAAGTAAATTATTCTCTTTGATCATGACTTGATCCAAGTTTTTGCATTTCCAGGATCCAGTATTTGATGTCCTTAAGCCTCAGGGTGCCCCCTCTATGGGAAGTGTGGAGGGTGGCAATGCGAAACCTTTATGGTGGTGGCCCCCTGAAGCATTACAGTAAATTTTAGTAGTTTTAATAGTTTTAACAGTAGCACAGTTTTTAGGGTTTTATAATTAGCTTCTTCGTCCTGCTGATCATTTTCTGTGCTGTTAATTGGGGTTGTTATTTTAGATGTGGAAGCTTTTTGAGTAGAGCTTTAAATAATACAAGAGTGGGTTACTTATGCTCTTATGTGATCATCTTTATTTATTTTTCATGGTGTTTCCTATTTTGTATATTGTAAGTTGCCTAGGGGCTTTGGTGCAGGCGACACACTGTTATCAATAATCATAAATAATGGGTGATATCCAATGATAGTCATAGTGGATGCACTGAAAATAAAAATCAATTTCATATGTGAAAACACATCAGACCAATATCTGAGCATGTTCGACTCACACACTGAAACGATAAGTACAAATCTAATATGTAAGTTGAACTATAATCTTACATTATCCACAATGACTTTGTTAGGTAGGCTACTCACAGAGCTTTATAGTTGGGAAAGGGTTTAACCCTGGTCTTCCATGTTCAAAAGCAGCTGCAAGAGGAGACCAAGTGCTTCTTGGGAGGAAAGCAATGACAAACCTAGACAGCATCTTAAAAAGCAGAGACATTACCTTGCTGACAAAGGTCCGTATAGTTAAAGCTATGGTTTTCCCAGTAGTGATTATGGAAGTGAGAGCTGGACCATAAAGAAGGCTGATCACCAAAGAATTGATGCTTTTGAATTATGGTGCTGGAGGAGACTCTTGAGAGTCCCATGGACTGCAAGAAGATCAAACCTATCCATTCTTAAGGAAATCAGCCCTGGGTGCTCACTGGAAGGACAGATCCTGAAGCTGAGGCTCCAATACTTTGGCCAACTCATGAGAAGAGAAAATTCCCTAGAAAAGACCCCGGTGTTGGGAAAGATTGAGGGCACAAGGAGAAGGGGACGACAGAGGATGAGATGGTTGGACAGTGTTCTCAAAGCTACCAACATGAGTCTGACCAAACTGCGGGAGTCAGTGGAAGACAGGAGTGCCTGGCGTGCTCTGGTCCATGGGGTCACAAAGAGTCGGACACGACTAAACGACTAAACAACAACACCAGTCAGGTTAGCAGTAGAGTAGATGCAATCATGTTTAGTGCAGAATGCACAATCGTCTAACTCCCATAAGTCTACCGCTTTTAGAAAGTGATGCAGACTGCTTCTTGATTCCTAGAGGAATTCATCTTTCTTCACCTCAAAGGATGTGATTGGATTATTTTTACACATCCAAGCACTCGTTCCCATAGTTTAGTACACATAAAAAGTTAATGATGTCTGTAAACCAGCCTCACAGATAAATCCACAACAGTTTGTATTCCAAACACCTGACTGTACATACCTATATTAATAATTTGCAGCTTAAAAGTCTCCCAATGCTATTCTTTGGAACCATCCCTACAGATAGGAATGGAACCACTGAAAAGTACTGCTTCTCTGACAATCCCTAGAAGAATTGTCCAAGGCTCATGTGTAATACCAGCCATGGGCGGACAGATCTGTATCAGGACTGCAAAGCTGTCAGGGAGGGGTTTAACCATTGCCCCTGTGTTGTGACACACAAGCACACACATCATCCTGTCCCCTCAAAGCTCCTATTTGCCTGTGAACAGAACACAGTACATTCCAGGGAGTCCTGGTTTTAAGTTTGCAGGGTGACTGAAGGTGTCAAACAAGGCTATGCTTGTTGCAACCGGATATATTTTATATTGTGGAACGTTTCCACTGGATATCTGAAATAATCACCAGGGATTTATTTTTTTTGACCGGGGAGAGGTATTACTCCTACTGCAGCATTTTAAAGTGCTTTTTAACAATCCTGATTGTTATAGGGAATAGTGAGTATATTCATGGTTTTTATAATGAATTCTTTGAGTCACAAATATTTTCGCTGACAAAAACCATAATCAGAAAAGTACATCTAAATTAATTGCAATATGCTGCCTGAAAGTGTACTTTGGAGATGCACAAATAGATACTGCAACAGTCTTTGATGAAATCAGTATTGTTCATTAACCAGTAGTTAACTGCTTGACCTGTTCTTTCAAATCACTTGAAGCATTTGTACTCTGATTTCAATCTATGATTACACATTTCCTCAACAAAGTGTCAAGAGAGTGACAATTCATACAGCCTTTTCTAAAGAGTCTTATGACAATTTTGTTCTCAATCCCATTTGCCTGCCACTTACGTGGGGTGGTTGTTATCCCCACATGACACATTGGGCAAGGGAGAGTTACACTGCAGGGCTCTCATAAAAACCACTCCCTCAGCAGAAATTTCATTCCCCCCCCCCCCATGAAAAGTAAGACCTAGGTTAGAAAGAAGCTGAACTTCTTGTTTATCTTTCTATGGTGGCTGAGGGGTGTGTGTGTGTCATTCTTCTGCTACCCAGTTACAGCTTTTCTAAAGTCTTCAATTTCTCCATCGTTTCCTAAGGGCAGCTGTAATTTATTATCCTGCCAAGAAATGCTTTCTAGAGCAGCTAGGAAGTCCCACTTGCAAGACAATGGAATAGTCATCCTAGAAATGTACATCAGTGGCTGCCACAGATAAGCAGAGAGCATGTCTGGGTCCCATGGTCAGCATTCTTGATTCAAAACGTGTGCAGTGCCAAATTGTTGCTTATTTTTAAATCACTGTGTTTTTTTCCATCAGTGATAATGGAAAGGCTCTTATTTCAGGGATAGCCAAGGAACAACTACACATCAGAGGCAAGGTATAAAGCAGCCTGATAACTCGTACGCAGGGCCAAGTGATACCGTATTTTTCACTCCATAAGACACACTTTTTTCCTCCTAAAAAGTAAGGTGAAATATCTGTGCGTCTTATGGACCGAATGGTGGTCCCTGGAGCTGAATTGCCCAGGGGCCAAAAGAGGATCATGCTTTTTATTTTACAAAGAGAAAAAGGGGTGTTGAAAGGACCCCGCTCAGCAGCTGATCAGCAAGAGATCGGGAGAGAGATAAGAGTCCCCTCTGCCTTTCAGCCCCGCCCTCCTTTGTTAAATGTGCTGCAGAGGGAGGTTGTTTGTTTCCCCAGCGACATGTGACTGGCTGATTGGATTATCTGTCTGGAAACTGTAGAAAAGGCTCCCTTTCCTTTGGAAGCTGCAGAAATGTGAGTTGAACCCCATAAAAATGGGGCTTTTCCTCTTTGCTTTTCCCCCTTTGGAAAAGGAGCTGCAAAACTTTTAGCTGATCCTAAAAAAACAAACAGGGTTTTTCCCTTTGCAAAAAAAGCTGCAAAACTTTTAGCTGATCCTCAAAAAACCAGGGCTTTTCCCTTTGCAATAATGCTGCAAAACCTTTAGCTGATCCTCAAAAAACAGGGCTTTTAGAGGAGGAAAACCAGAAAAATGTTTTTTTTCCTTCGTTTCCTCCTCTAAAAATGAGGTGCGCCCTATGGTCCAGTGCGCCCTATGGAGCGAAAAATGCGGTACTTAGGAAACTGCCTTTAACTGAGTCAGAGCACTTGTCCATTTATACCTCGGTATTTGCACTGACTGGCAGTGGCTGTCCAGGTTCTCGGACAGGGAAGATTCCCAGCTCTACCTGGACTTGCCATGAATTGAACCTGGCACACCTTCTGCACGCAGAACAGATGCTCTGCCACTGAGCCACAGCCCTTTCCTACAATGATACTTACTACAGAGCTTTTTAAGGGGGCTGAATGTGGAGCAGAGAAGCATTCCACGGAGGAAATGCAATATCGAGCACCAACTGATATGGGGTATAACTATATATAACCAAAATTCTTCTGTTCCCCCTTTGAATGTCCGTCATGCTTTGGGGAAGCCGGTGGTGTAACATTCCTGACATATGTCTTGTCAGATATAATAGCTGAAGTGGAACTCTGACCAAGGCTATCGCTGGGTACATGGACAGAGGCCAGCGATCTGCAAATGATGTAGAAAAGGGGAGAGATTCCTAACAGCAGGTAAAGACTCACTGTGCAAGCCTGGATAATTGAAGGAGATGGCTGTGAAATCTGTAAAGCACAGCATTACCATAAAAAGTTATCAACCAACTGGAAGTAATTCATAACAAAACAAAACAAAAAACCCCCACACATTTTCCTTCCTAGCCGCAGTGTAGAAAACTGCCTAGCTACCCTCTCCCATTCTCAGCAGTCACCCCCTTCCTTTTACTCCTGTTTCTGGACTTCTTTACCAAACCAATATTCCTTGATATGTTCATACATTCTAGATTTTTTCATGTGAGCTGCTTAGAGTGTCTTTGGAAGGAAACGCAGGCAAAGAATTTGAGCATAAATACATACAAACACATATTAATGTAATGTTGCCTGTGTCTCCAGGCTGCGACACTTCCACAGCAATATACGACCCATGCCTTACTGACCCGTTTCTGGAGCCCTTTTCCTGCCACCCCTCTCAAGTTTCTCAGCCATTTTTATTTAAACATCATCACTTCTCTCTCTTTCTCTATAGACTTTTAAAGTCTGGAAGAGTCAAAAGGAAATGCAACACTGTGGCATAAATAAATGATCTCCAGGTCCTTCATTTCCCGTCATCTCCTCTTCTCAAGCGAGTAAGCGATCTGCCTTTGTTATAAGGGCACAGACAATGAACCAAGCACAGCCGTAAGATTTTCATGCCACACAGAGAGATGGTTAATAGAGAAGGCTGCAAAATAACCTCCCACCAATGTTAGCACCTGAAAAGTAATAGCTGAGTATGCAAGCCAGGACTTCTCTTTCATCGGCAGAAATAGGCCCCAGGGGGTTTCTTACGCAAAATCTACATATGCTGTCATCTCTCTTGCCTGCTGTTCACAAGGCTATTACAACTACGTACATCAATTCCTAATTTCAAGGCAGTGAATCTACAAGGGAGCTGGTTGCCCCAGTGGGTAGAAGAAGAAGAATTCAGCCAAGCCTCCCATGTCACTGATTCTAAAGAGGTGGTCCTGGGCAAACCAGTGTTGCTCTGCCTCAGTTTCTTGCCAGTAAAACAGGATGATCCAACTCTGGAAGAGACGTGTGAATTAATTAAACACAGGCAGGCAGGCAGGCCCTGCTTTGTAGATTTATGTGTCCTACAAACCTGAAGTTCTAAGATCTAAATGCCAAAGTCCACTATGGATCGTTTTGCAACAAAGCTACAATCTCAATAAATATAGAAGACGTAATATTTGGGCTCCATGGTGGCAATTATTATCATAACTCTTCACTTCTGAAACCAGCGACTGCAGTTGGTTTATTCAGGCACCAAACAGGGGCCTGGGGGAGGAAGGGAAAGTCCTCTCACCAGCCTGACTCAGGATGTCACCATTCTCTGCCTTCCCCATCAAGCCCCCAGATGCTTTTCAGTAGTGGGGTTACTTGTGAACAGCAG
The DNA here is from genome assembly GCF_009819535.1 of Lacerta agilis. Lineage (NCBI taxonomy): Eukaryota > Metazoa > Chordata > Lepidosauria > Squamata > Lacertidae > Lacerta > Lacerta agilis. The sequence goes on from NC_046321.1 coordinate 17,062,874, forward strand.
CCAAGTTCAGTTGCACCCTGTCCTGGGGCCCCCTAATGCCCCATGCCAAGCACCCTCCCCACCATTCCTGTGCCATGAACACTTTCCTGAAAATAAAGTGCTTAATGTACATTGAGAGATTTGCATTCATTACTTTATTCTACAGAAGAAGAAGAAGAGGAGGAGGAGGAGTTTGGATTTGATATCCCGCTTTTCACTACCCGAAGGAGTCTCAAAGCGGCTAACATTCTCCTTTCCCTTCCTCCCCCACAACAAACACTCTGTGAGGTGAATGGGGCTGAGAGACTTCAAAGAAGTGTGACTAGCCCAAGGTCACCCAGCAGCTGCATGTGGAGGAATTGTAGAGTTGGAAAGGACCATAGAATTGTAGAGTTGGAAAGGACCACAGAAATCTATTGCCCAACATGGGGTTCGAACCCACAACCCTGAGATTAAGAGTCTCGTGCTCTGGTCAGTGGTGTCAAGTATCCCGTTTTGGCCAGGATTCCCCCATTTTTAAACGCGTTTCCTGCTGCTGTCCCAGATGACTCAAAAACCCGTATATTCCCAGGTTGTCAAAGGACTGCTTTCTGCCCAGCTCACAAGTCACGCAGCGCTCAGGCCTGGTAAGGAAGCTTCTCCTTCCCCTCCCCCACTCCGCCGCCCGCGCGCGGGCTCGCGCCCGGACGCACCCCCGTCTCCCTTCCTTCCCCGTCTCCCCCATTCTTTCTCTGCTGTCACTAAGAGCCAGACTAGCTGCAGACAGGCAGCAGCCAGAGGGGGGGGGTAGGAGGAGGAGGAGGAGAGACTGGGAATGAGTTGGATGCAGACGCAGCCTCAGTGCGCAGATCTGCCCTGCCGGAGACAGACAGAGCGGAGAGGGGGCATGAGCTTCCCTCGGCCCTTGCGCCGATCCGTCAGCCTGAGTTCTGCGCGGACCCTGAGGCTCGTGGTGCTGGGACAGGGCGCCATGGGCAAAACAGGTACCATGGGAGGTCCTCTCCCGTGGGTGCGGGTGTCCTTAAGTACAGGGGGCAGGGAGGACGTTTTGCCACTCGAGCGCCGATCCTTCCCTCTCGGGGTGGGTAACCCGCGTCCCTTCCTTCTCCACGTGGAGGGCCGGCCGACAGTGCTCTCTTTCCAATCCGTAGAAATCGTCCCCTGCAGACTGCGCTCCCGCCATTAGTCCAAGCCTAGCGCCGAGAAGAAACTTTCCGGCTCGGATAAGATCTTCTTCCTTGGTCTCGGATCTACAAAAGGCGCTGGCTCTGAGACAAGCCCTCCTTTCCCCGCAAAACACCTTAAAAAATAATCTCCTCAACAATCCTGAAACTGAGCGCAAAAAGCAGGGAGAGTACCGCTGCCGCTCTCTCATCCTTCCCCTCTAGAAGTTAAGCTCCCCGCGTTCTAGCTGCTCCGCCCACTTTTGCTTCTGGCTCCGCCCACCACTGCCATGTGACTGTCATAGGTGAGGCTGCTGATCCTTATTTTTCAAATCCGAAAGTTGACAGCTATGGCTCTGGTATGTATCACACTTGCATCATTTGGCTGGGTGGTGTCCAGGTCCAGGAATTAAAGGGAAAGGCCAGCTGTTCATGGGATTGCACTCCCTCTGAAAAAGCAGGTGCATAGCTTGGGGGTGCTTTTTGAAACCACCTTATCACTGGAAGGGACACAGGTATTTGCCAGAGCCAACCAGGAGGGCTGCCTTTGTCTAACAAAGCTGCTCACTGTCCTTTCTAATGTCTTGGATGCCAAAATAACCCCAAGAGTTCCTATGGAAATAATGGAACAGATTTCCACAAAAAAGGCAGTGCAGAGGCCTCAGCTCAACAGCTGCTCCCTTGTTCCCTTCTCCTTTGTGCAACGCATGGCATTTGCCTACCAAGGCAACTAGATGTCATGATGTGTATGGCAAAATGAAAATACAGAGACACCACCTAATAAAGGGACAGAGTAGAAGGAGGTTTTCTTGAGGCAAGAAATGTTCACAGGATTCCCTCATTCACAATTTCAAGAACTATAATCTTGATTTCTTTATCTCTTTTTACAAAGTAGAATGTGGCTGCACAAAGTCCTCTGTGCCCATTAGTATTGGTTAGCAAGGAATGGAGGCTCTGACTGTGATGCAACAATGACATCACAACAGCACTGGCACATGTTCTTCACATACCCCACCAAACCAGTGCTGTCAAGTACAGTATCCCGTTTTCCCCGGGAATCTCCCTCATTTCAAGCAGTTTCCTGCTGCTATCCCTTATTTTTTATATCCCTTTAATTTCCCATTTTTTCAAAGGAAGCAGCTCCTCTCCCTCCCCCTGCTGGCCAGGGACTGGGAAGACCTCGCCTCCTTGCAGCCTCAAAGCAAGCGGGAGCCATTTCCCGCGCTTACAGGCGTCGTAGCCCATGGGCAGCGTTTCCAAAATACAGTAAGCCTACTGCACGCGTTCACACCAGTGCTGCCCACTTTTGCTTCTGGCTCCGCCCACCACTGCCATGTGACTGTCCCCGGGATAGGTGAGGCTGCTGATCCCTTATTTTCAAATCCGAAACTTGACAGCTATGCCCCAAACCTCCCAACTATTATACACCACACTCAACCCCTCATATCCTCACAGGTCCTTTAATCCCCCCCATATCCTCACAGCTCCTTCGATCATACCCATATCCTTAAAATTTCTCTGTTTTGTTCCAACCTCTGCTGCTTAAAATTACCATTTAAAAGACCTCCCTTCTCTTTTGCTCCCCTCCCCCCACTCTGACTTCATGCAAATTCAGGATTGTGATACAGCACTACAAATCTTCAAAAGGGTGCTGTGCGACAACAGCCTTTCATTTGTATGTATATAGGAAGATATTTAATTTACAAAACACATCTTGCAAAAATGACATCCAAAAACATCAAAAGGCTGCTTCAGGTACAATAATGCAGCTTTCTGTGTTCACCATTAATTTCTTCTTATGCAAATACCTGAGGAGGGCAAATGTTAATGTCATATGTTAACCTGGGGAACCTCATATACTAATTGACCCCCTGATAAGATGAGTTTTATTTTTACAATATTTTGCAGCTTATGAAATTAGGCAGGGTGAGGTTGTAATTCATGAAAATCCATTTTAAGATTACAATGGCCTAAATCGGGGGTCGGGAAGGCGCGGCTCCGGAGCCGCATGTGGCTCTTTTAGAGCTTTGCCGCGGCTCCGGGGCGGGGAAATGGTGGGGGGCGCTGCGCCTGTGGCCCGCCTGCGCCCCCCTGCCTGGCTTTTGGGATCGGCAGCAGGGCGCGGGGTGGAGAAAGCAGCCGGGATGCAGCTCTCTCCACCCCTGGCCCTGTGTGCCGATCCCAAAATGGGATCCGCGGCTGGGCGCAGGGTGGAGAGAGCTGCATCCCGGCTGCTTTCTCCACTCTGCGCCCTCGCGCCGATCTCAAAAGCAGGCTTTTGGGATCGGCAGCAGGGCGCGGGGTGGAGAAAGCAGCCGGGATGCAGCTCTCTCCACCCCTGGCCCTGTGTGCCGATCCCAAAATGGGATCCGCGGCTGGGCGCAGGGTGGAGAGAGCTGCATCCCGGCTGCTTTCTCCACTCTGCGCCCTCGCGCCGATCTCAAAAGCAGGCTTTTGGGATCGGCAGCAGGGCGCGGGGTGGAGAAAGCAGCCGGGATGCAGCTCTCTCCACCCCTGGCCCTGTGTGCCGATCCCAAAATGGGATCCGCGGCTGGGCGCAGGGTGGAGAGAGCTGCATCCCGGCTGCTTTCTCCACTCTGCGCCCTCGCGCCGATCTCAAAAGCAGGCTTTTGGGATCGGCAGCAGGGCGCGGGGTGGAGAAAGCAGCCGGGATGCAGCTCTCTCCACCCCTGGCCCTGTGTGCCGATCCCAAAATGGGATCCGCGGCTGGGCGCAGGGTGGAGAGAGCTGCATCCCGGCTGCTTTCTCCACTCTGCGCCCTCGCGCCGATCTCAAAAGCAGGCTTTTGGGATCGGCAGCAGGGCGCGGGGTGGAGAAAGCAGCCGGGATGCAGCTCTCTCCACCCCTGGCCCTGTGTGCCGATCCCAAAATGGGATCCGCGGCTGGGCGCAGGGTGGAGAGAGCTGCATCCCGGCTGCTTTCTCCACTCTGCGCCCTCGCGCCGATCTCAAAAGCAGGCTTTTGGGATCGGCGGCTGGGCGCGGGGTGGTGGAGAAAGCAGCCGGGATGCTGCTTTCTCCACCACCCCACGCCCTGTGCTCATCCCGCTTGCTTTGAAGGGAGCTGGGGACAGGGGTGAAAGCTCACCCCTCCTCCCCAGCTCCATTCAAAGCAAGCGGGGATGAGCCGTTGTGAAGGGGTGCATGGTGCCCCTTCAGAGCGGCTTATCCCCGTTTTTTTAAAGGGAGCCTGGGAGAACATCCATACACCCCCGTACACACACGCACACACCTTGACTTGATTCAACACACATACACACACCCTGAGTTTATTCAACACCCCCTTTATTTGATTCAAAACAAACACACACACACACACCCCTACATGCACACCTTGACTTCATTCAACACCCAGGAGAGCAAGCCCAAGCTTGCTCAGAATACGAGAGGGTTTTGTATTTGGGGCATCAAAAGCAGCAAAGCATACATGCATTTGGGACCATATGGGGTGCATCTCTCTCCCCTCATTAGAGAATAATAACTGGGACTAGCCATCAAAAGTCACAGATCAGACATGCTCATATTTTTCATTGATATAGCAGCTATAGCAGCTGACTGCACGATCCTGTATATATAGCATTAACATAAGAAACAATATATGCAGTGTTATATTTGTTTTAAATGTCGCAATGGTTTTGCGGCTCCCAGGTTTTTTTTCTCCCTTTGGAAATGGGTCCAAGTGGCTCTTTTTGTCTTAAAGGTTGCAGACCCCTGGCCTAAATAGAGTTTAACATAAAAAACAGAGAAGTGAACTGCATTAGTCAAGTTATTTAGTGTGAAGTAGTCATTCATTTCCATTAAGTATGTAGTCAAGTTCCTACTATAACTGTAATCTCCAGAACAACATAACCACAGGTTGACTGATATTGTGGCTTGCAGATGGTAGCCAAGATTACAAAGCTAAATTTATTTCCACTAGGTAGCAGAACTGGAGATGTCATGCCACGTTACAAACCATGCAACATAGACACCACAAACCAGATAAAATGTGTCCTCAAAAGATGGACATAGCATGCAGATTATATGTTATACAGAGTCAAATTTGGGTACAGAAGAATTTGCAGGAGTTCTCTTGTCTTCCTATACACCGGTCAGCAACAACAACCAAGCATTCCAGGACAATTCAGGAAAAGATAACTGCTGTCCTGCAGACAAACACTACAGCAATTACCTGGAAA